>NC_140493.1:97741019-98341019 GCF_964271855.1 Acomys minous
TTAAAAGAAAACCTAATAGAATGAAATTTTAATTTGGTTTTAACTTGGGAAGAATAAGGATTATAGCCTTTATTATAAAATAGTGTATAACAGTTACATATTATTCCTTTATGTTGAAGACATTCAAATTTATTTTAAAGTATTTCTTAGTTTATTAAGATAGCCTAATACAGCAGTCTTTCCTTATCCATGGCTTACTTTCCACTGTTTCAGTTGCCCATGGTCTCATATGTTCTGTACATGGAAAACTCCAGAATAAAATGATTTGTGATTGAAAAATTGCAAACCTGTCTGAAGAGCATGATGAATCTCACATTGTTCTTCATTGTATGGCTCTCATATGGATGCTTTGAGAGGTGGAGGTGGGGAGAAGAGGATATATTTTCAAAGTGATTTTTCTTCTGTTTTCATACCAGAGTTAACACAGAAGACATGTGTGGCCCCAAAGGGTTTGGGAACCCAATTCAATTCAGTATGGACTTAAGATGGAGTCATCGTATAGGTTGATGACTCTGACCTCAGGACTGCTTCTGCTGTCTGCACTTTAGGTGCTGCCCACAGACTTTGTTCTCTGTGCTTTTGTCTAACTTGCTGTAAATTGATATTTCTTGTTTTGGTTTTGGTTTTGGTTTTTCTCTGGATATTCTTTGATTTCTTTCTTTTCTCTGTTTGCTTACTTTTTTAGTCTATTTTAAGCTGATAATATGCTGATAACACATAAATAATATATACTTTAACTTCTCATATTATTATTATCATAGTTTACAACCATATAACTATTCACTGACATGGTTATAAATGTTATTAACTTTTACACAGTCAGTTTACCAATAATGTGTAAATCTCATGAGCATACTTATAGCTTCAGAAGGAACTTACTGCTGATTGTGTTTTCTTGTGGCTTTTTGAACTTTTATATGATTATTATTTAAAAGTCAAGACTATCAAGTAGTTCATAGATTCTCTATTAGTGGAGCTGTTACTGTAGCCAGTTTTCCAGTACCAGGACACAGGAAAATACTGAAAAGACTGTAGAGCAGGACACCTCAGGAAAAGGAGCTCAGAGCATCATAAACACCAGAATTCACACCTGACCTTTACAGTATAGATCTCGCCCTCATTATCATACCAGAGATCCAGGAGATCACTGACCAGAACACAGACCAACCACTGGGTGGCATATAGGCAAGACAGGTGAGAGTAGAATTGTGAATAAAAGCTTTAAAAATTGGAGCAGGCATTTCCCAATGGATTAAAGAAGACTCCAAAAATCATAATTTACAATATTGAGATTGACCAGATATAACCTAAACAATACATATAAAATGGATGTATGTAGAACTACGAAATATCAGTGTGTAAGGGAAAAGATGATAGATGTTAATACCAGGGTGAGTCAGTGAAATTACTGGGCAAAGATGTCTATTATAAAAAATGTTTGGATAACAATTATATGATCCTTCTCAAAATAAATAGAAAGATAAAAATTTAATGAGAAAATAGAAGACACCAAAAGGAATCTAATAAAAACTTTAGGACTAAAATAGAATATCCAAAGGAAAAAATATACTTGGTAAAGTCATTAACAGAATAGAGGCAAAGCAGGAATCTATGACCTTGAAAGCATCTAAATATAAATTATTAAGATCTAAAGAGAAACAAATAAACAATGGGGAGCCTCAGAGATATAGAAGACAGAAACAAAAGGTCAGCATTTGTGCCACTGTAGCTCGAAAAGAAGAGAAATAGAAATATGATGACAAAACAGTATTTAAACAATGGCTGAATATTTGTCATATTTATCAAAAGAAACTGACTGAACCTTAAACAGAAAAAATGTAAGAAAATTCATACCCAGTCACGATTAATCAATCTGTTAACAATTAAAAACAAAAGTCTAGAAATCAATCTGAGAAAAGTGAAACAGCAGTTTCAAGACTTACAAAGATTAGAGGATATGACAATGGGCTGGGGATGTCACTTAGCGATTGTGTTTCGCTGAGCATGTGAAATGTATTCAGCTTCACTAGTTTTTTATTAAATAAATTTACCTTTGTAAGTTGCTATTTTTAGAAGAGAGTGCACATGCACACTCACTCACTCACCTACCTGTGCAGCTAAGGAGGCCAAATATTAAGGCGTCTTCTTCAGTTGCTTCTCTGCCTCACTTTTTTTCAGCAGCTGTCTAACTGGAAGATCACTGCTTTAGCTAGGCTAGCTGGTCACTGAGCCCTCAGGGTTGGCATTCCTCTGCCTGATCACTGCTAGAGTTAGTAGGACGTTTACCAGGCTTCTGTGTGGATTCAGGGCATACAGGTCCTTTGTCTGGTGCAGCAAGAGCCTTACTTAGCCATCATCCCAGCCCGTTTTACTATTAATAAGAGAAATACAAGTTAAACAAAAAATCTTTATGATATGTCGGCACATTGGATATTAATTCATGACCATCTGAGGTAGAAGAATTCCTAGAGGGTTAAAAATAATAAAAATACACATTTTATTAAAGATAATTAGAATTTTAAAAGATTCTTTTTAGTTATTAAATAATCCATCCTTTGACATTTTTACACATGTCTATAACACATTCATCTCTTCATCTTCTCTTAACTTCTTATCCCATCAGTTCTTCACCCTATGCCCCCCAAACCCAGCCCACTTGTATTTCTTTTTGTTTGTTTTTACTTTGCTTTGTGACCTACTGGTTTTAACCAGACTCACTTAGGTCAGGCATGGGTGTGAGCCTATCCCCATGGAGCATGAGTAACTAACCAAAGGCCAGATGACTGAAACAGTGACTTTCCAGGATCCAGCAGTCCTCTACTGCTTTTAGCTTCCTGGATACGGTGGGAGCCCATGGGCCCCTATTCTGTCTACAGCTGACATTTTTTTCCTGGCTCAGTCTTATACAGCCTTTTAGCGGCACCACCAGCTGTTGGGAGTTTATAAGTACCTTTGTTGTCACGCCCTGAAGTGAGTGCTTCATGGCTCTCTTCTCTGTTGTTTGGTTCCTACATGTTTTCTACCCCCTCTTTTTATGTTCCTGGGCCTTGGAGGGGTCTTGGATAAGTACCTGTTCAATGCTGAACATGTTACAATCACTTGATTTTAGCCACTCCACTTGTTTAAACAGATGTTTGTTGTAAAGAGAAATTACTTTGATTAAGGCTGAAGGCAGCATTACTCTATGGACAAAACCATAAATATTAAAGAAGTCAAATGTGTTCATGTGGCAAAATAATAATAACAAATGTTCCCTAGTGCCTAGGACTTAGCCAGCCCTGGGCCTTTGACCATGTTAACACATGAACTCCCTCCTACAGAGTGGGTTTAAGGTTTAGTCATCAATCTGCCGGTTGCGCCCATAATAACTGTGCCATTCTTGCAGTGGTAAGCACCTCTTGTCTAGCAAGTTGGTATTGTAGTATGCAAGGTCTAAAGCTGGGAAGAACCGTTGTTGACTTTTCCTTTTGCTGCCTGTATAACAGCTTCTAACACTGTTTTAAAACTCAAGAATTTGAGTTTTAATTTGATCTAAGACAGCTAACTCATTCTGGAATAATACTGTGTAGGGACCGTTTTGTTTCAAGATTTTTGTCTTATCTTAAAGGAGAGATTCGTTGGTTTTCAGGGACAAGGTTTCTCTGTATATCCCTGGCTGTCCTGGAACTTACTCTGTAGACAAGGCTGGCCTCAAAACACTCTGCATCCCGAGTGCTGGTGTTAAAGGCGTGCACCACCACACCACCACCACCACTATCTGGCTTAAAGGAAGGATTCTTAACCTTTTATTTCAACTAGCATTATTTTTTTTAAGCATGTCTATCAGGCATTTTGATATTTGAACTGGGTTTTATTTTAAAAATATTTGCACACTGACAAAAATTTAGCTTTCTGTTGAAGTATCTTTTGATTTGCTGAATTATTTTAAAAATCTTGCTAACAGCAGAATGTTAAATTGCCAATTCATAATGGTCTTATATATATTTTCTGTATTTACAATTAAATGTATCCATGAAATCAATTAATTGATGCTGATCTTCATGGTACCAACTACATAAGTCCTTTGCAAAAGAACAAACATTGATAAATATGCCTGTTATATATTCATTTAATTACTATTAAGTGTTACTTAGGGTAAATATACTCTGTTTCTCCCCCTCCATCCCCTGCCAAGACAGGGTTTCTGTGTGTAGCCTTTGCTGTCCTGAACACACTTTGTAGACCAGGCTGGCCTTGAACTCATAGAGATCCCACCTGCCTCTGCCTCCTCGAGTTCTGGGATTACAGTTGTGCGCCACTATACTTAGCTCTGAGTAGTGATTTTAAAAATCTGTTTATAGTTGTTACTTCTTATTTCTATTAAGTTAGAAATAAGTGGTTGTATAAGATAAAATAAGTTGCTGAATCTTTATTACATTTTAAATTTGATTGAAGTGAAAAGAAATTCATAAGTTTAGACTATCATGTTAAACCTTTAGCTTTGTTTAGTCTGATTTTTTGTTTAACTCAGGCTGACCTGGTACTCTCACAATGTCCAGGTTTACCTAAAACAGTCAGTGTCTCTACATCCCGTCGGCATCAGTCTCCTGTTTCCTGGAAGCATAGACATGTGCCATGAAACCTGGATTTTAGACTGTTTTGTTTTTTTTTTAACTTTACATATGCTTTCTGAAATTCTTAACCTATTAACTTCATTTTTGTGCTTTATATGTGATGAATCATTTTGTTTCTGTATAACAAAATATAATTATTTATGAGCTTAACTTTGTTGTATCTTTTTGAAAATTGTATGAAGAGGTATATTCTTGTTTCTTTAAAAATGAAAATACAGATAATGAAATGAATATTTCCATATAATTTAAAATATGGGTAAAATATCCTTAAGATTTGTCTGCTTTTCTCTCTTATTGAATCACTCGCAGGTACCAGGTTTTTTTTTTAATCGAATCAATAGCAGGTTTATTTTTCAATGTTTTATGAAACATGTAAATGTGATTTTACTATAGTAAAGCACACAGTACTTAAAATTATTTGGCTTATTTTAGGCAAGTAGTTATCTTTCATTGTTTCAGGTCAGGACTTCTAAGTTAGGATACTTTGAACTTTGTAATCAATAAAATTCCTTCATTCCTTCACGTGTATGTATGGGGGAGGGGAAAAAGCACTAGTATCTGCAGTACTGGCTTTGGATGTGAGTGTAAATCCTTCTTTGAGAATAAGGGCAAGAGCCACGGACTTACATAGAGAAATCCAATATTTTAATAACTCTAATTATAAGAAATGAAAACAAGTGATACACTTCGTAGTTTTATGATACAGATGTCACTGGAGTTATGTCAAACTCATTATCTGTTTATGCTGTTTTTAATATAATGCAGATGGAGGAAGCGAGGAACCACCGGATCGAAGACAGTCAAGTGTAGATTCTCGACAAAGCCGCTCTGGACAAGGTAAACTTTTTTCCCCCAGTGTCAGCTAGTCCTTCGTGGTGTTTCATTTGGAGACTGGAATTTTGCTGGGTCTATTTTGGTATTTTTTCATTTAGAGTTTATTGGTATAATCAAATGGGGCCTCATGCCACTTTTTAATTTTTTCCAGCATTAAAGATAACGTCTATATACTACTTTTGGAATATAACAAATTAAAATTTTAATACCATCATTTGTTGGAGTGTAATCACATACTGGCTTTCCTCCTTCATTCTCCTTCTCTTTTTTTCTCCTTCCCTCTCTTCCTTTCATCTTTTAAAGCCACAGTCTGATGTAGGTCAGACCTACTTCTAGCTATGTAACTGAGGCTGATCTGGAACTTCTAGTTCTCTGGCCTCTTCCTAAATTACAGATGGGCACCACCAAATCCAGTTGATGTGGTGCAGGGTGGGGGTTGTACCCAGGACTTCCTGAGTGCTGGGCCAGTGGTTGCCCAGCTGAGCTACAGCTCCAGTCCCTACGTACTGGATTAAAAAATTCTTATTAATATATTTGTTGTCATAGCTGTCTGAGAAGAAATGGTGAAATTGTTGTATTCTTTAGAATCATCCTACTTATTTCCCTTTTCTAGTTAAGTTGGTTTTTTATTTTGTTTTGGTTTGCTTGTTTGTTTGTTTGGCTTTTTACTAGTATTTTTTTCTGATATGGCTACTATTAAGTTTTTTCTTTTATTATTGAGATTATAATATAATAATCACATCATTTCCTCCTTCCCTTTCCTTCTTCTGAACCTCATATATATATGCATATACATTAATTCCATTCCATTAATTCCAGTACATTAATTCCATCTGTATAATTTTACCTGTATCAGTGTTTTCAGGACTGAGCCATTGGTGTGCTCTTCTCTGGGGTGGATTATTTCTTCCACTTTATGCATTCCTTAGTTGCCTATAGTTCTTTGTGTCTGGTTGAGGTGGTCTTTCTGTTGTCCACGTTGCCATGTCTGGTGTCCTGGGACAGGCAGTCATGTTGGTGAAACTTTTTTCCATCGTCTCTCCTAATTTATTCAGAATTGCATATGCATATTCCACTTTATTTTTCTTCAGTATTTATCTTTTTGTTTATCCTGTTTATATTCTTTATTTAAATTAAAATAAAACGAATGCTCCATAATAATACAGCCTTTGGTTATATTACTTGGAATATATCTGACTGGGCAGTGGTAGCTCACACCTTAATCCCAGCATTCCAGAGGCATAAGCAGGCACATCTCTGTGACTCTGAGGACAACCAGGGCTACTCAAAAAAACCCTGTCTTGAAAAACAAGATGGTAGGGGAAGGCAGAGAGGGAGAGAGAAAGAGGCAAACAGAGACAGCTGAAGTCTAAATAAATGTCATTATGAAAGTGAAGTGATCACCAAGAGAATGAGAATTGAAAATACAAACTGATGGCTGTATTGGTATGTTGATCTTATAAAAGCTCCAGGGCCATTTACTTCATAATTCTATATCCTTTCAGACTCTTTTCCCCTCAACTTTGTATTTCTAGATTTTGGAGCTAGAAAATGTTTTAGAAAATGTTGTGGGATGTTCACCACAAAAGAGTACTTGGGCAGGGGTATAAGCCTAGAAAACTTCATTTGTCAGCTAGCGACTACACTAGGTGTTCAAGATCGCAGTGTAACCCCAAATCTTTCTCAGGGCGAGCTTTTAAACACAATAAACTGTATCCTAAGTTGGCTTACTTCAGTTAAGAACAGTTAGCCAGAATCAGACTTTCCCAAAACAATGGGTTTGATAGATTAAGGTCTTTGTTTACGTTTGGCTCCCATTCAGCTCTTCGTCCTTTCCTCTTTTATATGAGTTCCTAACCAAGGCTTACTTGATATTTGAAGAATTGCTGTAGTATGTAGGCATAGTCATTAAATAAAATAAAGCAATTTGAAGACAATATTTTATAGAGGAAAATAATAGTAAATCAATTATTTTTATTTTTGAGTCAGAATCCTGCTCTGTAGCCCAGGCTACCCTAAAACTCTTGATCCTCTAGCCTTAACCTCAGCTTCAGGCTGATCTTCAGCATGTGCAATCCTCCTGCTTTGTCTTTCATAGTGCTAGAATTGCAGATGTACTCCACAACACATGGCTGAAATTCAGATATTTTAAGAAAATGTGAATTCTCAAAAATAATTGTGGTCTTGTACTTTTTCTTTAAAATTTTAGCATTGTTTTATTTTGATGAATATGGTCCATCAAAATGACAGTCATCGAAATGAAAGAAATGGGCCATAGGAAATAGGAACATTTGTGAAAGAGAAAGGTCCTTAAAGATGACAGTGCAAAGATAGGGCAACACAGTTCAAAACTCTAGGGAGAGCCAGTGCTGCTTGGGAAAGATGTCAGAACGAGTCTAGTCTCAGGTTTAGCCCAGTGTAGATGACATCTAAGCCTTGAGTAGGAAACTTCATCAGTTCTTGTCAGTGGGTGGTACAAATATTTTCATTGTGTTTGATTTGGATAATGTCATGGAAGGCTCCATCAGTAGGAGGTGTATGAGGCAGCTGGTCACGCCGCATCTGTAGTCAGGAAACAAAGAGGGATGAATATGTGGTACTCAGCCCACTTTTTTCTTTTATTCAGTCTAATCCCAGCCCATGGAATGGCATTGCTAACACTCAGTATAGGTCTTTCTAGCTCAGTTAAAACTTCTTGGATGTACTAGAGGTGTGTTTCCATAGTGACTCTAAGTTAAATCATGTTGACAGTGAAAGTCAGCTATCGAAACCTCCAACTCCTAATCTACTGTCTCTGCCTAAGTATTTTTTTGAGGATTTATTTATTTATTATGTATACAATGGTCTGCTTGAATGTACGCCTACATGCCAGAAGAGAGCATTAGACTACATTATAGATGGTTGTGAGCCACCATATGGTTGTGGGAATGGAACTCAGGACCTCTGGAAAAACAACTAATGCTCTTAACCTCTGAGCTATCTCTGCTGAAGTATTGAGTCCTGAGGTTATAGGTATACACTACTGTGTATGATAAGATGATTTATCTTATGTTTATGAACACTTCAAAGAGAACATGTTTTATGCTATTTAAAGATGAAAGGCTTAGGGGTTGGAGAGATGGCTCAGTGGTTAAGAGCACTCCCTGCTCTTCCAGAGGTTCTGAGTTCAATTCCCAACAACAACATGGTGGCTCACAACCATCTATAATGTGATCTGATGCCCTCTTCTGCAAATAAAGCACTCATATACAATAAATAAATAAATCTTTAAAAAAAAAAGAAAGGCTCTATAAATGCCAAACAGAATGGTCTGTTTGATTGGTAATGTTAATCACATATTTTGTATCTTTGCTGATTTTTCTGTCTGCTTGCTCCATTATTAAGAGAAGAATACTGATATCTCAGTCAGTGTAGATTTGTCCTTTTCTCCTTGCAGTTCTATTATATTTCTTATACCACTAGTGCTCTAGTCATAATAGTTCTTTTCTCTCAGGAATGTATGTTTTCTTAGATACAGCAGCTTGTGGAACAGGCTTGTCTTGAGGCAGGACTGTAAGAGAAAGATGAACAGAGAAGCAGTAGATTTCACTCATTTTCTCAATCCAACTTGCATAAATTGGTTCTGTCTTTCCACCATGTGGGTCCCTGGGGTCAGAACTCAGATTTTCAGATTTGACAGCAGTTTTATTATCCACTGAGCTGTCTCACCGGCTGCCCCTCTATGTCTAGTAAAATATTTTCTTTGCTTCTTTGGATGATAACACTCAAAATATGCAATAATTAGTATACTACAAATATTAGCAACCCAAAACAGATGCATATCCACTTAGAACAAGTACCAGAAGATACCATCATGCCATGTGATAATCTGCTCTGTGAATGGTTTCAGTTTCATGTTTCTTCTTCATTAATTGAGGACATGTGAGCATCATGCCAGCATCTTTTATGGCTTGGGAGTCTTTTTGTCTTGTACTAATCCTCTGCCTATTGAAGGATTATTAATATTTAGTATTGAATTATTATTTTGGTGAAATCAGCAGTTACTCTTTAACCAGCTTTATACCCAAAGAGCCACACAGACCAGGATCTATTTAATTAGCCTACAGCACAATGCTATGCAATAATTACTCCATCTTAAACCACCGTGCTAGTATAGTTTCCTCCCATTCTGATTTCCCACTTGATACTTGATTTTAAATCATCTCCTAGGCCTGGTTCATTTCTCCTGATGTTTCCTGGTCTTCTCGTGGCTCTCTCCTCTCCTTCCTTCTCTCTCTCCTCTCCTCACTGCATCAGGTTGTCCCACCCCATTCTTTGTTATTGATCAGCATCAGCTAGTTTGTTTTTATTGGCAACACAGAGAACAAATATTGACATGTTTACACAAACTTGAAAGAGGAAATACTTAGAATAAACATCATAATGCAATGTCCAGATAGTAGGGTAGAGAAATCAACATTTGAATGAACAAGGGTAAACTGTAAACAATTCACTAGAACATTATGCCAACATTCCCCCTTAAGTCCAACAAAAGGTTCCTTTTCTTTTAATAATTAATATACAATAATCATTCTGGAACATATATGAAAACTATCAGGCAAGATCTATATTGCAATGTTCAGTCCATATGCATTTGGCAACTTAGGAGAAAATATTATCTATCCTGTCTGTGAGAGTCCAAAGTTTTATACCTGAATCAGTCTCTCTCATATCTCATCTCTATCAACTTCAAAACTTCTATCTGGACCTAAAAGTATTTTCTTAACTCCTAAGCAACTAAGCTTAATTGTAAAACTAAACTATTTGGTCTTCAACCTCATCAGAGACTTGAGAAGGAATAAAATTAATTTCCTGAATAAACAGGCAATGCAGGTTTGCAGCTTCCAAAATGAAAAAATGACAGAGATAGTTTGCTGTCCAGACAGCCACCCAAAACTCTATAACGTTGGAGCATCATCTTCAGCCTTCTGGCCCAGTATACTGACAGACGTATTTGTGAAGCAGGAACTATTAAAGACTTACTTACCCTGTCTTGGCAGTTTGACTGTCAACTCAGCCTGTGTCTAAGCTTGCCCATTTCAGTCAGAATTTTGTCTGTGGCAGAAACAAGAGCATTTTTGCCCAGTGGCTGGTTTGCCACATTTGAAGCCATCTCCATAAGGAGGTTCTTTCAATGCTCATCATCTTCTTTGAGGTAGGCTGAGTGCTGCCAGGAGTTGACATGTCTCATTGTCAAATAATCCTTAAAATAATAAAAACATCTTTAAATGCCATATTCTATAGGTCTCTGAGGTTTTTGAAGACCCTATCTAACTATTTTACCTCATCTACTTTTAGAATCCTATCTATATTTTAAACTTAGGATGTATATTCCTGTGATAAAATAGACTAATATCTGACATGTATATATGTATATGTGAAGAATAACCTTAAATTTGAATTCTGTTCCAATGTAACAAAATAACCTTATTTGTGATTAACAATTAAGGCCTTGAGTTGAGGAGTAGACTCAATAATCTACTTTTTGTCTTATAATCTCTATATATTTTCTATATTCCTCATTCTTTCTTTTTAACTCCTATCTCTATACCTAAGAAAGAAAGAAAAAGGAGAGAGGAAAAAAAAGAATTCCCTGAATTTAATTTTGTTTTTTCTCAGAATAAGACCAATAATTACTTATAACCAACTCCCCATGACAGTAAATATCCATAGCCCAAGAAAACAACCAAAAGTTTACCCAACTCCCCTTAAGGGAAATAGGGTATTGTTCTCTTAAGATTTCTTCCAGCTGATATGTGACGAATAATACTTTTATAAGGGTCCAAATAAAATTGTGAAAAAATGGTTAAGCAAGCTAGCAGTAACATTTATGACCCAGTCTCTAAATATTGAGACATTTTAGGCTTAATTGAAGTCCTGTTTGGAACAGTCTGAATGCTGGACCAATTGAGATCAGCAGCTTTCTTCAAAGCTTTCCTGGGAGCAGGCTCTGATGAGCAGCAGTGAGGCTGGAACATGCAAGATGCTGGAACAGATGTGTAGTGTCTCAGTATCCTGGAAAATGAATCGTCAGGTCTGATACAGTGTCACCAGTGTCAGATTCTTTTGTTCTGATATATATACAGTCCTTAATTATGAATGTATCAGGTATGCAGAATGCACAAATCAATTAAAGATGTTTTTTTTTGCTCTTCGTGAGAACAGAAGAAAAAAATTTGTATATGGGTCTGTTTTGTTTTGACACTTCTCAAAGAGGATGTATGATATCACCATTGCCAAAGAACATACAATCATTATTTAATTAAATTCAAAACAGGATTGTAAGATCTAAATGTCCTTCTATGGGCTCTGTGGTGCCTGATGTATAGGCCAGGCTGGTACCTGTTTCCCAAGAGAAGGTCTCCCGTTTTAGATGCAGCTTCGTTGCTCTGAGCAATAGAAAAGGCATTATATTTTAAATAACTTCTTTTAATTTTAGTGTTCAATCATAACCTAGGCATCTTGTACCTGTTTAGAGATTTGGACCTGGTTTTTTATATTTGTTATTTTTTGTCCATATGAGATGGGTGGTTATGTCTTTACAGCCAAACTTTATGTAAATTCCTTTATTTTTAAAGTTTAAGTATGCCCTAGGTATTTTGTACCTGAGAGATTTTGTTTTGTTTTGTTTTGTTTTTAATTGTGGCTATTTTGGCCCTATATCCCTATATCCATATGGAACGGGTGGTTTGTCTTTTACAACTCACCTAAATCAACATTCAAAAGCTTACACCAGTTTTTTGCTATGGGAGGCTTGTAATTTGTATGATTCTTCCTAACCTAACCTTCAGTAGGTGGAAAATTCAAATTGACTTTTTTTTTTTTTTTTTTTTTTAAAGCCCTGAGGCTTGGAAAAGGAGGCATTCTCAGCAGGGGGTGATTTGTCTTGTCTCTGTTGAGTAAACAGACAGACCTAGAACTCAGAGATCTGTAGTCTCTGGGTTTTCTGTGTTGGAATTAAAGACATGTGCTATAATTGCCCTGTTTCCAAATCCAGTCAAAATCTTTAAAATTCTCATGTTTTAGCAATGTCAAAAATTAGAAATGTTTTTTCTATTGCCGCTATAGGGGGAAAAAAAACTTCAATCAAAATTCAAGCAAAGAGACAAGAAAAAGATTCTTAAGTTTTGAGGCAGTTGTGCCCTTGCAGGCTGCAGTGCTGGAGCCCTGTTTGTCATTGCTTGGAATTTAGATGTGGCGAAAAATGTATTGGTAGACCTTTCCCAGAAAGAGTTAAAAAGCATTTAGTAGTCAGAGAGCTCTGAATTTTGTCCCTTATTAATCTAATCTTTATCAGAAAGACACCTTTTCTTTCTTCCTTCTTATTGGCCATAATTTAGCCTTGTATCTCTTGGTTTTTTCTATACTTTCTCCTTAAACTTTCTTGGAGAAGATATGGAAAATTGTGGTCATCATTAAGCACATTGGCACCAAGTCCACAACAACAACAGCCAAAACAAAGCTAGAAAAGATCTAAGCACCCTCTGCCATGGTGCTTCTTATTTGAGGTGTAGTTTAGGCCTACTTTTTTTAAAAAGGCTGTCTGTCTCACCTTTCATCTCTCTAAGCCACCGGTTGTCCATAGCAGCCCTGTTGAGAGCTGAGCAGAAAGGGGCAACTGGCTTTGTTGTGTAAAGTCTGCTCCTGCCTGCCTGCAGTAGGCTGCCTGCAGTAGGCTGCCTTGTGCTTGCAGCTGTGTCTAAAGGTCCCTCTGTAATTCTTTTTTTTTTTTTTTTAAAGATTTATTTATTATTATACATACAGTGCTCTGGCTTCATGTACACCTGCAAGCCAGAAGAGGGCATTGGGTCACATTATAGATGGTTATGAGCCACCATGTGGTTGCTGGGAATTGAACTCAGGACCTCTGGAGGAGCAGTCAGTGCCCTTAACCTCTGAGCCATCTCTCCAGCCCCCCCTCTGTAATTCTTAATGGATAGCCATGGACAGTTGGATGTAAAAGGATGAGGAACCCATTAGTAAATCTTTAAGTGAAATTATTATAGAATTAATATTTTATTTTATTAGAGGAGCAAGTTGGATTTAATGTTCCATTCACAGTAAAAGATTAAAGAGCTGTTTTCCACAAGGGGGCAGGATAAGACAACTTGAAAACTCAACACTATAAAATGTATATATGGTAGATAAATAAAGCATCAAATTTACTTAAAATACATAGAATTACTAGGAAGGAGAGATTACCAAGAGCCAGAAAGGAACAGAGAGGTAGCTCACAGATCATTCCATGATACCATGTATTGACTAATCACCTAGCTGTTCTAGCTCTTCCAGCCCTGCCAGGCTGGACACTTTGCTATGGCTATCATAAGTTCAGTGCTGATGCAATCCATACTGTTGAGTGCATATCTAAATTCTGCCTTCTTAATGAGTCCATTGGGCAAAGGTAGTGAGTGTAAAGAGATTGGTTGAGTCTCCAAATCAGATTGTTTTGTTTACTGTGCTAAGCAGTTCCTTCTTTGAAGTTTGCTCTTTGATAGGCATTTACATGGGTCATAGATTATTTTTATAGTTTGTGCTCTTTCAAAGGCTTCTCTGTGCAGTTTTTATCCCCAAATCTTTGTCATCACTTTATTCTTCCAAGTTCCACATAGCATCGTAAGTCATTCAACACTATCTACAAGTCAATACCTAACAATAATACCTCTATTGCCATACTTTTGAAAACTATTTTTATTTTGGGTTTCTTCAATCTCTTTCTCCCTATTCCTTCCCAATCCCTTCCAACACCCCAACACCAGGTAGAAAAGAGAAAAGGCTAGTGGGGAGAAGGGACGCAGTTTTCTGTAGCTACTTCCTGCTGTTGAGGATCATTGGGTTCCTTGGGGGCAAGTCCAACCCTCATTTCAGGATATCTTCAACTTCTTCTTCTTCTCAAACTGCATCAGCAGCAACAAGGAGCATCATGGGGGAAGCACCATCAGCCTTCTTTCTCAGAGCCCCCAGTCTCTCTCTGGGTCTGGCATTTATTCCCATTGGCAAAGGCCACACCCCTGCATGAGGTAGTTCACAGCTGACCAAGATCATGTGTGTCAGTTATCAGCGTGGACAAACTGGAGCAGCCTCCATATCCCAAACCTGGCATTAAAGCACAAACATGTTTACATATAAACCAAAACTTCCACAACATACCTTTGTCAATTTTCCTTAAAAAGTATATGAGCAACCATGTGCCTAGCTCAAGTTTCTGCCATTGGCAGTGTTTCCCTTCACAATGTGGAACTGTTGTGCTGTTATCATCTACATCTCAGGTAAAATCACCATTGATTTTTTTCTTTCATCCCTTAGCCACATGGTCATGAAAATCACATATCTAGAATAAACAGTATAGCAGAAGTAGGACATCATGCTCATTTGGGTCACTTGCTCATCTATGTTACTTTTGGTTCTGGATCATGTGATGAAGTGATGTTTTGCACATCAAATCATATTGCTATGTTGGTCTAGCAATACTTAGTTCATGGGGGCAGGGGTTGCCCTAGGCATATGTCGCATGGTAGTAATGACAAAACACTGATTGTAAGGACCAGAGGTAAGCCAGAATTATTTTTATTGTTGTTTGTTTGTTGTGGAGGATAATAGTTCTTTTCAGAGGATAGCATTTTCCCCCTCTAATATTAAAAGTCTACCCTGAGATTAACCTCAAGTTTTACAATAAGGACCTTGTTGAGGTATCAAAATTAGTTTCTGCTTCTTGCTCACTAATTCTAATCAGCATAATATCATCCATGTAGTAGTCAAACATAATGCCCTGTAGAATGGAAAGGCCTATGAATAGATTATTACCTACAGCCACAGAGTTGATAGGAAGTAAAACAGTGGGAAGGTATAGCCAACCTAGACAGCTGAAAAAATACTGCTTCTAATGTTTTTCAGGTGATCAAATGCAAACTAGGAAATCAGGGGTGTGTTGATCTGCTTCACTAACAAAACCACATCTAAAAAAAAGTTTTAAAAAATAATAGCCATTCCCCAAGATTTGTTTGTTTCCTATACAGGCCTCTAATGGGGAGAGTGGATTGAGGCTGTTGTAAGAGTTTGGTTCTAGTCTTGGTGTTAGATGACACCTTGTACCTTAGCTTTTGGAGAATGACTGGATTTTATTTTGTAGATAGACCTATAAGTTTCATGGTGCAGTATGTAGTCATTGCAATATGTAGTGTCTGAAATTTGACTGGGGAAAGAACAGTGTATTCTCTATGTAGAATGAGCACTGGATTTAAATATATCTCTCATTATATCAGAAACATTTGCCTTTACTTACTGGAACATTATTTTTATTATTAGTAGTAGTTGCCTTAAAGTAATTTTTTAATTCTAACATCTGTACCATCTTAGAGTTTGCATCTACAACTTTCTCTTTTAAGTTGGAATTTTCCTGTATCTTCATATGTCAGGTAGTACAGAATTGTATCCTATACATTTTTAAATGCCATTTGGGTTTTACTTAAATCCTAAGGAGAATGTTTGTTTGTTTTTTATGTTGATATCTAATCAGCCAGATTATGTTCAACATATAATTCATAATTTTCGTTTTGGGGTCTTTGTCTAATTTAAACATTCACAGAGTTATTTAGAAAATTCTACAAGTGATACACTGTATTTGGAGACAGAACAGTGAACCAAAGCAGGGACCAAAATGAGCCGAACCCTCTGTTACATTGAATATCTCAGATATTTTTGTACAAGTCACAAAATTTATTAATATAACCCCTTTTCTATTCCTGAGGCCAGCAAAGATCTTTCTTTTCGGCTGTTTTAGATTTACCGTTTCTCTTGGTAAGAAGTTTGATGGGTTATGTCCACTAAGAAGCTAGTCCAGTCGGCCTCAGTCAGTGGTTCCCAACCTATGCATTGTGGCTCCTTTGGGTGTTGAGAAACCCTCTTCCAGGGGTCACTTAAGACCGTCAGATCTTAATTTATTTACATTACAGATCTTAATATGTTTACATTACAATCCCTGAGCATGACTTCTACTAAGTAGGTGGTGGTGTTTTAAAATAAGAACGCAACACACATGAAGTCACTTTCTCTCAAGGTATTTCTTTATCATCATGAACATGAATTTCTTGATGGCCCGCTGTGCAGTAAAGATCATTGCTGACCCCTCAGAGGAGGAGAACAAAGAGAGTAAGACATGTTCTGTGCCCCAAGAGAGGCAGATCATGGTGTGGTAACAAATGACAAAGACCTGCAACCCCGAATCTGCTTTATTAACAGAAAAAAAAAGTATCAGAGAAAATAAGACATCTAGGTGCCTAAAGAACTTCAATGTTCTCCTTTATGGAACTTGTTAAAATATATGCTCTCAAATAGGTTCTTTTTCAGACCTGAATTTTAAGGTTTATACCAGTAATCAGCTACATAAAGATTAAAGAGAGATGTCTTGAGCCAGGCGTGGTGGCGCACACCCGTGTTCCCAGCACTCAGGAGGCAGAGGCAGGTGAATCTCTTTGAGTTCGAGGCCAGCCTGGTCTACAAAGAGATTCCAGGACAGCTAGGGCTACACAGAGAAACCCTGTCTCAAAAGAGAGTGGGGGGGAGGTGTGAGTGTTTGTGTGTGTGTGTCTTGGTATTGCAACTTTTGAGATATATATAAATCATACCACTTAGATATTGAAAGCACAATACTTTTCCTGTCAATAAAGTTGAATTGTTTTTTTAATTCCCCCCACCCCTTACAAAGAAGCATAACCCAAACAAAGCAAGTCCAGGGCTACACAGAGAAACCTTGTCTTGAAACAAACAAATAAAACAAAACAAAAGGAAAAGGGAAAGACTTATATCATGGCTTAATCTATAATGTGCTTTAATAACACTTTTAGTTCTCTGTAGTTGGGGTTGCTGTGCCTCCCACAGATACAGTAGGCTGTCAATCACATAAAAAGCCCAGGGTCTATTGACTCTCCCAAATAATGTAGGATAGTACCAGTGCTCTTGCTTATACTGCAGAACTTGATGGTAAACCCTGCTGCTAACGACATCACACATACTGTAGTCTTAGGACTTGAAGAAATCAAGCTGATACTGACCTGAAAGCTTCATCCCTGCTAGCTAGCTTTTATAACACTGGAAGATGTTATAACCAGTAGAAAAAAACGATCCGTATCTTACCCAGCTGTGAACCTGGTGAGCTATAGTAACAATTGGCCTGGCAGGATGTGCCTGCTGATTTAGTAGTGGCACGAAGTAACCGGCTGCTTCCTGGTTGCTTTAAAGCCTGCTCCATGTGGCAGAGCTCATGCTTGGTGTCATTTATTACACCAAAACCCTGCTGCTGGCCAGATGTGGTGACACACACCTTTAATCCCAGGAGGCAGAGACAGACAGATTTCTGTGAATTTGAGGCCAGCCTGGTCTACAAAGCTAGTCCAGGACAGCCAAGGTTACACAGAAAATCCTTGTCTCAAAAAACAACCAACCAAACAGACAAACAAACAAACAAACCAAAAGAAAAAAACAAAAGAACACCTGCTGCTGCCTAGGTCATAATCTTTAGAGGAAAACCTAATAGTATTAATTTGCTAATAAAGTATTTCCTAAGTTATTATATTTTGTTTGGTTTTTGTTTTTGGAGACAGGTTCTTTCTCAGTAGTTCTGTCTGTCCTGGCCTTAAACTTACCAGTATCTCCCTACATCTGCCTCCTAAGTGCTGGGGGTAAAGGTGTGCACCACCAGGCCCAACAGTTACTCTCTTTATACATTTCTCAACACTCGTCAAAGAAACTTCTTTTTATAGTAAATTGTGATTAATACAAAGACTCCTAAATGGTCATTGTGGACTGTTTACCTTTAAATGGAACAGCAGTGTCATACTCCATCTCTCCAAGACTTGGGGGTAATTAAAGATGAGGGTGCAGAAAGATTATAAGAACCAGAGATAGTGAGTGTCTGCGTGAAACAGTGTTTTGGGGACTTGACAGCACCACTGCACATGCTTGTTTCTTTTAATGTTTTAAACAGACCATGTCACACTGCTTTGGTTTTAGCATTTCTGCTGAGAGAGCTAATAAATCCTGGTGTGTTTGTCTTTACAAGTAATATGGAGGTATGTTTGCAGCTTTCAGTGTTCTTTTGACTTGCTGGCTTTTTTTTCTCCCCCCTCTTCTTTGAGACAGGGTTTCCCTGTGCAGCCCTGGCTGTCCTTGACTAACTTTGTAGACCAGGCTGGCCTCGAACTCACAGTGATCCGCCTGCCTCTGCCTCTGCCTCCAAAGTGCTGGGACTAAAGGTGTGCACCACCACGCCCAGCTTGACTTGCTGGCATTTTAACTATTATGTTACACAGAGATTCTTTTCTGATCATGTCTGTTTGGGTCTTAAATGCCTTCTGTGCTTGGAGTTTCTGCCACTTAACTGTAATAATTTCTCAACCTTGTCTTGAATCTCTCTTTTGGTGATAATTTCCATTGCTTTTTAAAGTTTTGAGTCATTAAGTTTTTCATTTCCAGCCAGGCATTGTGATGCATGCCTTTAATCCAAGCTCTTGGGAAGCAGAGCCAGGCAGATCTCTTTGAGTTCGAGGCCACTCTGATCTACAAAGTGTGTTCCAGGACAGCCCTCTCACCCCTAAACAAGCCTTTCATTTCTGAGATTTTCTGAGATATTTTCCCCCTGGAGAAATTGGTGAATTTCTCATCCTACTCTTGAATTGACTTATTTGTTCCATTCATCTGTTTAGTCATCTCTTTTTGAGATTGTTGATCATTTTAAAAATTAGACTTTTAAATTCTTTGTTATTTCAAACATTGCCATGTCTTAGATTTATTACTAAGAAGTTGTGAACTGCTGGGGAGGGGCATTCTGTTGCATCTCTACTTAGTGATAGCCCCGTCTTTCGGAATGAACGTATCCTCCAGCTTTCATAAGTGTGTTGCTAAGTAACCTGTTTTTTTTTTTTCCAACTCAGGAGAGAAATCAGATTGCAGTTATAACAACTCAGAACAAACCAGACACTTAAATATAATAAACTGGATAAACAACTCTATCCCCAATAAGGTTAGAAAAGAAAGAACCAAGATACTACATTGGAGTTTATGCTGTTAGTACCAATATTGTGTCAGTGGTGGCTATGGCAGAGGAGAGTTCATCACTTGATGACAGGAGGCAGGCAGGGGCGGGGGAGTGAGAGAGGAGGAGGAGGAGAAGGGACCAGGGGCCCCAGTTACCTACTTAACTCCATGTCGGCCCTATCTCCTGAAATTCCTAGAATATCCACCCAATAGAGAGCTATTGGGACTTTAACACATGAGCTTGTGAAATACATTTCATATTTAGGGTATAGCAGACACTTATGTGAAAAGTTAAGGATTTAATAATTACCAAAGGTAAAAGTATTAACAAATAATGGTAATACAAAACTAAGGGATAGGGAAAGGGTGATAAAAGGCAAAATAGGAAAAAATATGGGATAAAAATATGAGAGATAGTAATGAAGGTAAACAAAATATTAGCACAATTAGTGAGCAAAGCAAAACAATCCAAATAAAAACCAAACAAGTCAAATAGATGACTCTTAAGTGGATAATGGAGACACTTTTCTGCCCCCTCACCAGGGAGATGAACTACAGAGTAGTGGCTTGGTTTCTGTTTTCTGAACAGGTTAGACCCAAAATGGCAATTTGCAGACTTAGCCTCATCCTGCATTTCTAGCTGGAGCCTGTTACTTGATAAGAGCTCTGATAGGTTGAATGCTTGTCATTTGTTCTCCATGTGCAAGCCCAACAATACAGCTGGTGGAAAAACCACTTTCAGATTGCTCTTACTATAAGCCTGTGGACTACATGATCAAATGCTCACTTGTACCAGAGGCCTTCTGCCACTGTGATGCCTGGGTGTAGGAAATGCCTGAATAGTAGTTGTATTTAAACCAAATGTCCCCTAGGCTCCTAGAGTGCAGAAGACAGTCCAACCAAAGCAGTCTGCTCTTCCCTGTTATCATCCCCATCCTCCTGCCTTAGAACAAAAGTAGAGCACCAACTGATTCATTGTGCTCTGACTTTGTCTGTCTGTTCCAACCTCCATGTGTATTCACACACTGCTTAGTCTCACTCTTCTTTGCAGAGCTCAGTCTGCAGTCTCCTGGTAGAAAGGCCCTCTGTTTCTCTCTGTAGCCTGCATTCAGAGACTAGGTCCACCGTTAATGACATAGTGATGGGGTACTGGACCTGATAGCTGGTGACTAGCCTAGCACACCTGCTGATCCATAGGTCAGACTGCAGATACAGAAGAATAAAGTAAGTTTGCTTTCGGATGAAATTTTGAGATTGCTGGTTATCTAAGAAAAGCTATTATGCTGCCAAATTCTGTTAATATTCATCAGTATTTTACTTGAAGCATACATTTTTAAATTTTGTTTGTAGCATCAATGAGTTCATGCATAATTTTATAGGACAAAGAAGATAAAAAGAAAATGTTTCTAACAGAGAAATGAACTAGGACAGCCAAACTGAACCAATTACACTATGATTCCTTAAGGAGAAGGATCTGATCCTAAAATTATCAGCTCATTTTTAACAGTGGAACATTGCAAGAACTGGTACCTCACTAAATGAAATGCAGCATTTTGAATATATTCCTTTATAAAAAAATTTAGTGCTGATTTTGATCACCAGAGGACTCGTTAGTTTATAAATTGCTCTAATGGAATATCTCTTTGCTTACAAGTCTGTAAAATAATATAATTTTGTATAAATTAATTTCAGATATGTCTGTGTTAGTCCAATGATTAGAAATCTAATGTTACAGAAACATACTTGAAAAAATAGGTCCAGGAAATACAGTATCCATCAGATCAGGCAGAGGCCGAAAGAGGGAAAATAGAGTACACTGTGATTGGAGAAAGAAGTTTCAATATCCTAGTAAGAGTTCTAAAATCCAAGAATAAATAATATTTCTGCCTCTTGAATATTGGTGGCATGTTAGTAATGGTCAGCACTAAGGTAGTGGTAGGAGAGTGGACATGTATTTTGAAATGTATTTTGAGTTGGTAATCTACAGAACTGTGAGCCGTGTGTTGAAAAGATTGCTAAGGGAAGAAATTGGCGATGATTTCTAGGCTTCTGAACTGAAAAAAATATGTACCTAGAGGTAAATGCCTGTGTCCTTCTTCATTGAATTACAATTCACAAGCCATAAAACTCAGCATGTCGAAGTGTCTATATTGTTCAGTGGCTCTTCGCATGTTCACCCTGCTGTACGAACATCACTGCTCTCCTATCCATCGTCCCCAGACGAAACCCTAGGCCTGTTGAGCAACTGTCCCGCCTTTTCCTGGTATGCTCTGGAAACCACAGCCTACTTTTTGTCTTCCTTGACTCATCTCTTCAGAGCATCTCATATAGGCAGAACCATACAGTGTGTGACTTTTCATGACTTCTTTCACTCAGCATTATGCTTTCAAGGCTTTTTCAACTGTATGTCATATGTTAGGCAAATAGTATTTCATTCATGTGTAATATTATATGGATATATCATATATGTATATATCACACTTATTAGTTTGAGCATTTGGATTGTTACTACTTTTTGGCTATTATGAGTAGTGCTACTGCAAACATTCATGTTCAAGTTTTGGTTGTAATCCTGTTTTCAGTGCTTTATGCTATAGACCTAAAAGAAAGAGCTGAGTCGTATGGTGCTTCTGTGTTTAACTTTTGAATGGGCCACCTGTTTAACACAGAAGCTACACTAATTTTCACTCCTGTCGTTATAGGGTGGTTTGAGTTCTTTATATGTCTACCAGTTGTTTTTGAGTTATTTGGATTGGTAATCTTCAGAAGTATGCATTTCAAAGGGCTGGCAAGGGAAGAAATCAGCAATGCTTTGCACTAAGATAGATGTGCTTAGAGGTAAACATCCATGTTGTTCTTTATGAACTAGGATTCACATACCATAGCACACGCATACCAGACAACATACGCGCTCATGTCACAATCAGGGGGCAACTTGGAGCTGTGAATTTTCTCGTCCACCATGTGGGTTCTGGGGATTGACCTCAGGTCACCAGGCTTGGCAACAAACGTCCTTAACTTCTGAGGCATCTCACTGGCCATTTTAAAAGCATTCATTTATTCCTTTGTGTTCTTAAAAGTGACATCTATCTTAGTGGCTATGAAGAAGGATCTCATTTGACTCTGATTTACTTTTATAGAAAGATTGTTCAGCATCTTTTCAAGTACAGAGGAGCCATTTATAAGTTCTCGTGTAAATACCTGCTCAAATTCTTTGCCCAATTTTTAATTTTGTGTGTGTGTTGTTGTTATTGAGTTGTAAAGAGTTTTTAAAATATATTTTAGAGCCTAGACTCAGATCAAAAACATTTTCCTCTTCTGGGAATTTATTTCCATTCTTTTTAATAATATTCTTTGATACCCAGAGGATTTTTTGTTTTGTGTTTAAATAAAATCCAGTTTATTCATTTTTCTCATGCTTGTGCTTATGGTACCATTTATTCAAGAATGCATTTTTATTCTTGCACAATTATTCTCTTAAAAATTATAGTGTGTGTGTGTGTGTGTGTGTGTGTGTGTGTGTGTGTGTGTGTGGTCAGAGGATAGCTTGCAGGAGCTGGTTCTGTTCTTCCATCATGTGGATCCTGGGGATTGAGCTCAGGTGGTCAGGCAAAGTGTCAAGTGCCTATACTTGCTGAGCTGTCTCATCTGCCTACCCCTCTGGTTTTTGTTTTCCCTTGAGTTATCATTCTAATTTTTTTCTGGCATCTTTCTGTTTTCCATTTATCTCTTTGATGTAAAGCTGCCTTCAAATTCATCTAAATTTTAATTTTTTTAATACTCTAAAATTCTAAACTTTTACTTTTTTAACATATTGAACATACTCCTTTAAATGTTGTACCTTGTTGAGCAACACATTGTATTTGCTCTCAGATTATTTCTGGCTTATTTGGCTTTTCCCCTTTTTGTTCTTTTCTTTCTCTCTCTTTTTTACATTTGTTTATTTACTTATTTATTCGGTACTAATGGTTGAATCTAGGGTTTTGAGCACGTGAGGCAAGCACTCTGCCCAGGAGTTATAGTCCCGGTTTATATGATTTTTCTGATTCATCGTGTTCAATGTATGTGTGTTACTATTAGTTAATGGCCAAATACTACATATGTAAATTTTTCTTTTTTCTATATATGCAAATTTGTATAAATAATTTAAGACCTATCATGCTATCTTCTCTACGATTTGCTTGGGTTTTTTTGGTTCTGGAAATCTACTGTTGTCTTTATTTAATTTTATGGGAGATCCGCTTGTAAGACCCAGTCTCTCTCCGTCTTTTTTGTTTATTTGTTTGCTTTTCTTTCTACCTTTTTTCTTTTCCTTTCTCCTTTACCGTTTTCCTTTCCTCCTTCCGTTTATCTTTCCCTCTCAGGAAATATACGTACGTGTGTGTGTGTGTGTGTGTGTGTGTGTGTGTGTGTGTGTGTGTGTGTGTGAGAGAGAGAGAGAGAGAGAGAGAGAGAGAGAGAGATGCTCTTCTGAATCATCCTAGAAGATACATGTTAGTACAAAGGAGCTCTTCTCATCATCTCTTTTGTACTGTCTTTCCTTATTAACAGGCGGCATCTCCACAGAAAGCGATTGTGCTTTTGAGCCAGACTACGCTGTCCCAGCACTTCCAGTGACTGAAGGTATGCAGCACATTCGGATTATGGAGGGCGTGTCTCGCTCTCTTCCATCCTCCCCCTTACTCACACATCAGTCTATCAGTGTTCGGCTCCAACCCGTGAAGAAGTTAACTGGTAAGGAATTTACCTGAATTTAGTATGTTTGACAGGAACCTGACAGTATGACACTATAAGTCACCAGGCGTGTGTATGTGCATCTTCAGATTTCCTCCTCTTTGGCCTTCCTAGTACCACAAGACTTTTAGAAAGTGGGACTTCTACTGATTTTAATCTGAGAATTAGAACTCACTTTGACAGACTGATATAGTCATTTCTAAGTGACCCATCTGTTGTGGACATATTTTTCTAGGTTTTCAGGAAGTTCTTGGTTTTGCCAGAATACACTGTTGTTCTGACTTCGTTTGTCAGCTTGTTCCTGTCACGTTAACAGATGGAGACTTTGTAATTTTAGTTGTATTAGAGCTTGACAGTTCAACAAATGTATAGACATTAGCCATATTTTTGTTTGAAATCATGATTTGTAGATTTTATCTCTAGCGTTCAAATCTTTCTCTTCATACAACATTACAACTTCTTGGGATAGTTACTGTGATTCATAAATTGTATTGCATTGAGTTTAAATATATCTCAAAAATCTATATTGCTCATTCAGTTCATGATGGGTTTAAAAGTAAGTCTTTGTAAAATGGACTTTTATTTTCAAGGAAGAAATTGTAAGATGTAACTGAAGAATATTTCCATGTGAAAATATGTTAGTCTCTGTCTGTCACATTATTAGATTCTTCTGACATCATCAGTATATTCTTAAAACAAAGCAAACACCTTTATTAGTATGTATCAATTACACAAAATGATGAATTTCATTTTATGCAGTATACTCTTGTAGATAGCTGTCAGTTGACTGGTATTGATGGATTCTGAGTGCATAAAGGCATGAAATTAAGGGCATATTGATTGTTTCCTCTGTGCCTAGTAGGGTGATTTAGTTGTCGTGAAAGTTCAAAAGAAAGTAAGAGGAAAGGGGTAAAATGAGACTTTTTCACTCTTCTAAGTAGAATGAAACGTTTAATGTTTGTAATTTTCACTAAAATACAATATTACATTATTCTGTAGTTTTATAAGGTGTAGGTTTAATGTCTATGTATTACTTACTATATTTTAGGCATTTTTAAGTAACTTGAATGAGTCAAAGTATTGACTCAGGTCATTAGATAAAAAATATAATTAACATTGCATGATGAGAACAAACTTTGATTGCTTAGAAATCCTCTCATTTTTGCTGTTAAAGGTGTCATTACTAAAAACACAAAATGCAAAATCTGCTAGCTGCTATGTGGTTTGCCCCATTTTCCCACACCTTTTGGAAAAAGCATAAAAGTTCCTATTTCCATGAAGGGAGCTGGCTTGCCTGGGATTTTTTGGTACCTGCAGAACTGGCTTATAGCAATTTTAATATCTATCTTTGTTAAAATATAAATACATGTAATAATGAAACTATTTCAGGGGTGATGTCATAGCACAGTGAGAGGGGTATACTTGAGTAATGACATGTCTGAACCTCCAAGTTTTAATATCACAGTATTTAAAGTGTGTGGAGCTTCTCATAAAATTTCACTTACTAAACAAGAAAAAAAAAAAACTCCAAGAATTAAAGATTGAGAATGAAATGTAAAACTTCCGAATTAAGTAAATGTGTTTCCTTAAAAAGAAAGAAAAAAGACTGTATGAAAATGTTTCTTTCCCCCAACTAACACAAATGATAAAATTCTTTATTTAGCATGGAATAATTTTTTTTCAAAATTTAAAAGACACCCTTGATCAATAGGTTGCTTATCATTTACCATTTTCCTAATTATGTTTTGTTATAAATAGATAAAAAGAAAGTTAAAAGAATAAACTACAGGCAATAAAGAAATACCCTCTAGAGATACTTACCAAAAGGCACAGATTTCATAAGACCATTAAGGCTGTACTTAGCTAATATATTTCTATGCATTTAAACTTCCAAGTATTACTTATATGCATATTTCTGCCAAACAGAATAAATAGTGTTAGTTAGCCTATTTTATTTTTCTTATGGCTTTATAATTTTATTACGAGCCTTTAATCCCAGCACTTGGGAAGCAGAGGCAGGCAGATCTCTGTGCATTGGAGGGCAGCCTTGTTTGCACAGTTCTAGGACAGTCAGTGCTACATAGACCCTGGTTAAAGGGGGCAGGGAGTATAACCAATACCAATCAGTAAATAATTTTAGATAGAAACAAGTACTGTGAAGATATGAAGTAGGGAATGAGATGCAGAGAAATTGAGGTAAAAATGGATTTCTTTCTATGAAATAATACAAGAAGAAGAAAAGGAAGGAGCCTGGTGTGGGCAAAGCCAATGGGAAGGTCTGGAATCTGAGCAGTCTAGGCAAAAAGAACAGTGTGAAAAGTCCTAAGACAAAAATGAGCTTGGCATATTCAGAAACTGTAAAGAGGTCAAGTGTTGTTTAACAGTGTCAGAGAAGAGGTGTTTAGAAAGTCAACTGAAGAGGCAGGCAGGGGTTGGAGATTTTGTGCGTGGTAAGGAGCCTACTTTCATCGTAAGGTCATAAGCAGAGGTGGGGTGGGGAGGATGCAGTCTGCTTCAGCTTTTAATTGTATCTTGTTGGCAAGTGCGGAGAGCACAGAGTGTGAGTGGACAGAGCATTCCGTGTCCTTGCAGGAGTGGGTTCCCGCTCTATACAGCGTGAGTCCTTGGGACTGAACTCAGGTCACCTCAGGCTTGGCAACAAGTGACTTTATCCGCTGAGCTGTCTCACTAGCCCTCTTCGGTAACCTTTTTTCATGTTTTCCTGATCTTTAAATAGTTCTCAGTTTGAAGCAATATGAGTCCTTTTGTTGTCATTCTAAGATACAACAGAGAAGTAACCTTTTTGTGGTGTTGTCAGGCAGCTTTTATACTCAACATGTTTTTATGTTAGTCCGTTAGTGTAGGTATATGTGAGACCTACTTGCAGAAAGAAGTCCAATTTCAGTATTTTGATTTGTTCGTAAAGAGTGAGAATTTAAAAAGCCACTTTAAAAGACACACCTAACTTAGAACTTGAAAGTGGTTTTTAAATATATAGATGCATTCCTCTAGTCAGTACAAACAAGAGTTAATACAGCAAAAGCCGCGGAGGCACAAGCTCAGTGGCAAGACTGCTTAAGTTTGTATTCCAAGTGTGATTCAGTCATTCCGTCTCTGTATTCTTTCATAAAGTGTGGATACAGTCATGCTTTGTAGTGATATGTTGCCAAGGTTGGTAAATCTTAGGTGCCCAGTGTTAACTGTCAGTATTGAAACAAGATGATTTTCAGTTTGATGACAATTTTTGAAAACTTTTTAGTATTAGTTGCCAGTTTGGAACTTTAAAACTATGTTTCTGAAGAACTGTGTAGGGAATTATCCACTAAGGATGTTGAGGCAGGGTCATGAGGTAGTGGCCAGTCTAGACTACATCGGCAGTTCCTGGCCAGCTTGAGAGATCCAGCTAATAAACAAACAAATTTCATGTGATTTGAAATAGCATTTTTAGTGAATAATGGAAAACGTGATAGAAGTGTTTGTGTGGATGTCTTCACTAACATAGTTTCGCTTGCATCTTCATTTTACAGGTAAGTAACAGAGAGGTAATGCCTACTAAATTGAAAATTTGCCAAAACCAATAGAGCCAGGAAGTAGTCTTTTACCAGTGAGAATATTGAGCATTAGAGAAGTAGAGTATTTGCCCTATAACATTTGCATCTCACTTACTTTCTGTTGTTGTTTCTAACAGCAGAAGATGCAGTCAAATGGTTTAAACACTAATAAAAACTAGAAGACCTAAAAGCTGAGTTGGAGCCACTGTTTGCTTAGTTAGTTATGTATTGGTTTGTAATGGGAAAGGTGTGGAACACTGTGGCCATAATTAGTGCCAGAATCTTATTTATTGCTCTTTCCAAGATGTCTGAATTGCATCACAGAGACCTGGTATTTCTTAATCTATAGATAGTAAAGTGCATAATTAACTCCTGTTAGTTTACCTCATTTACCTATTCTAGTATGTGTAAACATTGATACAAACAACTTTATTCTGAATTTTACAAATAAACTTGAGTTTGAAAATGTATGCTTATATGCATATGTATTTCTATGTACATAGCAAAAATGAAAATTTGTCAATAATATGAACCCATGTGTATTATAAATTGATATATACACAAGTGTAAAGACAGGCGTTGAGTTATGATAGAGACATGTAACCACTACTTAAAAGTGGGAGAATGATGGCATTAATTTAGTTCATGTCCTTTTTAATGTTTGTAATTTTTACCCTTTGAAAAATCGAAAACATCATAAAGTGGTATAACAGATTTGCTGCATAATCTTGCTCAAATTAATTTAAAAATCTCTGTACTTTGGTTCCTTTGTTTGTAAAAAAAAAAAACCCATAAATAAATAAAATAGCATTATATGCTTCAAAGAACAGTAAGAAGTAGATTTGCACCTGTAAACCTTATAAGCTAGTATCTGACCTCGTGAATGCTAACCACAACTGTACACGTGTCTAAGAGGTATGAGAATTGAGTTTCTTTCATCTGGGTTAAATGTGTATTCTGAGATTTTAGAAGGTGACCTTCAGGTAACTTTGAAAGTCCTTCCACTTTCTTGATGTTTAATCTTCAGATACTACAATCAAATAGATTAGGCAATGTAGTGTAGATGGTAAGTCATAATAAGTGACCTGATTATGGTAAGCTTGCATATCTGAAATACTTGCTAGAGACAAACTATTATTTTTGTCATGGATCAAATGGAAACATTTGCTTATTTTAGAGACATTCTGCAAGAATCTCTGCAAAACTCTTTTGGCCTTAGTCTACATTATATGGCAAGCATTCATCAACAGTTTTGGGGAACATTAGAATTCAAGATGTACAAGTGTAAATTTTATTAGGATTGATGTGAACTTTAAATATGATTTATTAAATATGCCTCCTATCATATACTAGGTATTGACTAAATGCTAGTTTTCTCATTTTATATATAAGTATACTTATATATAAGTATGGAAATGTAGCTTTGTCTCATAGGCATTCTAAGAAAATTATTAAAGGCCTAATTTGAAAATAAAAAGTCTACATATGTTATTAATCTATACAGTCTGACTTACTAAGTATAATCATAAATATGGGAAATAAGTTTATATTTAGAATTTTAAGAATACCATTGGCGTTCTAGGTGCCTAATAGGTTCCTTTTGTGGAGGAGAAGGGCAGTGATTTATGTAACCCAAGCTAACCTAAAACTCATTACATAGCTGAGGCTGGCTTTAAATGCCTGCTCCTCCTGCTTTTAACTCCCTATTGCTTAGGTTATTAAAGGCAAGAACCCTGCTGAGTCCACCATAGTGAATTTTAAAATGTAATAGGCATGCATGGTAATCTAAGTTCCATCACTAATGACTGTTACATTCTCATTTTTATACTATTAAATGAAGAAATAAATATATGAAGACTTTCCAAGATCTTTGGAATATGAAGATTCACCTGCTATAAACCTCAAGGTTAATTCAGTGATAGAAACAGCAAACAAGAACTATTTCTGGCCCTGGAGAGATTATTTTCTTAGACCTTCAATACTAAAAGTGGAGATGGTTAGGGAATTATTACTCCTTCAATATAAATAATATCAGCTTTCATGAGTCAGCATTATTAAAGCAAACCAGAACCAAGTAAATAAGAGGTGTGATCATTATAGGCAAGTAGCTTGGATGTTCATTAGCTGATGAATGCAAGAGAATGTTACAGTTGTAATGTTTGATAATAAAAATAAATTATTTTCTATGCTGCAACATGGATGAATGTTGTAAATCATTCTAAATAAAAACAAGCCATCCACAAAAGGTCATATAATTATTTGTGAAATTGTAGTCTATGAAGTATCATAAATAGAGATTGAACAAGGACAAAAGGGACAAGTATGTGAAGTCAGTGCTGAGGGTGTGAGTGTAATTGTGGGTGATGAAAGTGTGGTAAGTATAGATTGAGGAGATAGCTCCAGAAGCCTGTGAAGAGACAAAGCTATTCTCAGTGGAGGGATAAATTACATGGCATGTGAATTATATCTTTGTTAAAAAAAAAAAACAAACCACTGTCTATGGCAAACATGGTTAACAATAAAAAAGAAAAGTTGATGATTTTATATTTAAGATAGATTTCATGCCTCAAAATTAGTAACCCAGTGGATGATGAGTATAAGAAATTTGAACAGTGCAGTTAATCATTCAGTTAAGTGTAGAACTGTGATGGGAAATACTTGTTATACTTAACTGTGTCTAAGTATTGATCATATAACTAATTGTAGCAAAATTTGTATATTGTACATTATTTTTCAGTGAAACTGGAAAAAAATGAAATCTAACAATAAAAAATAAGGAATAATTATTTTTCTGCTTGCAAATTTAAAAATGTTTTAAAATAAGTTTTGTTTGTTTTATTTTGTTTTTGGTTTTAGAGACAGGGTTTCTCTATGTAGCCTTGACTGTCCTAGACTGGCTTTGTAAACCAGGCTGGCCTTGAACTCACAGAGATCCACCTGCCTCTGCCTCCCTGAGTTCTGGGACTACAGGTGTGTGCCACCACACCTGGCTTAAAATAAATGTTGAGTTAAAGTAGAAATCAAAATTTAAAAAACATATAGGAGTTCAGTGTATGGTGTATTAAAAGCTAGAAAATATTCCCATTGGGGCACTGCTAAAAGTCATTACTTTGAATGTTTTATTGGCAAATAAAGTCATTAAAGTAAATTAGGCAAGCACTTAACATAAAAGGAGATAATATAAATAAGAGTAAATAGAAAAAGCTGTCAACAAAGTAGGAATGAACAAAATTAATTAGAAAACATTACTTGACTAGTAATGACATTTTTTTTTCTTGGAAAAGACTGAAATAGTTGAATCTTTAAGAGGAGTGGTAATTCAATGTAAAAAATGGAAGCAGGAAAGCTTACATAAATAGCATATGTAGTATTAAGATGGCAAGAAATGAATTAGCCAATAATATTAATTATAATTTTGAGACTATAGTGTACAATTTAGTGCATAACATCAAAAAATGGAAGAAAACAAAATGGACCTAAGAAAACTTAGTACAACAAGCTTAATAATCACACAATCAGATACGCCCACAGTCAGCAGGACCAAAGGATTGGATAGGTAGTTTTTAACTAAACCTGTAAGTACTAATGATGGAGGTAGCTGTGGCAATTTAAGTACTGTTTATTGAGCTATTGCTGTCTTCCAGGCAGCACTCAGTACTTTACACACGTGAGGATGTTCAGTCTTCATAGCGTCTACGTAGTGGCCGCAGCTTCTGCTGAACTCCCATCAGTCCTAGTCCTACCTTTTAGAACAATATAATGTGGCAACCCTTTATAGACTCTGCAAAGTAGTCCTCATGATTTTCTCTTGCCTTAGAAGTTGCCTTTAAAGCCTGCTTATGACTAAAGGATCCTGAAGCTGTGTTGCTTATCCCATCTCAGCTGTATCAGTGTGGACATGAACCCAGGCACGGTGGTGCCGGCCTGTAATCGCAGCACTTGGGAGGACTGCGGTAGGAGGATTGGGAGTTCAGTCCTGGCCTTGGCTGCGTTGAAAGATCCTGTCAGAAATATTTCTTAATTAAAAAAAAAAGCACAAGATGGAGATCACTTTGGCATACTTTAAAATTACATTTTCTTCTAACCCCATATCAACTCCTTGTGAGCATTTTTCCTTTACAACGACTTTATATCCATGTTTTAGCATCCTTTGGACCTACAACTCCGGATTTCTTGTATAGTTTTATAAAACTGCTATTAGGAATTACATGTTCATTTCCTCACATTCTTTTAGAACTCCATAATGTAAATTGTGTGGACCTAGATTTTGATGATATATTTTAAACTCCTTATAACTTGTAGTTCAGTGATTTGTTAATGATGTTTATTCTATACTTTCTAACTTAAGCATTATATTCCTTAATGGAGAACATTAAGGCAAAATAAAGGTCGGCTTAATTTGTTTGTGCTGCCATAGTAAAACAAGACTGAGTAATATATAAAGAACATAAATTTATTTTCTTACAGCTGAAAGTTCAAGATCAGGCTGCTAGCTGGTTAGTTGTCTGGAGGCAGGTTGCTATCTGGTTCTAAGATTAGGGCTCTACTTGTTGTATTTTCTGGAAGGAACGGGATCCTCATGTCCTCCCATGGTAATGATGAGCAGGAAGGAGAACAGGATGCTGCAGGAAAATTCTTTAATAAGAATCTAGATCCACCCACTTAAAGACCCTACTGTCCCTTAATTCTATCATGTTTGCCTAAGCTTTGATATATGAATTTTGGAAGAAGCATCTTAAACTATAGCAATTGTCAGAGAAAGAGTCTCTAAGGATTAAGTTTACTTGGGGGAAAGTACCGTTGCAATGTGTGCTGTTGTAAACTGAGTGTAGATACAGTGCTTAAGGGAAACAGAAGCCTTAAATACAAATGGGAGGAAAATGCCATTGTAACTTGTAAACAGTAATCCACGACCACAAGGATCAGTAAAAGGAGTGGTACCACTGTGAATAGTTAGTGTTGAATAGCTGTCCTTAGAGAAATATTTGTGTGTGTTTGGGGCATGGGGTGTAGTTGTAATGGCCTTTGTGCAAGGCTGTGGTTTGGACAGTCTTTTGTATACTGTCTTTTGTATCATGTAACCATGAAAAATAATTATTTTGTTTTTAAAGTTGACATAAGGATCTCAACATTTATTTTGTCAACTTTATGCAAGAGTTGAGTGGTTTTCTGTCTGTTGCTTGAAGCAGAATGTTGTTTGTCATGGAAAAATTTTGGAGTGATATATTCTTGGGTTGACTGTCTGACTGGCTCTGCTACTTAGTTATATGAACTTGGCCAAGTCATTTATTTACTCTGAATATGTTTTGTTCTTTGTGCTTATTATTTTTGTCTTACTAGGTGTTTTATGGATTAAGTAAGATAGCATGTATATCAGGAAGTTAATAGACAGTTTAGGTCATAAAAGATGAGTTGTGAATACAAGTTTATAAACAAAAATTAGTACATCATTATCTTTCTTAAGCAGTAGATCAGTCTTTCCCTTACTCATGCCCCCCCCCCCAAGACCCCATCTACAATCGTTTCTTTGCTGTCTTAAAAACAGTTCTTCTTATGCCAGGTGTGCATGGCTGCAATCCCAGCACTGGGAAAGCAGAGGCAGGCGGATCTCTGTGAGTTTGAGTCCAGCCTGGTTTACAAAGTGAGTCCTGGACAACCAAAGCTATACAGAGAAACCCTGTTTGAAAAAACAAAACCCAGTTTTTCTTAGATGGGGCTTTATTCTTGCTCAACAGTATAATTAGAGGGTTTTTGTACTCTGTCTTTGATTCTGTCTTTTTAAAAAATCTCTTTGTATACTTCTTTTTTTGGACACAAGACTTCTTTCTTCAGAGTTGGGTGTTACATAGCTTAATGGTAGCTGAGCGTGTATGTGCCCTGGGCTCAATCCCTAGCATTCTTTTCCTCTCCCTAAATTAAAAAATTGAGAGGATGACGATACTTAGTTTGTTTGATGTTTCTATATGCCTAATAACATATAAATTTCTTTTTATTTTTAGCTATACTATCCGTTTTCCTCCTAAAACCACCAACCATTGTCTTGTAGGTTCTTTTCTCTACATTTTAAAAGAAGTGTGCTTACCTAAAATTAAATTAAAGAGCTGATTTTTCCAGTATTTCTTTCAGAGTTGCAACAAATAAACGATCAAGCTAGGGATACCTAGTACCTGATACCGGGCAAGTTAATAAAATCACAGTTATGAAATCCAAAAAGAAACTCTGAATATTAGAGTTGAATCAACAGTAGATAATTGTTGAGAGTAACAAGACATGAGTGTAACTTGTTAATCTTAGGAAATCAAACAGGGTTTGGGCATGTAATTCCAGCACTCAAAGAGGTGGGAACATCCTGAGTTTGATACCAGTATCCAATGGTATCCAGTATCCAAAAGTTCATTAGTTAGTTGATATCTCAGAAATTTGGGCAGACAAAACTCCAGTGGGTAAGTAGACAGTAAAAGAAGAATTTCTAATCGTGAGAATATATCACAAACTAATATTTGTTTGTATTGATGTTTGTGAGTTATCTATAATGAGGTGGAGTTACAGCTTAGAACTCCAGACTCCAAAGAACTGTATAGAGTCAAGAAACTAGTTGGGTAAAAAATATGGGTCAGAATTCCAATTCCATACACGTTTGGGCTAGCAGAGATGGCTCAACCACTAAGGGAAGTTGCTGTGAACCCCACAACCTGAATTTGAGTTGTGAGACCCACGTGGAAGAAGGTGCTGTGACCTGCACAGCTTGGATGTGGAAACCTGACTGGTGTGGCAAATGAATGAGAAAAGGACAGGCACATAGAAGCACAGAAAACCTGGGGTTTGTTCACACTCTGAGGAAGAATGGCACCACCTAGAAGTTTAGTATGTTTATGAGGTGCAGCACAGTGGAGAAGAAGGAGTTAAGTTAGCTAACCTCTGTAGGAGGTGCCATACACTGCCCTTTTCATACAACACACATTCACTCAGGGCTGACTTCATCTATTCTTTACACATTCACTCAAGCTTTTCTGGGTTCCCTACAGGGAAAGAACCACTTTCCACAAATTATTCCCCGACTCCCACATGCACACCATAACCACACTCCCAAAACCCATCACCTACCTTACCTACTAAATAAATGCAATAAAATGTGATTTTTTTTTAAATTGCAGAATTTTTATAATTAAGGGTTGTTGTTGTTTTTTTTATTTTAAATAATTTTATACACATTTATTTGCAGGCTCACTGCCTAGGTAGATTGGCTTCTTTTGAGCTTCTGTTGTCTTATATGTAAAGTGAAGATGACAGTACCTTAGGCTAAAAGAAATACAGAAATATTTTTAAAGAGTGTTTCTCTGTGCCAGTTGCTTACTGTAATTTGCGGGTGACCTATTAGCATTATATTTATCTACTTGAGGGGCTATACATTGAGTGCCACAACTCTGGATATAACTCAGTCTTTAAATATCCTTTCTTGCCATGTTATAAAGACAACTTTATTTGTTCAGGGGAAGTTTTTAAACTTTGTTAAATTCATTTTTACTTAAAATTCTGATTCATTTAAGTTAATAAGTAGATTTGAGAGCTAAACTTTTTCGAAATGTAAATATGTAGGGAGAGGGAGGTACAATACAAGAAATCCTACCAGGTAGAAAAGTGGTCTGGTCACTCAGTCACAGAATCTCCTGTATCTGTTTTCAGCAGAGTGATGGTTCTAAGAGACCATTGTGCAACATGACCAACACCAGGAAGATTGCAGAAAAAAATGGAACTCCCTCATTTCTCTGTGATCTTCCCCCATAGCATTTACTACAAGTTTATGTGATGGTTCCTAGAAATCTGCCTTTATGCTTCATTGACATTGGTTTTTTCCTACTTGCTTCATGTTTACCTGTTGTGGAATGTGAGCTTCAAAATGCCAAATGTGGCATGTAAGAACCAAGTGATGTCAGCCATTAAGAATACTTTTCATTCACACAGTATCACAAAAGGCAAGTAAATATCCATAATGTAGAAGAAATCCTTAGCAGTTTTTAAACAAGCAGTAAGTTACAGTGTGGGACGGTGTAAGGCTTGGCAACAATTATATACTCGGTTTATAATAGAAAATTTACAGTACTAAGCCAGATTGACAGACTCAGCATCTAAGAGCAATAAATACATCTCGTGAAAATGTGTCCTTCAGATAAGAAGTTTAGACACCAGAGGGCAGAGTGTTTCAGGAGACTTGTCACTTGGCTGCTCTTTATTGTAAATCTACCATTCCTGTTCCAAATGTCAGCCATTCTTTCATGTTGTTGGATGAATTTTAAAAATCACAAAATGTTGCCATTAGCAAATTTTCTATAAAAGCTTGGTTGATGGTTGTATTTAAACTATGTAGTAAATAGTGCTTTGAGTTATAATGGAGTTAGTTTGACAACCGTGTTTTCCTTGTTTCTGGATTCTGAAGGTAATTATTTTTAAAATATGCACAATCTTCAATAAGGAATTGACACGCTTTGTAGACCAGGCAGGCCTGGAACTCACAGAGATCCTCCTGCCTCTGCCTCTGGAATGCTGAGATTAAAGGTGTGTGCCACTACACCTGGCTCAAAAGCTTTCTTAGGTCCTTTTCCCATAAGTCTTATTGGAAATTATCTTACAGTCTGCTGGAGAGGAAGTAATTCTAATTCTTGACAGGTAAGAAAAAAAACTACACAGAAAAAGTTTTTTCAGGCTAAATAATGAGGCCATCAGTAGCATGGGATGGTACAATAGCCATAACACATTAAAATGATACAGAAATTTCTTTGTGAATGAAGACAATAGCATCTTTAGTGAATTCACTGTCTCTGAACCTTCCTGTACATAAAAGAATCCAATAGCATACTTTCTTTGAGAGTGGTATCATTGCTGTTTTATGAGTCAGTCTGTCGATGATGCTGCAGTTTTTGGTGTATCTGATGCATACCATCCAAATGAAGGATATTTAATCTGAATATATCTGAGTATTTAAAAACGACTTTTCTGCCATCTTAGATTCTAGGTAATTCTTATATTGTAGGTATTTGTCAGTGTCTAATTTTAAAATCCTACCCATATATTATGAAGCTACTGCATATTTCTGTATTAGCTTGCCAAAGTATTAACTATATTGTTCCCTTAAATTGTATCATTAAAGGGTTTTTTTGGTGCTGTTTACATAGTTGCTGTATTTTACAATATGTATTTACACAGTTCAGAGTGAGAAATTCAAGAGTAAAACCTAAAGAGGAATCAGAGGAGTTTGTAGCTTTAAGGCACGAGATGCTTACAGCTTTTTAATATAAATCGCTCCCAGAATCCATGTCACAGCTCCTTCTATGGTGCTGCCTTTTCCCCCTTTCTCTCGGTTGCTATGACAACAGCAGCACTGCGCCATTCATCAGCTCTGGACCCAGGCTGCACTGTTAGCCTTCCGTGTTACTCCTGAATGTTAAGAGCATCCGTGAATCATTCACTCTGGATAACACTGCGCCATTAGGAATCTCAGAACCAGTTCTTCAGCAATTTTCTTTAGCAGAAGAGTAAACTAAACTGCGCCACAGAGAAAACCTGTATAAAAATATTTCTTTCAAATGGGATCCTACAATCTATATTTGCTGCAGTATTCTGAAAAAATAACTTCATGTCAAGCAATCTAATGAAAAGAGCTCGTCTGTATACTATTTCTTGAAATCGTTAGATGTTCAAAACAAGTACAACAGCGCTTGCTTGTGTGGATACAAAAAGAAGCAGGTGATGTTGTCAGGGGCTCTAAGGCCCCTTGGGAGCATCTCTTGTGCATTGGGACCATAATCAACATCTGCCAGAAGTGTCACCTGTAAGGCATTGTAAGTTCTGAGCAGTAAGAAGAGCTGGCTGGAGATTTAAGTGTGGATTATTACTAATGTGTCAGCACCAACGACATGGCCAGTGAATACGCCTGGAGATGGGAAGCAAACTGCAGAATGTTGGCAGATGAAGAAGGAAGAGTAAAGGCAGTGAGTATGACGAGCAGAATATTTGGATGTCAGTGGTTTCTGAGCAATACAGCCTACTTTAAAGATTTGTAGGAAAAGAAATGCAGCCTAAGATACACAGACACTTAGCAGATAATCCATGAAGAAATTATCATTAGGTACATTTGTTTCATTATTTTGTTCTTTTATGTATTATTTTGTGAACCTTAAAACGTCCTATTTTTAAATAACATTTATTATAATGAAATCAATTTTAAACTGCTAGTTTTTTATGTAAATGTGAAGGTCAAGTTTCTTTTTTTACAACGTGATTCCAGAATAGATCTCTACTTTCCATTGCAGTAACCTTTTTAGTAAATTCCCTTTTGAAAAATTACAGAATTCTAGACTTGGTAAGCAAGCTTCCTTAGTGCATCTCACCTGTCCTATTCATTACCTGGAATGATTAGAATTTTTGCATCTTTTGAGAATAGGGGGATTTTTTTAATGGCCTATTCGATAGTTATATTGATTTGGGTTTATTTTATCAGTTGAATTTAAAATAAGTTATATTTCTACTCCCTTTTTACTTGCATTTTCAAACCATTTGGTATTTACTAATTTCAGATAAATTGGATTTACAGTTGGATTATCTTAGACTGCTATTTTCTGCTTTTTAATTCTCTCTTTTTAGCTTTTTGGTTGACCATGGTAACTTAAAACTGGCATAAAACTAGGAACTGGATTTTTAAAAATTAGAATACTTAGGCTGACCATCAGCCACCTCAAAGCAGAAAAGCACTTGATCCGAGGCGATTCTTTCTGTTATTTGCTTCTTGAGTTGTTCTATTTAAAGCAAGTTATTCAGAAAATATACATTAGTCATAACATTAATTTACATAGATGAAAATATATTTTGTACTTTTGAATTCTGCTCTTTCTGTAGTTGTTTCCCATAAATCTGTATATGGTTTTGTTCAGTGTTTTAAGAAACCGTTAAGTGTGAAGAACTACTATATTAAAAGGTAGTAAAAAGTGTTATTCACATTCACAGTCATTAATGAAATAAGTTTGCTTCTCTCATCTATGATTAACATATTAAGTGGATTATTTTTATTTTAAGCATTGTTTTGCAAGTTAAAATACATTTAGAGTTTTACATATACCAAACTATTATGTATGTTATAAGCTGCTGCTCTTTTGTAGTTAGTCTATACTCACAGATGTGTATGCATATATATGTGATTTTATATTGAATTGTTTCTGAAACTGTAATGCTTATTAATAGTAATGTTAGGGTTTTATATTATTTAAGTATTTTCAAGTAATATTCCTTGGCATGCCCTTTGATCTTCATGTTTGTTGCTTTACACAATGTGGTATATAAGTTACTTGTTTCTTTATATATGTTGGCTAATTTAAACTTTACCTGTAATTTTTCATATTTTAGAAGATGTTACAGTGGGTCTTATAATAATTCTTATTCTTTTGAATTGGTACATGTCTATATCATACATTAGGTTTTCCTAAAGTGAATAACATTCAAGCTACAGATTTAAGTGACAGTGATCTATAAAAATGTTAAGCATCAGTTTCTGATGCTTACTGAAATATTTTTAAAGTATTTTATATATTATTCATGTGACATATAAATAGTCTTAGTCAGTAGTAGATATTACTTATAATTAGGGTGAAATATAATAAATAAATAATATGTAAATATCATAGGAAAAAGGCTTAAGTTTGTTCCTTGGGTTTAATTGACTAAAACTTTCATAACTAACATGCTAATAGCACTTCTGAATACCCAAGAATACGATAATATCAGTAACAAACTTTAAGATATATTAAAACTAAAAATTAAGTTGATGATTAAAACAAAAGAGTGAATCCAGTTACTCTGTTTATTTTTTTCTCATGGGAAGAAGTCATAACACTTCACTGATAAATGTGTGTTTTTTACTCTCCCCAACATTACATTACTATATTTTTACATATAAAATAGCAAGTTTGAGCTTGGGTTTGAAGCTAGTCTGGGCTGCGTTAGACTCAGTGTCAAAATAAAACAAAGAGTAATGAACCAGTTGGAGTGAGGCATGCCTGTAATCCCAGCACTTAGGAAGACCATGAGTTCAAGACTACATAGGGAGATCTTGCCTCAAAAAGCAAAGAAAATAAAAAGAAAGTTAAAAAGAAACAGGATAGTTTCTGTAATGCACCAAGTATCCTTGGCACAGAAAATCGTGCTCAGTTAGTGGTTCCTTCCCTTCTCGCCTCACGCTGTGGCCCGCACTGCTGCTGCTTGGGCTTCCCTTAGGATTTCCGTTAGGACACAGAAATTTGAATATTTACCAAATAGGTATGATGTCTAACTTTAAAGCAAACCCAGTGTTTAAGATGTGGCTCACTGCAGTGTGGCTTAAGATGCAGCCAGCCCTGCATCAAGTCCCCAACACCACACCAACACTTCAGACGGTAGCATACAGCTGAGACCTCACCACTCAGAACGTGGAGGTGGGCAGGTCAGGAGCTCAAGGTCATCCCCAGCTGACAGAGCAGGTGAAGGCCAGCCTGGGTTGCTTTAGATGTTGTATCAAAAAGCAAAACAACAGTGGAAAAAATACACAAAAAGAAACCTGCACATTCCTAGAAAATCTCACATTTCTCTCTCCTACAATAGTCTGCACTCTTATTTTATCATCAAAGTTTCTCCCCTATATATTTAAGTAGACACTACTCTATAGGAGCTTCACATTTACCTACCAAGCCTGTTTCTGCTGAACCTTTACGTTTTAACATGCTACTTAGATCACCTCCATTTTTAAATGGAGGTTATGAGAAGCATGTGCATCTTTATGGAGACGAGGCTAGGAATCAAGAGTAAGATGTAAAGAAGGAGGAGGAGGAGGAGGAAGAAGAGAAGAAAGGAGGAGGAGGAGTAGAAGAAGAAGAATCTGGTTCAAACTGGAAGGTCCACACCATTCAAAAGAGAGAAAAGCGACAGCTCAGAATTGATCCACCTACAGGGAATGAGAAAGGAGCCTGTGAGCAGTGTAAGAAGGACGGAGGAGTCTGTCTCTAACCCGCAGTGAAGGCACTGTTTAACTGTTTCATCGCTCAGAAACCTAAGACAGACAGCCTTTCCCCTATGTGACGCCTACAGGATCATGCAGAGCAAGTGTCTGAAGAAGCCTCTGCTGGCTTGTGAACGTTACGAAGAGCAGATATTGATGTGGCATGCTCATTGCATGCCAGTCTTGTTGGCACTCTACAGATAATGGAAAAATTACAACTTACATGAATGCCTCAAGATAAATTTTACTTTAAAATCTTGACAATTAATGAATTTTTTTCTTTAGTATTTTGAGACAGGGTCTCTCTCCATAGTCCTGGCTGTCCTGGAATTCACTATGAAGACCAGGATGGCCTCAAACCCACAAAGGCAGGTAGATCCACTTCACTCTGCCTTTACAGAGTTCTGGAACTAAATCTACCTGTGCACCACCACACCTGCCAGATTAGTGATTTTTAAGTTGGATATAAGTTTTATGTTGTTTGGATGAGTAAATAAAATGATAAAGTAACCAGAAAAATCTTGGAAGCAAATATATACTAGATAGTAAGTACATCAGTTTATCTGGAGTAAACCTTTTATGAAAGGATTCTGTAGATAACTGACATCAAATTGAAACAGCCTCTGGGGGCAGTGCTAAACTAAGCTGATAGCAGGGAGTGTACAAGAGAAAAAGATTTTAAAGAAACAAGCACATTGGTGGCTGTGAACAGTATACTAGTAATGGCAAGCCTGAGGGGTGGCTGTGAGAGCCTCAGCGGTAGGAGTAGAGATTAGGACAGATGATTTCAAGAGAGGACGTATACTGAACTACGGCAAATAGCTAGATAGAGTGTTTAGTGTGGATTTTAAGCACTTTAAAAATAACTTTTTAGCTTCTAAAATTTGAAGTTATCCCCATGGACAGTGTTTTAGTTACTTGTCTTGTACTGTGACAGAATATTTGACAAAAGCTATTCAGGAAGGAAGGGTTTATTTGAGTTCACGGTGTAAGGCCCCTCATAGCAGCAGGAACGCAGGGTGACTGACCATGTTGCAATCAGTAAGCATAACGAATGCTGGCGTGTGTGTGTGTGTGTGTGTGTGTGTGTGTGTGTGTGTGTGTGTGTGTATGTATGTGTATGCATGCAAATGTACATATTAGGCACAATTAACCAGAATTTCAACTTAGGTCTTTATTTCCGGGACTAGATTTTTAGGCTGTCAAGAAGTAAACTAAGAAACATCTACCAAAGGGTAAAGCATTTGTTAAAAGGCAGACAAGATAGCTGAGGATCAATATGAAAGATGCTGGAGAACCAGGATGCTATAGTCTTTATAAAAGTTGGGAGTTTGGAGAAATTTATAGATTCTTGGATCACTTATTTCAACAAATTTGCATAGGGATCAGGAGTTTGGATTCATTAAGGAGCAAGAATCTATTGTGAAGTGATGCTGCTGTTACTTTTCTGAGCTGTCGTCTAACCCTCTAGCAGTAGTGGTGGTGTGCTTTACAGACAGTCACATTCTGTTCACTTAACAGAAAAAGAGGGGCTACGATGTGGGTAAGGAAGCATCCAAGTAATTCCTAACCAGACATGCTTTTCCGAGTTCTGATTGTTTGGTGGTGTTTGTATCATGTGTTTGCATATAGGGCTCATCAACTTTGGAGATAAAAATGCTTGTCTTTCCTGATTTGACATTCTCATCCCCACAAATCTTAAGACAGACGAAGATATAACTAAAGTCAGTGCCTGTTTTCCTTTGACTCCTGCAATATGATAAGGTAGTTTAGATTCTGCCACTTGTTTGCTGTGTGCCCTTGGGCAAATTATAGACAACATCTCTGTGCTTTTGTTTCCTCGTTCATTAAATGGGAGACATAATACCCATAGAATTTGTCAGGACAAATAATTTGCTGGCAGCATGCTGTAAGACTTACTAACAAGACGATCAGAAAATCATAGCAAGTGTAAGGTGCACTGATCTTTCTGTACCTTTCTTTATTTTTCTCTCCTCTCTACTATTCTTTTGGTAAGAAGGGAAGCCATTTTCATTTTTACTACTTACATTTTTAAAGTGAACAGAAATTAGTAAAAACTGATTTTCATTTCTTTTGTGTGATTTAAAAGAAGCCTGTACCAGAACAAATTTAAAAGGTAAGAACAAATACATTGCTTCACTACTATATTATAATGAGAAGTATAAAATTGAAATCACACATTCAGTACAGGATGGGCTTGTCCTAATTTTAACATTTACTAGAAATGTAAGGCTTTTGTTTTGTTTTAGATATTTTTAGTTTATGTATATGAGTATTTTCCTCTGTGGGTGTGTGCCTGTGTGTGTGCATGTGTGCGTGCCTGTGTGTGTGCCTGTGTGCGTGTGTGCCTGTGTGTGTGCCTGTGTGTGTGCCTGTATGCGTGCCTGTGTGTGTGCCTGTGTGTGTGTCTGTGTGCATGTGTGCCTGTGTGCGTGCCTGGTAACTACAGAGGCCAGAACAACTGCATTTCTTCTAACCCGTGTTACAGCCAATTGTGAGCTGCCATGTGGGTGTTGGGAACCAAACCTAGGTCCCCTTAAATTCTGATCTATCTCTCCAGCCCTCTAGAAATCTAAGTTTTAAATCACTTAGCATTATAGGATAGCTTAAGGCTGTATGATATTGTATGTGTACTATGGATTGAGACTGCCTGGATTTGCATATTGACTGATACTGGTTAGTTCTCTTTGGGGCTATAACTTAACTTCCCTTGCCTGTTTCTTTCCTTATCTTCAAAAAAAGGTAATACCAAAACCCTTTTCATTAGGCCATTATAAGAATTAAGTAAATAATTTTTAAACAGTTTGAATCATAAAAAAATATGTGTAATCTATGTTTCGTTTCCCTATAATCCAGAAACAGTATTATTCTATCTTCAGTTTGTAGTTGCATGCCTGGCATGCTGTAGACATCACAGAAGATCTTTCATGAGCACTGTTGAATAGATCAATAAAACATACTGAGATTACTTGGGGCTTCGGTAACAGTCTCTGTTTCAGTTCCTTCATCTGGGCACGCCAAAGCAGATAATCTTACTGTAATGAGAAGAGCATTTCCTCACTAAAGTTTTAATGAAGTTAGAGCTTTAGGCTGTTTGACTCACCACTTTGTTATTGACTGGTCAGACTTAGGATGGTAAATTCCTTTAAGCTGAGGCTAGATGAAGGTGTACCATGTGAGTCGCCCTCCACTTTCCAGTTCCTGGGACTCACCGACCACATTATAATGCCTAGAAAAGAGGGAATTAGTTTGTTTTATGTCAAGCTTGACCTGCTCTCAAAATGTGTCATTGAAAGTTGCTCTGGTTTTGATGACTGTTCTTCCTGCTGCCTTTAAGTATGGCACTAAGATTTTAGGTCATCATAAATTAAAATTGATTCTTTTTCACTCAGAGAATATTAAGATACTGGATTTTCTATATATTTTCTGAAATTTGCGGGATCAAACAATTTTTTAAGAAAAGAAAAGAAAGTTGCTCTGGGTTGTAAGATATACAGGTCACCTGAATTGAGGTGGAGGTGCAAGACCTCATGACTTCCTCATGATTACATACCCCAAAAGGACAGATTTAATTTGCCAGCAAGGAAATTTGCTGTTATTTTTCTTGTCTTCACCATTATATAGGTATTGTCTGTTTTTTATTGAACCAGTGTCTAGTAACTTCAACTTTCCTTTAACTTTGGAGAGAAACTGCTACTTTAATGCACAGTTTTTAAAGATACTGTAATGCTTAGTCTACTTACCTTAGATCACAGTGTTCATCTGTATGTACAATGTGACACTGAACTATGAGCTACTGCTTGTACATCTAGCTTTTCAGTTGTTGATTTGAAATAATTTTCCCTAGGCTATATATTGGATTTTGAAAAACATTGTTATAGCTCATCTATATGTAGTGGTTTTGTTTCATGTTTCTATTTTTGTTTTTGATACTTCTCAAATAGTATATTGTTGATAAAATAGCAGTAGGATGTCACAGAAATCAAATACTTTAGAGAGAGAAATGTGGGGAAGTGTAAATGACTTCCTGTTGTGGTAACCAATTCATGCTCTGAAATTTCCTAACTGTTTGGGTCCTTACTCCTTTCACGTGCTGGCACTGGCTCTGGTTTTCCCTGTTTGTTGTTTTTTATTTGTTTCTTTGATTGTTTGTTTATTATAGCCAAGGGCTGACCTCAGGGCCTTGTGCACACTGTGCACGTGCTTTAAAAGCTTCCCAACCTCAGCAGAATTTCTTACCTTCTATTCTTTTCTAAATCTAACTTTTGACAATGGATGCATTAGTTATTTTTCTCATTGCTGTGACAAAATACCTAATAAAAACAGGGTAAGAAAGGAAGAACTTATTTGTACTTAGGATCTGAGCATACAGTTCATGGCAACAGGAGTGTGAGGCAGCTGGGTATGTTATAAAGGTAATTAGGAAGCGAGACGAAATCAATGTTTATGCTTAATTTACTTCTCTCTTTTTTTCTTCTTTTTATTCTATTTGGGACCCCAGTTCATGAGATGCTGCTACCCATAGTCAGGATGGGTCTTTCTTTTTTAGTTCAGTATCTCTAGAAATGCCCTTAGACATATACCCAGAAGTGTGTCTCCTAGGTGATTCCAAATCTGACCAGTTTGATTGTAAAAATTAAATTTTTACACCATCACACCTAGGAACGTCTGAAGAGCTTCAATTATGGTTCCGAGTCTAGCTTTACATTGCATATAACCTTGCTCTAGACACTGTTGGCTTAGAGCTTCCAGTTTTAGAAGCTTTCTTTACTGACTTTTATCTAATTGCTTCCAGAATTAATTAGTATTTTCTTTTCCTATTGAGATACCTACTGACTGTTACCAGTATTCATACACCAAGGTGCTTCTGTTTTCCTTGTGCTTTAAATGCTAATTGTATTTGTCATTCTGATAATATAATTAAATTATATATGCATTAATTAATAAAACATAGATACAAAAAGAAATAACATAAATTGTTTCTAGAAAAATTACATTGAAAGTTTCAGGAAAGGCTGGGTGTGGTGGCGCACGCCTTTAATCCCAGCACTCAGGAGGCAGAAGCAGGCCGGATCGCTGTGAGTTTGAGGCCAGTCTGGTCTACAAAGTGAGTCAAGGACAGCCAAGGCTACACAGAGAAACCCTGTAAATACTATAGCAGATTAGGGTAAAGGATTTTATAAATCCATTTATACTTGATTATCTTATGTTTTAATTTTTAAAGTTTTATTTTTATTTTTGTGTGTGAATATTTTGCCTGTATGTACATATGTACACCACAAGCCTTCCTAATTTCCAGAGAGACCAGAAGAGGGCAGTAAATCCATGGAATTACAAGTGGTTGTGAGTCACCATGTGGGTACTGGGAACCAAAACCAGGTTCTCTGAAAGAGCAGCCAGTGCTCCTAACTGCTGAGCTGTCCCTCCAGCTCCGTTTGTGTTTTTTTTTTTTAAAGATATTGACTATGCATATTTGTGCTAATTTTGCAAGAAAGAATTGGAACTCATATTCCAGTTTAAAAAGGCCCAGACTTTGCATCAAAAGTGTAGTTAAAAAAGTTATACTTGTATTTTCAAGTTAGATTGTGTATATATGTACTTAAATATTTCCATAAGATCTTCAGTAGTTTTAACAATGAACTGGTCTCCATCTCTATCTCTAAAGTAAGAGGGCCACTTTTAAATATTGTCTTTATGCTGTTCAGGATTCCTGATTATTTGGGTGGATCCTGAGAAAAGCCACATTACTGTGGACTGATATATAAGTGCAGTCTTGTCCATACATGACTTAGGTTTAAATTTAGTCATAAGTGGAGATTTCTATTTAGAAACACCATTTCTAGATGGACATGGTGGCACACGCCTTTAATCTCAGCACTCAGAGAGGCAGAGGCAAGTGTATCACTGTGAATTCAAAGCCAGCCTGGCCTACAAAGTGAGTCCAGGACAACCAGGGCTACACAGAGAAACTCTGTCTTGAAAAACCAAAAGAAAAGAAAAGAAACACCATTTCTACTCACAGAGTCTAAACGCTCTCTGTCAGTAAGGGGAGGACTCTTGCACATCTGGGTTAAAATGTATATTAAAGGAACTTTGCAGAAGTTGATCACCTAGACTCTAGTCAGACATCCATGGTGGGTTCCAGCTTCTGCACTTCTATACTGTGTAACTGCTCACATTATTCACGGTTAACTTTTTTATTGTATTCTATAACATGTCCATAAGAGTAACTGTCTCAAGAATAAGTTTAAATGACTCATTTACCAAATGCTTAGCATTGTGTAGCACATATTGAACCCTAAGTATTAACCTTTGTTTAGACCATTACTCTACAACCACAGTTAAACAAAGAAACTTAAGTGATTTTTTTTTTAAACAAAAAATTTGCCTTTGTAGCCCTGACTGGCTTCAAACTCTATCCTTCCGCCTCAGCGTCCTGAGTTCTGTGCATGTTCCACCATGCCTAGTTATAGCACCAGTTTTATGGAAACTGATTTTTTTTTTTGTTCATCTCTAGCTTTTGTTGTCCCATACATTTGCATGACTTTCCCCATGCATCCAGTGAGATGCATTAGTGAAAGGGCATGAGACAGTGTCTAAAGTCAGATGTTTTGAGATTGGCATTTTAGCGTCCGTTCTCTTTACTGTGTTATACAACATGATTTTTATCTATGCCCTCCTAGGTTTTCCCTCCACATCTCAAAAGAATGTAACAGTGAACAGAGCAGTGCCTTTATTTAGTTCAAAATGCAGATTTGTGGAAACCTCAAGAGATAGATCTAAGGAAAGTTAGCACCTACACTTTGCATGTCGCCTCATTTATTGTCATACTACCCAGTATTCCATGCTTTTATGGAATGGAATGCTACCTCTAAACCAGCTTTCCCTGGCACAGGGCTCATCTTGTCCCTCTGGCTACTTTCCTCCCCTGGTTTACTTTCTAGCAGAGAAAGCAATTCAACTTCAGACTCACTTTTCTGAGGAACTAATCATCTGCTTGTTCTCTTTTCCATTCTCTGCCAAGATGATACCTTGGCTTCAGAGACTGAAAAGCAGCTTGCCCTTTAAAAGACTGGCGATTTCTGACTACTATTCTAAGGTCAGAGAAATGTGATTCTTGACCCAGAGTTAGAATGTCTCAGTGTTCTTTGCTGTGGATTCCTATTGTAAGACTAATAACAACTGTACATTCCAAAAACAAACCAGAAAGTTACTGGCATTCACACTTAATCCTTAGAAACATCATCATATTCATTTCTTTCTTTCTCTCCACTAGCTCTCTCTCCAAGACAGGGTTTCTCTGTTTAGCACTGGCTCTCCTGGACTCACTTTGTAGACCAAACTGGCCTCAAACTCACAGAGATCTGTCTGCCTCCGCCTCCTCAAGGGCTGGAATTATAGTAGCGTGTACTTTTAATCTATTAATTTTGTACACATAGTAGTTGTACATATTTTTGAGAATATACTATAATAGTTCACTGCTGGTATAGTGTGTAATGGTCAAACCAAGGTGATGGGACTGTCTGTAACCCACTCATCATCACCTAGTATTGTGAACATTAAAATCCTACTACTTTGAAATACATAGTTATCAGTTCTCTTCTCTTCTCCCTCTCCCTCTCCCTCTCCCTCTCTCTCTCCCTCTCCCCTCCCCTCTCCCCTCCTCTCCCCTCCTCTCCCCTCCTCTCCCCTCTCCCCTCCCCTCCCCTCTCCCCTCCTCTCCCCTCCTCTCCCCTCTCCCCTCTCCCCTCTCCTGGTTTTTCTGGAGACAGGGCTTCTCTGTATAGCCTTAGCTGCCCTGGACTTACTTTGTAGACCAGGCTGGCCTCGAACTCACAGCTTGCCTCTGCCTCCTTGAGTGCTGGAATTAAAGGTATGCACCACCACACCTGGGTCAGTTATCCTTTTAACCTATCTTTGCATGTCCTGTGTGTGTGTGTGAGAGAGAGATGTATGTGTGTGCAGGTGCACTCCCTTATACAAGCATGTTCCCCAGAGGTTGACACTGGAATTACATTCCTCAGGGTCACTGACTGAGCCTGGAGCTCATTATTATGTCTAGAATGGCTGGCCAGAGCCCCCAGACTTCACCTATCTTGGTTTGTAGGATTTTAGGTGAAGACCACCACCCCATGCCCAGATTTTGTAGTGTTGGTGCTGAGGGTCCAAACTCAGAACCTTATACTTACAGCAAGTACTTTGGCCACTAAGACCTCTCTCTGGTCCCTTGTTTAACTTATTTTTAGCCAATTTTATTCTAGTACTGGAACAATGCTCATGCTTATTCAAATTGTAGCACTTTCTACCCTCACACTGAATAATTAAAGTCTTCAGATAACTTACTTAAAGCTTTGGAGAAAAAAACAACAGTTTAGAGACTCTGGGAGGCAGAGGCAGGGGATATCTGTGGGTGTGAGGACAGCCAAGACTACTCAGAGAAATGCTGTCTCAAAAAACAAAACAAAACAAAACAAAACAAAACAAAAAACAATAAACCCCCAACAGTTTAGAGCAGCCAGTGAATGGCATCTGCCTACCGTGTACATTGTTATTATTTGAGTCTGTTTCTCTCTCTCAAGTCTAGGGAAAACTATTTCTTGAAGGAATGTTGTGTAATTTTACCTAGTTAGCATATTGTGAAGCCAAAGGGCAAACAGCAGTGTAGCCACATTTGGTATGATTCTGAATTCTGCCCTGAGGTTATATGATAACCCCACCTTTTAAGAACATAAACACACATGAAGTTTGGTTGTTCATATGCAGTAACACAACAGGTAGAGTTTATACTTCAGATTTACAATCTCAGGTTCTAATATATAACTTAGATATTTCTAAATCACCGATAAAATGTTCAGCAATGAATTTGCTTTTAGCTTTCTTGTACTATTTTCCTCCAACATTCTGTACCATAGAAGACAATTTTTATCAGTACACTTAGTACAGTATATATTCTCCTAAAAATAATTTTTATTCATTAAATACCAGTTTTCTGTTTAGGGGCAAAGATAGATCAACAGAAAGACCTGAGCCAAAAACTGTGAGCAGATTGCTTTTTGCAATTAGATGTTGTAAGTCATCGTCACTAAGGCCAGGCACTCAGACCAGCACCCTAAAAGTTACTGTGTATCTTTCCATGTTCCTCCATTGCTTGTCAACACACCACCACCACTGTCACCCTCATTATACACTATAGAATGTCTAGTATTGAGCCCATTGCTGATTTTACAAAGATTAAGTCATTTAAATCTTTGTGATGACCTTGAGAAGTAAATGGTATTTGTGCCATTACTAAATAATGAATCCCACATCCATTTCCGTTTCTGTGGCCTTGGATGATATTATATAGCTTTGGAGTCTTTTTCGTGGTCTGAATAATAAGTATCTTCTTTTTTAGCCACATCCACCTCTTAATGTATTTAACCTTAAATTTAATTCTTATGATGGAGAGAGACGTTATGCCTCACATTTTAAGATGGGAAATCTAAAGTTGAAAAGTTTAATAATTTATTGAAGGTCACACAACAATAGGCTTTGTATCATAAGTCTCACCACAAAGTAGTACTTGTCATCTCTAGGATCTGCATATTCCTTTTAAAAGTCATGTGTTTCAAGACTAGGGGAATGGCTCAACTGATGAAGAATGAACATGATTTCAGTCTTCAATACCTGCATAAAACTGAGCACTGCAATGCGTGCCTATAATCCCAGTGCTGGTAAATTGTAAACAGCAAGGTCCCTTGGAGCTTAGTGTCAGCCAGCCTAGCCACATGGATGCATTCCAGGGTGACCAAAAGAGCCTGTCTCAGACAGTGAGCAGGGACATAGAGGAGGACACTCAACAACTTCTGCTTTGCATGCACCCATGTGTGTACACACGTGCGCGCGCGCGCACACACACACACACACACACATTCAGGCATGTATTTAGGGAAGTCACCAATTGTTTTTACTTACAGACATTAATATTTTATATAAAACAGTAGGAAAGCCATATGCTATAAAACTTTAACGAGAGGTAGGCTTTCTTAAGAGTTTTAGGTACACCTTTTTTTCCTTTTGCATTCTGTATTGTCCTCTACAGAAATTTGCTTTTTGCTTTGTCATGTTATGTACACATAAAATTTTCCATCTGATTTCATCTTGAAATGAGAATTCCTGTTTAATTTACTCAGAGTCCCATTAACTTCAATATTTAATCTCTGTTGAAATGTCTTAAAAGTCTTTGCAGTCATTTTTTAGCAGCTTTTTTTTTTAGTATCATTTTGTCTCCATATTTATTGCTTATATGTTCTGTCTGTAAAACATTGTGTCTAGTATATCCTTTTGGGTAGCATAGCAGTTCCATGAAGAAATAAATACATAAGAATGTAATCTTGAGTTACCTTGAGTACAGCTTGGATTCACCAGGCTCTTGAGCTTTAGTTTCTAAAGGTGAAGGATATGAGCAGATCTTTTATACCTCCAAAAATCTTTAAGTAAATAAAAGCTAGTTAATTTACTCAACAAGTATTATACTATTTTGTGCTTGGCACAAAAATAGACGCCATTGAGGATACAGCAGTATATAAAACTAATAAGCATGTCCCTCCTCAGACACATTCTTGAGTGAGGAACAGAAAATGGCAGTTGAAGCATAGTAAGAGGCTCTTCCCACTGTTATGACTTAACCAATATTAGACTTGCCTTCCCACAGGAAACGACTGCTTTTGGATATTGAACTGTCAGTAGCATAGTTATATAATCGTTGAGTGAAAGGACAGGGCAGGAGTCAAGAACCAGGTGAACCTTGCCTTCTTGCTGAGTATGTTCTATGGAGAATTTAAGGACAGTTCTGCTGAGCTGAGGAAGCAAAGGCCAGAGGAAAGCATTACAGAGAATGCATCAAGCGACTCCAGGCCTCTAAAGTAGCAATGGAGAGTACACTGCACACAGAAGAGGCATTAAAGCTAGGCATGGTGCACACACTGTAAACCCAGCACTTAGAAGGCTGAGGAGAGAGAACTGCAAGCTCAAGGCCAGGCTGGACTGTATAGTCATAACTTCTCTCGGTAAAGAAAAAGAGAAAAGGGCTTCATGCTAAACATCTGTATCAAGGGAAAAATCTGTTGTTATAATCAGTCACCATGGCAATGAGATGATTGTGTGGTTTCAGTTCTTCCCTTCCGAGGCCAAGACAAGGAGAAACATGATTGTACTCTAACTGTGATAATAGGTCTTTGGACTAGAAATAAACTTTTATAAATACAAAAGGTAAGAGTATGCTTGACAGATATCCTTCTTTCTCAGATAATCGGAATATACAGCATTTCATTGAGATTAAAAAAAAAATTGCTACTTCCGTATGAGTCTGATGTTAGCTCCTGTTTCTCCTGGACTTTGAAAGGACTACTTTAATTCATGTACTTCTGTTCCCATCCCTAACTCTTCATCACTTTATTCTTCCTTCCATCCTCTGAAATTAAACACTTCTTTTCTTATCTGTCTTTTATTTTTCTCTCATTGTTAATGGGAAGCACATTTTTCAGATTTTCTTTCTGTGTGAGGTTTGATGAGTGACCACAATAAAGTTTTTTCACACATTTTCAGACATTTCTAACCCTAGCACATTTTAGAAACTGAATTTGAGAACCCACTAGTCAATCTAATGCTTTCAAGAATAATCTCAGTTTAACAGAGTAACTTTAGCTTTTCTGTGTTGAAACATGTAGAACACACTCAGTCTCTGCTTTTTCTGTCCTCACTTTAGACTTCTTACTATGCCATCAGTGGGAATAAGGGTATGAAAGGCATGTAGAACTGCAGGATGACAAGCAGTGCTACCAGAGTGAGCTGCTCTGATTAAACAAAAGGCTGCCTTGCTCAAATGTTTGTCTGTGTGAAAAGTTCCTTGACTTGCTAATTTTTTGTCTCTCATTTATTCCTGATACTTCCTAATTTTCTTATGTAATCAATATCCCAGTTATGACTCTAATGTTATTCTTACTATCTAAGAATATCTCATCAATTGTAGCCTTCATATTAGGTACTAATTTTTGTTGCTATTGTTTCTGCCATCATGGATCAAACTACAGCTTCATATATGCTAGACTCTACCAAGTGCTTTGTACCCAGATTCCTAGTCAATTTTAGGGGACTAGGGTACCAATTTAAATTCAGTTGGTATAAATACTTTTGTTTACAACTGTCTCAGTCAAAGTTTTATTGTGGTGAGGAGACACCATGGCCAAGGAAACTCTTATAAAGAAAAACATTTAATTGGGTCTGGCTTACAGTTTGGAGGCATAGTCTGTTATTGTCATGGTGGGAAGCATGGCGGTGTGCAGGCAGACATGTGCTGTAGAAGGAGCTGAGAGGTCTACATCTGAATCAGCAGAGAGCAGGAAGAGAGAGTGAGCCACTGATCCTGGCTTGAGCTTCTGAAACCTCAAAGCCTACCCTCAAAGACATCAATCAAGGCCACGCCTATTCCAACAAAGCCATCTACCCTAATACTTTTAAATAGGGCCACATGATTTGAAGCTATGGAGACTATTTTCCTTCAAACCACCACAATAACCCAACACATAATGGGCATAAAGTAGATAGTCAAGTTGCGTTTCCATCTTGATGGACAGTTTGATACAATAAACTATTTCTCAATTTTATTAATTTGACCTAGAATCTTAACAAGTTTTCCTATGCTGCATGTAACTATACTTGTTTATAATTTTTTTGGAATCCTGTGCTTTTATTCAAGTAAATTTTAACAGATAGATTTGTTTTTATATATGTATTTGTCTGCATATATACCTGTATACTCCATGCATACCTGGTGCCCACGGAGGCCAGAAGAGGGTATCTGATCCCTAGAATTTGAGTTATAGGTGACTATGAGCTACCATTAGTGCTTAAAACTGAACTCAGGTCCTCAACAGGAGCAGCAATTATCTTTAACTATTGAGCCATCTCCCCAGACCCTAAATAGATTTATTTTATTTTTAAAAATATAAATGGCTAGAGAGATGACTCAGTCAATAAAAGCATTTGCTGCTCTTTGGAGAACCTTAGTTCATTCTTAGTACCCATATTGGGCTGCTCATAGGTGCCTGTGACTCAGCTGGCCTCCAGGGGATATGCGCGCGCGCGCACACACACACACACACACACACACACACACACACACACACACCATATGCTTGCACGGATGTATATCTATAAATAAAAATTTAATGTAAGAAAATAATTCTGTAATGAAACTGGAAAATCAGTGTTATTGTAACTAGAAGATCGCACAGAACATTCTAGATAGATTCATAAAGTATCAAGTTTCTGTAAAGCTAAACTGTTCCTCTTGATTAGAAATGGGGATTAGTTGGATTTAGTGATACATTAAAATGTTCTCCTTGACACAGAAAGGTTGATACATAATTTTAAAAAAAAGAATTACTTTACAACTACTTCACTAGTTATTAGTTATAATAGGCCAGATGCCATAACAGCCTTAAAAATATTTATGATTTCGTGCAACAAATGTCTATTTCTGGTTCATTTAGCAAGGTTGGGCATCTGGTGAAAAGGGCAAGCTAGTTAGCCTTCTAGCTGTACCATCTCATCATGAGATTTACTTCATTATTTTTATGTCTAAGGAAGAGGCCGACTGTAGACTTATGCAGAGGCTGTCTCACTGTTGTCTGTTGGCTGGAGTAGTCATGCGGTCCTTTCTAAATTACGCAAGAACTGGACATCATAATGCCCCATGCTTAGGACTGAACGGAGACTGGCGTTGATAAGCTTCAGTGATGCCTGCCATGCTATATACTTCCATGGTACTCACTTCCATTTTTTGGATTAGTTTAAAAAGTATTCCATAACTCAAAGGGTCCCATAATATCGAAGAGCAAATTTATGAAGAAATACTATTTGAAATAAGAATACCTGTAGATTCTGTTTTCTACCACTTAATTATTGTGCTCTTTCATAAGAAGTCTTACAGATTCTGATTTCCCATTTTCAAAAACGGGTAGGTGTGTTCTTCATGAACAAAATTTATGAACGTCAAGCGAATTTAGGTAAATGTAGAAGGTAATTATTTAAGTCTTAGTTAGCATATATTTGCTGTTGCCTAGCTTTGTTTTTAAGAAGCAGTTGTTTTAAGGCTGTATATCTGCAACTAGAATTAGGTTTTAAGGAAGTGTTGTATCTCTCAGAGAGGCGCTGTGTGTAAGCCCCAGCCAGCGTGAACTCCTCCCTGCTGACGTGGGATTGTGTGTTGGCTTGTTTCTAGGGTTCATGCTTCTTTCTTATTAGGGAAGTATTCTACCACTGACCTACACACTTCTCCTGGTCTTCCTAAAACAAAGGTTACAGTAAAAGAAGCTTTTCTACCACGAGAGTATTCTTTTATTTTCATATTTAAAACAGGGTTGTCTTGGGCTAGAGAGATGGCTCAGAGGTTAAGAGCACTGTCTGTCTTCCAGAAGTCCTGAGTTACTTCCCAGCACCCACATGGTGGCTCACAACCATCTATAGTGACATCTGGTGCTCTCTTCTGGCCTGCAGCCATTATATGCAGCCAGAACACTGTTACATAATAAAAATAAATTTAAAAAAAAACAGGGTTCTTATAAAGCCCAGGCTACCCCTCAGATATGCTATGTAGCCAAGGTTAGCTTGAAGCTCTCAATCTTCCTGCTTCTGTCTTCTACTTGCTGGGACTGTAGGTGTTCACCACCACGCCTGATTGAAATGCACTTAAAGTTTCTGTTTTCTTACATTTCATATCCTTTGGAGTACCAAATAATCTTAGAATATAATTTTTAAACTATATATTAATTCTATTTTTAAAAGTGTCATCAATAGGTGTAATGGTGGAAAACAATAGTTTTTTAACTTTAGGATCCAGAGCTGTAGCCCAGAGGTAACAGTGCTGTGGTTTGATCCACAGTACGAAACATTTTTACAAAGGAATAGAAAACCGTTTTTATTTTGCACACTGTGGTATCAATATCTATTTCCTATTGACTGTCATTTTATCCACACGTACTTCTGTTTTTCTAGGTCAGTTGTTATTGTCTCATCTTCTTCCCTAATTTTCTGAAATGTTTTAAAGGTATGTTCTTTTTTTTGTTTGTGGGTTTTTTGTTTGTTTGGTTGGTTTGTATTTTTTCAAGACAGGATTTCTTTGTGTAGCCTTGGCTGTCCTGGACTCTCTTTCTAGTCCAGGCTGGCCTCGACTCATAAAGATCCTCCTGCCTCTGCTTCCCAAGTGCTGGGATTAAAGGCGTGCGCCACCACGCCCGGCTGTATTGTTCTTATTTTATATTCATCCAATTAGTATAATCTTGACAACTCATCTAGGATGGATGTTGTAAACTCAGAATAGCTGGTGGGCAACCTGTGCACAGGGATTTTAACACTAGGAAAAGCAGAGGGTGGAAATCATAAGCCAGAGTTTTCTGGTTTCAGATCCTTCACTGTTTATCTTATTACTGTTCTGTCTCTCTGTTATTCTTCATCTGTGTCTTGACATCTTGCTTACTTTCCATAACTGTAGCCTTCATTGTTCATGTCTCAGTATATTATAGGTGAACTGTCATCATATCTAAGCACCATGCTAAATATTTTCACGATTAGAATTTGTTGAAACTCATCAATCCTATGAATGAGAAAACTGGGGCTTCATAAATAACCAGTTTCTTACTAGTAAGTTCTGGAAATGAGGTCTAGATCTTTTAAATGATTAAATCCATAAGCATTTTCTTCAATCTACACCCCCAAACTTAGTTTTTTGTTTGTTTGCTTGTTTTTAATATCATAAGAGTGAAGTCCGCAGTGTTGGTTCAAATTACTTCTCAGAGCATCATTACTTACATCACAACAAAATAACCAGAGGTTAAGAGCACTGACTGCTCTTCCAGAGGTCCTGAGTTCAATTCCCAGAAACCACATGGTGGCTCATAACCATCTGTAACAAGATCTGGTACCCTCTTCTGTTATACAGGCAGAACACTGTACATAATAAATAAATCTTAAAAAAAAAAAACAACAACAACAACCCCAACTTGAGTTCTTGTTTGTTTTTACCCATCCAATCCAATCATTGTTTCTATTAGTTTGTTTTGGCTTTGACTTTGATGAGGTAAACATCTTTGGTATACAGTCCTCTTACTCATTAGAATCATGTTGGTGGCTTTTTTTCCCCAAAGAAATCAATGTAAATGCAGGGCTTTTAAGAAAATGTCATGCTCTGTCTTTGACTTGTCCTTTTATGTCCTTTACTTGTTGGTGTTATGACTGTTAGGTATCCTGTCCTTTCTGTGGTTTACTGTTTCAGTCATGTACAGATAACACTAGCTATTAATTATTTGGATCTGATTATCATTATTATCTTATAAAATAATTTAGCCAGATATAGCAGCACAACCTGCCATCCCAGAGCTCTCATGACAGAGGCAGGAGGATCACTGCAGGTCTGAGGTCAGCCTAATCTACATGGCAAGTTCTAGGCCAGTGAGGGCACCAGAATGAGACCCTGACTCAAGCAACAATTTAACTCCATTATTAGACAAATGAGGTAGTGATGATGGTAGATAGCAGAATTAAATAAATATCTACTGAATAAAGGTACAAAGAAAAACATGAAATGTCCATTGTGAGCTTTAAAGACAACCTCAATTTTAATTCCCTGAGAAGGAAAACAAGTCAGAGTGGCATTGAGCTCCACAGATCTGATAAATCTGCTTCCTGGAAAAAAATATATATCTTAGAAATAGGTTTTTTTCTCTTCAGTTATCAGTGCAAATTCTATTTATACCAGTGTCCACATTGCCTTTGGCTTTTTTCTGTATTCTCTAGAACCCTGGCCTCTCCCCTCACCTCCATCTCATAATTCTCAGGTCTGTTCATCCCCCGTCAAGATTCTCCTGCTGTCCTCAGTTTCTTTCTTATATCTCTACTCTAAGGTGCTGGTTCCTGTTCATTATTCTAAAACTATATCATAAAAATATTCTTAAATTTTTATACATATAAAGCCCTTGATCAGGGACTAGTGCTGACTTTGTCAGAACTCCGTGGGATAGGACTGTGATTTAATAAAAGCCTGGAGGAGGACTGACTAAAGAGTTTGAAGAATAAAATTATTGGGGCTGAAGAGATGGCTCAGCAGTTAAAGAGTTTATTCTGTAGTTATGAAAAGCCGACATGCCTTTAATCCCAATCCAGCAGACCTAGTGTCCTTTCCTGGCCTCTTCCACATGCGCATAACACAGTCTACATATGAACACATTAGTTTCTTCTTTATAAAACAATGCTAAATCAAATATATGTTATTTTGTATTTTTTAATCAGTTGGTGAAAATATAATGCAATTTAGGCATTTATTAGTCACACATATATAAAACTCTCTCAAAATCTTCATTTCTGATGGTGATTTTTACAAAACAGACTTACATATTACATTCTTAGCACAGGGGAGAGTTTTGCTATTCCAAAGCTAACTTTTGGGTAGGAACCATTCTATTAGATCTGTGAGTGTCTGGCTTGTGTTCCTGTGGAGGCAATGACAGGCCTTGTGTTGTATTTTTAGCATGTACTTTTTGTGTATATACATACACTAATATTTAAATTGTGACTTTGTTGTCTATAACTTTTGATGTTTAAAAATCTTTAATTCTTTCATAACTGATAGTTTTAATCCTCCAAAAATAGTAAAGGAGAATCTAGCCATTTAAATGACTGGGCCTTTTTAAAAGTAACTTTTTATAGAATCTTTTAGGATTAACTTTGAATCCCTTGGGGATCAATAATGGAAGAGGATTTTGAAGAACATGAACACAAGCTTTTGAAAAGCAGTATGCGATCCTACACAGTCATGCATTTTAGACCCTGGTACCTATGGGGCTAATGCACTCAAGTTGACTCCACTTCCAACTGATAGTTTGTAGCACTGCTGCTGTGCTAAGCGCTTTTGCCTTACCAGAGTTTAGTATAATTCAGTGTGAAAAATGTCAAAGTAACCCATCTAATGTTAACTTTCAAGATATTTAGCCCATCTTTTAAAAAAGGTGCTTAACTGAATAGTTGACTATAAGTTAATAATGCAGCTTAACCCACATGCACCCCCCAAAAGTCACTAAATAACATTTCTATCCCCAAATGGGCAAATGATGCACACCTATAATCTAAGCATTTGGGATCCTGACTTCAGGGCTAGTATGGGATATATATAGTAAAATCCTATCACAACTATTTTGAATATTAATGTTCTGAAAGTACAACTTTTAAGTTTATGAATATACTAATATAAATATTGAATGATTTTTATGGTATGGAATGTTACTATTCTGCGGGTTTCAGGATTAAATTTGTAACTAAGTGTGGGGAGCCACAGAGCCCTTTGTGGACCCCGCCTCCACATGGCGCCTGGCATGCAGCCGGAGCAGCCTCGATTTAAACAACCCCTTATTTGAAAAAGGCCCGCTACTCGCGAGCCTATCAGCGCATGAGACGTGTCTTAGTGTGATTGGCTGTTTGAGTGATATAAATGAGCGTGAGGGGAGTGGCTTGGGGGGATTTCGCCGAAGAGAAGAAGAAAGGCCTGAATAAAGCTGCTTAGGAGAAGAACCGGTGGTCGCGTCTTTCTTGCCAGTCAAGCGAGGCGCGACAACTAAGACATACTTTTTTAGCAATCAGTGTCAAGTTGGCATGGCCTACTTTGATTTTAGTATCCTAGCATTGTTGACTTCTTACATTAATGCTGAACAACAAAATGGTTGGTTTCCTTATTAAACTACATTAATATTTAATCACACTTTCAGTGTTTATCATGAGTAATTTTTATTGGATAAAGAAAACATTTTTATTATAGTGTAATTAAACTTTAAAACTTCTTTCAGTACTTTCTTAAGTTGATACTTGTATTTGAAGGCACAGAAAGTCCAGAAGAGAAAGTCCTTTCCTAATAAAGGAATAACCAGAGGCAGTGGACAATTACAATGTATGCTCAGACTTTTGGATATTAGACTTTAGCTTTTCCCATTTTCAGTGACTTTTAAACAAGACCCATCTCCTGTATAAGGAATGCAGTTGATTTTTTTTTCTAGCACAAAAAAAATAGGGTAACCTGATCTGAGTCTGACAGAGTGTGTCGTTCATTTAAGTGCTTCCATCTGTTGCCTGCCGTTCCCCTTACTCATGACCCCTCTGTGTTTCTCTCTTTCCCTTTCCCCTTCCTCTCCCCTCTGTTTCTCTTTCCTTTTCTCACCCCTCTTCTTTTCTGCTTTCCTCTCTCTTTCCTCCCCCCCTCCCCCCCTCTTTCTCCTTTTGTCCTTAGCCCCTCTAAGGAAGGCAAAGTTTGTTGAGAGCCCACGAATTCCAGAGTCCGAGCTTGGCTCCCCAACCCTCACTTCAGCTCAGAAACTGGACGTGGATGCATACTGCCCTGGTAAGCATGCATGCAGTGTCTGCTTTGAGAAGGGGAGGATTGCATCAGGCCCACCCAGCAGAGCAGCGCCTTGCATGTATACTATTCCTACAAACATGCTAAGTCTTAACATCTCACGACTGACTATGCTCTTAAAGGAGCACAGGCTTTTACTGTACACCTTGTTTTATTTATTTAGTTAGTTATTGATGAGAGTGAGTATTAAAAACAGCTTCAAAGATGAATTTCAAAATAATTTTGTCAGATGAAAGTTTTAGGATTATTTTCGTGACTTGAAATAATTGAAGACATGTTATTGTGACCATTTGCAGACAGGAACATGTAAGGTTTTTAGAATACCAGGATGAATCAAAACACAATTCAGGACCTTTTGAGGGTGACTTGTGCTTAATTGCTGTTGGGTTTCTCGGTAGTTGCAGAAAGTACTTTGCATGTTAGAAACATCACACTTGAATTAGATACCTGATCTTGACTCCTAGTGGACACTCACTTCCATAGAAAACTTCTTGTGAACGGCCTCCACTACATCCCTCCCGTGTGGGAGCCAAACTGCAGCAGGCTCATTATCAGTGTTAGATTCCTTCAGACTGGAGTGAGTTGCCTGGCAACACCCTTTACACTCTCCCTTAGAGTGAGTCTGTAGAATTGTGTCAGAAACGTTCATAGCTCTGGCTGAAAATACAGATCAGAATAGTAGTAAAGAACCTTGAGATACTTGGTTTAAGGGCTTATGGTTTATTCTTGACCATTAAAACTGATGTTAAACGACTGGAAAAATAACAACACATTTTCTTCATGTGGAGTGAGCTGGACAGAATGATTCCTACTTCAAAATAGGTATCATTTTCTGATCTGAACTGCCAGGACTATATATCACCGCGCCCAGATAGAACAAGCTTATGTAACACAAAACAGTATATGAAAACTTGGACCACACCCAGATAAGTAAAATGTATTTGACTTTATGAATCCATTTTGTAAGACCTTGGGAGTGTATCCTCGGGCTTTTCTTTCTTAAGTCAGTAAAAGTTTTATACTAGAAACCAGCTTCTCTGTTTCCCAAAGCAACAAAAGCTCTTCTGATGGCACTGCGTAAGTTCTTTGTCCTGTGTTGAGGTGCACTTCATAGCAAAAGGAATATTGTACTTTGCATTTATTTGTGAACTTCAGTGTTATAAAATAAATGCTGAATTCTATACTTTTTTCCTAAGCACTTCCTTTTACGACTCAGTACTCCATTTCCTTTCTTCCCCTCTCCTCTTTGTCTCATCTCTTTTTTTACACACACACACCCCTTCCCTTTCTCTTTTTGCTCTACTCCTTTGAGTCAGGGTTCTAACCCAGGGACTTATACAAGCTAGGCAAACCCTCCACCACTAAACTATGCTTCTAGCCCCGTCAGATGCTTTTATTTTTCTAGAGTCACAAGTCAGAGTGACTGTCAGGGGAGCGTAATCTTAGCACCATATGAATTATATCATGGATCTAATGTAGCTGTTCTGGCCATGAAGCAAAGTAGCTGTGACTTGGGAATGTCTGTGCTAAATCACTCTGGGCAGTCTTAGCAATGTGATTATTTATGCATATTTTCCACAAGCATGAATTCTTTGTTGGTAGAACCAAACTTCAGTTAAGGTTTTTAGAACACCAGGAAGAATCAAAATACGATGCCAGATGTTTATTACCATGCTTTGTAGGCTTCCTTTTAAAGCCTGAACCAGATTTATAACATAGAAGCTTTGTACTGATTTGTTCTTTTATAATAATGTTTTTAGATCCTCTAAAAAAATCACTCTACTGAGATAAGAGTGTAACCTGAGACTTGAAGATAGTATTATCTCTAGGTAGTATCAAGAATTAGCAAAATGAATTAAGGAGTACACATTAAACACACTTGAGATTTACAGAAGGCTGCCCTGGAGTGCAGTGCTTTGCCATGCTGACTCCATTGGTTCAGAAACAGCCTCAGATCTGGGATCTGTCTGCCCTTCTGCCCGTCTACCTTTCCCTGTCTTTCTCCCCTGTAGCAGCACAGGCACAGGCCTCCTCTCAAGTTGCATTGTCTGCCTAAAGATAGATTCTCTTACAAAAGGAACTCAGTTGTCTGTAGTCCTCTCCCAGGGAACCTCACCAACCAGGAAGAGTGACTGATAGAGGAAAGAGGAATAAGGCTGACACCATGCCTGGACATGTCACAGGATTCCGTTTAGTCATATTAAAGTTGTTTTACCGTTACATTTTTATTTACTCTCCCTAAATTGCCACATCACCTCTCCTTTCTCTGTGAAAAGGGCATATAAGCATATTGATGTCACTGGACATTTTTGGTACTTGTTTTTCTGCCTAGCATTCATGTAATACATTGCCTGCCTTCTCTTCTATTAGCCTGTCTACTGTCGCCTATTTCATAGACTCAATTATCAGAACATTGGAAGATAGAGAAGGTGATTGTTTTTTACTTCTACAAAACAAGTAACAAATCCATGGGTTTTCTATTTTTCAATGTAAGATATGCTAACAGAACAAGAAATTTATGTTATTCTATATTCATATATAATAATACAATTAAGGCTCATGGTTTTATCTACCTGTTTAACTCATTGCCTGCAAATTTAGGGAGCTATGTCTCATAGAAGCAACAGCTATGAACTAAAGCTTAGAGCAGTTGTTCTCAAATCCTAACAGACTTCAAAATTACCAGATCCTGCCCAAATACAGATTACTTGGGCCCACTCCCTAGAATTTCTGATTCAGTAGGTCTGATGCAGATTAAAATTTTGCATTTCTTAACAAATTCCCAGGTGATGGCAAAGCTGTTGGTAGAGGTGGTGTAAAGTCCAGTGTAGACTATTTACAAATGGTAGAGTAAGCAATACTGAAAGTCTATGGGGTATATTATATTACCCTTGACCTCTTGGGAATAATTGGCAGTGTTTTATACATTTTGAGCCAGAAAATAGATCTTTTGTGTCTAAAACATGTTTTTCTTGGTTTGCCCATCTGTACCGGGCTTCTGTGTATTTGTGTATTTTCTGTGTAGTCCCACATTGGAAAGCACGTTCTGACACTAAGCCATCAATATATAGTCTACAGTCTAAGGAAAGCTACTTTATGGTGTAGCTGGTGATCCATAATATTTGTCTAGTAAATTGAGGGCTTCAATCTAGATAGCCCTAGAGTCTTCAATGTCTAAGTTATTATAATTCCTCAAAATAAATTTGTTATATACACCTAATATTGGAATATGTAAATAAATGATGTACTTTGGCTCTACCTTTGCTGCCATGGGGATAATTTGTAGTGTCCCCATAACTAAACCACCAGAGTAAAGGATACTTGGATCACTGTGTTAGATAATTGCTTGATAGTGAGCAACCTAAGACCGAGAGTGTGAGTGACTTGTCTAGTGTCCATAAGCAGGATTTATTACTTCTTGAAGTAGACACCATATATCCCAGAAACACATTGCCCTCTAACCCAGTTATCATATACATCCTATGCACCTGCTTTATTATTCATACAGTAAGAAGTAGATTTTTTTTTAAAGCCAGGGTTCTCTCTATAGCCCTGGCTGTCCTGGAATTCACTCTGTAAACTAGGCTGGCCTTGGACACAGAGATCAGTCTGCCTCTGCCTCCCAAGTAATGAGATAAAAGGCATGCACCACCACACCGACTTGAAATTTTTATTTTAACATGTGATAAGAAAAGAACATCTGAAAAGAAGTAACCAACTGATGTCAGTCATTTCAATAGAACAATTCTCCAAGTAAGAAGGTGGACTTTATTGCTTGTTTATTTACAGTACTACCTGTTATATGTGTGGTTTAAAGCAAGTCCCTTAACCTTTCTAAACCTCAGTTTCTTTATCTATAAAAAAAAATGTAGATAATAGTCATAAATCAGATCAGTATGTACTAAGCATTTACCAGAATGGTTGGCTCACACAGAAATGTTTTAATATAGTGAAAACCCTGAAAATGTGGTACACAACTTTTAAGTATTTTCTAAATAATCACAAATGTTTAAAGTTTAGGGAGACAAACAGGTTGCAATCATTTTTAGTTAAACAAATGTCAGTGTATTTCAATTCTAATTTTTCCCTCACTTGTCATATGCTATAGTACATGCTGAATAATATATCTGTGTCTCAGTTTCTTGTCATAGTAACATAATCTATAATGACCTTTTTGTAATTTAAAGTCACATATTCATAAATATAGGAGTATATATTTATAGGGAAATGACCAGGAGAAAGCACTGAACTATATAATAGCGCTAGCCCAAGAGAAAGATGCAGATTATTAGGAGGTCAAAGTATGATTAGTGAGATGGTGCTAAAGTTAGCAGCCCTTAAATCTGGCAGGAGATGTGTTTGTCACACATAATCTAACTCATACGGTTTGCAGGTGTTGGTCAAATGGCTTTTGTCTGGGCTGTGGGTTGGCTGGATAGTTGTAGGGTTCATTCGGGTTGGACTGACATCTAGAGACCAAGGTTAAAAAGCCATCAACCAGCTGGGCGTGGTGGTGTACACCTTTAATCCTAGCAGAGGCAGAGGCAGGTGGATTGCCGTGAGTTTGAGGCCAGCAAAGCGAGTCTGGGACAGCCAGGGCTACACAGAGAAGCCCTGTCTCAGAAAACCAAAACCAAACCAAACCAAACAAACAAAAAAAAGTATCAACCAAAGAAACCATTCATTTCTTGGTGAATTATAAGAACACAAGAAGAGTCCAGCTATACGGCCATAAATTCATAATAATCTCATTATCTAAGTAAAGTCATGTGCCTGAGCCCAAGAAACTCTTGTAGAAATAAAAGTTTAAATTTAGAGTATCTCCTTTAATGGCTCCTCAGTTCTGACAGTTGTCAGGGTTTTCTCTCGTGCGCCATTCATTGCTCTTCCTCCCCTTTACTTATGGCCATGGGAACGGAATGCGGGTGATGCCTTAATAGCAGCTGCTCTGTGCGCGAGGAGGCTCTTGATCCTTGAGGAGCAGTGATTCGTGTAATCAGAAGCCATTTTTGTAAGAACAGGGAAAAGCTCTGTACCTTTTCAACACTTGCTGGGAGTTACTTACTTTCTAGTACTTTGAAAAGGAGAGCTTCAGGTAATCATGTAAGAGCTAAGAAATGGAAATATAATCCATTTTGCTTTGGTAGTTGGGGCAAGATAATCACTTTTTTGTACCTCTGTTAGCGAGATCACGTAGATTCATTTAATATTAGCAGAAAGAGCTGTCATATTTAAGTAAATGAGAAATCAGTAGTTTGTGATAAATGGATTGTGTAAATAACCTAGCATTGAAAGTGCTAAGGGAATGCTGAGAGTTAAAAAGGAAAGAAACAAGGAACATAATGGCCCGGTATTTGTGTGCAACCACCATGTTAGAAATACAGATTAGAGACTTCACTCATTTGATATTAGGTATTTGCTTCTTGGGACAATAATCATTTTTTCTCCCTGGGTATTGGCCACTTGAAGCAGAAGGTACTTTTCTGCAGGTGTTATAAACCTGCTGAGTAGAAAATTGATATTTTCAAAAATAAAAATTCATAAAATGTCTTCTGAAATATTCACTAGCTTTTTAAAAGCAGCATATTGTATTGCCTGTGTTATATTTATCACAGGATTTAACCTGCTGTGATTTAATTAAACTGTATTTTATTTCTTCCATCAAAGTGAATTCTTTGGTTAAAGGAACTCATTAAGTATATATCTAATTCTTAACCTATTGCTGGATGCCAGAACTTACCTGTAAAAAATGGTGTTTTAAAATTATGAAGTATTTGCCTGTATTGTCTATCATCAGATAACTCCAGTGAGTTCTGTTAAAGAGAAAATCAATAATCATGGGAGCAGGTGTAGCACTGCATGCCTCTGAGCCAACACTTGGAAGGCTGAAGCAGGAGGTTGATTAGGCTTGAGGCCAGCCTGGGCTACGTAAAAAGACCCTATTTCAAACAACCAAATACTTGGTAATCACATAGTTATTTTTTAATCATATATTTTAACATAGTACTGCAGTTGTTAAAAACACGGGCTCTTGAACCTGGCAACCTGTATTTAAAATATTAACTGTTGTTAAAATGATTCTGAGGCCTGAGCAACAAAAAATGTTGTCTTTGCAGATTTTTCTACCTGTGAAGTAGGATATTATGAAGATTAAATAATTTAATATATTTTACGCATATAGGAAGTTATCAAGTAGTAGTGGCTTAATAAACATTAGAGTTAACGCTATTAATACAGCCAGGAAAATGGTATTGTTTAGAAATAAACAGTGCTTTTTAAAGCATGAAATATTCTGCATTTAATCAGCTTTTATTACAAAGTATAGCATTTGTGTTGAATTAGAAAATCAAACAGAATTTTAATCTGAAAATTATTCTGTCTGCTCCTTTTCCTTAAGTCTACTGTTAATATCAAACTATTAATAGCAGATATAGCTTCTTCAAGTTCCTTTTCCACTTTCTTCTTTCTTCCACTCTCCTAAGATAACTTTGTTCATTTTTTTCTCCATGCTTTTTGTACTTTTGATTTGTAAAAAGGTTCTCATATAGCTTGGCCTCTCTCTCCTGTTGCTACTGTAATCACCAGAAAAGTATGAGAAGAAGGCTTAGTAATGCTGCAAGAGTATTGAATGTGTTTGATACCCAATGGGAAAATCTTATCTAAAAGTATTATTTTTAATTTTTGAGAGTGGAATGGTCACCTTTTATATCAAGTTTCTCTGAAGGCAGGAGAGAGAATAAGATCCAGAATACAACTGGAAAAGTTTCATTTCTTGTAACGCTCTGATTTAAATGTGTCTCTAAAAAACTCATTCAAACTTAGGTCCTCATACCAAAGGAGTGATTCATTTCCCAGCACACTGATGGTCTATTTTAATCATAATACATTTTGTGCATAATTTCCTTAATACAGGTCCTTTAAATGGAAGATCTAGACTTTTAAGGTATTAAATTTATCAATGTTTAATATCCTTTATTTGAACAACTTAGGTAGATAACAAATTTGCAACGTATAATACTTCCTTTTTCATAGGTTTCACTTTTTCAAAAGGAAAAAATAAAAACACTATTTTACCCTGAAAATCAGTGTCCTTTGTCCTTAATCCATTGTTTATGAATTTTTTTTAAAAAAAAATTAAGATGCAACATTACAGAAAAGTGTCTGAATTAATTCCTTGTTCTGAAATCTTATGCCATGCATACACCACTATACAGATGCCACCAGACTGTATGCATTTTATAAACTTGTATTCAGACATTTCCTCATGCTTCCTCCATGTCCTTACCCACCATAGCATCTTTTATTTGTTTCACTGCCTTTTCAGCTTTATATAAATTAAATTTTAGTATGTATTCTTGGTTTATTTGTTTGTTTTGTTTTGTTTTGTTTTGTTTTGTTTTGAGACAGGGTTTCTCAGTGTCACCCTGGCTGTCCTATACTCACTTTGTAGAACAGGCTGGCCTCAAACCCACAGTGATCCACCTGTCTCTGCCTCCTGAGTGCTGGGGTTAAAGGTGTGCACCACCACGTCCTGCATACTATGTAAGATATTTTTATTGCTGTCTTATTTCATTGTCCATTATGGATGATTGATTTCAGGTTTTGTCTATATGAACAATTTTCTGACTGCCTTTTTACATATACTATTAGAAAATCTTGCTAATAAGATGCTAAAGTATAGGTGTTGAAGAATGTTACAAATTTTAAATTGTATTTATTTATTTAATGGGAGGATGTATGTGTGGCAGGCATATGGAAGCCATTTCTCAATTTTTTAAATTCACTTTACATCCTGGTCATAGCCCCACCCCTCCTCTTCTCACAGCCCCACCCTTTTCCCCTCTCCCACCCCTCTCCTCCCTTAGGAGCCCCCCCTTCCCATCCACTCCAGCTCATAGTCACATCACAACTGTGCATGTCCTCTTCCCTGTGGCCTGGCAAGGCAGTCCTGCCAGGGGAGTGACCAAAAAGCCAACATCAGCATCCATGTCAGAGACAGCCCCCTGCTTCCCTTACCAGAGGATATAGCTCATTAGCTATATCTGTGTAGGGGGCCTAGGTCCAGTCCATACCTGGTTGTTGGTTGGTGCATCGGTCTCAGCAAGCCCTTCTGAACCTGGCCCAGTTGGTTCTGTTGGTCTTCTTATGGAGCTTCTGTCCCCTCCAGGTCCTTTTCTTCCCCCCACTTTTCTAGAAGACTCCCTATGCATGGCTCAGTGTTAGGCTGTGAGTCTCAGCATCCGTTTCGAACCACTGTTGGGTGGAGCCTCTCAGAGGACAACTCTGCTGGGCTCCTTGTTGCAAGCATAGTAAAGTATCATTAATAGTGTCAGAGGTTGGCTCTCTCCCATGGAGTGGGTCTTGGGTTGGGCCATTCATTGGTTGGACGTTCCCTCAATCTTTGCTCTATCTTTATCCCTGCACATCTTGTAGACAGGGTAAATTTTGGGTTGAAGTTTTCATAGGTGGTTTGGTGTTCCCCTCCCTCTACTAGGAGTCTTGTCTAATTAGAAGGGTGTCCTCTTCGGTCACTATGGCCCTTGCTACTAGGAGTCTCTGCCAGAGTCCCCCTCATATTCTCCCAGGAGCCTACTCTTCCTTAGGTGTCCAGCTTGTCACAGAGATGCCCCTACCCACAGTTTCTCTATTCTTTGCAGGCCTTCTGTCCTCCGGCCTCGGCTCTCCCCTGGTCAGATCTCTACCCTCATGTCTCTTTGCGCTCCCTCTCCTACCTTGTTCCCTCTCTTCTGCCACTACCTCTGTCTTTTCAGTTTCTTCTTTTGGGAGATACTTGAGCATCCTTCCTTGGATCCTCCTTGCTACTTATCTTCTTTGGGTCTGTGCATTGTAGTATGTTTATCCTGTACTGTATGGCTAAAGTCTACTTATGAGTACATACGATGTGCGTCTTTCTGGGTCTGGGTTACCTCACTCAGGATGATCTTTTCTAGATCCATCCATTTGCCTGCAAATTTCATGATTTCTTTGTTTTTAATAGCTGAGTACTATTCTGTTGTGTAAATGTGCCACAGTTTCTTTATCCATTCCTTGGTTGAGGGGCATATAGGTTGTTTCCAGTTTCTAGGTATTATGAATAAAGTTGCTATGAACATAGTTGAACAAATGTCCTTGTTGTATAGTAGAGTGTCTTTTGGGTATATACTCAGGAGTGGCATAGCTGGGTCTTGAGGTATAACTATGCCGAATTTTCTAAGAAAGGGCCAAATTGATTTCCAAAGTGATTGTACAAGTTTGCACTCCCACCAGCAATAGAGAAGTGTTCCCCTTTCTCCACATCCTAGCCGGCATGTGCTGTCACTTGAGTTTTTTATCTTAGCCATTCTGACAGGAATCTGAAAGTCATTTGATTTGCAGTTCCCTGATAACTAACAACATTGAGCATTTCTTTTTTTTTTTTTAATTAATTTATTCTTGTTACATCTCAATGGTTATCCCATCCCTTGAATCCTCCCATTCTTCCCTCCCTCCCATTTTCCCCTTATTCCCTTCCCCTATGACTGTTCCTGAGGGGGATTACCTCCCCCTCTATATGATCATAGGGTATCAAGTCTCTTCTTGGTAACCTGCTGTCCTTCCTCTGAGTGCCATCAGGTCTCCCCGTCCAGGGGACATGGTCAGAGGTGAGGCACCAGAGTGTGTGAGAACGTAATATCCCACTCTCCACTCTACTGTGGAGAGTGTTCTGTCCATTGTCTAGATCTGGGTAGGGGTTTAAGGTTTACCGTCTGTATTGTCCTTGTCTGGTGCCTAGTTTGAGTGGGACCCCTGTGCCCAAATCTGCCTATCATAATGTTCTACTTGTAGGCTTCTAGGACCCTCTGGGTCCTTCTACTTTGCCTTTCTCTCATGAATCTCACATCTAGAGTCCCACTAGAATGTCCTCTCCTCTGTCTCTGTTTCCTGGTAAGTGAAGGCTTTCGTGGGACATGCCCGTTGGGCTAATATGCAGATATAAGTGAATATATACCATTTGAGTCTTTCTGCTTCTGAGTTAACTCACTCATTATGATCATTTCTAGCTTAATCCATTTATCCACAAATTTTGGGAATTCCTTGTTTTTAATAGCTGAATAGTATTCCATAGTGTATATGTACCACAGTTTCTTTATCCATTCTTCTATTGAGGGACACTTAGGCTGTTTCCATGTTCTGGCTATTATGAATAAGGCTGCTATGAACATGGTTGAGCAAATTTTCTTGCTGTGTGCTGGAGCATCTTTTGGGTATATTCCAAGGAGTGGAATAGCTGGGTCTTGAGGAAGCCCTATTCCCATTTTTCTGAGATAGCACCAGATAGATTTCCAGCTCAACCTCCTTAATCATCAGGGAAATGCAAGTCAAAACAACGCTGAGATTCCATCTTACACCCATCAGAATGGCTAAGATCAAAAATTCAAGCGACACCACATGCTGGCGAGGATGTGGGGAGAGAGGAACACTCCTTCATTGCTGGTGGGAATGCAAACTAGTACAACCACATTGAGCATTTCTTTAAGTGCTTCTCGGCTATTTGAGATTCATCGGTTGAGAATTCTGTTTAGCTCTGTTCCCCATTTTTTAAATTGGGTTATTTTATTTGCTGGTGTTTAATGTTTTGGGTTCTTTATATATCTTAGATATCAGCTCTTTGTTGAATGTAGGATTAGAGAAGATCTTTTCTAAATCTGTAGACTGCTGTTTCATTCTGTTGACAGTATCATTTGCCTTACAGAAGCTTTTCAGTTTCAAGAGGTCCCATTTATTAATTATTGATCTTAGAGCCTGAACTGTGGGTTTTCATTCAGGAATATTCATCAGTGTAATTCACCATACAAACAAATTGAAAGAAAAAGTACATGATCATCTTATTATATGCAGAAAAACCTTTGGCAAAATCCAATACTGCTTCATGATGAAAGTCTTGGACAGGTTAGGAATACAAGGCCCATACCTAACCATAATAAAGGCTATGTGCAGCAAGCTGATAGCCAGCATCAAATTAAATGGAGAGAAACTCAAAGCAATTCCACTAAAATCAGGGACAAAACAAGGCTTCCCACCCTCTCCATATCTCTTCAATATAGTACTTGAAGTTCTAGCCAGAGCAATAAGACAACTAAAGGGGATCAAGGGGATACAAATTGAAAAGGAAGAAGTCAAAGTATCGCTATTCACAGGTTATATGATAATACACATAAGTGACCCTTAAAAAGTCCACCAGAGAAGTCCTACAGCTGACAAACACCTTCACCAGTGTGGCTGAATACAATATTAATTCAGAAAAATCAGTAGCCCTCCTGTACACAAATGACAAATAGGCTGAGGATTAAATTAGGGGAAGGATAATAGGTCACCAAGGAGAGACTTGATACCCTATGAGCATATACAGGGGGAGGAGGTCCCCCTCAGTCACAGACATAGGGGAGGGGAGTAGGGGGGAAGCGGGGGGAAGGGAGGAATGGGAGGATACAAGGGATGGGCTAACAACTGAGATGTAATGAATAAATTAATAAAAAAATGTAAAAAAATAAATTAGGGAAACAACATCCTTCACAATAGCCACAAATGATAGAAATTATCTCAGTGTAACTCTTACCAAGCAAGTCAAAGATCTGTATAACAAGAACTTCAAGTCTCTGAAGAAAGAAATTGAAAAGACTATCAGAAGATAGAAAGATGTCCCATGCTCATGGATTAGTAGGATTAGCATGGTAAAAAATGGCCATTTTACCAAAAGCAATTTACAGATTCAATGCAATCCCCATCAAAATCCCAACATAATTTTTACAGACCTTGAAAGAACAATTCTAAACTTCATATGGAAAAATAAAAGCCCAGAATAGCTAAAACAATCCTGTACAAAAAAAGAATTTCTAGAAGTATCTCTATCCCTGACTTTAACTATACTATAGAGCAATAGTAATAAAAACTGACTGATAGTAGCATAGAAATAGACTGATTGATCAATGGAATCAAATTGAAGACCCAGAAACAAACCCCCACACCTACGGACAGTTGAATTTTGACAAAGTAGCCAAAATCATACAATGGAAAAAAGAAAGCATCTCTATTTCTCAATTTTTCTTCATTGGATTGTTGATTTGAGGTACAGGGATTTATTTTCTACATACAGTCCTCTGTTGGTTGTATGAATTGCAGTTATCTTTTTAAAAATTTGGATGTCCTTTAAAAATATAAATGCTTCATGAACTTGTGTGTCATTCTTGCACATGGGTCATGCTAATCGTCTCTGAATCCTTCCACTTTTAGTATATGTGCTGCCAAATTGCAGTTGTCTTTAGCCACTTGTAGCTCTCCCCCCCCACCCCCCCTTTACTAGTGTCTTATTAGTAAACTTTACTTTGCCAAATTTTCTTTCTGTTGTTAATGCTTTTTGTGTACTAAGGAGGTTTTGGGTCTGGAGAGATAGCTCAGAATGTAAGAATACTTACTACTCTTGCAGAAGATCTAGTTCAGGTTCCGGTATCCTCATCAGTCAGCTTCCAAGCATCTGTAACGCCCTGCACATCTGAGGACAGCCTGCAGGTGAAAACCCATTCAGATTGACTTCATTGACCTAGTTCAGACTTGGGGAACTAGGTGTTAGTGTATTTAAAACATAGTACAATCGGGGAAAACGTTTCCAGGCAGCAGTCATTTCAATTCCAAGTGCACAATAAAGCTTAAGTGTGACCATGTGACCATGAGGGTGGGTTCTATAGCCTGGAATCTAGTGTGGTCTCTGACCTGGATAGCGTAGAGGTCAGCAGTGTATAAAATACTGTGACATCTCCCCTGAGGATAGGTTCTGTTAACTCTGGGAGTTAAGATAACAGTCTAGGGAGGGAGTGTCTAGAATAAGCTTTTTGGGAATTTCAGTGAGGTCTGCTGCCAGATAGCAGAAGAGTCACCGGACTGTTAACAGTTTCCACTTCCAGCCTTTTGGCCAAGAAAAGAGGTATTTTATCTCCTCCATTGAGAAGAGACCCCTGTGTGTTTAACATCTATGGTTTCCTAAGTAATCTTTAGGCACAAGAACCATTGTGCCCCCAACACACACACACACACGCACACACACACACACACACACACACACACACACACACACACACACACTCAAATTTAAAATAATAAATAATTTTAAAAACAAACATTTGCCTAGCTCTGTATCATCTATTGTATTATTTTCCAGAAGCCTTGTTGTTTTACCACATTTATACCTGTCTTGATAGCTTGGCTAAACATGTGACAAAGCAACTTAAGACAGGAAGAGTTTGCTTTGGCTCATGATTTTGAAGATGTCATCCCATCATTGCAGGGTGGTTTGTAGTAGAACTGTTCACATCATGCAGCCAAGAAGCAGAAAAAAAATTCAGGAAGTAGTCATGGAAAGATACAGTCCCCAATGACCTTCTTTCTCCACCTAACCCCATTTGCCACCTTCCATCACCTATTATTAATGTGCTCATAGGATGACACTTGGTCAGAGCCTGCACACTCTGACAGTCTCCTGAAGCACCATCACAGATGGCACCCTAGCATGTGCTTTACTAACCCAGTGGTTCCTGTCTAGTCCAGCTGACTAGAATATCCATCAGAAGCTGAAGTGGTGGCTCAGGAGGCAGAGGCAGGCAGTTCTCTGTGAGGTTGAGGCCAGCCTCGTTTACAGAGAGAGTTCCAGTCCAGCCACAGCTACACAGAGAAAACCTGTGTTGAAAACATCCCCACCCCCAGCCAAAAAAAGACTATTCATCAGAGCATCTATAATCTTATCTGGAATTACTTTTGTGTAGGAACGAGCTTCATTTTTCTATATGGGTATCTTACTAGTCTGTCTTCAGTTACAGAAGGTATCATCATACTGTTTGAAACACTACCATCGTACTAAGTAAGATAACCATATATGTATTGCCCTAACTTGGGTTCTTTACCTGTTCTTTTGGTCTTTTAATATCTGTGCTTGTGTCAGTCTTACTGTAACTTAATTATTTTAGCTCCACATTGTCCTCAAAAGCTGTAATACTTTTCTCATACTTTCTTCACTATGCCTAGATTTTTGCATTTCCATATAAAGTCTAGATTCCTTTAGCCCTTGGGTTATATCTAAGGAGCTTTAGGGATTTGGAACCATGAGTTCTTAAATGGTATGACCAAAACTCTATGATCTTTTCATAATATTATAGTTACCCAGTAGTGCTAAATAAAAGATTTAACCACTAATCATTTTGACATAGTCCCTCACTGGTGAAATGGAAAAGCAAGTAAATATCTCAAAGTCCACAAAGGGATATTTTAGTTTTTATGGTGTTACATTGTTCACCTGGTGTTGTAGAATCAAAACCCCAGAGCTGTGAATTGAAATCATTTTAATAAATATAGGAAAGCAGGGCATAGTGGCACACACCTTTAATCCCAGCCAGAGGCAGAGGCAGAGGCAGAGGCAGAGGCAGGTGAACTTCTGTGAATTAGAGGCCAGACTGGTCTACAAAGTGAGTTACATGACAGCCAGGGCTGTTACACTAAAAAGCCCTGTCTAGAAAAACCAAATACATAAATAATAAATAAATATGGGATATGGATGCCACATAACTTATTTTGTGTATAACCATCTCACACATAACCATCTCATGAATTTTTAGCAATTTGCCAGCCATTTTAGTTTAATCTTAGTATAAACTACTCTTTTTAGTTTAATCATAGTCTAAGTTCATAATTAATTTTTTTTAGGTTACAGTAAAATTCTTACCATAGAGAAATGAAATGTATAGAGAAATACACAAATCCTGTGTATAAGTATTCGTACCCCAAAACTGGAAACAACCCAGTTGTCTTTCAGAGTGTGAATGTGAAATGAAAAGTGGTACATGTAAATAAGACATTATTACTCAGAAATGTAAATGAATTACTCTGTAGATACACCTTACATAACTAAACTACAAAAAGCAAATCACTTGGGAGCTGGAGAAAGCTGTCAGTAATGTGCTTGCCGGACAAGTGTGTGAGCACAAGTGTGAATTCAGTTGCTAGCACCCACATACAAAGCGAGGCGTGAGAAAACCCATTTGTCATTTCAGCATTGGAAAAGCTAGGACAGGCAGACCCCTGCAGCTCACTGGGCAGCCAGCCTCACCTAGTCAGGTAGCCACAGATCCCAGTGAGAGACCTTGTCTCAGCAAGGTGAATGGCTCCTGAAGTATCAACCCAGGGTTGATCACTGGCCTACACACACATGCGCACACACCCACACACACACACACACACACACCCCACAACCAACATCAGGTTTTAATGGTGTGTAATTCCATCTATATAATGGTTACAAAATAACACTCCTATATACAAATCAAACACAGTGCTTCCTAGTTAGAGAAGGGGTATTAGGATGTGACTGATGAGATATAGCAAGAGTCTCTTTGTGGTAAGAGAACAGGCCTGGATCTTGATGTGGTATTGATATATGCATCTATACAAGAGGAATAAAAATCATAATTATATAGAAAGCATTAAAAAAAACCAACAGTAACAAATGTATGCACACAAAACCCAGAAAGTAAGAGTGTCTGATCAGCTGTGCTCTGCCAGTGCCCACTTTTGAGTTTCAGTGACTCACTGTGGCTAAGATGGCATAATTGCAGGAAGATCAGTGATAAATATGGGTCTTATTTGTCCATATTTATCACCGATAGCTTATCGAGATGTAATTTATTTACCATAAAATTTACCCTTATAAAATATACAACTCAGCTTTTGTTAGTATATTTACAGGGTTGTGCCACTATCAGCTCTTTTTTTTTTTTTTGATTCCCCCCCCCCAATTCTGTACCTATTGATAATCTTTCCTCACCCTGTGGAGTGACTGATCTATGCTTTATAGCTATGCATCTGCCTCACTTAGACATTTCATATAATACAAAACCATGTGCTATGTGGTCTTTAGATTTGACTACTTACAATATTTTCAAGTTTGATTCACTTTTGGGTACTTTATTCATTGCCTTGTTTGTTCCTTTTTATGGCTAAATAGTACCTTATTATGGTTATACACCATATGTCATTTAACCATTGACTAGTTGGTGGCTGTTTTGGTTTTTCAACTTCATTACTGTCATCGGTAATACTGGTATAAACATTCATGGATGAATTCTTTATCTTCTTACTGCATTAGTACTTGAAAGTACCAAAAGTATGAATGTAAAAAGGTTTGTAGTTACCTGCCTCTTAAGATATTTCCATTGGTTTCCTTTAGCATTTATTCCATATGTTGTTATAGTTGTTGAGATTAAAATACCATAAACAATATGCCTGCTGATAAGTTACTTATTTTACAATGCTGGAGATCAAACACAGGGTCATGGACATGGTAGGCAAATGTCCTATCACCAAGTACGTCCTTGGCATTTCATGTTTCAACACTCATTTGTTACACCATTCCCTTTGTGTAAGGCACTAAATCGTGGTAATTGGAAGCCTGGATTTTAGAGTCAGGCAGTCTGAGTTCTAATCCAAGTTTCACTGTGTATTGCTTTCATGACTTTGATTATATCTTACGCACCTCAGTCGTATCTTCTGTAAGTGGCAGTAATAATACCCACTTCATAGAGTTATTGAGTAGACTGAGTGTGGGGTACATGGTAAGAGTTCCAGCACTTAAGAGGCTGAGACAGCAAAGTCATGAGTTCAAGATCAGCCTGAGCTATATAATAAGACCCTGTCTCAAAATACAATACTTCCTACACTCATAATAAGTGAAATAATCTGCCCTATTTCACTAAACCACTGAGATTATAGGGACAATAAGGCAAGAGTTACTGTCTTCTTACAGTCAAGAAATAGTGTCATTCTTCATGAAATAAGAAGTTGATCCATGTATGGTGACACATTGCCTTTTATTCCAGTATTCAGTAGGCTGAGGCAAGAGGAAGAAAAAAAGGTTATGTCCAACTTGGGTTGTGTGGCAAATAGTGCCTAAAAATAATTTATAATGATTAAATAAGTTAAGATTTGTAAAGTATTTTGAATATCAACTTGTATATACTAAGTATTGTATGTTTGGCAAGTAAAAAGATCATACACTGATCTGTTATTTTCCACATAGATTATAGCCTTATTTCTTACATGTTTTGTAAAAACTAGCATTAAAGTTTATGTATAGAAAATATGTGGTATTTGCTAATTCCAGCTTTTTAGAAAAAATGAAATGGAGCTATTGAATATCTAAAGACCTAGAATTTATGATGAAAAATTGGGGATTAGTTTTAGGGTGTTTATTTGTTTGTTTTTGGTTGGTTGATTGGTTTTTGGGTTTGTTTGTTGGGTTTTTTGTTTTGTTTTGTTTTGTTTGAGAAAAGGTTTCTCTGTATAGCCTTGGCTGTCCTGGACTCACTTTGTAGACCAGGGTGGCCTTGAACTCACAGAGATCTGCCTGCCTCTGCCTCCCAAGTGCTGGGATTACAGGCGTGCACCAGCTTGTCCAGCTATTGGGAATTAGTTTAATGTATAGGGAGAAAAAGGATTGTTTATGAGCTGAAAGGGCAGTTTTTACTTTTATTTAATGGGTAAACAACAAGATATCAGTCATTTGACAGTATAATACTACATAATCACATGCAAAGAGATTTATTTATGATGCTCATTAAAAGAAAGATAGAGCCTCTGGCAAAAATTCAGTGAGAGTTCTGTGTAGATTTTCCATGGGTGGAACTTTGAGTTTAGGACTAGTATACAAAAAGTATGCATGTATCCCTGGTCTGGGTCAAGGTAAACTGGAAACTGAATGGTAAAAATCTAAGTCAGTCTTTTCTTAGCATTTTTAAATGCTACATTTAAGGTTTAAATGTGTAATCTTGAGTACTGTAAGTTATAAAAAGCTTTCATCTCTGGGTGACAAACCATGTGACACTATAGCTAATAATTGCTGTGTTAAAAAGATATAAAAATAGTCTATATGACCTTTATGAGCATGACTTCTTAACAAAATGAGATTAAGATTTAAGTGAACTTAAAACTTGAAAAATAGTAGTGACTTATGTAAACATCTCATAAAAAGCTTTTCTGTACCTCTTTTATAGTGAATCATTTTGAGCTCCTTGGCTCATTTTTCAATAATTAAAAAAAAAAATCTTGAGAGTGAGTAGTCTAAGGGGGAAACACTAATTCTGTTCAACATCTCTCATGGAAGAGTTTGGAAAGGATCAATTTTTATAGTTAGCAGCGCTTGAAATGCCAAATCTACCTAGAAGGGAAATAAAAGGCTGACTGTATGGAAAGAATGTGAAATTCTTTAAGTAAGAGGGCTAAAATGAGTGCCAGAAGTCAGGAATTTTAAGGAACTAAATTTCAGGACAAAAAAAAAAAATGAGCCAGTTTCCTTTTGAAGTGATAAAAAATCTTCTAAAGTTAGGTTGTAGTGATGGCTTTATAACTTTATGAATAAACTGAAAGTCACTGAATCATATATTGGGTGAGGTAAAACTTACAGCATCTGAATTCATTCTATCTCAATTTTGCGTGCGGAGGGTGGGGGGGAAGTGGTAAGCACGGTTCCTTTGCTTGGGGTAGGAAGACAACCAATAGAAAAACATTTGCACACAGGGTCACCACAGGTAGCAGTGACATGTATTGCATGTAGAAAGAACAGACTAAGGAGAATAGAGGATGAGAATTATATATTTTGGAATAATCCTAGACTATTGAGTTAGAATTAAAAGAAGTCACTGAGAAGAGGGTATGCACGTGTGTACGTTTACAACCAAAAAAATGGAAATTGTGTGTGTGTGTGTGTGTGTAATACACCTTTGCACCTGTGTCTATATAAAAATACTGCCTTGTAAATATTTATATATATGAGTACAACCTAACTGTTCACTGAGTGGGTCCTGGAGAAGTGATAGCCCAGTAACACTTGGCATACCTAAGATATAGCTCTGGGTGTAAGTGCTTTTTTCCCCCCTCTCTCTAAGAAAACAAAGCTTTCTGAAGAGGTTGTCTAATTTCATAGCTGGGACAGGGAGGATACCAGATGAACCTGAAAAATTGTGTGTCATAGAGCTTTCCAAAACATGGCAAGAGTATGTTAAAAGGCCATAGGGCCATAGCTTACCCAAGCTAAATCTAAAACAATTTGAACTAAGTAAATACTGATAGTTACTAGTTGTAACCAGAAATCAGTGAAATGGATAGTTGTACGGAGAAAAATCACTATTTGAGGACAATGACAGTAATTAATCCAACAAGGAAACGTTAATACTCAAAATAGCAAAAATTCATTGGCGAAGAATCAAACAAATATTTATTTTTGCACTACTGATCATACTTAAGTATTCACTGTAGCTAAAAGCTCTAAACAAGCGCCTGGAATCCCAGTAACAGTTGGACGAATGAATACTGGCCTGTTAAAAAGGAGCGGCATTCTGACACATGTCACAGCCTGACGAGCCTGACTTCATTATGCTAACTGATAGAAACCAGACTCCAAAGAGGAAAATACCGTATGATTCTATTTACACAGGGTGCTTAAAATAGGCAGCTTCCCCAAGGAAGAAAGCAGCTTGGCAGTAACTGTGGACTGGTAAAGAAGAGGACAGAGAAAACCACTGTTTGGTGGAACTGCATTTTCTTAGGGACAATGAAAAGTTCTAAAAGTAGATAGTGACTATGACTACACAACATTGTGTATTACTTAAGATCAACAAGTTATAGCACCTAAAGGAAATTCCATTTTTCACCACAAAAATATGTTAAAAAATGGAATATTTTACATAACTTAAGTCTTTCCATCAGAATAGTTATCAAATACAAAGAGGGAAAGTATAGTTTTAAATAGAAAAATCTGATAGACACTGGCATAACCAGATAATCAAAGTTAAAACAACAATACTTCTTTTATATATCTGTCAAAAATACATACCTGGATTGAATCAGAAGGTAAATTGAGAAAAAATTAACACCTAGACTCTAAGCCTTATAAGAGTCAAGATTATGACACTAAAGAATGTTGCAAATTTTAAAAATGAACTGATAACTAAGTGTGTTGTGTAAGCCTAAAATGCCTCCTTCTGTTTGAGAACATGCCACCAAGCAAGGATTGAAGCTTGGCTTCAGCCTGGGGCTAAGGTCATGAAAGGGTAGCATCCTGATTGTGCTGGCCTGTGAGTTACACAAGAGAACGTGTTCATAGGAAATGCATAGTCTTGGAGGATGAGGAGAAATCTGTAACTTTCAAATGGTTAAGCTGCGGGGAAGTTCTTTGTACTATTTTGGAACTTCTTTAAATGTTGAAATTACTTCAGAATATAAAGAAGTACTTATACAAACTTTCTTTTTAAATGGAAGGAACTATAGTTAAGTACTTGTTCTGGCTGTACTGTGGATGCCCAAGAGTAAGACTGGGCTGGAAAGCTGCTGGCCAAAACACAAGAACCTTTCTCTTTTAATTTCAAGTATTTCCTATAGATTAATTGAGAATAAGCTCTGTAGATTGTGTGTGAAAATTACAATCTTTAAAAGTAGGAGAAGCAAGCCAGGCAGCGGTGGCGCACACCTTTAATCCCAGCACTCGGGAGGCAGAGGCAGGTGGATCTCTGTGAGTTCAAGGCCAGCCTGGTCTACAGAGTGAGTCCAGGACAGTCAAGGCTACACAGAGAAACCCTGTCTTGAGAAACAAAAAAACAAAACAAACAAACAAACAAAAAAGTAGGCGACTCAAGGGCTGAGGAGATGACACAGATTAAAAGGCATGCCTTGCAAACAGGAGAGCCTAAACTCAGTCTCACACCTATATAAAGACTGGGCATGGTGGATCATGACTGATTGTAATCCAGTGCCTGGAAGGTGTAGGCAGCAATCTCTACTACCAGAGAGACACCCCAACCCCAGAACAGGTAGATAGCGCCCAAGGAACAGCATCTGAGGCTTACCTCTGGCCCCTACACGTGAGGATACACGCACCCACACAGAATTCTGACAATCAGCTGATAGACTGGATGTGGTAATTTTGAATTTAGAATGTGAAAACTAAAGAAAAAACTAAATATAAGAACAATAATAGAATGAAAATAGGCCATCCTGTTTTTAAGATTCATGTTTGCTGTCTTCTTGCTCCAGGTGATGTTGAACAGGAACTGGGCCCACCTCCATCTGTAGATGAGGCAGCAAACACACTCATGACTCGTCTGGGTTTCCTCCTTGGAGAGAAAGTCACAGAAGTACAGTCAGGTGACCAGTACAGCATGGAGGTTCAGGATGAAAATCAGGTAAGCTATGCACTATCAACTTGGTCAAACAATACGAATCAGGAAAAGAAAAATGGTGTGGTGTGTGAGTATGTGCTCACTCTGAAAGGAAAAATAGCAGTTTTGTTAGAATTCATTTTGAGGTCTAGAATATAATTAAATTTTTCATAGTCACTTTTTTTTGTTTGTGGGTTTTTGTTTTATTTGGTTTTGGTTTCTTGAAATGGGATCTCTCTGTGTAGCTTTGGCTGTCCTAAACTTGCTTTGTAGACCAGGCTGGCATTGAATTCACAAAGATCCACCTACCTCTACCTCCCTGAGTGCTGCGGTTGCAGGTGTGCACCACTGCGCTGGCTTTGTTTGTGTTTTATGTATGTAAAGCTGCTGAATGATTAACAAATAAGCTACCCAAGTGACAGAACTGAGGGATTAACACTGCACTGAGAGATTAGAGTATACAGTATTCCCAAATTCATGTGGAGTATGGCCAGATTAATGATATGCTGATCTTTAGTTTCTAAAGCTACCAATTGCTTTTACCACTAAAATTAATAATAAATTAACTTAGAAATTAACTTAGCTAAAAGTTAAACATCCCTGAATGCTTAGTTATTAAATAATATGTTTCTCAGCAGCCTTAGAATCCAGGAAATAAGAAAATATTTTAAACTGTTACAGTGAAAACTAAGTATAATTTATAGGCTAAAGCTCAAGGCTTAGTGAAAAAAGATGAGTTTTGAATGCATTTATTTAAAAAGTTGAAAACCTGAGGAATTAATGTTCTGAGTGTCCATCTCAGAAAGCTTTGAAGTATAATGTTACAGTTAACCTTCTTTTGGGTAGTGTCCAAGCTAGACACAAGCTAGAGTTAGCTGGGAAGAAGAATCTCAATGAGAAATGCCTTTGGCAGATTGCCTGTAGGCAAGTCTGTAGAGCATTTCCTGGTGGGTGATGGATGTGGGGACCCAGCCACCCCTGGGCTGTTGGTCTGAGATTGTATAAGAAAGCGTGCTGAGCAAGCCAGGGAACAAGCCAGTGAGCAGCAGTCCTCCATGGCCTCTGCTTGAGGTCCTGCCTCAGGTTCCTGGCTTGGGTTCCTCCCTTCATGATAGACTATAAGTGCAGGGTGAAATAAACTTTCCTTCCCAAGTTGCTTTTAGTCATTGCCTTTATCTCAATAATAGAAATATAACTAGTTTAAGTGCCTTATAGGGAAATATTTTACTCAGGTCTGGGGAGATGGCCCTGACCTACTCCTATGCTGGGAACCAAACCTAGGACCTTGTGCTTGCTAGGCAAGTGCTTTACCACTGAGCTAACTCCCAAATACTTTTTATTTCTTGATGTTAATGTCAAGTTAGCATGGAACTATCCTAACAAAGATCACAAATATGCTACCCCTCCTTCTAATAGCTAAGTACTTCTTTTTTTCTACAAAATTATATTTCTTCATAAATGATAAAATTATCCATCCACCCTGCTATGACATTCTTCATGTCACTGTGATTTCAAATCAAGGTTCACAAGTGTGTAGACTGTGCCTTACTTTTAAATACACTCGTAAGGCCGTATCTTCAGATAAAACTAGAACATGAGGGCTGGGGGATAAATGGTGATAGAGTGTTTGCCCAGCAAATAAAAGGCACTAGATTAATTTTTACCCACTTGCCAAGAAAGAAAGAAAAGAAGGATGACAAGACAATAGGGTTATTGTGAAGATAAGCTGAAAGTACTGTACACAAAAGTATGCAGTACTATGCAGTATAAGTAGTATGTAAAATAAGCAAGACTATGGTTTAGGGAACATTTTTTTGCCTTCATATTTTTGATAATACCATTTTTATGTTATTATTATTATTTGTGCATTATGTCAGGAGTGTCCTACGGCATGTATGTGGATGTCAGAAGACAATTTGTGGGAGTTGTTTCTTTTCCTTACTGTGTGGGTCCCAGGAATCAAACGCAGATTATCAGGCCTGGCAGTAAAAGCTTTCACTTGCTGAGTCAACTCCCTGGCCCCCATTTTCACAATTCTTTCTTTTCTTCTTATTAAGTGCATATGGGTGTTTTATCTACATGTAAGAAATGAAAATATATAAAAGGCATCTAAAAACTGTTAAGCATTACATAAATATAAAAAAAATGATAATGACGTAGCTTTTTGGAATATAACATATTTTCAGCTTTTTGGAACCACTGGAATTTGTAGGACCTGGACTGGAATTAAGAACTAGGAGCACATGTGCAGTGGTGAATGTTTAGGGCAGTCAGAGGACAACTTTATGGGGACAGTTCTCTCTTTCCATCCTGTGGCTTCCAGGGATCAGACTCAGGGCATCAGGCTTGCATAGCAAGGGATTTTATCCACTGTACCATCTCACCAGCCACTCACCTGTATTTATGTGGAACCTTATAAAAGATAGACTGTGAACTTTATTTTGCTCCCTATAGAGAATGTTATAGACAATTGGAAACCCACTAAAAGCTTCTAGAATTGGAGTAACTAAATTCCATTTTGGCTTGCAGCATGGAAAATACTGTCTGTATCTTGTTCACTACTTTCCATATATAAGTGTATGGCCTGTCTTTTAATTCCCAAGCCTTGAACAGCTTTTGAGTTTCTAAACAACGTACAACTTTTGCTTTTACATTTAAGGCTTTTAAAAGCATGTATTTTGTGATACTTTATTTTGTAAAAAATATAGTGTAGAAATCACGTGTTGGGGATTAACTATCACATGGATTATATTATGTATATGGTGTACTGTCTGTTGACAGACTAGAAAGAGAATCTTGTCTATAACCAGAAATGGGTTGTTAACCATGGAGTCATCCCAAAATAAAACTTGGTTCCAGTTTATGGCAAGTATAGATATATCCAATATAAAATACCTGAGTGCAGTTCACCTCATTGGCTATAAGCTCAGAAACTGAGTGCAAGAGGAGTAAAATTATGTGTTGACCTCCCTATAATGGTTGGGATCAGGCCATTCCCTTACCACTCACTACAATGGTTAGAATGAAATATGTCACCAAGGTGGCTTCCTGGCTGAAAGATGGAGGGTAGCAAGGGCAGAAGAGTGAAATCACCTTCTTTTCTAGTCTCAGTGTACACCAAGGCCAAGATCCTCTTACCCCAAGAGGCCAGGGATTCTCCCCTCTCCTACGGTGCTGTAGCCCATGTTGTGTTTGTGAGCCATCCTACATGTACGGAAATAAACATCTGGCTCTTTTAGAAAAGTGTGCTGAATGTTTAAGTCGAGGTGGTCTAGGGCTCAGTATCTGTTGGTTTTGTTGGAAGTTGTCTGTTTTTTAATGTGTTCTATAGGTGATTCAGCTGCATGCCCACTTAAAAGCTATCTCTCTAGCAACTGATAACATTTTGCATAAACAGAGGTTACAAAGAAATTGAAATTCCTCTTTTCTCTGGAAAGATACTGTATAGTAGAAGGAATTTGCCTCAGGATTTTGAGGGCTTATTTTAGCGTAATGAAATATCAGTTCCTCATATTACTGATATGATTGAAAGGATTTATGTGGCTGTAACTTAATGAGACTGTTACTTTTAAGTCAAATGTATCTTTTATGACTAGATATAGTACAGAAATTAAAATACAACATCCAAAAATCCTTACCAAATTAGTTAAAGATTGTTAATATTCTTGCAGCTTATAATTAACACATCTTCTAGTTATTAAGTATAGATTCTCAGTTTCAGCAAAGAGACTATTGATGGAGACCATATGTAAAGAAGTTGAAAAGCTTCCTTTAAATTTAATATTTAAACATGTTAAATTTATCATTAGTGCTTCTTCAAATAATTTTGTCTTTGATCACTTGTGACTTTTATAAGGATAAAATTGCTTTAGTGCTTTACAAAAAATACTTTTATTCACTATATCAGTAATTTCTTTGGATAAAAAGAGCTGAAGAAAAAAATTGGATTTCTCATTAGTTGGACAAGTCAGAATGTATTACTGCTAACCTCTTTGGTAATTTTTGATACCTTCATATTTAAAAACTTACCAAGGAAAGCTGGGCATAATGATGCCTTCATATAATAGGAGAACTTGGGAGGTGGAGGCAAGAGGATAGTAGTTCAAGGTCATCTCCTCCTTATGTCATGCTCCATCCTTGTCTAACAGGAAGGTGGCCATCTCAGACATAAGAATTATTCATAATATAAATTTATCTATACACACAATCACTTTTTACAAGAAATGTCTTTTTGTGTTAAATAAACATTGTTTACTTTGTCATTAGAGAAGCTTGCAGAATAAGGTATTTTGCTCTGTACTCACAGCCTATTTATCAAAAGACTCTTCTTTTCATTAAGAACTTTTTTTTATTTCTCAGCTGCAAAGGTATTTTTTTTTTCTAACCAAAGACAGTTTTTTAACAAGACAACGTTCCAAGCATTCTGAAAAGTTTCATTGATTGGAAGTAGTAACTTGTGCTTAAAAGAAATTTCTGTTAGTGAACCAAAATGTAAAGTCACGGGTAGTTTCTTTTTTCTTTTTTTTAATCTCTATTTAACATATACGGAAAAACTAGCCACAAGTCTCTGTTCATGTTAACTGGTCAAGTTTTACCTTAACTGTAGAGCATGGGATCTCTCATCCTGGAAAGCAGAAACAAAGCCAGTGTAACTGTTGTAAAAGCTACATGGAAATTATTTATTGATTTTTTTTTTTATCACATTAGTATTTGGTCTTGAGATATATTTTATTTTTTTTAATGAAGAGATATATTTTAATAGCTGATCAGTTTATCTTATTTGGTACTGACTTTATTTTCAGACTTCAGCAATCACCCAGAGGATAAGTCCCTGCTCCACCCTGACTAGCAGCACTGCCTCTCCACCAGCCAGCAGCCCCTGCTCTACGCTCCCACCAGTCAGTACAAATGCACCTGCCAAGGACTGTAGCTATGGGGCCGTCACCAGCCCCACCTCTACCCTGGAAAGCAGAGATAGCGGCATCATTGGTGAGCTTCTTTTTATAATAATCATTCAGTATCTTTTTATTCCCTTTAAAAATAACTATGTGTGCTTAAGATTTTCAAAGTTATATTTTGAGATATGTGTAAATTTGTCCTTCTTTTTAAATGCTGAAGCGATAAAGGCCAACAAAATGAGAGACAGACATTCATATTTAATTCCTTTTTTTCAGGCCTACCTACTTATTAAGATATAAAATGTTCTTTACACTGGTTTCTGTAAATTCCCATATTTCATCTCTACTGGCAGTAGTTGTCCAGAAAAGTTAATTCTTTACTAGTGTAGTAGAGTTTTGTGAAACAGAGAAAGTGATTAGGCTGAAGATCTGCAATTTGAGTTGTCCTGGGGTTTGTGTGTTTCAAGTAAGTAGCAGTCCTTTGATGAGTGTTGGAAGCCCATTCTGATCTGGCTTTTCATATCAATAAGGGATCTTGTTTTCGGCACTTAACAAAGTAAAATAAGCGTTTTTGTTTGTTTGTTTAGAACATTTTAAAATTTTTATTTAATTACTTTATTCAGATTACAACTCAGTTGTTATCCCATCACTTGTATCCTCCTGTTCCTCCCTCCCTCCCGCTTTCACCCTATTCCCTTCCCCTAGGTCTAAGACCAAGGGGGACCTCCTCCCCCACTGTATGGTCATAGGCTATCAAGTCTCACCTTGGTAGTCTGCTTATTCTTTCTTTGAGTGCCATCAGGCCTCCCCACCAAGGGGAGGTGGTCAAATATGGGGCACCAGAGTTGGCTTATGATTCTGGCACCTTAGACCAGTGTGTTCTTATGTCAAGAAAAGAACCCCATGTGCAGTGTATTCTTATGAAGACGTGGAGCTCTGAGCCTAGGTCAGCGACTACACCTACAAGTGGTTTGCTGCTGAGTGTAGACCAAAAGCATGAGACACTGCAGTAGACAAAGCAAACGTTCTTCTTCCCCTCCTTCTCCAGAGTAGAAGTCAGTCCTCTACTCATCTTCCCCATCTCCAGCCCTCCCCTTGGCTTGGACATTTTCCACCTCCAGGTGCACAAACTTTCTAGTTGTTTAAACTGGGTTTTTGCTGGAGTCAGCTCCCAGGAGCCTGGCCCTTGGCCCCCTGTACTGCACAAACAGTGGACACAGAGAGGAACTCTAGCAGACTGCACATACAACCCAGCATATACCCAAAGAATTCTAATAGCAGAACACCCAAGAAAATGCCTTTCCAATTCTTTGCCTCTTTTCTTTTTTAAAAAACTATCATATTTAAATACTATTTTACTTCATGTTTAGAATCTTTAGTGTTGTTATTCCTCTTCTTACCTTATATATAACTTTATTTTTAAGTAGTTTTTATTTCTTCATTACTTCACCTTTGCTTTAAACTTTTTTCTTCTTTCTTGCCTCATCTTTTATTTTATTATTTTATTTTATTAATTTTTAATTCATAATTTATGTTACATTATTTCTGCCACCTTCCTATGGTCATTCATGGTGTATAGTCTTTCAGTAATTTTTTTTTCCAATATGTTTTCTCGCTCTGACTTGTTTGGATGGTACTATCATTGTAGCAGTTTTGACCACTGATTGGTTTGGGGGCCTCAAGCAAAAGAAGGTCACTAAGAAGACCCCATATAAGGTCAAAAGAGTATCCATACAAATCAGTGCACAGGTATCTACAGAAACACAAGAAATATGAAAAGACAAAGGCAAACTCGCTCCTGAAGTTCATATCTTAAAACCCAATCTAAAGATATTTAAATTGTTGAAATGTCAAAGAATGAAGAAGTCTCATTTAAAAAATAATCAGTAACCTCAAAGAAGATTAAAAGAAACAAATGAATGAAATAAAGTCAATTGAAGACTAGGACAACAAACTTAGTAACTAAGTGGAAAAAATTAGCAAAAAGATTTTGAAAGGAGAGGGAAAAAAACAAATGATAATATTGGAAATAAAATGAAATAGGAGTGAAGAGATGGTTCAGTCTGTAAAGTGCTTACAGGGATGACCTGAATTTAATCAAGAGAATTCTCCATCCCTGAACTAGTCACAGTAGCTAAGCGATGTCATCAACAAAGTAACTATCAGCAAATGAATAAATAAAGATGGTGTATATACATACCAGAATTTTGCACAGCTACAAACAAGAATGAAATACTGTTATTTGCAATAAAATAGGGACTTGGAGATTGTCATATAAGTGGAATGCACCAAGGCTAGTATTTTTTTCATATATAAAATCTAGATTTTTGTTTTAAGAATACATGAAAGTGCTGGACATGGTGGTGCATGTCTTTAATTTCGGCACTTGGGAGGCAGAGTCAGGCCTGTGAGTTCAAGACCAGCCTGCTCTACATGGTGAGTTCCAGGGCATCAGAACTATGCAGAGAAACCCTGTCTCAAACAGACAAACAAACAAACCAAAAAACTCTCAAAACAATAACAGAAACAAGCATACAGGGTGGTGGCGGCGCACACCTTTAATCTCAGCACTCAGGAGGCAGGGGAGGTAGATCTCTGTTGGTTTGAGGCCAGCCTGGTCTACAAAGTGAGTTCCAGGACAGCCAAGGCTATGTGGAGAAACCCTATCTCGAAAAACAAACAAACAAAACCCAAACATGAAATTACAGTGAAGACAAGCAAGGGCAGGCCTACAGAGCCCGGGTAGCAGCAGCCATCCTTCAGATGGTGCGATTGTTCCAGAGTCTTTACAATTCCCAACCCTTCTTGACCCCCAGTGCCAGATGTTCTCCAAGCTATGAGACAGTCAAAGAGGAGTATGGGATGACTGAGCTGGAGGAACCCCACAACTCAGATGTTGTGAGAACCACCATGATCAACATGCCCAGAAAGGTCTCTGTGCCCAGCCATGTGGTCTGGTCCTGTTCAACGCACTCTTGTTGAAGTTCTGCTGCCTGGGTTTCATTGACTGTGCCTACTCTGTGAAGTCCAGAGACAGAAAGATGGTGGGCAATGTGACTGGGGCCCAGGCCTACATCTCCACTGCCAAGTGTCTGAACATCAGCTCCCTGGCCTTCAGCATCGTCATGGTCATTATCTGCATCGTTAATTGCCCCCACCACCTCTGTGGCAGGCTTTCAGGCCTTTTCACAAAGAGTACTGCATTCTGGATTCTAATCCTGCCTCCTGTGCTTCTGTCCACATCTGGCCCTATCCCTAAGCTGAGACCTTGACTCTACACATTTGCAAATGTTACCCTTACACATCTGTCCACTGTGGGCTCAATAAAGTAAACATGGTGGCAAAAAAAAAAAAAAAGAAATTAAAGTGAAGACAAAGAATCAGATGGAGAGGATAAGAGAGGGTAATAGAGGAAGGAGGGGAAGGAGGGAAAAGTGATGAACTGTTTTTTGAAATGCATTTTCTTTAATAATTGGGTTGGCCTGAGATACATTCTAGCTAGATAAGAACAATAACAATGAAAAGCTGTGTTTATTCTCTGAGAAGGCAAACTGTCTACTAAAGAAAGTTGGGCTTTGTTCTTAAATGAAGATGGTTTTTCTGTGTACTTCTTTTCTGCTTGACTACCAAACAATGAAAATGCCATAGTCTAGAGCCAGCAATACATAGACTAAGGGAAAAGTATAAAATGCAGACAATAAGAGCAGGCATCACCTCAGAGCAGCCATGATGCAGGAAGGCCTGGATAACAACACCAGCAAGAAACACTCCAGGCTCTGAACAGTAAATGTGAATCTTCCAAGAGCTGTGTCTCTGCAGGTTCACACAAAGAGACCATTGCCAAACTCTAAGCAAAGTGAGTTTTCTACTGGGCAATGTGGTTTCATGATTCCTTCACTGGTAGTGCAGGCTGCAGGTTGCAGCATCCTGCCAACACCATCAAGATCTGATTCTGATGAAGAAGCTTAGAAAACAGTTACTGGCAAAGGAAGAATTCACAAAAATGAAAGTATAGCTGGAAGCTACATATTTTGCAATATTTAAGAAGACATTTGCAATACATGATGTGTTCTTGTGTCGTGTTACAGCACATCCTATTTTAAGAAAAGATTTAAATCTCTATACCGTCTTGGAATATAGTCAAGATTTGAATGTGTGAGGAAAAAAGAAAAATGAAGATTTCTTCAAAAATATGATTAAATCAGAAGATAGAGTAATTGCTTCTGAATTGACTCCTTTGAGCACGAGTGAACATTCCTTTTAGTCTGTCATAAGTGAGGTGGGGTGCATCTGTTAAAGCCAGATGACAAGCTTCTGCAGAACACTGCAGCTGCTTACAATAGGATTGGCTCTTCATAGTAAGCTTTAGAAACTCAGAATTTTACAGATATGCAAGTGAGAACTATAATTAAAAACTTTAAACATACGGAAAAAGAAAAAAAGTTTAGCAGCATAGAAAAGAAAAGATGTGTTATAGGCAAGCATTTTAAAATATTTTTGTCAGAGCATTGATAATAAACCTTTATGGGAAAAAAGTAAACAAGCATTAAATATCTAAAAACCCCAGCATTTGGAGGGTGAGACAGGAAGATTGCAAGGTCCAGCCAGCAAGGGCTACACAGTAAGACCCTTTCGGGAGGCAGGGACATGGACGGGATGAAGTAAAGAAAAATAAAAAGTTCCTTAAATAAATTTTAAACGTTTAGCTATTTAGTATTCCTGTGTGTGCACATGTGTGATTGGGGGCAGAATGTGATGCCATAGTGCACATGTGGAAGTCAGAGAACATTTACAGAATCAGTTTTCTACTTCCACCTTTGTGTGGATTCCAGGATCAAACTCAGGCCACCAAACTTGTACAGCAGATGACAAATGCCTTTTACCCAGTGAGCCTGTTGCCCTCTCTTCTTAAGTAACATTATTTTGATTACATTTCTCTCTAGACCCCAGAAAGTTTGGCTATTAACCCAAATTAGAACTTAGGGATAATAAATGGGAAATAAATGGTTTCTATCATTCAAAGCTAGAGAGGATTACCCTTCGGTACTGTGTGTGCAAATTCATATTTATCCTTAGACAAATCATTTGCCTTTCTCTACCTGGGCTGCTAGTATAGATTTTAATTAGTAATACTCTATCAGATTAGTCTGTGTAAAGCCTTTTTCATTTTATGTTTCTCTTTATCTCTTCCTCAATCCCTTCCTATTGTATGTGCACACGTGTGTGTGTGTGTGTGTGTGTGTGTGTGTTATATAAAGTGGCATGTTAATATGTCTTGTTTTTGTTTTTATTTGACTTTTTATTGATTCTTCATGAATTTCACATTTTGCACCTCAATCCTATGCATCTTCATCCCCTTGTGCCCAACCTCTGCCTTTGTAATCTCCACCCCGACCCAAAATTTTTAAAAATCTCTTGTGGAAGCTCTAGTGTGTCACAGTGTAGCCCCTCAGTGTACCCTTTTGCCCACACTTCTTTGCTTACAAATGTTTGTTGCAGTGAGTTATTGGCTCAAGGCTTCTGACTTCTGCTACACTGTCACCCATGCTTAAGTTGAGGAACATCTAGGTTGTTTCTAGATTCTGGCTATTACAAATAAAGCTGCTATGAAGATAGTTGAACAAATGTCCTTGTTATATGATGGAGCTTCTTTTGGGTATATGCCCAGGAGTGGTATAGTTAGGTCTTGAGAAAGCTTTCTGAGAAAGCACCAGATTGATTTCCAAAGTGATTGTTCAAGTTTGCACTCCCACCAGCAATGGAGCAGTGTTCCCCTTTCTCCACATCCTTGCTAGCATGGGCTGTCACTTAAGTTTTTTATCTTAGCCATTCTGATGGAATACCCTTTACTATATCCACAAAGACTTGTATGAAAAAACTTCAAGTCTCTGAAGAAAGAAATTGAAGAAGATACCAGAAGATGAAAAGCTCTCCTATGCTCATGGATCGGTAGGATTAAAATAGTAAAAATGTCCATCCTACCAAAAGCAATCTAGATTCAACACAGTTCCCATCAAAATGCCAACACAGTTCTTTACAGACCTTTACAGACCTTGAAAGAACAATTCTCAACTTCATATGGAAAAAACAAAAAGCCTCAAATAGCTAAGATAATCCTGTATAATAAAAGATCGTCTGGGAGTATCTCCCTCCCTGATTGCAAACTGTACTATAGAGCAACAGTAATAAAAACTGCATGGTACTTCCATACAAACAGACTGGTTGATCAATGGAATCAAATTGAAGACCCAGAAACAAACCCACATACCTACGGACACTTTATCTTCAACAAAGAAGCCAAAACCATACAATGGAAAAAAGAGAGCATCTTCAACAAATGGTGCTGGTCTAACTGGATGTCTACATGTAGGAAAAATGCAAATAGATCCACACTTACCACCCTGCACAAAACTCAAGTCCAAAAAAGACCAAAATTATAAAGGCAACCTGGGAAGCTGGCTGCATTGATAAAGTACTTTCCACGAAGCACAAGAACCTAAGTTCTGACACTAGCACTCACGTAAAAAGATGCCACAGTGATCTGCACCTTTGACCCCTGAGCTGGGGAGGCGGCAGGCCACTCAGTCTACCCTAATTGGTGAGCTCCACATCAGTGAGAGCTCCTGTCTCAGGAAATAAAATGAAGAGCAACTGCATAAGACACCCAGCATCAGCCTCTGGCAAGCTTGCAACATATTTAAAAATCCTTCTTATAACAAAAAGGAAGCCAGCAATGCATCAAATGTTAAATATAAATATAAAAGTGTCATCTCTAGACTCCTGAAAACTTTCACCGCAAAGGTCTTGATTCACCTCAAACATGATACAGTCTCCACCACAGGAAGCATTCTCTCTGGCTTCCTAACTTCCTTCTGAAAGCCACATGCTCCTAAAGTCTGAGGTAGTAAACTGTCCAAGGCTTGCAGGGTACTTAATTATTTGTGATTTTTTATCAGTATAACTTGATTAGTATAGAATTGTGTGCCCAATCATAGTACTAATTATAATCTATCACTATTATATCACTTTAAGCAATAATTTTGATATCCCAGTCTTTCTGAGATAAAAATTATTGATATATAATTTTTAACATTTCTTTTTCGTACCAAATTTTGATTAGATCCTTTTGGATTGGATGTGTAGCACAGATCGAACTGAAGTCTGAATCCATTTTGATTTCTATCTTTTATTTACCTAGAAATCACAGATCCCTCCAGAAGAGTTTAAAACTTGAGTCTCCCTTTAGTCAAATCTTAAGACTATCTTTTTTTTTTTCTTTTGATCTTGAGTTTTTTGAAAACTTAACTTTGTATCCAATAGCCTTAGATCATCTAATGCTTACAAAGATTAAGTATCTGTGGTCAACTGTTCAGTGATTATGTTTCACTTCTGTAGCCAAAAAGCAAAGTGAACGGCTCCTCCTTTGTTCTAGCACAGTGCGGTTCTCTATCTCATCCACATTGCCCTCTGACTCATTTGCTGAGAGCTAGATAACTTGCATTAGGTTTTTCGTGCCTTTCTCACTTGTTTTCAGAAATATGCAGGCTCACTACTAAGTTTGCTAGTCCTTTACTCTCAACTCTATCATCTTTCCACACTGTCTACCTGTAACACTTAACATTAGGAGATCTTAGGTAGTCATTGGGCTGTATTTATATTACATAACATGTTTTTTAAAACAATCTGGAACACTCTGTTCATCAAAATAATTTAAAAGAACAAATGGCATTTTTCTTCTATAATTATCCTGATAGGGTTAACAGCCACTTGTTAAGCAGAGAGTATGGTCCAGATACAATCATTGAGTCCTTACAGTGTGTGGTGAGCCTATAAGAAGGCTACAGAGAGCTAATAGGATCAGATCGTTGGAAATATATACAACATGTGTCAGAAAAATGCTTTCAAAAACATTCATAAAGGTACTGGAGAGCAGAAGAGAGTGCAGATGTGCCCAAGATACCCAAGGCACTTCCAGATGTAGCTTTTCCTTAATCACGTGCATAAATCACCAAGATTTGTAGGAACGATTTTGCTGTCAAGAAGAGCTTCCAGAAATTTCCACTGAAATCAGTTATGCCCTCTGGCCAGATAGCCAAAAACAACTTGGGGATTAAGAGGTTTATTTGGTTTGCATATCTCAAGTCACAGCTTACTAAGAGGAACAAAGGAAGGAATTCAAAGTGAGCAGGAAACCTGTGTTTCATGACTGGGACCCACATAGTTGAAGGAAAGAACCAACTCTGTAAAAAGTTATCCTTTGATTTCCACACTCAAGCCATGACATGCATACTCCCATAGATATGCACGCAAAAGGAAATAAATAAATGTAAAAAAATACTCAAAATACGAGTAGAGTAACAAATCAGTATACTCTGATATTGCACAAAATAGTGTTTCACTCAAACAAGCCTATAGGTGCGTGGCTAATAAGCCCGTGGAAAGTATATATTATCATTTTATCATTATCCTAGTGACTACTAGGAAAGTACAAATAAATCACAATGAAATACCACTCCACAGCCACAGAATGGTTGTTTACAGAAAAAAAAAATCCCAAATGTGACAAGATAATACCATAATGTCTTACTTGGGGAAGTCATTTGGCTGTTTCTTACGAAGTTAGCATTTTTCCTTTTTTGAGGTGGAGTTTCATATAGGCCAGCTTAGGACTTGCTATGAAGCCAGTAATGGTCTTGAACTCAAGATAATCCTGCTTCTACCTCACGAGTGCCAGAAGCACACATACTGCTCAGCCCTGGCAATTTACTCTTAAGAATCAACCCAGCTGAGAGACATGGCACATGACTGTAATCCAGGCACTTGGGAAACTGAGGCAGGAGGATTGCCATGAGTTAGAGGCTCGTCTGGCCTATATAATGAGTTCAAGGCCATCCTGAGCTACAGAGTGAGACCCTGGCCCAAAAATACAAGGTTTAGCCATCAAAAATGTTCAGCATGAATGAGTGGTGTCACAAAGTCATGCCCATAGCTGAGAAGCTGTTGGCAGTTGGTAGTTATAGGGAGGAAGAGTTGGTTTTCTTCAGGGATGCAGTCCCTGGTGAGTTGCTCATGTGCTGATGGATGGTCCTACACTCAGACTGTGCACAGACCAGTGCACTTAGTGGGTTTAGAAAAAGAGTATGTATTGAGATGGAGAAGTGGCAGAGTGTGGGAGGAGTTGGAGGAAAGAGCCAGGAATGGATTTAAACAAAGCACATTAAATACCTGTATTGAATTCTCAAATACTAAATTTTTTAAAAACCACAAAGAACAAAAGGAAAGAATGGACCTTCAACCAGACATATGGTGTAGGCCTGTAATGCCAGCTACTCAGGAGACTAGAGAAGAACCTGCATGTGCAACAGAGTGAACTCAAGCATGTGGCTAAATGGTAGCATAACCATCTAGCATGTGTGAGGCCCTAGATTCAATCCCCAGTACTGCAAAAATAAACATGAAGTCAACCTAGGAGAAATTAAATGGTGTATGTTAATAGCAAACAGTATTATTCATAATAGCAAAAACAATCCAAATATTCATCAATGGTAATTTATTATATAAAATGTGTTATCTCTGTACCATGAAATATTATTTAGCAAGAAAAGTGAAATTATTAATAAATACTATAGCACAAATTGACCTCAGAAATGAGCTAAGTGAAAGAAGCTAGACACAGAAATGAGATAATGTTTGATTCTGGTTATAGGAAGTTCCAGAAAGGGTAAATTTATAGAGATTTAAGTAAATTAGTAGTTTGCTAGGACTAAAGTGAGAGCCATCAACTACAGGTAGGTGCAAAGAACTGCAGGTGAGCAGAGATGTTCTAAAACTAATTATAGTGACAATTGTAGCAGTCTATAAATGTATGAAACATTGATTCATATTATAGTATGTGCATTTATTGTATGCAAATTACATTTTATTGAATCTGTCTCAAAATTTAGAGGTAATTTTATTCATAACAACCCTGTTTGTAAGGCTGTGATTCCTGCATCCTCACCCTCCCTTCCACACATGAGCAGTAATATGCACGCCATGCTGTGCAAGCAGTTTTTATACTGAAATGGTACTTTGCTGCACATCAGAGGAAGAAATTAGAGGCACGCTCATGAACCGAGGTGTCTTACTTACTAGGAACTGTTTTCCCACTATTCTTTGTTTTACTGGAGAATAATTAAATCTAAAAAAAACAGAAATAAAGGCATATTAGGAATAGTGGGAAAGAATATGTAAATTTTTCTTTGGGAGGTGGTAATGTTTCCTTTCTAACTTCACCTGTGGAAATGTTGCACATACAGATGTTTAATTTATAAAAAGGTAACCTATTTAGCATGTTATTATGGGAGCTTTGAACTTGTCCAACTTTTAGTGGCAATATTTAAGGTTATTACATTCTCTAGTGCATTAGTCAATATGATGACTTTAAATTACGACCAGTTTCCACCATAGCATGTTGCTGTAAATAGAATTTTATTTTGTGATTTTCTTTTCATGTATCATCTCTTTGCCACAGTGTTGCTCCCTTCAGGAGTTAAGCACTTGTGTCTTTTGCACCACTACATCTTCACACATTCTTTTTAGTTAGACAATAACAACTCTTTAGATAGTTAGGTAAGTAGGTAGGTAGTTAAAATGAGTTCAAAGTTACCCAAATATATATGCAGCATCAATAAGTAAAAATTCTTGGAATTTTAAGTAGCTGTTCAAAGAATTTAACTTTTGATATTCCTGTACCTACTGATTAAGATTCAATAAAACAAACCTGGTTCTTAATTCTCAAAATACAAGTAAGCTCTATAGAAGTCATTATGGAATATTGTCAAAAACTAAAAATACAGCTACCATCTGATCCAGTTACAGCACTCCTAGATTCCCAAAGCAGTCTGATATTATGTCACAGAAATACTTGTACATCCATCTGACATTTTTGCACTATTCTCAATAACAAGAAAGTGGAACCAGCCTAGGTGCCCATGAGCAAATAAATAAGGAAAATATGATCTGTAGCAAATGTGGAAACTTACTCAATTGTAAACAGGAATGAAATCATACCATTTGCCATAGCCTAAATTAGTCAAAGCTAGTGAAATTGTTTCCTAGAGTGACTAAAAGCTAGCAAATATTCAGGTTCATAAAGGTTCTCATGTGTTGAAATCCTGGAGTATTATTGAGAAGGCCTCCTTTAAAAACTAAAAAGTCAAAGTCTATTTGATGTTTTTAGCAACAGCCGTAAAAGAAGCCTAATTGGTCTCTTCCACTTGTTTCCCTAACAGAAATCAAAAAACTTTACCAAGTCTTTTTTTTTTTTTGGTTTTTTGAGACAAGGTTTCTCTGTGTAGCCTTGGCTGTCCTGGACTCACTTTGTAGACCAGGCTGGCCTCGAACTCACAGCGATCCGCCCGCCTCTGCCTCCCGAGTGCTGGGATTAAAGGCGTGCGCCACCACGCCCGGCTTACCAAGTCTTAAAATACCTGAAAGAATATAATGTAATACTGGGAGCCATGTGAACATTTACCACTCCTGGCATTCAGACCTAAGTTCTATACTTCAGAACTTTGCTCCTATGTCTCTAATATATATGCCATCTTGTACTTTTTTTTTTTTTTTTGCAAAGTAAATCATTTCTTTACTTAAATGCTGCCCAGGTAACATTTATTTATACCCAATATAGAAATATTTTTAGCATAAGTACTATAAAAATTGCATTGAAGAAGGAGCCCATTTATTTTCTGCATCTTGTTAACATTTACAGCATCCTCCAAAACTGCCAGAGCAGCACTGCCAGAAATAGAGTTTACTTTGCACTGTTTCTCTGTGCTCCTTGTAGTGTGTAGGGTGTTAGCCTGTGTCCTTTCACGTGTTTCTCTGTGCTCCCTGTAGGTGTGGAGGCTGTTAGCCTGTATCCTCTCACGTGGTTTCTCCTTTTTTCAAGTGAATTTATAGATTGTTTGTTTGGCTTTATTTAAGATTTATTTTTATGTGCGTGGATGTTTTGCCTGAATGTATGTCTGTGTTTTATGTACGTGCCTGGTACCCAGGGAGGGCTGAAGGGGTCAGATATTCTGAGACTGGAGGTCGGCTTAGACATGAACTACCATGTCATGTGACTCCAGGTGCTGTGGATGGAGCCCAGATTCTCTGTAAGGGCAGACCGTGCTCTTAACCACTGAGTCATGTCTTCAGCTCCCTGATACCAGGTTTTCTAATTTAAATACCAAAAAGTCTGAAACTACAGTAGCTACCCTCTAGAAATGTACAATCTAGTTTAGGAATCAAGGCATTGTCACCAAAAGAATTGCTGCAATATTAGTAAGTGGTTAAGACCCTAAATAGTTACTGAAAGGCAGTCCTGCTTAGTGTTGTATTGATGTCCAGTTGGAATGTACAGTTACACAGTTTACAAGTTGTAAGTAGGGATGTGGTGTAGTCTGATGGTAGAACATAGCTTAGGTTTAACCTTCATTACAGTGCCCCCAGAAACACAAGTCACAATGTACTAAATATGAATTGATCGTGATTTCTCATATTGTTAAATAGTACCTAGTAAGAAATTAATATTACTGGACTCTTCTAGGTGCTGTCTCCTGACCTCTTAGTTCCCTGCGTTATTTTAGTCCCCAATTTGTTCTTCGTGTTCTTCTTTTGAAAGAATTTCTCGGTTCCACAGCTGGTTCTTTTTTAAGGTTACCACCACCTACTTTATTCTTGGTTTCTGCTCACCTTCGTTTATCCTTGTTTACAAAGACTGGCCAAGACACAGGAACACACTTTTCGTTGTTTCATTTTGTTAGCTGCCTACCCTTAGTGATCCATTTCTTATGGTTTTTACAACTGATTACTATGCAGGAAATATAAGGTACTAAAATGTGGGGATTTGACTTCCAAAGTTTATAGCCAAAAATGTTCAATGATATTTATAACTTCATTTCTCCTGAGGAGCTCCAGAACACATGCCTCTTCTGGTTTCATTTCAGTTTGTTTTGAGACAAAGTCTCACTTTTATATTTGTGGCTGCCTTGCTGTGCACCCAAATTGGCCGTGAGCTTGTAATCATCTGCCCATAATATTCCAAGCATTGGGGTTACAGAATTGTGCCACCACTCTCACTTCTCTCCCTCAGTTCTAAGCTGAGTGTGTATTTCTTCATCTTTTCTAGTTAAGTTCCTTTTCCCAGATCCTTTTCTTTTTGCAGTTAAGAAATAAATAAAAACCTCATTTATTTTTTCTTAAAGAAAAATTTAGGTTTTATTTTGTATTGCAAAACCCCTAACTCCACCTAAATTTATAGAAAGAAAACATCTTTTTGTAGGATTATGGAAATGACCTCCTAAGTTTATTTCTTTTCTTTGGCAATAGATACATTCAGGTTATAGGAGAAGAACATGAACTAAGTGTAAAACTCTGTTGGGATGATATCTCTTATTCTTTCATAGTTATTACTAAAACTTCAATAATTTAGACCTTACTCTTTTTTATCTTTTCATTTCTGGGGTTATGAAAATGTTCCTATTCGTGTATAATTATTAGGAAGCTTAGATAAATTCTAGAAGACCTTTCAGGTTTTGCTTTAATTAAAATCATTATTCTTTAGCAAACCACTTAGAAATGATATGCAAAGGATCAGAACTGAGAGGAATTGTACCCAAAAAAGCCTGCGTTGCTTCCTTCTTTGAGTAGGTTCTTACTGCTGTATTAATTTCTACTTCACTACTGTTTACTTCAGTCATATGTTTTCTTGTTCTTTGATGGAAAGAACAAGATAAGAGAAATAGAGCGGGTTTGGGCAGGGAGGAACTGTTGGTGGTCTCTGTAGTCCATAAAAATGTATAAATACCTTTTTGTTAATTCTAAAATCTTACATTTGATAAGGACTTGTTCTAGGCCCCTTGCCACTCATATATGAATTTGCTTGTTTGATTTAAATAAAATGTTAAATATATGTAAGATACGATTGTGTGATGGTTTCAGTTATTAAAACTTCTAGAGGTAAGTGGCTATAGTATCTTTGGGAAATAACATTAGTAGATAACATAATTACTACTAATTTTGAAGAGATTAATGTTTTCTTTTTTAAAAAGCATTCGTTTTCTTTTTTCTTATTTTTTTTTTCAGCTACATTGACAAATTATTCTGAAAACATGGAGCGTACAAAATATGTTGGGGAAAGCAGTAAAGAATTAGGATCTGGAGGAAACCTAAAACCATGGCAGTCTCAAAAATCCAGCATGGACTCCTGTCTGTACCGAGTGGATGAGAACATGACCGCCTCCACGTACAGTCTGAACAAGATCCCGGAGAGGAGTTTGGAAACGGTCTTGTCGCAGTCGGTGCAGTCTATTCCTTTGTATCTCATGCCGCGGCCAAACTCTGTAGCAGGTAAGTTGGTTTGCGTTTTTTGTTTCTTAAGACTATATTAAAAATAAGACAAGTCATCTTCTTGTGTTTTAGTAACATACATACATCTTTTACCCTAGAATATGAAGGTTTATATCCATCAAGTGGTTTCCTAGTTCTCCTCCGTGACAGGCATAAACACATACAGAGTCAGAGAGAGGGCCAATAAACTATACAAACCAGTTCGTCTCATTGTGGTAAAAACATTAGGCCTGGGAATACACCTCAACATTGTAGCATTTACATAGCATGCATACAGTACTGAGTTCAATTTCCAGTATTCCAACAGAGAAGGACATAGTTTGAAGTTTTACCTTCTTAAAGCTTGAGTTTTAATAACCATAATTTAATTGAAGCATAACCAGGTGCAGTTCATAAGCAGAAGTCATCATCCATTGTTTAAAGGTATAGCAGGTGAGCAGGCAAGACACCCAGCTTCTTCCCTCTCTCAGTCCAGTGTTCGCACAAAAGTCTCTCAGCATAGAACACCAGACTCCTTCAGTTCCCAATTCAGATGCCCCAGCAAGCGCAGTCATGAAAGAATGATGCAAGAGGGTAAGTGACAGAAATACTAAGTCATTTTTGCTCAGCAGCTACACAGGATTGATGTCAGGGATATTTTAAATACAGCTATTTTGCTATTTAATTATTCAAACCAAGAGTTTTACAGAAATAGCCATCCTGACATTTTCAATATGTATCATCGTCTGCACTTTGTCCAGACTACAAAATAAAAATTAAATTTGTCATTCTGAGTCTCCAAATGAATGCCTGGGCAGATATATTTCATGATAAGGAATAGTAAAATATTTATTGTCATTAGACTTACTTTCCAGGAATAATTATTTGATATGCAGCTAGTATGATGGTACCCACCTATAGTCCTAGCACTCTGGAGGTGGAGACCAAAAGGTCAGGAATTGAAGCCCAGTGTCAGCTACATAGTAAGTTCCAGACCAACATGAGCTACATATACAAGGTCCTATTGTAAAACAAACAGTGAAATGATTCATTATGTTGGTGCTGGCTTCCTGCCACTTACATCCCTTTTCTACGTGTTCTTTGGTTCTGACCTCTGGGAAATGATCAACTTCTGTTATCAGGTATGATGATTGGGGACTGGATCATCTGGAAGATCCTTCACTTCTATATAGTGACAGTGGACTTTCTTCCTTAGGCCCCTCTACATGTTGATCCTCCTATAGTTAAGGTGCCTCCCATATTGCAGCCAATTGCATGTGTCCCCAGCCTTCTTCATGCTGGCCCGTGGGAGCTGGCATTCAGGCAGTCGAAACATCTTTGTCTTCTGGATACTCCTTTTGTCCTGAGTGATAAACTTGTATGTCTGACCCTGAAGTTTTCGTGTCTTCCATCATCCAGGCTCACTAATTAGGATGAATTATGAGATCCTTCATAGTCCATAATCATGAATACCACTTATATCACAGCCACAAAATGAGAAGAAATGGCATTGCCAAGCATTGATGAGGATGTTATGCAGCTAAAACATTGCGTATTGATGGTGGGAGTATGTTACACATCTGTGGAAAATAAGAGCTTCATGAACAGCATTGCTACCAGTCTGTAGATACTTAGTGGTGTACTTGCATTTATATTAGATTTTATATTTAAAGTTCTACGAGCCTACCATACTATTTAACAAAGTGTATGAACTGGCTGTGCCATTTTACATTCCTGGCTAGCAAGCACTGTAGTTTCTGTTTCTCTACATCCCTTCCACAATTGGCCTTTGTTTTACCTTTATGATTTTAATTGAGTGTGAGGTGATCGTTGATTATGGTTTTAATTTGTACTATATTAATGCTTAATAATGCTGAGCTGATTAAAGTAGTACTTATATATTTTCAAAGTGAAATGTCTACTTAGACCACTGGCACAGATTTTGATTGACATGCTTGTCCTCTTTCTGAATTTTAAAAGTGTTTATATTTTTTCTGACTATAACTTGTGTCACACATGTGTTTGTAAATATTTTTCCCAGTTTTCTGCCCCTTACTTCATTTTTTACTGCTATATTGTAAAGCATGATAGTTTAAATTTTGTTGTAGTCTATCAAAAATTCTAGTCAACAGTGGTCTTAGTGATATTTTTATCATTTTAAGTGAAAATGTATTACTTATTACATATTATAACACTAGTTTCTCTGTATCTTTGAGTTTATTTTAATTCAATATTTTCCTTTACATACTTTGTATTCTCCCTTTCCCTTTCCTTCTCCCCATGTTAAAACAAAAGGGAAATATGTCATGTTTAATTATTATGCTGGGAGGTTTCAGCAGTGTCATTTTAACATTCGTCTTTCTAGCTGGCAGAGTTCTTCAGCTTATGAGGGAGTGCTGATCAGACATCTTAAAGGAAATTGAAGGCCAGATGAGATGGCTCAGCTGGTGTAGCCATTACACTTGCCTGCTTAAGATGCACGGGACCCACTTGGTAAAAGGAGGAAACCAACTGCTGCAAGTTGTTCTCTGACCTCCACGCATCTGCCATGATCGACAAACATGTGCACACACATAATAAATAAACCACTCAATGAGCAAGTGGCTACAGTTAGAGAAACAGGGAAACATGAATGTGCCACTAGAGACCAGATAGGTCGATCTGAAGAGCATGGTCTTACACTGTTGGAATAGTGTGCATGACTGTGTTGAGCACAATACTTTATCAGGGAGCTCTTAAAATCAGTGTTGGATATGTTACAAGCAGGTTTACTGTGGCCTAGAGGGCAAATCAGAGGTCAGACAATAGTTTGTTTTACATTATTTTCTGTATGTGGGACCCATGGTTTTACTCTGCTCCCACAGAGACAGGAAAGTAAGCTGTGAACCAAATGAGTCATTTATTTTCAAAGGTTCATAGACTGTAAATGTAAAATGTTACTTCCATGGGGAATTACTCTGCTAAGTATATAATATCTAAGAATCTGATAAAACTTCAAAATCTGGCAGTTTAAATGATAATGTACCTAAATCAATTTTAAGTTAGTTTTCTTATCCCCATTTTTACATTTTAGCTCTGTCTATATACATATATATCTTCATATACTTTGTAATATGTACATTGAAATGGTTCTCAAAACTGAGGAAGATAAACCTCCTTGATAATCAAGAGTAACTGAGAAGCTGGGCATGGTAATATATGCCTTTAATTCCAGCACTTGGGAAGCAGAGACAGGTAGATCTCTAAATGCAAGACTAACCAGCTGTGCAGAAAGCCAGGGCTACACAACAAAACCTTGTCTCATAAAACCAAAGCCAGAAAGAGAGGGGGAGGCGGGGAAGAGTAACTGAGGTTTTCAAATGTGAAATAGGAAAAAAATCAAGTATATTTACTCTTCTTTTGTTTTACCAAATGTTTAGTTTGCATACAAAACTGCATTTCCTTGTGTTTCCACATATCATTCATTGTACGGCCCATACTCGTTCCTCATTGCCCTCCCTTGTCCCCGCGTCTCAGTGGTTTCTTGTGACCTCCAAAAACAGTCTCCCTTCTGCTTTCATATCGAATATTTTGATCAACATTCTGCATGGAAGAGAAAACACAGTGTTTGTTCCTCCCCTACGTTCTTCTTTTGCTCCCTATGTGCTTATTAAATTGTCTTAAACATAGGCAACCCAGGAGTTGTATAAAGGAGAGATGGGTGTAAGTAATAAAAGGCCTTGTTCAAATCCAACTTTTAAACTTCCCTTCTTTTTTAAACTTAGTAATACGAAGAGATCAAATAATGTTGAATAACAGTGAAACACATTACTGCTGGGTTTGTTGAGTCACATTTATAAAACCAGCACTGGTCAGTTTGCAACCACACTGGGAGACATACATAGCAAAGCACTGTCCTTAAAAGGGAGATAAAGTATCATTTGTATCCCGTTTAAAATCCTGTAGACATCATGTGTAAAGGGATCTCACTGTGTTCCATAGTCTGTCTGCTATGAGGAGAATTGCCTTCCTTGCCGAGGCGCCCATGATGGTACACACCTGTAGTCCCAGCAGTGGAAAGTGGAAAGTAGGAACAAGGAGTAAGAAACAAGGCCATCTCCTCCGTTACCTAGTGAGTCTGAGGCTAGCCTGTGCTGCGTAAAGCCTCATCTTAAAAAACAAAGACAATTCTAAGTAAATGAAAATAGAATTATTCTATGAGACCAAAATACTGTTCAAGGTTTTATAACACTTACTTGTGGGGCAGTAGAGTCAGCACATAGTCAGATGATAAAATTTAATTTTCTAACATTTTTACTCCTGTTCCTAACATATACATAAGAAATATATCAGGCTCCTAAAATTATTATCTGTATTTTTTCAACTGTATTATAAACATAAATATATTGGCCAAATAGATTTAGCTTATAGTTTTAGAAATGTGATAACTAACAAATTGAGGAAAAAATGTGCCAATAATAAGAAAGTTCTATATCCAAAGATAGTACTATTTATGAGAAGCATAAGGATTTTCAGCTCAGTGGACTCGGGGTGTAGCTCAGAGGGAGGGCCCTTGCTTCCTAAGTAACTGAGGATGACTTACAACAGTCTGCAGCTTGGGCTTTTCCTGAAGTAGTTAATTTTCTAAATACAAATTTAGATTTCATACACCTTTCAGTTAAAATTCTAAACAATGAAAAATTTAAACTGTGAGTTTTGTGGTGTGCATAATTTGAATTGCTATTGTGTGTTTGTTTTTAAGCCTCTGTGTTGGAAGGAAATAGACTATTGTGGATTTGTGGTTGCATGGCTGGGATTGTCAGCCGGCTGTCTATGGTCATCTTTGGTGTCTTAATATGAGATTGGCCATGGATTGGAGGCATGTGGGACACAGGAAGTGTTTTGCAGCAGCTGTCATCAGTGCTTTCTGTGGGAAAGAGGGTTCCTCTGGAAAAATTCAAACAACAAACTCCATTTAAAATGTAATTTCTCTTCATCCACTTGTTAGTACTTGGAGCAGCACAATTTTCTAAGAAAACACCTTAAGCAGGTAAATGCAGACTGGGAATCTAAGGGGGTGTAAATCTAATTAGAAAGTATAATGCAGATTTTATAGAAAATCAAAAGGGGCTGTTCAGCAGTCAGAATAATGACTTTATTTATATAAATACAGGAAAGTGGCTTTCTGTGCAAGAGTAGGAAACAAAAGGACCCTTCCAGCCTCCCTGTTCATGCACACCAAGAGTGCTGGCAGCATTACTATGCTCTGTTTCCATTAGTAGCAATGGACATAAGAAGAAATAACTAAATGTGGTTCTAAAATGTTGTTCTGAAATGCTCTCTTTTTTTTTCTGATCAGATATGATATATTTAAATTATATTCATTTTCTTTAAAAATGCTTTTATTTGTTAAATGCTTTATAAGTATATGGTCTTCAGCTGTTTTCATCTAATAAAAAAAATCTAATTTAGAATAATTTTTCTTTTTTTCCTTTCCTAGTCCCTTTTCCTACTAAAAACAAGACTTTTTAATGACAGGCTTTCTAGTAGAGTAATTTTTTCTTTTACTTAAAAACTTATATTACAGATTTGTTTTTCTATTTTCTCATTTCACTTGAATTTATGTAATTATTTTATATATTTGGCAAGTGTTCATTAAACATTATAATACTGATTTAACCTGACATAATTCTCTCAGAAGTATTTGCCAGTACAAAGTAAAAGTGGCATTATGACATGGGAATATATTTGTCCCAATGGAGCTCTCAGTAGTCATTGTAGAGGGTGATGATTATTTCTGTAGTCATCTTCAAAGTTGCCCCTTAAGAACAATGTTAATTTGCTTGTTGATTGTTTAAATATACCTGAAATATAGCTATAAAATGTATGATATTCAGTCATTGTATGAGTGTTTATTGATCATGAACTATGTGTCAGGCACTGTTGAAAGTACTTATCAGTTAGCAAAACAAAGATTCTATCACCATGAAGCTTACTTTCTACTTGGAAAAAATAAGTAACTTACATAGTATGATAAAATATATTCTACATAAAAAAAAAAAGGTAAAAACAGCATCACCATTATCTGAAGAAGCAAAACGGGGATAGGGCTGAAGATAGAGTCACCAGATGGCTCAACATACACTGAGCATTCTGTTCAGGACACTCGTTTCATTGTCTGAAGAGATGGGATGATCAAAAATAAATCAGATGTTACCACTTGCTCTAAACAGCCAAGTACATAAGCTGGGGTGGAAGCACGGTTGAGAGGTGAAAGCAAAAACTGAGCAGTTCAAAGCCGTTCTGAGCCACTCAGTAAATGGAGGCTAGCCTGGGCTCATGATTTGCCTGGGTCGGTCAGTGAAGCAGAGAAAGTGTAACCCGGGCATGTTTGGCAAAGGGAGAGGAAACACTAACAAAATATGACAAGAGCTTCTCTCAGAAAATTACTCAGAATGAAGTGAAGACACTTCAAGTGACAGATAGAAAGAGTGTGGTGCAGTCTGTTTGCCACCTTGTGCTTTTGTTTTGAGCTTTACCCAAAAACCCATCTCCATTTTGTTGGCATTCAGGGTTGTTTTTAAGTGACTTTGTAGTGAGGAACCTTGACTTATTTTTGTGTATATGGTGAGCAGTGAGTGTTTCCACTGTTCCTGCACGCCCAGCTCCCCAGCACCAGTCACTGCAGAAGCTTCCTGTCCCTGGTGTGTATCTTAGCACTTTTGCCAAAAATGAGTTGCTGATAGAGTGTGGCTTTTTTTCAGTCTTTGTTCTGATCCTTTGACCAATGTATCTATTTTTTATACCAAAGCATATAGTATTGATTTCTGCAGCTTTATTAGGTATTTTGAAGTCAGGTAATACAATGTCTTCTGTGAAGAATTTTGACAGGATTTCAATGACTCTATAGATCACTTTTAATAGTATGAATGTTTTTAAATATGTCAATTCTTACAGTGTATGAACACAGAATGTCCTTCCAATTTGGAAATCCTTTTTAGTTTCTTTAATTTTTAGTTTCTATATGGTTTTTATTATAGAACTCTTAACTTTTTTGGTTATTAAATTTATTCCTAGATATTTCACATATTGTTTTGTGCATATTCCAAATGAGACTGATTTTTTAATTCCTTTTTATTTAGAATACTTGCTATCAGTGAATAAAAACACTACTTAAAGTTTTGTTTTGTTGTTGTTGTTTTGGTTTTTTGAGACAGGGTTTCTCTGTGTAGCCTTAGCTGTCCTGGACTCACTTTGTAGATCAGGCTGGCCTCGAACTAACAGTGATCCATCTGCCTCTGCTTCTCTCAGTGCTGGGATTAAAGGCATGAGCCACCATGCCCAGTTTTGACATTTTCTCATATATATGATCATGCTGTTGTTTACAGCTCCAAGCCAACCTGGTCTACATAGAGCTCCAGGCCAGCAGAGGCTACATAGTGAGACATTATCTCAAGAAAAAGTATGATAAAATATTCTTAGGAGACAGTGTTGACATTTTTACAACCAATTTTGTTGTATTTACTGAGTGACTAAATCAATAAACATATTAATAAATATTATTTTTCAAGTTCAATCACCATAAACAGCTTACCTGTGATCTACTATACTTTATGTCCATGGATTTGTTTTCCTAAGCTGAGATAATTCTAGGTTGTTTCATCTACCATTTTTGCTTCCTTTTTTGCTCATTTATAACCAGTATCAGATAAGGTAATATATAATACTGGCATCAAAAGTGGCTTGTAAAGCTTTCAAGGGAAACAACCATGTCATCTGTCTCATTTGGTTTCTGTTGCTGTAATAAAACACCATGACCAAAAGCAACTTGTGGAGGAAAGAGTGTATTTCATCTTTACAATTCTCGGGTCACATTCCATTACTAAGGGAAGTCAGAGCAGGAACTCAAGGTAGGAACCATGAAGGGATGCTGCTTATATAATGCTCAGCTTGTTTTCTTAAGTACCAGCCAGGACCACCTGCCCAGAGGTAGTACCACCCACAGTGGGCTGGGTCCTTCCACATCAATCATTAATCAAGACAATGCACCAGACAGTGGGGAATAGAATTTCTGACATAAAAAGTAGTCTGTGGAATTTTTGTCGTAAAACATATGAGGTCCCATAGCATGAAAAGATAACCCTTGAACTTTCTCCTCCTCTTTTGCCAGATTTATGCCAATCATCAGTGATAAATTGGTAACTGTGTTTTTATGGAATAAACCCGATACTTTGGTATTTCTTTCAAGTTGAAACATTCATATAAACAAGATTTTATTTCCCTGTTAATTTTTAGAAGTCCGTCTGTTTCAGTGACATCAAGAAATCCCCCCCAAAAACAAGAGAAAAAAAAAACGCTTTTGTTTCTTGTTAATTGCAATTTTCATGATTCAGACATTTAAAAGCAAAATAGCATTTTATATTGGACTGAACACTTGTTCTCAAATATTAAATTGTTTATACCATTATCTCCAACTAAATGAAATGATAATTTTAGAATTTTCTAGTTTGTTTCTTTCATCTATTTAAATAGGAACTACGTTTCTCTGTTAATGTCACAAGAACCTCTTGTCAAATGACAGATATATGGTGTTGTATCTTAATTTTTTTTTTCAAAGACTTGGTTTTGTAAAGGCATAGAATAAGTGAATTATGTATTGTTGGGGGTGTATTTTCTTCTCACGTAAGATTAGATTGAAAGATATGGCAGATAACAGTTAAATTTCTTTTTAAATGCTTTCTAAACTTACACATGGTAAATCAGTTCTCTCTGTCTTGTTAGCCACCAGCTCTGCCCACCTGGAGGATCTTGCTTACCTGGATGAGCAGAGACACACTCCTTTGAGAACTTCTCTTCGAATGCCGAGACAGAGCATGGGTGGTGCTCGCACACAGCAGGATCTAAGAGGTCAGAGTACAGGAGGGCTGAGGGGTGCCTGAGAACAAGGGGACAGGGACAAATAACAAAGGCCTTTTTCTCCTGTGCTCAAGCTTGATATGTAACTCGATAGATCCACAAATAGATTGTACTCACAGAAACATGTTGTCATTTTGACAAAAACAAATGGCAAGAGCAGGTGATGATGGAGGAAACAACCTTCCTAAAGTCCTGGATTTCAGAGTAACTGTTGACCAATTTTAGTGCTGACGGTATTGGAAGTGCACTGTATACTGCTCTGTGTTCTACTATAGAATTTCTTTCCTTTTCAGTCTAATGGCTGTTCCTAGTAACATGTAATACATTTCCTTTCTTGGTGTTTCAGACCATGCTGGCAGCATCTAACGAACATCCTTTCACCCATTTATGCACCTATTAGTTATTTTTCTCATTTTATGGCAGAACGCACAACATCCTAAGGATGGAAGAGTTTATTGTAGCTCACACTTGGAGGGTATAGTTCATCATAGCAATGACGTCACAGCAGAGGAAAATGAGGCATCTATAGTCAGGAAGCAGAAGAACATTAATGCCAGCATAGACTCACACTCTTGTTTTTATTCAGTCCAGGACCCCAACCCATGGCATGATACTCTCCATGTTCAGCGTGGGTTTTCTCTCCTCACTTAAATCTTTCTGGAAATACCTTCATGGACACTCCACAAAGATGTGTTTCTATGATGACTCTGAATCGATTCAAGCTGATCATAATGATTAACCATTACAGGAACCTATTTCTTTACCTTCTCTGTGGCATTGTACATGTTCTGTAAACAGGACTTAATCTTTTTGTTGTTGTTTTTCTTTTTATTATGAGAATAGTCCCATTGAGGAGACTGCTTCTGCACTCTGCCTCTTTGCTCAAAATGAACCTTCTCTGGTAGCTTTAAACAAACAGCATTCTTCTGATATCTAGAAATCTATATCTCTATATCTCAAGCATGTATTTTATTTTATAGCTTTATTTCAGGTTGCTTTTGCTTTCCCTTTTGTCCTATGTCCTACCCTAAGCAATGTAGCGACACATGCGTTGTCACACAGGAAAGAACTTATGCCTGCTGCCCATTCTGGAAACTGTTTTCCTCATAGCTTTTCAATAATGGCTGAGTAAATGGAAGCATAAAATGATTGATTGTATTGCTGTATGTTGCCATAGTCACATTAACAGTAGTTAATAATATCTTAGTTTGGTTCCTAATCTTTCTCCATAATATTTATCATTTCTATAATTTATCATATACCAGCTGCTTGGTATATTCAGCTTTTTCGTTTCCCCTCTAGAAAATGAAATTATGGGCCAGCAACTTGAGATTGATTCCTAGGCCCTACGTGGTAGAAGGAGAGCTGGCTCTTAACCCTGTGCCCTCACCTCCACATGTGCGTGCACATACTAAACAAATACATAAGTGTAATAGACAGTTTTTCAAAAAATGGAATTATGTCAAACACTACTTCAGGCTGATTATGCCAAAAGCTTGAATAGATTTGATGAGAACACTAAATAATTTATTTGTTCCAAGACCGTAGTGTACAGGAATATTAAATAAAATTGAACACAACTGCAGATCTGTCTGGACCTTCAGATTTGTTTGCAGATCTGCTACGTTGATATCATCTTGTATTTCATTACTTGAAAACAGAACAATGTTTTGGGGTTTTGGGTTTGTTTGTTTGTTTGTTTGTTTGTTTTTAAAGATATATTCATTTTGTTTTTTATGTATGAGTGCTCTATCTGCATGTACGTCTTCATGCCAGAAGAGGGCACCAGATCTCATTAAAGATGGTTATGAGCCAGCATGTGGTTGCCAGGAATTGATCTCAGGTCCTCTGGAAGAGCAGGCCGTGTTCTCAACCACTGAGCCATCTCTCCAGGCCCATTTTTTTTCATTTTCTAACCATAGGTTAAAGTTGTGATACATAGAAAAAAATGATAGGTTTTAGTTCTGTTAATTTAGGGCCTCCTTAATATTGAGTCCTATTGTTACTTAATATCACATACATGCTTCTGGTATCTAAAGATTTAATAAGATTTTTATGATACAAGAACTTATCAATTCTTGTGTGGTTAATATTTATACACAAATATCCATTACATCTTGATTATAACAAAGATTTTTTTCATTATTGAGCTTCAGCATGAACATTCAAATAATAAAAGTTCATCCAGAGATTTTTTTTCCAGAGTATACCTAAGTTTTTACAAAGCCTGAAAAAAATGAGTTTCTAATGATACTAATTTCATAGTACTTGCAGAAAATTTACATTAATACTCAAGCTGGACCCTTCTCATTAGTGAAGATGCTATGTTAGTGTTTCAGTCTCCTCAGGTTGTCTCTGTTTCTCAACAGGTTCCACTGGGCAATCTAAACGATTAGAACATCCTTTCCAGTTGAGTGCATTGATCCAAAAGAGATGGGTGTTTACTTAGTAGTTTGCCCTTCTAAAATTAGCATACTCTAAAATTAGCATACTCCAATTCACCACTCTAAAATTAGCATACTCAGGTAGAAGCTCTGGAGAATAATCAAGTCTCAAAAGGTAATGTGTTATCTTGATTACTGTTTACAAAGAAACTGAATGGCTTACGATATAAAATAAAGAACATTGAAAAGAAAGCAAACATAACTTAGACAGACTATAGACCATCTTAGCAAGCCTTTGTAACTTACAATTATTATATCTAAAATTTTTACTTTAGGTTCATAACCAAATTGTTTTTCTTACATCATTTTCAAAAGCTTATTAAGTTGTTTCATAATTTCATTAAAAAACATACAAATTACAGTCAAATTTCAGTTTGAAATCTATTTTTTTGATTATAGCTGAAGTAAAATTACATTGCTCTCCCCTTCTCAAAAAGCAATAGCATGATTGAAGAGTATTTCTAGATGCCAGTAATATTGCTCAGCAGATAAAAGAACTTACCCTAGGTCTAATGACCTGAATTGAATCCTGGGGAACCACAGATAGAAGGAGAGAACTAAATCCTACGAGCTGTCCTCTGGTCTCCACCCACTCACTAAGGCGCGCACTCACGCGCGCGCGCGCACACACACAAATGAAATGTAAAAAAAAATTGAATATATCTCCAACTTAGAACACACACATATATATACATGTGTGGTGTTTGCATTTTAAAGTATTACTTAACATTTAATGAAATAGCTTTTGTTTTGAAAACTGAACCTAGAGCTTTACACATGCCACTTGAGCTACTTTCCCAGCCCTGTATAATAGGGTTTTGTTTTGTGTGTATATGTGTGAGTGTAGATGTTTGTACACATGTATGCAAGTACCCACTGAGGCCAACAAAAGGTTTCAGGTCTCCTGTAGTTGAAGTTTCTGGAGACTGTGAGCTGCTCGATGTGGATGCTCAGAACTGAAGTCCAGTCCTTTGCAAGAGCAACTAACACTCTAAACTACTAAGCCATCTCTCCAGCCCTGGAGTAGGTTTTTAGCCACAATTCTAATGTTTTATAATGCTGAGTCTCTAAAGATGTATGCTCTGTGTCAGGAACTTTTTAGATTTAACATTTATTTTGATGGTTACATCAAATTCTTTCAGAGACAAAAGCCAGATTTCTTTGTCTAGATCCACATGTGACAATTAACGTGCTTTTGAAAAGGTGGCACTACTAGAATTCGGATACACACCCACTAAGGGGCAGTCAAGGGGAGAGACTAAGGGTTATTATATCACACAGGGTTATTAAAGTCCCACCTCACATTTCACTTGTCCTGACAGTCCCTGTAAAGAGGAGCCAGCCCATGGTCAGCCTGGAACGCGTGTTCTCCAGATCTCTGTGAACATTTTCCTACAAATCATGTTCCTTGGACCCTAAGCTTGATAAAAGCTGTTGGATAATATGTCTTTTCAAGTGTTGAGATCCTAATGCAATAAAATTGGTGTCAACTCTTGAAAAAGAAATGTATGTACTGGCTATGCACCTATAGTGTATCCAGTGGCAGCTAACTGTATTGACTAACTGAAATATTTCCACTGGGCATAGTCTGTAGAGCTCTGCTCTTATATTACTGAGGATTCTGAAAAGCTTTTATTTATATGACTTGAGGTGGCATTTACCATATTATAAACTAATGTGTCCAATACCAGTTTTAGCGTTTAAATATAGAGATTATTAAAAATCTGTAGTTCAGGGCTGGAAAGACGGCACTTACTGCCCTAAGAGGGACACAAGGTTGTTTCCCAGCACTCATGTGGTGCTCACAACCATCCGTAGCTCCAGTTCCAGGTGATCCGGTACCGTCTTCTGACCTCTGCAGGCACCGAGCACACACGTGTACATGTGTACATGGAGGCCAAAAACAAAACCTCATGTCCACTAAATAAAATAAATGTTTATTCATCTTAAAAATAACAGAATATTTTTACATGTTAAGAAGATGTGAAAACTTCCACTACACAATTAGTTGTGAAAAAGTAACTCGGTGAAAGGAAAATAATCTCTTAGTGTCCTAACAATAGCTTCAGTTTTAAGGACATGTCTTAGAGACCCCCAAGGGTCCCTAGGCACTTTAACAAGCAGCTTGGAGAATATTACAGTAGTTGAAAATGAGGGCCGTGTCTCCAGGATCATATGCTCTGCTTGTAGAAATGTGAAAAAGGATATATTTTGAGAGCATTTAGATGTTAGAAGTTGTTTATGAGTAGAGCTCATTTGAAAATTACCATAACAGTACCTTAATTGTTTAATCATAATAGTAGTTGTCTTTTGACTACTGACACAACAGTTATTAGGGTAATATCTGAGCTATAATATTTAGATTTTCAAATCACATATTTTAACAATGACTTCTTTAGTGAAAAGCCCTTTCCTTTTTCAATACAGCTGTCCTGACCAACTGTTCTACCAAAACTTGATGTTTCCAGAAACTCTGCCCAACAAGAGAGTGAAGGAAGTGACATAAGTACACTGCCACAGTCCCTTTGCAGCATGGTGGCAGATTCCCAGCTAACTCCTATCCAGAAGCTTAAACTCACACTTTGTAGTCACAAAAGCTGTGTTCTAGTGCAGAATACATAACTACTAACCTGCCCTTCAAATCCGTCTTTACAGGATAGTGAATTGAATTAACTTTATGGAACTTTTGAACTGAAGATTTTACAATTCCTTTTTTATTTAATCACCATTGTATTTATATGAGGTTATGCTAAAAGTACCCTGAAACATCTCTTTTAACCATCTCAATGAAGGAAGTCTTTCATGACATAGAAAAGACAAAAGCTATATTTGCTACCTATTGAGAAAAAATAACTAGTTTTTTTTTTTTTCAGGTAGAAGTAATACATTGTATGATAGAACATTAGAAGGGAACCAAGGAGTTAAATACACAATATGAATACTAGCATAGTGATTTCAGATAATAGCTACTTGTGGTAAATTCATGAAAAAGTATTAGTGACAAGTCCCTAGCCTGTCTGTTGTTAAATTATAATCATACTGTTTTGCTTGAAGAGATTACATGTACCAATTAAAACTTCATTTCTCAATATATGTTGGTTTCCTTAGGTCCTTTGCCAAATCTCATTACATAAAAATGTTCAGAGACTTTCTGTTTAGTGAATTGCTGCTTTGCTACATACTAGGATAGAGGGCATATGTGCAAATGGTTGTCTTGATTCATTGGCACAAGTTTTGTAAAACTGGTCCTGCAACGGTTAACTTGGCTTTGAGTTTTGCTTTCAAATCAGGAAGTTTAATTTTCATTAAATAAAAATCAATGCATCCCAGCATGTGTGAGTCCCTCACATTTATGAAACAATGAATTCTTTATGAAGCTGACTAAGATGCATGTCATAAAGCTGAATGCTATTGGCTTTAGCTCACTGAGTCATCCTGGGCTTGCTTAGTCATCTTGATTATTGCCTAGCTGGCTGGCACATTTACAAGGGAATATTTCCATCAGGATTATTTTTAATCACTGTTGTTCATTATTTTTATAAGCAATATTAAATACCCTTAAGTAAATTCAGAAACTAGAGGAAGATTGTATTCACCAAAGTGCCTGCATATGACTGTTAGAGAGCAGCCTAGGTGCTCTAGTTACATGAGATCGGTCCCTTTCCCCACAGCCAACTCTTCTGCTAAGTGCCTTAAAGGCTGAAAATTCACAATTTAAATTGAATTTCTTTTAACATCTGATAAAAACTAGACTATGCTTTATTTTAGTAGTCTGGTCATGATTTTTTTTTCATTTTTATTATACTATGTTTGTTTATTTTGTCAGGGTAAGGGGTGCACGTGTACTGCAGTGTGCATTTGGAGATCAGAGGACACTTGCTGGAGTCAGTTCCCTCCTTCCACTGTGTGTGCCCTGGGGATCAAGCTCAGACTTTCAGGCTTGGCAGAAAGCCCTTTACCCCCTGAGCTGTCTGGCTGCCCTCGTGTTTTGTTGCTTGTTTTAGCTAATCACTAAGGTATAGTTGCTCTGCATAACATACAGATCTGATTTTTTTTATAAACCAGTTTTACTTGGTAAATTACTAATCTTACAGTTAAAAAACCCAAACAAGAGCTACTAGGCCTGCAAAGGAAAAATAATCTTTAAGAAAGAGATTTTATATAACATGTCATATTATAGGAGATGTTTTCAGCCAAATTAAACTTAAAGAATCAGCTTCCAGATTAAGATGCCCATCAATTGTTTCCTCAAAGGTATAAAAAGTCAATTGAAGTAACCATGATGTTAATAAGTCCATTTGGCTACTGTCTTTGCAAAACAATTTTGAATTCATTAAAATGGCTTAAGTTTATATCTGAAATATTTTATGGAATAATTTCCCAAGATATAATAAAATTGTAGAACTGGAAATTTTATTTGTAAAATTTCATTAATAAAAAGTAATTTAGAAATGTTACTCTTAAATTTTAAGTAGTTAAAATAACTAGTTTTTATATCTCTAAAAGTAGTTTTGATATCTCTAAAAATAAATGTCTCATTTTCAACACCAACAGTCTAATAATATAAAACTCAAACTGTGTTGACATAGTTCTTTGTTATAAATATTTCTCATTTTTTTAATTAAGTATTCACTTTATATCCTGATATAGCGCCATCCCACCTTCTCTTCCGATTTCCCCTCTCCTCCTTCCCCTACTCCCCAGAGGAGAGGAACACTCACCCACCTCAACATATCAAGTCCCATCAGGACAAGTCCCCTGTGGCTCAGCAAGGCAGCCTGCCATGGGAAAGCAACAAAAAAATAGGCAGCAGAGTCCATGTCAGAGCCTGCCCCCCACTTCCCTCACTAGGGTACCCATATGAAGACAGGCTGCCCATCCCCATCTGCTGCATCTGTGTGGGGGTGGGTGGCAGGTCCAGTCCATGAATGGGCCACAGGCCCCCCTAGGACCCAGTGAGTTGGTTCTGTCAATCCTCCCCTGGAGCTCCTATCTCCTCTGAGTCCTCTATCTTTCCCTCACTCTTCCCCAAGACTCCCTGTGCTCCACCCCATGTTTGGCTATGGGTCTCCACATGTGCTTCTGTCAGTGCTAGGCTAAGCTCCCATCGACAAGCACAGCAGAGTGTCGTCAGTCGTGCCAGGGTTGGCTGTCTCCCATGGGTGGATCTCAGGTTGGGCCAGGCACCAGCTGGACATTTCCTCAGTCTCCACTCCATCTTTGTCCCTGTACATCTTGAGGACAGAGCAAATCCTAAGTTCAAGTTTCAGTGGGTGGGTTGGGGTTCCCCTCCTTCTACTAGGAGTCGTGTCTAGTTAGAGGATGTCCTCTCCAGTCTCCGTGACGCCTGCTGCTAAGTCTCAGCTACAGTCACCCTCATACCCTCCTTAGAGCCTACCCTGCCGTAGCTCTTCAGCCTGTCACAGGGAAGCCCCCAAGGTTTCTTTTCTTTCTGCACTGCCCTCTGTCCTCCTACGCCCACTCTCCCCAGGTCCCTCTCTTACCTTGTTCCCTCTCATTAACCACTTCTGCTGTCTCTTCTATTTCCACTCCTGTGAGATTTAAGCCTCCTCCCTTGGGTCTGTGGATTGTCGTATGGTTATCCTGTACTATATGGCTAAAATCCACTTACAAGTAAGAACATTCCATGTGTGTCTTTCTGGATCTAGGTTACCTCAGTCAGAATAATCTTTTCTGGTTCCATCCACTTGCCTGCAAATTACATGATTTCCTTGTTATAATTGCTGAGTAGTATTCCATTGTATAGGTGTACTGCAATTTCTTTATCCATTCTTCAGTTGACCATTGGGGTTGTTTTCAGTTTCTGGTTATTATGAATAAAGCGGCTATGAACATAGTTGAGCAAATGTCCTTGTTGTATAATGGGGCATCTATTGTGTATATGCCCAGGAGTGATATAGCTGGGTCTTGAGGTAGAGCTATTCCCAATTTCCTGAGAAAGCACCAGATTGATTTCTAGAGTGGTTGTACAAGTTTGCACTCCCACCAGCAATGGAGGAATGTTACCCCTTTCTCCGCATCCTTGCCAGCATGTGCTGTTACTTAGTTTTTTATCTTAGCCATTCTTACACTAAAATCAATAATTAATAAATGGGACCTCTTAAAATTGAAAAGCTTTTATAAGGCAAAGGACACTATCAATAGAGCAAAATAGCAGCCTACAGATTGGAAAAAGATCTTCACTAACCCTCTATCTGACAAAGGGCTAATATCCAAAAAATATAAAGAGTTCAAGAAACTAAACACCAACAAACCAAATAATCCAATTTTAAAATGGGATGCAGAGCTAAACATAATTCTCAACAGAGGATTATTGAATAACTTGAGAATCACTTTAAGAAATGTTCAACAAGCCAGGTGTGGTGGTGCACTCCTTTAATCCTAGCACTCAGGAGGCAGAGGCAGGCAGATCACTGTGAGGTTGAGGCCAATCTGATCTACAAAGCAAGTGTAAGACAGCCAAAGCTACACAGAGAAACCCTGTCTCAAAAAAAAAAAAAAAAAACAACAACAACAACCAAAAAAAAAATTAGGTATACTGATTGCTTTTCTGGAGGTCTAAGTTCATTTCCCAGCAACCATCTGTGATGTAATCTAGTGCCTTCTTCTGACCTGCAGGTGTACATGCAGGCAGAGCACTGTATACATAATAATAAATAAATAAATCTTTTTTTTAAAAGAAATGCTCAATGTCCTTAGTCATCTTTCTCATTTTAAAGGCATTACTTTTTATATTTTCCCTATATATTTATGTAGGGAAATTTGATGAAGTATACAAAAAGTAATAACCATTCTAGGAACTGGGTTTTTCTTGTTTCTTTCACTGTTCTCTGATAATCCTTGTCCTCTTCCTGAAGATTCCAATCAAGAGTGATTCTAGATTGGTTTTTAAACAACCATTTTCCTGTAAGACCAGTGTTGGGCTGGGGATATAGCTCAGTTGGTAGAGTGCCTACCCTGGTAGCATGCCCTGGATGTGTTCCCTAGCACCACAGAAACAGAGGCAGGAAGAGCAAAGATTTAGGGTCATCCTTAGCTTCATAATGATATATAACTCTCTATCTTTAAAAATTAATAACACTGTAACTAATTGTTAGGATAAAACAAGAAGAAATCCTAGATAAGTCCTAAGTTTTTGTCTTAGAAAACCAAAATACATAGTGATACTATACTACCTGTGAGAGAAAATGGAAATCAAGAATAGATTAAGAAGATAAGATAATCTTAGGGAAATTTTCTAAGTTTGTGATTCTTGTTAAATATCCAAGTAGATGACTTGGTTTTTCCCACATAGTGACTTCCTGTGTTCAAGTCAAGCACCCCAGCTCTAGCTGCAACCCCTAAAGTATTTCTTAAGAATAAATAAAACAGAGCCAGTGTGCCATGAAACATGCACACCCACAATCTCATACACAAGCACACACGCACCCATCATCATCATCATCACCAGAGCCAGTGTGTCATGAAACATGCACACCCACAATCTCATACACAAGCACACACGCCCCCATCATCATCATCATCATCAAATAAGTTAAACTTTGAAAAAAGAAAAGACTAACTAAACTGGGTGTTAGCACACTCACACCCATAATCCCAGCACTTGGGAGGCTGATGAAGGACGATAGCAAATTCTATGCCAGGCCTGAGCTCCCTAGAAAAGCCCTGTCTAAATAAATAAGCCCTTTGTGTTTGTGTGTATTAGTAATATTTGCAGGGGTTTTAAAAAAGATTCTATTTATTCATTGTATATGGTGCTCTATTTGCGTGTACACCAGGATGACGGAGAGGGCATTGGATCACATTACAGATGGTTATAAGCTACCATGTGGTTGCTGGGAATTGAACTCAGGACCTCTGGAAGAACAGACAGTGCTCTTAACCTCTGAGCCAGCTCTCCAGCTCCCTCAGGTTTTTGTTTGAAACATGGATGGTTTTGTCTCTTATTTTGTGTAGAGAATCGTATGCATGGCATGAACCTTAAGAATGAGCCTGAAATTATCTTTTACTCTGTGGAACAGAGGTGCTTGCCAACTAGTACAACTATCCTTTTATTTCTACCATAGGGTCTGTCTCTGTTATGTACAACCTTTCTTCTGCCAGTCCAATAACTGACTTTGTCCTCAGTGACTCATGGTTTTTTCCATGAGTAAGTATTTAGTCAAAAGCCAACTAGAGCTCTCTTGTCCCTACTTCCCCACCTCCCTCCTCTCCCCTAGAGTTGTTTATATTTACATTTGGATGCGCAAGTTTGCTAACTTTAGTACATCATGGGTTTAGTTGGTTTTCTTTCTTATTTCTTAAGGTTTACTTTTGCCTTTTATAATGAGTTTTTTCTATAAACTAAGTATATAATTATAAGTGGCGATGAAGTCATAATAGACTATTCCTAGAAATAGTTCATTTGTTGTCATAAGCATAATTTACATTGAAAAGATACACACTCTAACTGAGCCTGAAATGGTTTAGGGATGGTTACATTTGTTTATTTATTTTGTGTGTGTCTGTGTATGCATGTGGGCTTGTGCATGCACCATAACATGTGCCCTGTGGGCATCAGTTCTCTCCTCCTACCATGTGGATCCTGGGGAGTAAACTCTGATCAGGCTTGGTGGCAAGCACCGTTATCTACTGAGCTATCCCACAAGTACAAGAGAGCTCATCTTATTTGAATGCTTTTTTGGAATGTTCTTTCTATATATTATTTTGTTTTTTAAAAATTTCAGATATGCAAAGTTGAAAAAATTAGTAAGTGCTTTTATACTCACCATCTTGATTTTCTTTTTTTTTTTCATATATCTTTTCATCTACTCACATCATACTTACTTAACCTGTCCTTCTATGAGCATTTCAAAGGAAATTGCAGATAGTATAGTTTATTGGAATGTTTTTGAACAGTAGGGTGGGTTGGTCTATTCTATTCTATTACTGAACAGTGCGTATGAAGTCATCTTTCTCCCTTAGGGCCATTGCACTTGGAGTATTAACTTCTCAGTGGTTTCTGCTGTGGAAAAGCTCTTTGAAATTAGCTGATACCCAAAATAAAGAAACACTCGTTACCGAATGAATGTAACAGAGAATGATTGAAAATAAACATTCGTTACAAGTGAATCTAACAGAGAATGATTGTTACTTCCCTGTCCTAAGTTTATGATTGGGCACATTTAAAATGTGGCTTTCTTTTAAAGTCAGTCTGACAGAGTTCTAGGTACTGAGGTACAGAAACTGTTTCTTGGCTGTTCTTGGTGCCTGCAGTTGTTTTACCATATGGTACTGGTCTAATTTTGTCTGTGTTCTTCTCTTGAGAGTTTTGTGAATAGATTACATTTTTAGAAAAAATTTAAAATAACTTTTTAAAATGTCAAAGCCTTCTCAGTAGGAAAAGACGTGATGCAGCATTATGTCAATGGGAGAACGCTGTCTGTCTTACTCTGTATGCAGTACTGACCTGGAACTCTGTATAGCCTAGGCTGACCTCAAACTTGAAGTGCTCCTCCTGCCCCTGCCTCCAAAGTGCTGAGATTACAGGCGTGTGTCGCCATGTCCAGTACCAGTTGTCTTAATACAGTTAGTCTCTGAAACAGAAACGCTTTTTATTTAATTAATTTATTCAGATTAGATCTCAGTTGTTATCCCCTCACTTGTATCCTCCTGTTCCTCCCTCCTTCCCTCTTTCACCCTATTCCCTTCTCCTAGGTCTGTGACAGAAGGGGACCTCCTCCCCACCATATGGTCACAGCCTATCAAGTCTCATCTTCATAGCCTGCTTATTCTTTCTCTGAGTGCCACCAGGCCTCCCCACCAAGGGGGAAATGGTCAAATATCGGGCACCAGAGTTCATGTCAGAGTCAATCCCTGATCTCCACACAACTGTGGAGAATGTTCTGTCTATTGGCTAGATCTGAGTAGAGGTTCAGTGTTTACTGCATGTATTGTCCTTGGTTGGTGCAGTAGTTTGAGCAGCCCCCCCTCCACCCCCCCCCAGGTCTAGATCCACCCGTCATGATGCTCTTCTTGTGGGTAAAACAGAAACCTACACTGAGTCACTACTTACTCTATATTATAAGTTAGCTTTAACCATATTCATGAAAAGCCTCCTTTGAAACAAAATCTAAAGTAATCTTAGACCCAAAGAAATAAGTCTGTTTGGAAGGCACCTCGGCCTCTCAGTAACTACTCTCACTGGAAATGCAATCTCTCTGCCCAAACATGTCTCCTTCCTCCACAGGCTTGCATCACCACACAGGCTTCTCACACAAGCACCAAGGATCTGAACTTGGGTCTTCCGTGCTTGAACAGAATGCACTCTTTTCCCACAGATCCGATCTCCTCAGCCCCCAAACATAATTCTTAAAGGCAAGTACAAAGACAAGTTAGGAAACAAACAGCGATAAGCCCCATGTAATGCTCCCATGCTGTAGAGAAGATGCAATAGAGTAGAAAAGGCCTGGATCTTACAGTTAGAATTAGGTTTTTATTCAAATGTTGAAATCATATATGTGGACATGGGTCTCTAGTCCTAAATAAACAGACACATCAATAAGAGTGTTGTGAAAAGTCCATGATTGCTCCTCTGGTCAGAAGAGCTCACCGCTGAGGCAGGCCTAAGCAAAGGGTGCCTCACTTCCTTTCCACCTCCTTAAGGCATGTATCAGTGAGACATACCAATTCATCTTTGTATTTCCTCCTTTCTCCAGAGTTCCGAGACAGCCAGCTCACACTTTCTCCCGCTCCCTACCCAGTTCCTTCCCCTCCTCCCTACGTACTCCTATGCTCCAGGAAGGGTATTCAGATACCCAAGAACCCCTCTGAGTTGCCACTGATGCAAGTGACATCACAGAAAAATGAAGAGAATTCCAGAAATCAATCCATCCATTGAAAGACCCATAAGCTGTTAAAACTAACTGTACAACATTTTATCTCTCTAGAATTTAAATAAAACTTAGCCAGGAGGGTGATAAATAAAAATGATACTTAATTTCAACATTTGAAATAGACGTTATGGACCAGACAAGGAATAGAGTCTCTGCAAAGCTGTTTGGGAGAATAAGGCATAGGGCCATGCTCTTAAGAGTCCCAGCTGTTTGGGAGCTGAAGCAGAAAGCAAGCCTGGGCCCAAGAGGGTGAGAACAGTCTGAGCAATATTTTGAGACCTTGTCTCGATAATGACTACAGCTACTTTGGAAAAGCTACATGAAAGGGCTACAGTATCAACACAAAGAACAACAGCAAACCTTCAAAGGAAGAACTGGAAATCTCTGCCTAGTTACCACATAATAATATTCAAAATGAAGTTCTCAAAAATATTACAAGACATAAAAATTTACATATTTCTACTCATCAGAAAAAGTACACTGACAATAATTATTCTGAAGACTCTGAGACGTTAGACGTGGGCAGGAAAAGACTTTAAATGGGCTGAACTGAATATGCACTGTGAGCTAAAGAAAGTAAGAGGCTGGTGATGCAGCTCAGTTAAAAGTCTTTGATCCCCAGCACTGCATAAACCAGACATAAGGCTGAGCAGAAGGATTGTAGCCTATGCAATGAGAAACGCTGTCTCTAAAATAAAATAAAATGAGAAAGGAGTAAACAAGAGTTGAGTTATAGTACAGACTCTGAGAATCTGGTGGGGATTTTTAGATTTAATATGGCAGGAAGGGTCATTGGAGATTTTAGAAGGAATAATATAATCATTGTAACAAAAATTGGTTTGGTAGAATAATCAATATAAGATGCCTGAGGCAGTAAGTGAAGTTAGGAAACACAGGTCCAAACTGAAGAATTAACAGCGAAAGCCTGAGGGAGGGAAGAGGGAACTCTTAAGTCAGCAGAGGTGACTGGGATAAAAAAAATCTTTCAAAGGAAAAATACTCAAGACTTAGGAGACAGGCTAAGATTTCTAGGGCAAATTTGATTCATAATAACAGGAACTTTCATTTTAATTACATTCTGAAGACATGTGTGGGCTCTGGTACAGTGACAAAACACTTCACTGTTCTCTTCTCCTAATATATGTAAATCCTTCCAGTAACATTTCCTGGAGGGGGACCCTTCTCAGTATTCTTTCACCCAAAAAGCAGTTCTTGGTGCTTTACTGCAGACCTCAGATTCTATATGCTGTTGATGTAGTCATGGCTCCTGCTACCATAAAGTTTGCACTGTAAATAAGGAAATGAGAATAAATAAGGAAACAAACTAACAAAAGTAAACTATTGCATTAGATTGAAATGTGAGAAGATGAAATAACAATATTTTGCTAATTCACTGATAGAAACAAGTAAGTCTGTTATCTGATAGAAAGAGCCTTTTGCATAAAGAAATGGTGGAGGTAGAGGAACACACTTTATAAAGTTATCAAAGGAAACATGTCTGATTCAGTAATATTTAAGGTAAAACCTGAAGAATGAGAAGGAGCTTACCAGGTGAACAGCCAGAGAAGGAACTGCCTAAGTAGTCAGAACAAAAGGTGAGAACTAGAAGACCAGAATAGCTTGGGCTGAGAGATTCCATTATACTAGGCAGGTTCCAGATCAGCCAGAGGCGTGGGGAGATCTTGCAGATCATGGGAAGGAGTAGAGGACCACGGAAGACTCTTACATAAGGAGTTCTATGGTCCTTTGTGTCCGTCTGTTGCCAGCATCGGTTATTACTAGTCTCAGAGCTACAAATATCAAATGAGAAAGGTACCTTCCCTTTTGCTACCTCTGTTCTGTTAATGCAAATTTTGTGAACTTTACTCCTTTTCAGCCCCTGACCTTTCCTACGTGAGCAAGTACTTATTGACAACTCATATAAGCATCTCTGTCCTTGATATAATATATTAATTTCCAGCCAACTTGTCTTAGACATTCAGACCTAATCCTACACATATGCCTCTTTCCAGTGGCTTATGTAACGTCAGGGGGAAAAGTGTAGGATTCTACTAGATTTTGATGCTCTGTAGAGTCCAAACTCAGTGCAGTGCTTAGATGGGTATAAAAAAACTGTGACAGAATCACTACAGAGTGTGGTACAGTTCTTTACTTTTTCTATAGAGATTAATTCAGCAGATGGTATTGTTTGCTTCAGTGAAAATTTAAATTTGAGCATGCTCCAATGTATCTCAAGTTTTAATTCTTTCTCCCTACATGTTGAGACTTTGTTTCCAATTCATATTTAGAAGAAAGGACTTTAAAGTAAGAAAAGTATTTCTACACAGTAATAAGACCGTGTTTTGCCACAACATTTAGGTTCTTCTTGCTTTGATAAGCCCTTAGATTTGAAACTAGAAAAACCTCAAGATTTTTCCCTGTACAATTGTAACAGCTTTTGGCAAGTCCTATGGACCCCTTCATTCTTTCCGTTTTTATTGGTATCTCCCTGTGTCATGCCTTCTTAGCATTGTCCAGGACGTCTGCAGTGACAAGTCTTCAAGATGTCCTTGCCTTTCTTCACAGTGATGTCACCTTGTGTTAGATCCACTTCTTGTTCTTGTTTTTGGTTTTCAGTTTTTCGAAACAAGGTTTCTCTGTGTAGCCTTGGCTGTCCTAGACTCACTTTGTAGAATAGGCTGGCCTCAAATTCATAGCAATCCACCTGCCTCTTCCTCCCAAATGCTGGGATTAAAGGCATGCACCACCGCTGCTTGGCTTCTAATAGTCTTTTTTTTTTTCTGAAGTAAACCTTGTATCATAATTGAGTTATATGGTTACATGGTTACAATACCTCATATTATATATATATATATATATAATATATACATATATATTATATATATATAATGTGTGTGAAGAATAAACTTACTTGAATTCTATACCACTGTATCTAGAATTAAACTTATTTTTGCATCTATTATCAAAATTCTATACCAGTGAATTAAAAATATCCTTGTGAGTGACAATTGAGGCATTAAATTGAGGAGTAGATTCACTAATCTACTTTTTGTTCTATCTTCCCTATATATTCCTTTATTCCCCCTTCTTTCTTTTCAACCCCTCTCTCTAAACCTAAGAATGGAAGATAAGGGAAAAGAGAGATATCCTTGAGTCTAACCTTGTTTTCTCTCTAAATAAGACCAATAATAGCTTGTAACTAACTCCTATTGATAATAACCCTCGAAAGCCCAAGAAAGCAACCCAAAACCTACCCGCTCCCCCTTAAAGGAAGTTGGGGGCGTTGTTCTCTTAAGGTTTCTTCTGGCTGATTTGGGACAAATAATACCTACTAGGGGCCTAAATAAATTTGGAGGAAATGGTTAAACAAGCTAGAAAATGCATTTGTGGTCCAGTTTTAAATGTTGAGAAATTCCAGGCTTAATTAGAAGTCCTGTGTGGGACAGTCTGAAATGCTGGACCAATTGGTGTTGGAAGCTTTCCTTGAAAGTATCCTGGGAGCTGTCTTGTTCTGATGAGGCACAGCAATTGAAGCGCTTGGTGCTGGACCATAAAGGATACAGGATATCAGCATCCAGCATGCTGAAACGAATGCATCCTGTCAGGTCTGATCCAATGTCAGTCTCCAGTTCTTCTGTTCTGTTCCTCCCCCTCTGTTTTTCTCAATGATGCCCATGTAAACTAAGTTCTGTTGTCTCTCATTGTTCCTTCCAGTTCGCTTTGCACCATATAGACCTGCAGATATCTCCCTGAAGCCCCTACTCTTTGAAGTGCCCAGCATTACTACAGAGTCAGTGTTTGTTGGACGAGATTGGGTGTTCCATGAGATCGATGTTCAGCTTCAGAGTTCCAATGCCAGTGTGAACCAAGGAGTAGTGATTGTGGGAAACATTGGGTTTGGCAAAACTGCCATCATCTCCAGACTGGTGGCCCTCAGCTGCCACGGTACACGGATGAGACAGATCGCCTCTGACAGCCCACACGCCTCACCCAAACGTATGTATTCCTTCTTAAAAACAAGCAAACAAAAACTGCCTGCTTTGTGTCCCTAAAATATTTTCTGACATTTTTATGTTAGACCACATGTCCTTTTATTTATTCCTAATCTATGAAAACGGAACCATGTGAGGACTATTAATTCAACATGCATTGAAAGATCTTACATAATACTCCATGTGCATCTAGCCCACACATCCAACCGTCACCAAAGCATAACAGGAGAAGCCTTTCTGTAGAATACATTTCACGGTGCTTACCTGCTGGCGGTATGGCTGGTCTGTATCTTGAATAATGACTGCAGCAATTTTCTGTAATCATTTGTATCTATCACTGTCAGAGGCTACTCAACCTGTACCCACTTCTTGCAAAGTGACAACACAATCTGTTTGTGGCCTTCATTTGTTTGTAACTGCTGTCAAGGCCACACTGCTCTGCTGTGTCCCTGGAGGGTTTTTCTGCTTCCTTGTGGAAAGTTGCAGAGTTCATCATAAGGTCGTGGTCATCCCCACTAGGATCTTGACTTAGCGTTTGTAAAACACGCAGTAGTACCTACTCTGTATCACAGAGTCTTTAAGTGTTTTACAGACATAAATCCATTCGCTCACTGATCAGCTCAGCGGGGTAGTTCCTGTTGTCTTCATCTCGCAGATGAGTGACCACAGGCTCACAGGGTTTCTTACAGTTTATAGATAGGGATGCAGGGCAGCCTGCCTTGAGGAGTACTCCTAGGCTGCCTTTTCTTATGTAAAGCTCATTTGAGGAAAGGAAGTAAGTGGGTATGTGTAAGAAGAGTTGTTCTTGTGTAACCCAATCTGCCTCTCCTTGGTAGTTTTAGAACAGAAAAGGAAGGTTTTGTCCTCCTGGTCCAAATTAATAATATGGCCCAGCACACACTTCATACAGCAGCCACTGGAAATGCTTTGTGAGCTGTAGTAGTCACAGGGTCTAGCCACCTAACAGGAACTCACTGAACACCCTCACAACAACTTAACTTCCTTTTGAAATTGCTTAGAAACACCTAACATGTAGAAGGAGCTGCTGTCTAAAAAGAGAACTTACTGAGTAAGGTTACTTAGTGAACTCTTAAAAATACTTTGCTTGCTACTAAGAAAAGACTTGATACCCTATGAGCATATACAGGGGGAGGAGGTCCCCCTCAGTCACAGTCACAGCGGAGGGGAGTAGGGGAAAATGGGAGGGAGAAATGGGAAGATACAAGGGATGGAATAACAACTGACATGTAATATGAATAAATTAATAAAACATATTTTTTTAAAAAAGAATACTTTGCTCGTGTTCCTAAATGAAGTGCTTCTAAGGTAGAGGGCATAGTCTTGTGAGATGAAGAATTTGGGATTGTGCCTCAGCACTCAAATTGACTATATAGTGCTTTATGCCCTTACATTTGCACTAATTCTTTGGACCTCAGTTTTATCATCTGCAAAAATGGCATTTTTGATTGGTGAGAACAGCTTTAGGATACGGATGTAGCTCAGTGACAGTACTTGCTCAGCATGCTGTGATGGAGTCCAGCCCTTTACAAAGAAGTAACAGTGATCATAGAAGAGGAGTCTTAAAATAGCTTCTGTGCTGAAATGTTGATTCAAGGAACATGTCCTTAAGGTTGGAAGTTAATTTCCACATCTATTCCTGTATTTTCCTTTGAGTGCTTAAATATCTATCACACCATGTTACCGCTTACCTCAGTAATCCAGGAGTTAAGCTCTTTGAGTGTGCCAGAAAGAAGCTGGATGGCTAGCACTCTCTCTGACTCCTCAGTATATCAGTGTGGCAGATAGCAGTGGCAGCATCACGCCTGACAGAAGACAAATCCCAACGCCAAGGAGAGCTGCTTTGTCTAAAAGCAAAGTATCCGAGGTCTGCACATAAGCCTGGAGAGCAAAAGTAAATAGAAAAGTCTATATGCTCTCCAAAGCAGAGTTTTCAAAAGTAGTTATTAATTATTCTCTAATAATTGCTGCCTTTTCTCTCTTGGGAATCTCCAAAACAATGAACCGCTCCCCTTCTATAAGATAATCTTCATTCTTGTTTCTATAGATCTGGCCCTTTAGTTCCCTTTCAAGACTAGGAAAAGGAGTAGGAGAATATAAAGTAGATGGTGCTATCTCTATCACAGCTACACAGAACCAGCATTGCCTTATGCAGAACACTTTTGTTGTAATCTGTTGGTGGTCAAACTACCTCCAGCCTCTACCATCCTCAAAGGGCCAGCGTTTCTTAAAGAGTCAAAGATATTTTACTGATTCAATGCAAGCTTTTTTTTTTCTTTTCTTTTCTAACTTAAAAAAAAATAGATTTATAAATTTTATGTGTGTTTTGCCTACATATAAGTACATGCACCACATCTCTGCTTGGTACCTACAAATGTCAGACAAGGACATCACATCCCCTTGGACTAGAGTTACAGATAGCTGTGAATTGTCTTATGGGTGCTAGGAATTGATGCTGGCTCCTAGCTCCTGAGTCCTGAGTCCTTTATAAGAATAACTGAGATGTAATATGAATAAATTAATATTTTTAAAAAACTAAAAAAAAAACAAATTTTATGTTTTACAATTATATATTGTATATTTTACTACAGTCTTTAAAAATTAATTATTGAATTTACCCAAACCAATTAAATTGTATACTTAAATCAAGAAAAAAAAAAAAGAATAACAAGTACTCTTAACCACCTATCCATTTCTCCAGCCTGCAATCTATTCTTCAGTATGAATCTGTTACTCTGTGAGCTGGTTAAGGAATAAGAATGTCAGAGGTTTGGCTTAATTTTCTACAATTTAACATACATTAAACTTGGATAGGTCTACTTGGAATCCCACTGGCTTTCTGAATCCTCAGACAATGATGCCGTAATAGTTATAGCAATAGTGAAAAACTTCAATGTTAGCGTTTTTGACCTATCTCTGTGTCGTCTGTTGTTCTTTCTTCTGCCTCCTCCACACTGAGCAGTACTGCTGCGAAAGAGTGAGCAGTTAAGCCTGCCGTGCTCTCTGCACAGCTTCCTTCCCCCACAGTCAGCTTGGCAGCCTGCCCTCTCTTGTCATTTTCCTTAGAAGGTAGAGAAAAATTGTCAAGGCAGACACTAACCTGTCATTTTGCTTTCCACCTACTTCCACAGATATTACTCTCCCATCATTCTCTGCTTTCATCAACCCCCACCCCCAACACACGCAAAGAACAAAAACATTTTGTGAAAATAGACCTGTTGTTTAATTTAGATGTCATTGCATCTGTTACAGGTATATTTAATATGGGAGTGGGGGTTGTGGTACATGACTGCATTGTCCTATTACTGGGGGTCCCAGTGTAGTTACCTGGATTTGACATTTGTCGGCAGCTACCAAACCTCCAAACAGCTGCTAAATTAAGTGCTCTCTCCTCTGTTCATTTCAGAAGTCTGTTCTGTTAGTTTGCTGAATACACTGACTTGTGCTTATCTGTTAGCTTTTATTCCTACTGTTCTCCGAATGCCAAACAGAAAGTAAGCCTCTCCAAAAGAAAATAGCCAGAAATGGTATTTACATAGTAATTACTCAAAAACCAAATTCCAAAAAAAGGCTGTAGAGCCATGGACAAGAACAAATCAGCACATGTAATACTTTAACTCAGCTCCAAGTGTCACACATTTCTTCAGACCTGCCTCACTGCCATCTCTTGTACCCTCATCCTTGGAAATACTACTACAAAGAAATCCCGTTGAAACCAGGAAATCACAGTTGAATGGAAGAAATCTAAATTCTTTTTTTTTAATTGTTTATTTATTATTATGTATACAGTGCTCTGCCTGCACGTACACTTGCAGGTCAGAAGAAGGCATCAGATGACATCATAGATGGTTGTCAGCCACCATGTGGTTGCTGGGAATTGAACTCAGGACCTCTGGAAGAGCAGTCAGTGCCCTTAACCTCTGAGCCATCTCTCCAGCCCTCTAAATTCATTTTTACTGACACAAAATTAAATATCTACCTTCTTTTATTCCTTCTTCTTTTCAGTAGTTATTGTCCATGCAACAACTTCAGGTAGGCGTTGGCTTTTTCCCACCTTTTGGTGCCTGTTTTTAAAATATTTTCTTACCTGTGTAGTTCTATTGTTTTTTAATAGATAATGAATTTTCCTTTTGTTCATTTTCTAATACTTTGTTACTTATACCACTAGAAGTTTAGCCTTAATATAGCTTTCAGTGCCAGCATAAACACATTGCCATATTTTAAGCAGCCTTATATGTTATACTCCAGTTCTGTGAATAAGAAGTGTGGGTTTTTTTGGTTGGTTGGTTGGTTTGGTTTTGGTTTTTTGTTTTGTTTTGTTTTGGTTGTTGTTGTTGTTTGTATTAAATCCAAAGATAGTATTTACCACTAGCAGGAACCAGTGAGAAATTTGGAAGTTTATTATTTTTTTTAATCTTATTTTACCCACTTAAAATGCTCAGTTTCGAGCTAGGCATGGTGCACACCGATGATCCCAATCCTCAGAAGGCAGAGCAGGAAGATCAAGAGAAAGGTGAGACCAGTCTGAGAACAGAGTAAGAGTCAGCCTGAACTAAACAGACAAACAAATGAGTGAAGAAATGTCAAGTGCGCATGGTGTCTCATCTCATGCCTGCAGTCCCAAGACACAGGGAGCTGAAGCAGGACAGTTGCTGTGCGTTCTGCATGAGCCTGTACTGTATACACAATGGAATCTGCATACCTAGTAATGCTCTATCTCAAAATAAAATGTTCACTTATGCATTTATAATACATTCAAGGTTGTATCACAGTCACCAAAACCTAAGTTTAGAACATTTTGACCACACTAAAAGAAACTTACGTCTCTCAGTAGTAAATGCCTACTTCAAACTCCCTCACTCTCGCCCCAGAAAGCCCCTACTTCACCTATTGGTATGGATTCCTCCATCTGAACATTTTGTATAAAGAGAAATACATACTTGAGATTTGGGGGGTTGATGTACTATCATCTGTGTTGTAGCATGTGTGTATATCTCATTTCCTTTCATGATCAAGTAGTTCAGTGTATAGAGATAGCACATATTATCCGTTCATTAATTGATAGACATCTGACTTGTTTTTACTTTCTATTGTAAACCGTGCTTCTCTGGACATTGATGTGCAAGTTTCTATTTAGACATGTGGGTATATAGTTAGGAATGGAGTTGCTGAGTTGTAGAACAAAATGGAATTTATTAGTCATTTAGGCCATAGAGCAATGGTTCTCAACTTGTGGGCACAACCCCTTTGGGGTCGACTGGTCACCTAAAACAACTGGAAAACATCGATTCATATTATGATTCATAATAACAGTAGCAAAATCACAGTTAAGAAGCAACAAAAATAAATTTATGGCTGGAGGTCACTACAAAATGAGGAACTCTATTAAAGGGTTGCAGCAATAGTAAGATTGAAAGCCACTGGTCTAGAGTTTTATGATTCTCTGATTAAACATTGCATCTTTCTATTTCAGATGTGGATGCCAACAGAGAGCTACCACTCACCCAAGCACCTTCAGCCCATTCATCAATTACCAGCGGAAGCTGCCCAGGAACTCCAGAGATGCGCAGGAGGCAAGAGGAAGCCATGCGAAGACTTGCCTCACAGGTACAGTAGGATCCCCAAGTTGGGGGCCTGCTAGTTCCATTTCAGCACCAAAGCAAAGATAGGGAGACTCTTGGTAAAAAGAAAAAAATAGGTAAAGATATTCATGAGAATATGAAGAAAAGTTTCTCTATTTACTTTTTTGTTTTTGTTGTTCTGTTCTTATTTTAAAAAATAAAAAACAAAAAACACTATGCTGGAACTAAAACCTTTAAGCTTAGAAGCAAAATCTTCTAATGAGTAGATAAGGAATTAGCCAAAGTCACCATATAAGTAAACACATTTTTATTTCTATTACTAGCTCTGAGCTCTTCATACTGTACCATATTGTCCATAGTACCTTTTTAATTTAAATTTCTTATCATTCTCAAAATAATATATGCAAATAGAAAAGCAAATAATGTTCAAACTAGCAGTCGACTTACCCATCCCATCACCCTCAAGAAGCTAGTCCCTTTTGATAGAGTGCCTCAAAATTATCTTCCAACACTTTGATTAAAAACTTATTTTTGGCCAGGCATCATGGCGCACACTTTTAATCCCAGCACTTGGGAGGCAGAGGCAGGCAGATTGCTGTGAGTTCAAGGCCAGCCTGGTCTACAATGTGAGTCCAGGACAACCAAGACTACACAGAGAAATCCTGTCTCGAAAAACCAAATTTAAAAAAAAAAAAGTTATTTTTGGGAACTGGAGAGATGGCTCAGCGGTTAAAATCACTGGCTGTTCTTCCAAAGGTCCTGAGTTCAATTTCCAGCAACCACATGGTGGCTCACAGCCATCCATAGTGAGATCTGGTGCCCTCTCCTGGCATGCAGGCAAACATGCTGTATAAATAATAAATTTTTTTAAAAGTTATTTTTGGCTATCATAGTTTTAATATCATATTAGCTCTTTCTTTTTCTGCATTTGTCCTCTTGTTTATAAAGCATTTTAATATTATTTCTCTAGTGTTGTCTCTCTCTCCACTTCTCCCAACTTAGCCCGTCCCTATCCCTCATCCTCTCCCCTCTCTCTCTGTCTCTGTCTCTGTCTGTCTCTCTCTGTCTCTCTCTCTCCCTCCCTCCCTCGCTCTCAGTCACTCTGTGGGGGCAGGGGAATGCATGTGAGAGAGAGGGGGAGAGAGATACCATGTGGCCAAGTTTGCGTGAGTATACAAAGGGCATTTAGATGATTCATCCTTTACTGGAAATACCCAGTTGATGTCCATACATTTTAGGGGATTTCTTTCTTAAATGGGTCACATCCTTTAGCAAAGAATTCTACAGCCTTCTGTCTGGAGAATATATATATACTGAATGCCAACATTCCAGAGCCGGGCAGAATATGGCTGGGGTTTCAATAGTTAATATGCAAATTTTACTGAAGGCCTTTGTTTTCAAATCTGCACCCAGCCTCTACTTTGCTCCGTGTTTGGTATCCCAAAGTTTAGATTCTCCCAGTGTCCCTTTTCTGTGGATGCTGGGAATACGAAATTCTGGTCTGGGTTCTTGCACTTGTCTGAGGTTTTACAGATAGTCCGTAATATTACCAGTTTTAAGCTTCCTCATAAAAAATACATTCTAAGCGAGGCATGGTGGCTCTTAATCTCAGCACATAAGAGGCTGAGACAGGAGAGCTTCTAGGAATTTGAGAGAAGACTGAATGGCAGTGAGTTCCAGCCTAGGCTACAGAGTGTCTTAACCCTTCCTGTTAGTAAGTACATGCTCAAACAGGTTCCAGAACAATCTCAGATTCCCATCATACTCCTCATCAACTCATTGTGGCTATAGAAGACATCTCTGCTCTCCTAAATGTGCTGTCTAACAGCCTGTTCTTTAGAACAATTTCATAAATACAGAGATAGGTAAATGTTGAAAAAATTCAAGCATTACATCCTTTTATTCACTTAGAATCTGTGCTTGGAACCCATGTTCAATAATCTAGAACTGAGTCACACACACAAATAGTCCCAGCATTGTACAGTGTGCAGTCTTACGATGGGAGAAGGACAATACTGAGATAAATGCATAATGCATCAGATGGTGTAGGTGCCAGGAAAATCAAAGATACTCTGTCTCTCTGCTTTGGCACATCTTAATCCCTCTTTCACAGGAAAGAATCCTAAGATAATTATCTTCCATATTTGAAAAGGTTAAGTAGAATATTAGTGACTGTTTATTCTTTTACAAGGAGTGATCACATTCTAAATTTCATGATTGTGTCAGCTTTAAACAAAATGAGTCTGTTTATACATTCAGGTAGGATGGTTTTAAATTGTTTATTAAACATTATATAGTAAGTTTCCCCTTAGACTTGATGTTTATGTTTAATATTAAAAAAGTTAACTATTGTTTAAGTTGAAAATTAGTGACTATTTATATTTAGTTCAAAAATATTTTTTAAATTTTAGAACTCTAAGAGCAATTTATAAATATATTTTGCATGTAAGGATACAGCATGTCTAATTGTATGCTAAACTTTGTGTAAGAAATGGCTCCTTCTTGAAACATGAGTATTATCCTAGTAATTGTGCCACATTACAGTTCGGCTATAGACACTTGTGCTGTGGGAGCACAGAGCAGAAGCCAGCACTCTTGCTTCTCACCATAACAAACCAGTAAGTGCATATCTGACTTTTAAATGAGATTCTCAAGTCAATATTTTTTTAAGTTTATATATCAAGAGCCTCTTGATTTGAGAGTCCTTGATGTCAATTCCTCTGTGTCAGTAATTACCACTAGTATTTCATAGAACTCTTGCTGCTGCTTGTGCTAACTAGTGGAGGACACAAAGAGTTGATCAGAACTTTTTAACAGCTCTGCTTATTAAAGAAACACTTTCCACTTGGATTGTAACAGATTCTGCTAATCAGCATCTGTCAGCTGTGTCTCCAGTTAGCATCTCGGTGTCTTCTGAGCATAATGAGTGGAGAGGCCCAGAGATGCATTCAGAGCCTTCCTTGTGTGTATAAATTCACCTAGAATAAAAGCGGATTTTCCAGGTTTTATGTTTGTTACTATGATGTAGTCATAATGCTTAGAATTAATAGGACAGTTAACAGGATGGCAACACACTGGCTTCTGTTCACTGAAGTTGTTATAAGTGTAGGGACTCTGGACTATTTGGGATTTTGTTTTGTTTGCTTTTTTTAAACCTCACTGTATCTTAACCCTATATGGTAGTCGTTATTATCTCCATTTTATACCTGAGAAAAAACTAATTCCAGTGACTATATTTCCAAAGCTATGCCGTTAATAGATAACAGAGCTAAGATTCAGAGCCTATGTGTACCTCTGTAAGAATATTATCATTGTCCTCATTCTGCATAAGATGGGACAGTTGCTCAAGAGCCTATGACTTTAGCCACTGCTGCTTTTCTAGTGACAAGAAGGCTCTTTGCTGAACATTCTTAGAAACTATCAGTCATTGAATGTACCTTCAAAGTAAGAAAATTATGAAAAAGTTTCTATATGTCTAGCAGCTCTTATAATGTCAATGTTTAGTCTTTAAATTAAAAAGATAATGTTGGATCCCCTGGAACTGGAGTCACAGGCAGTTATAAGCCACTATGTGGGTGTAGGAACTGAACCCCGATCCTCTAAGAGCAGTCAATTCTCTTAACCAGTGGCACTGGGACTGGGACATCAACCCAGCCACAAAACCTTCAATGTGTCCTGCCTACAAGACATGCTGGAGCAATGGTGGCACAGAACATGTGGGAGTGGCCAGCTAATGACTGGTCCAACTGGAAACCCACACCAACACTGAATGGATGGCCAGGAACCAGAGGCTGGTCAGCCCAGAGACCCAGGATAGAACCAAATCTGACTGGAAAAAAAGTCAACGGAATGATTCCTAATAGCAGATTCAGAGACCCACAGCCAAACACTAGGTGAAGGAAGCCAGAGGAACCCCCAGAGAAGAAGGGGAAGAAGAATTCTATGATCCAGAGGGGTCGAGGACACCAGGAGAACACAGCCCACAGAATGAACTGAGCAGGGTTCATAGGGGCTCACAGAGACTAACACACCCATGGACCCTGTGTGGATCTGAGCTAGGTCCTTTGCAGATACGTCATATTGCATAGCTTGGTGTTCCTGTGCGACCCCTAACAGCTGGCGTGGGAGCTGCCTCTGACTCTTTTGCCTGTGCTTGGGACCCTTTTCCTCCCACTGGGTCACCTAGTCCAGCCTTGATAAGAGGGTCTGTGCCTAGTCTTCTTGTGCTTTGTTATACCATGGAGGAGGAGCAGATGTAGGGGAAATGAGAAGTTTGGGAGAGAGGAGTGACTGCGAGGAGTGGAGGTAGGAGAAGCTGTAGGTGGGATATAATGTATGTAAAGGATAAAATTAAAAATAAAACAAGACAACCACAAAAACAGATGTGCATATGCGATAATCTCATTAGAGAAGCTAACTCCTTTTAGATTATGTCATGAAGACACAAAAGCTGGGGGTTTTTTTCCCCTTAAAAAGAATTTTTATATAAGAAAGAATTCAACGTTGTTCTTGCCATTCCAGTACTACATAAGGAAAACGGCAAGCGGTCTTGGTTCTTAGAAGTGGTGTTGGCTACTGTTAAAGCTGTCAGCAGTAGCAGCCATCATTTCGGCAATGTGGCAACATTAAGCATGTTGAACCTAATATGGACATGTTATATACACAGGGCAGGGTGGAGCGCGAGGGACTATATGCAAGGCACTGGCATGAAGCATAACTAGTGTTTGTGTGGCTGTTCTTAAAGAGAACATTAGGACAAATAAGATCCAAGACGAGCAGCAAGTAACCTATAAATAACGTTTTCCTTTGTCTAGGGACTTTGTCTTCTAAAATTAACACTGACCCAGATTGCTCCTACATTTGTGATACCAGTGTGGGAGAAACAACCTTACTGTAAATTTATCAACTTCAGTGTTTGTTGTTTGTTTGTTTGTTTTTAATCAGCTTCTTATAATAGATGTTAGTAAAGTCCAAACTACTTTACTTTTTTTTTTTTTTAATGCACATGAGCTAAAGATGGTGGTACACCCTGTAATCCTAGTACTTAGGTGGCTGAGATAGGAGGATCAGGAGTTGCAGGCCAGTCAGGACTCTGTAGGAAGACTATCTTGGCAGGAAGGAGGAATCACATGAGAGCTAGAGATGTAGGTCAGTGGTCGAGTGCTTGTTTTCATGCACAGGAACCTGAGTTCAATCCCCAACACTGAAAAGGTTATTAAATATCTTTGTTTTTCCAACATTACATGTGTATTCATATATATATATAATGTAAAATATATATAATGTGAGTGAGTGATTTTATATAGTTATATATATGTATAGTTTATGTTTCAACCTAAAATAATTCATTGTAATATACTATATGCAAGGGGACAGTTCTTTGTTCAAGTGGGATTCTAAATAATTAATGTAGCAGAAGGGAAATTAAAAATCATCAAGAATCATAGTAATTACTGCTGTAAAAAACATCCATTGTAGATGGCAAAGTTAAATATTTAGAGAGAAACAAGACTTGCATAATGTCCAAAAAATCTTTACTAAGGTATTTTTAATCACAAAAAGAAAGATGGCAACTTTACATGACCGAATCTTAACTTCAACCAAGTAAAACAGGTCAGCTTCACCAATAGCAAGGTGTGCCAACATGAGGAGCCTTGTGGTTGGTTCATCAAGGACACTACCCTGTTTTTATGGTATTCTTCCCAAGAAGTCTCAGAACAACAGACAGGCCCAAACTGAGACATACTCAACAAAATAACCAGTCAATATTTGAAATCGTCAGAGTTGTTACTAACTAAATGCCTCTTACAGATGAAATAACTCAGTGGTGTGCAGGGTCTTGAATGGGTCGTGAACAGGAAAGGGCCTAATGAAGCACTAAATTTGAGTAATGTCTTTAGGGAAGATTACTAAATGTTGTTTAGGATTTTTAGGTAAAATTATGTTAATTTACTGGCTTTTATAATTATGGTTATATAAAATACTAATAAAGGAGGCTGGGTAAGGAATAAATGGAAGCTCTGTGTACTACTTTTGCAACATTTCTGCAAGTCTAAAATGAGTTCAAGTTAAAAAATAAAAGTCTCATTGCTTTTTTAAAAAATGGGGGAGTGGGGAAGAGAAGGTAGGACTCTAAACTGGAAAATTACTGAAACAGAACCCAAGCCTGGAAAATATTTTTAGCCTCCAGTTTCAGAGTGAAGATTAGAATCAGAGTTAAGAGACAAGAATAAAGGACGATAAAGTAGTTATTTACGGTGAGCCTTCAGGTCCCTGGAAATACTAATGCAGTTGGTGAGGCGGTAGCTCGCACATTTTGTCAGTACACCACAGACATCCTAGGAACTGGAGCTTCAGACAGCTCTGTAGCCTTATGCATGCTGGGAATTGAATTCAGGTCCTTGGGAAGAGCAACCAGTGCTCTTAACCACTAAACCATCTCTCTAGCCCCAGTCACCCACACTTGAATCTCAGCATGGAGGAGGCTGATAAAGGAGGACCAGTGTAAGGCTAGCCCCATCTGCATAGTGAGTTCCAGGCTGGTTGGTTGGTTGGTTGGTTGGTTTTCTTAATAGTTGAAGGATAGTGCTAATAAATAATTAGGAGCATTGAGGGGTGGATGGGCTTAAGAATACGAGAGCTGACCCAAAGGAAGAGCTATTGTCACTCTAGAATGTAAAAGGTAACAAATGCCAGTTATTATGTAAGCTAGTGTGTTCTGTCCAGATGAATTCTGGATATTCAAAACTGTCCTTCCTTAATATGAGATTAGCTTAATTCTTTCATAGGTATTCATTTGAAGTAGAAAATGCTCTGTGGTATGTGAAGGTCTGAGACTTTTAACACAAACCTGGGAGATACGCTGCCACTCGGTTCTTTGATGAGGCTTACGATATATTTTATTATTTACTGGATATAGCATTAAATCAAAAGTTGTCTCCCCTGACCCCCCCCCACACACACACACACTTTTGGCAGTATTGAAAATGGAAACCAGGGTATCAGTCATGCTAGCTAAGCATTCTGCCGCTGAGCTATATCTCTAACCCAATCAAAGTATTCTAATACTGTATTAAATTTATAATGTGTGTGCTCAAGTATTGAAGTCAGAAGATAATATATGGGAGTTATGAGTCCCAAGCGTTGAACTCATATCCTCAGGCTTGGCAGCAGTCACCTTTACCACTAAAGCATTTTATCAGGCCTCAATCAAAATACTATACTGACCTCCATCCTTTACTGTATGTGGCCTACCAGTCTCTTCTTTTGTTCTTCCCTTGAAAAAGAAACACAACATTTACTTAATGTCTTCCTTCACAGAAATAATACAATTCTAGTCATTTCAAATATATTTTACATAGAATTATTCTGATAAAAATTTTAGATGGTTAACATAAGTAAAACTTAGGATGGAAAAATTAATTTTGTAAGAAAAACATAGCAAAAAATAAGATTAAGACAAGTGATCTTGAGAAATAAGAATCTTGCCCCCAGGGGAAAGAATGTACCAGTTGGTTTATTAAGGAAAATTGATTCTGGGCCATTTCCAAGAAGCTGTTACTAAAGTGAATGCAACTTCTTCAAAGCTGTAGAGTGCTGTATAAATGTGCCTTGATCACTGGTAAAATGAGAGACTGGGAAGTGCACATGTCTAGGCCTGCTTCCTGTGTTTATATGTAAGAAAAGTTGTAGGTGGTATCAAAAGACAATCTGGGAGGCTGGAGAGATGGCTCAGTACTTAAGAGCAGTTGCTGGTTTTCCAAAGGACCTGGGTTCAAGTCCCACCACCCACATGGCTGCTAACACCTGTCTGTAACTCCAGTTCCAAGTAGTCGGGTGCCTCCTTCTGGCCTCCGCAAGCATTGGACACTGTGATACAGGGTCCCTCATTAAAACTGTAGCCCAGTGACAAGCTATGCAAACAGTCAGAGATCCACCTGTCTACGCTTCCCTAGCACTGAGGTTATCGAGGCACAGCTGCCTTGACACAGGTGCTCGCCCATTGTCTGACTAAGATATCTCAGGGCCTGTCACATAGTTTTGAGGAATTTATAGGCTTGTACATACTACATAGTTACTTTGAAATGTATAGTTAGTAACCTGTTTTGAGTCACCTTGCAAATCTAAAGGTGTTGAGTGGATTTTCTACCTGAATTCTTCAAAGAAATCAAGACTTTGTAATTGGAATGCCAAATACCAAAATTTAAAGAGAGGCAGATTTAGAATATATAACTTTAACACTGACTTTTGTTAAATCCCAAATACACATATGAAGGCTGCAGTATAGTGCAGTGTTAGCGTGCTTGCCATGAAGTGCAAATGCCTGGGCTTGATTCCCAGTGCTGAAAAATATCCTCTAAGTACACATGATTTTTTTTTTTTTTACAAAATCAGAAAGAGAACCCTTATAAGTTCTATAATCTTTATCTGTAAAATGATACCCACTACATTAGGTAAAGGGCAAATTATACAAGACTTGCTGAGCTGTACATTGCCCCCACATCTGGAACCAATTGAAGCAAAATATGGTAAGATTACATACTGATTCAAAGGTTTGCTGTTTTGCTTTTTAATTGTATAGAGATCTGTCCTTGTAGACAATAACCACTGGCTTCTCTGTCAACTGAGAGGACAAGGTTTCTCTTTAGATTCCTTACACTGTCTTTAAGATAGACAATAAAGCAGAAACTAATGTACCTAGAGAGAAGAGTGGAGTTTTGGGTTTTTTTTTTAATACAATCTCTGATTTCTGGTCCTTATGTTGAGCTCAGACTTCGTTGTTTCACTCACAAGCAGTTCCTGTCTTTAGCTTTAAATATGCAATAACATCTCTGATGTTTTATTTCCTTTATCTTTAATGAGAAATATTTTTAATTTTTTAAAAGTGTTACCATTACATAATGTATTAAAGAGATGACCACACTTACAGATTAGGAGTGTTTTTGAGACTGGAACTCCTCTGTGGTTAACTTGTCTAGGACGTAACTGAAGAAGAGCATTTCCAGTACATCCAGAAGTGCTACTAGGATGTCCGAGTTACCTGTAGGCACAAAGCTGGTAGCTAACATGGACATACAGCATGATGATGATGGTGATAGGATGGTGGTGTTGCTGGTGGTGATGGGGTGGGGGTGGTGATGGGGTGGTGGTAATGGTGGTGATGGTGGTGGTGGTGGTGATGGGGTGGTGGTGGTGATGGGGTGATGGTGATGGGGTGGTAGTAGGGGTGATGGGGTGGTAGTGGTGGTGATGGGGTTGGGGAGTGGTGGGGTGATGGGGTGGTGGTGGTGGTGATGGGGTTGGGGGTGATAGGGTTTGGGGGTGATGGGGTGGTGGTGATGGGGTTGGGGGTGATAGGGTTTGGGGGTGATGGGGTGGTGGTGATGGGGTTGGGGGTGATAGGGTTTGGGGGTGATGGGGTGGTGGTGATGGGGTTGGGGGTGATAGGGTTTGGGGGTGATGGGGTGGTGGTGATGGGGTTGGGGGTGATAGGGTTTGGGGGTGATGGGGTGGTGGTGATGGGGTTGGGGGTGATAGGGTTTGGGGGTGATGGGGTGGTGGTGATGGGGTTGGGGGTGATAGGGTTTGGGGGTGATGGGGTGGTAGTGGTGGTGATGGGGTTGAGGGGTGGTGGGGTGATGGGGTGGTGGTGATGGGGTTGGGGGTGATAGGGTTTGGGGGTGATGGGGTGGTGGTGGTGATGGGGTGGTAGTTATGGTAGTGTTGGTGATGGTGGTGATGATGATGGTGATGGGGTGGTGGCGGTGAGATAGTGATGGTAAAAGTGAGCTGCTTACTGTGTTCTGAGCACCATGTCAGATTCTTTCCATACATCAGTCTGAATCTCTCCTACTGCTGCCATGTTTTCTACAGTATCCTATCACTTTTTGAGGTAATAATGAGCAAGAGGAGTGATATATACTAAAGTCCCCCTCTGTGCTACGCATAATGTTATGCTCTGGAGGCGGAGGCAGGAGGATCAGGAGTTCCAGGTCAGCCTGGGCTACAAAGTGCAACCCTATCAAAAAGAAGAAGGGAGCCTTATTTTGCACTTGACAACCAGAGCAGAAAATATGGAGTAAAAGCTATGTAATTCTAACAAACATCTTAAAATAGCCAGCCAGACAGCCCAGAACCTACATGGACTTTTAGAATTTAAAATGCATATTTAGGAAAAAAAAAAGAAGAAGAAGAAAAGAGAGAAAGAAATCACCTCTTTCTTTCTTTTGTCTAATTCTAGTATTTTTCCTCTGTCTAGATCTTCAGAAAATATTTACTGATAATTTTTAAATCTAAGTTATTTTATTTTATAGGCTTATCTTAAAAAAAAAAAAAAACACAACTGTACCAAAAAGTGATGTAAGCATGTGTAACTGTTGAGAGTAACGTGATTTTCCTCATTGTTTTATTTCTAATGCTTTGTTACAAGAATAGTCTTTTCTATACTACTATGTTAAATAAATGCTCGAAATATTAATGTACATCTTCATCCTTAGTCTTGCTTCCTATTTCTTATAATCCAGAGAGAATATCTTATTTTATTCATAAATTTTACTTTCAGGTTGTCATATGTATAGGCAGTGGAGATATTCTAATTTTTGACTATGCATAAATTTTACAGTTGAGTTAGCAGCTTTTATTTTTATTTGAAAAAAAAATGAGGAGATGGAGAAACCAAAGACAGTGTTAAGGAATGGTCATATGGTAACCATAGTTGCTGATAAGCCTGTTTGCAATCTCATTTTTCCGTAGGTGGTTGCCTATCACTATTGCCAAGCAGATAATGCCTACACCTGCCTGGTACCAGAATTTGTCCACAACGTTGCTGCCCTGCTCTGCCGCTCACCTCAGCTGACAGCTTACCGGGAGCAGCTTCTTCGGGAGCCTCACCTGCAGAGCATGCTAAGCCTCCGGTCCTGTGTTCAAGACCCCATGGCCTCCTTCCGGAGGGGAGTCCTAGAGCCCCTGGAGAGCCTCCACAAAGGTATAGATGAGGTCCAGAAGAGCCCTGGGCACTCATAGAGATGATTGTGTTCATTCTATGACAAATCTAAATGGTCTATAGCTGACACCTACAAATTATAGTTTACAAAAGACTTTTCTTGAGTGGAATGTGATAGAGCACACATAGTCCCAGCACTTGGGAAAGGCTGGGGTAGGTGGACTCCTTGAATTGAGGAAGTCAAAACAAACTAAGGCAATATAGCAGGACCCTATTTCAAAAGAACAAGTTCCTATAGAAACTGTTCCTTCCTCCTTCCTTTGTAAAAGTTCTCATTTTGAAGTAACAAATTTTGTTTGTCCTCACTTTTTCATTTTAAGTTTAAAAATTCCGTTAGTATTCTGTAAAAAGCTTGAAAATTAATAAAAAGAAGCATTCTTTTTCATTTATTTACTTATTTATTTACTTACTTACTTTATGGCCTGACCACAGCCCCCTCTCTTTCCTCTCCTCCCAGTCCCACCCTTATGTCTCCCTTCCCTTCTCCCTTTCTTCTCAGGAAAAGTGGGGACCGCACATGGGTACCAACCCACCCCAGCACATCAAATCAAAACAGTACTAAGTGCATCCTCTCCCACTGAGGCCAGATAAGGAGCCCAGCTAGGGTAAAGGGATCCAAAGGCAGGCAATAGAGTCAGAGATAGGCCCAACTCCCATTGTTGGGGGACCCACACGATGTCCAAGCTGCTCATCTGCTACATATGTGTAGAGGGCCTAGGTCCAACCAATGCATGCTCTTTGGTTGGTGGTTCAGTCTCTGAGCCCCCCATGGGCCCAAATTAGTTTATTCTGTAGGTCTTATGGCATCCTTGGTCCCTCTGTCTCCCCCAGTCCTTCCTCCTCCTCTTCCACAAAACTCCCTGAGCTCCGCCTATTGTTTGGCTGTGGGTCTCTGCCTCTGTTTCCATCAGCTGCTGCATGAAGTCTCTCAGAGGACAGTTATGGCAGGCTCCTGTCTGCAAGCAAAGCAGAGTATAATGTTAGGAGTTGGTTGCCTTCTGAGATCGGTCTCCATTTTCTCAATTTCTGCTCCATCTTTATTCCTATACTTCTTGTAGGCAAGAAAACATTTTGGTGGAAGGTTTTATGGGTGGGTTGGCGTCCCCCTCCTTCCACTGGGAGTCCCCCTGGCTACAGGAGGTGGTGACTTTAGGCTCCATATCCCCCACTGCTGGAAGTCTCAGCTAGGGTCACCCCACAGCCCCCGGGAGCCTCCCCTGTCCCGAGATGCCCCCGCATTTCCATTCTCTCTCACAGTTCCCCTCCTCACACCTGGCCCCCAGTCCCCTTTTCCCTCCCCACTCCCTCTCCCAGCCACTTCCCTCCCTCCATCTACTTCGCATGTGTGTTCCCCCTTCTGCGTGAGATTCAAACATCCTTCCTTGGGCCGTCTTTGTTACTTAGCTTCTTTGGATATGTGGGTCGTAGTATGGTTATCCTGTACTTGATGGCTAATATCTACTTGTAGTGAGTACACACCATGTGTGTCTTTTGAAGTCTGGGTTACCTCACTTGCGATGATCTTTTCTAGTTCTATCCATTTGCCTGCAAATTGCTAATGTCTTTGCTTTTAATAACTAAGTGGTATTTCATTGTGTAAATGTACCACATTTTATAAAAAAAGTTTTGGTTTTTGGGGTTTTTTTGTTTTGTTTTTTGTTTTGATAGGATTTCTCTGTGTAGCCTTGACTGTCCTGGATTCATTTTGTAGACCAGAGTGGCCTCAAACTCACGGAGATCCACCTGCCTCTGCACCCGCCCCACTCATCCCCCCCCCCCCCCCCCAGTGCTGGGCTTACAGGTATACACCTCGGCACTTGGCCAGAAACTTATGTAAATGAATTTGGCTTTATTAGCAAAATAATTGTTTCATTCATTAAAATATTCAAGGCCAATGAGATGGCTCTTCAGTGAGCAAAAGCACTTGCCTCCAAGCCTGCCAACCTAAGTTCAATCTCTGGGGACCCACATGGTAGGAGAGAACTCACACACACACACCTCTTTATAATTTGAGAATTGATATTATAATATTAGTAAACTGAAATAAATTTCTTAGTGCAAAACTTGAAAAATTGTTTGCTCATGTATAAAACCAAATAGTGTAGCTTTTTTTTTTAACTTTTAATTTCATTTACTTTTACTTTCTGTGTGTTGTGTAAGTGTGAGATCCCTTGGAACTGGAGTTAAAGACAGGTGTGAGCTGCCATGTGGGAGCTGGGAATTGAACCCGGGTCCTTTGGAAAAATAGACAGTGCTCTTAACCACTGAGCCATCTCTCCAGCCCCCAAGAACCAATATTTTATAGTAGCCCAGACCTTTTATTTTGAGCCTAACTTCATTTCCTGTTCAGATTAAACCTGTTTCTTCATTAGCTACCCAGAAATGTTCAACCTTAGTCAAGAATTGTACACACTCACTCAGTGAACCCTGAAATTGTACCCTCAGCCTGAACCTAAAGATGGATTCATTCAGTCAATTTAGAAGGGAACTAAATGCCAACAGTCTTCTTACATGAGGATCACTAATGAGACTGACTCATCTTCTAGGAAGCTGCCTGGATCTTGGGACCGGATCTTTTAGGTCTGCCATTCTCCCAGCCTCTCTTCTTCCCGAACACATTCACATATAGTTCTATATAGCACCTCAGTCTTTAAGGAGTTCACAAAAGAATGTGCAGTCTATTACCTTTAAGCTGTGATAGAAACAACCACAGTCTGTTTAGCTTTTACATGTGTGATGGAATAGTGGATTTTCAAATGCAAGACCTCATAATTCCAACTGTCAGACTCTCACAATGAAAATATGGTTCGTATTCCTTAAACTAATACACAGTCTCATATATATGTGATCTAATGAAAATCCAACTAATTTGCCAAATGAATGATTACATATCTTTATAGTAAGTTATGTGCTCTGAGCATTCTAATATATTTTTTTCTATACTGATATGTGATCAGAGACCCAATGAGAACTCACCTATCTGCGTGTTAGCTGTAAAGTAATTTGTTTCTTTCTATCTCAGAGAGAAAAATCCCAGATGAAGATTTCATCATTTTAATTGATGGATTAAATGAAGCAGAATTTCACAAACCGGATTATGGGGATACAATTGTATCATTTCTAAGTAAAATGATTGGAAATTTTCCTTCTTGGCTCAAACTAATTGTAACAGTTAGGACCAGTTTACAGGTATGTGTTTGTTTGCTTCTGAACCATAGATTAAACTGAAAATGTTCTAGATCCTAGATCTCTCAGCTCTTCTTAACCCTAAGAGGCATGATCTAGAAAGAACATTCTCTCTATATGTGACTCTCAGGTGCCTATTCCCACTGCTCTGAATAAAGCTTCATAAAATGTTCCTCAGAAGGCTGGTGTGTAATCCAAGATCTAGTGAAGCAGAAGGAAAAGGTCAGGAGTTCTCAAGATCGTTCTTAAAGGAGAAAAAAAAATAGCACAAAAAGAAAGTCTGTTCTTCAGATTTGTCCTGCTGTAATAGTACAAAGGAAAATCGCCATACATTTGAATTCCAGTCCACACCTTTTATTATTTAATGTTGTACAAAATCTAGGTCAGCCTGAAGTGGAGGTTCATACTTTCTCCTTCTCTCCTCACATCTCTTTGAGCTCAGTTTTTGGTAGTGTGAATGTACAGTTGTCTCTGTACGTGCTTTCCACTAGCAAATATTGACAATATTAGGACTTTAGGTTAATTTTATTACAACTAAGAGATAAGGCTTTATTTTCTTTAAATTATCTTTTCTACCGACTACTGACAGCTCAAAGGCCTGAAAGAACCAGGCATGTAAAACTGAGCCTGTAAAAAAATCCTGGGCTCTAGGGAGTTAGAGTTGATAGCTCCATTCTTTCATGTTCATGTGTGGCTTGGAGCAGTGTTTCTCATATTTTCAAAAAATATCCCTTCTTAGTAAATATCTGATGGAGTATATACTCACCACATTGTTTTGATATAGCCCACTTGTAATAACTAATATACAGAAGAGTCACAGTAAGTCCCCCTTCCCCCTCTTTCAGTTTTTACCATTATTCTTATATATTGGCAAATTATATTTACTGCCTTCTTGAACAGAAGCACTGTCTCTAATCCTGTCGCCTTACAGATGTTTATGTTATTCTGCAGGACACTTGAATTACAAAGTCTAAATCTACACAATGATCTTTACAGCTAAAATCATACACAATCTAATTAGTGGATAGTAGCATAGTTGTTAAAAATATAAATAGGACAGATCTCCAAGAACAAAATCTTGCCTTTGGTTTTGTTTGTTTGTTTTTCACTGTATAGCCCAGGCTGGCCTCAAACTCATGATCCTCCTGCCTCAAGTACTGAATTTACGTATTTGTGCCACTACACCTACCTATAATCTCTATTCTTGATATTTATGTATAAGCAGTATTGTTATGTATAAGCGTATTGTCCTTAAATCTATTCTAACATGATGCCATGTGTAATTGAAGAAAGAATTTTAAATGTCTAGGTAGATAAAGCATAAAACCCTTAATTTTTCAACTGTACCAAGAGTAGACAGAGTACTATGCATATTCTAGATTTTATGCGTAAGTCTTCATGGGTAAGACTTACAGTAACGAGCCGGGCGTGGTGGCGCACGCCTTTAATCCTAGCACTCGGGAGGCAGAGGCAGGCGGATCACTGTGAGTTCAAGGCCAGCCTGGTCTACAAAGTGAGTCCAGGACAGCCAGGGATACACAGAGAAACCCTGTCTCAAAAAACCAAAAAAAAAAAAAAAAAAAAAAGACTTACAGTAACGTCACAGAGACTGCACTCTGCAATAAAGACTTTTTAAGAACTGTTTTCTTCATAGAATCATAGGTGATGTTTTCATTGCTTCCATAGACATTCTTAGATATTTTGAGTATGTCCTCTACTATCCTAATGAGTGGAGATTCAGTAATGAATAAAACACACATCTGTGCTTTCATAACACTTTTTAAATAAGGAACACAAACAAAAAAGTATAATTAAACATTGTAATATTAAGGGTAATGTCAAACACTATGAAGAAAAATAAAATAGTATAAAGAGGTAGAAATAGTAGTTGTTTTTGATAGATAGGAAAAGCTTCCTCCAGGAAGCATTAGAAAGTGGTGAAATCTGATCTACCATTTTTAAAGATCTATCTTCTGGTTGTGTAAGTAAAAATTCACAGGATGAAGACTATAAGCAGAAAAGCAGGGGGAAATGATGACATCATAAACTAGTAATAATGGTAGAAAACATGAGATACTCATATTTGGGAAATAATCATGAACAATGAAAAGCAGTTGATCAGCCAGGTGTGGATTTCACACCTGTGATGTCATCATTTTGAGGACTAAGGCAAGATAATGAAGAGTTCTAGGCCATTCAGGCTATATAGTAAACTTCAAAAAGAAAAAAGTCTTAATGACAGACTTTTACGAGTGTGAATATAAGCAAGAAAACAAGAATAAATCCTGGGGGTTTTTTTGTGAGTGCATGAGCAAAGATCACAGATGGCTCCCAAGAATTTAGTGTCAGAGTCAGTGACAATGCAATTAGTTTGTTGACGCAGGGAATGTCTTGTGATTGAGTATAAAATTTAATAATTTTTATTTTGTCACATAAAGAGAATAGGAAGAAATGTTCTTCAATTTAATCCTAAAGTGCCCTTTACAAAGACCCATAAAAAGCCTCAGTATTGGGAAAAGCCGTGTTTTTACTGTGTGCATAACTTGCTTCAGTCTGTGGATGTCATGCTTAATATTGTTTTCTTCTTTGGCCACTCAGAAATTTAGACTGAGTCTGGACCTCATAGTTTCTAAGAGAGTTAGGAGAAACTGAAGGTCTTTCTGTCTATCTCTCTCTATCTCTCTCTCCATTTATTTTAGGAAATTACCAAGTTGCTGCCTTTCCATAGGATATTTTTGGATCGACTAGAAGAGAATGAAGCCATAGACCAGGACCTGCAGGCTTACATCCTGCACCGGATTCACAGCAGCTCAGAGATCCAGAATAACATCTCACTTAATGGCAAGATGGACAATACTACATTTGGCAAGCTCAGTTCTCACCTCAAGACCCTCAGTCAAGGGTCATATCTATACCTGAAACTCACATTTGACCTCATAGAGAAAGGCTACCTAGTGCTGAAGAGCTCTAGCTACAAAGTGGTTCCCGTTTCGCTCTCTGAGGTTTATTTACTCCAGTGCAACATGAAGTTCCCAACCCAGTCTTCCTTTGACCGGGTGATGCCTCTGCTGAACGTGGCCGTGGCCTCTCTCCACCCACTCACTGATGAACATATCTTCCAGGCCATCAATGCCGGCAGCGTTGAAGGCTCACTAGAATGGGAAGACTTTCAACAAAGAATGGAGAACCTCTCCATGTTCCTAATCAAGCGCAGAGACATGACGCGGATGTTTGTGCACCCCTCTTTTCGAGAATGGCTTATCTGGAGAGAAGAAGGAGAGAAAACCAAATTTCTCTGTGATCCCAGGTAAGATATGTATCCGTGGTAAGTGGCTCTGAGCCTGTTTTAAAACTTACTGCATAGAGCATGGATATTAAAGGCAGTGGGAACTGCTCTTCATTGAACACTTCGCACAGAGGAGGTTTTTCTCTGCTTCTTCTCAAGGTTAGCAGTGTTTTGCCTGTTCCGCACACTGTGACTCACCAAAAGACCAAAGCTCTGACACTGCTGGGTTTTTATTGTCCCAGACCTTGTTATGATAACTGTGTTAGTGGGCGTGCCTCTCAGCCTATTTCTTCATGCTGATTCATTAGAAAGCTAGTTTCAGATTTTGATGGTGATATTAAGCCAGGCAGAAAAGAATTTATGATATTTTCCCAGAGCAGGAAATGTATAATGAAGAATGCTTGCATGGAAGGCATAGGAACTGTTGAGTCCTCTAGGAACTGACATTTACAACATGACCCCAAACCTTAGACCTCCCGAAAGGCAGGAGTAATCCCTGCCTCTTACCGCTGGTGAGCACTACACAAGGCCTTACAGTTTAATACCCAGACCAGCACAGGTTCAAAAGATGTTTGGAAACCGTGTACCTTGTCCTCCCTTGCCTTTGCAACAATGGACATTTCAAGAGTGTCCTATCTTAGTCCTGTGAGTAGGTAAAGAACAACGCACTTCTGTTATTAGCACTACACGGCAGAGCTTTTTAAAGCTAACAGTAATCAAATCTGGGTCTCTTGCATGAGTTGTATGATGTTCACAAAACTGTTTTCCTATAAGGTAGCACCCAGCCTTTTGCCTTCTGACCTTTATCAGATACATGGACCTGCAGATAGCATCAACCCTATATGCATCTTAGCCTTCCCTAGTCACATACACCTATGATAGAGTTTAATTTATAAATTAGTCACACTAAGAAGTGGGAGACAATAAAGTGATATAGTGTGATAAAGGATACATGAATATGGTCTCTCAAATTATCTTACTGTGCCTTTATATTTTTCTCTTAACAAGCTTACCAAATCTTTTTGGCACATCCCAACTGTCAGTCAATGTCACTACACTTTTGATTTAGGGCATTATTAATAAAATAAAGCTTACAAGGACACAGGCACCACAACGACCAGTCTGCTAATGGGACTACAAAGTGATGCGTGGGCATATAGCACATGCAGTGTGTACACGCTGGACCAAGGAATGGCTCAGGTGCCAGGCAAGACAAAGTAGGGTAGCATGAGGTTTCGTTAACAATATTCAGAAAACACAATGTGGCTTACAAGTTGCTTATTCGTGTATCTTTTATTTAATATTTACCATTGATCTTGACTGACTGAAACCTCGAAAACTAACATGGCAGATAACAAGACTACTGCAGATCTTGTTCATATCGCTCTGACTCTTAAAACATAGAGTTAAAAACTGTATAGTTAAGAAGCAATATTTAATCTAGAATTACTTAATAAACACTTTGAGGCCAGTTCCCAAACAATCTCTTGCTAACTAACCTGTTTTCTCATCATATATATATATGAAGCAGAGGATTGAAAAGGCATGTAAGGTCCAAGGTAAGCAGACTGCCACCTAATTAACAGTATCTGTGCAGTATGTTATAGCTATATAGGCTTGCTTTCCCAGTGTCATTTATTAACCGAGAGCCACAACAGACACTTTTTACTTCAGTGCTGAGTAATCTGTTCTTTGATGTTTTAATAACACGGCTTCTGAATGGCAATCTTATTTTGTTTAAAAGAGAACAAGTAAGTTTGTAAACAGGACCAGGAGTTATAAAAAAACATCATCCTAGATTTTATTTCAGTTGGAACTCAAGCTCCTCCTCAGCACTGGACAGCATCAGCCTTGTTACTCAAGTGCTCATCTCATAGTTGAGACACCCTGGGCCAACAAAGTGGAATTGCACTGAGAACTAAAGGGCAAATCCCATCTGGCCTTTCAGAGAAACTGGCTACAACTACTTTTCATTAAGGACTATTGCCACAGGGTTTGTCTTTATAGCCTTCAGCTTCTGCTTCATGTGCATTTTCCCATGTTCTCTCTAATTCTGTCTAGCATACCTAGTGTCCTCAGTAGGCCGGAGTAGACCAACTCAGTGCCTCAGAACACACCAGGTACACCAGAGCTTGACGTGTGCATTTGTCTCAGGGACAATACAGTGCCACTTCTTCTAGGCCATTTTCTAGACTTGAAGCAGTTGTCCACTCTGAACTTATTGACCTTATTAGGGGATTAAACACAGGTGAACAGTCTACTGGTGTCAAAAATTAGTTGACATTCATCAGAAATAGACTGCTTAACGGTATATACTCACTTATATCAAAACACTAGTCCAAGGGATACGTCCCATGAAAAACCTTACTTACCAAGAAAGTGGGTCAGAGGAGAGGACATCCTATTGAGACTTTAGGCGAGAGTAGCATGGAAGAATGGGGAAATAACAGGACCCACAGGGTCCTGGAAACCTACAAGAAGAACTTTATGACAGGCAGATCTGGGTCCTGGGGTCCTCCTCAAACTAAGGCACCAGCCAAGGAGAAATAGGCAGTAAACTTCGAACCCCTACCAAGACCTAGCCGACGAACACGATATTCTCCACTGTTGAGTGGAGAGTGAGATCTGATTCTCACGTGAACTCTGGTGCCCCTTTTCTGACCATGTCCCCTGGATGGGGAGGCCTGGTGGCACTCAGAAGAAGGATAGCAAGTTACCAAGAAGAGACTCAATAATCTTAGAGCATACATAGGGGGAAGAAGTCTCCCTCAATCACAGACATAGGGGAGGGGAGAAGGGGGGAAGTGGGAGGGAGGGAGGAATGGGAGGAAACAGGGGAAGGGCTAACAATCAAGATGTAATATGAATAAATTAATTTAAAAAAAAAAAAAAAAAAAAGAAAAGAAATAGACTGCTTAAGTAAGTGGTTTCTGCCTAAACAGAAAAGCTCTGGAGTGGTATAAGGAAGAGCAAATCCAGAGGCCAGTGCTACAGCTGATGTTGAATTTTCTCCATTTTAAATATCGGATTGCCTATTGTCCCAGAATCTGAGCAGAGAATTGACATAATGGAGGGAATTATTTAACGTTTCATCAACATAATTGTAGCAGAAAGAAATAGATTATAAACAGTCTCCTTCCCTGGCTTGGTAATTGAGTAGTAGGAGGGCTGGCTGCTTAAACAGAATATTTCTAGAAATCATTTATATCATCAAAACTTTGTTACAGGACCACATTATGTAGAACAGGCCACAGCCCTCCAGCCTCAGCATCTCAGGAGCTAGCAGTACAAACATGCACTACCATGCCCCGTCTAAAACTTCTTTCTGACGTCAAAAGCGTTGGGGTCTTCTGTCTTTTTAAAAGTACTTCTCACAAGCCTGGGCTGTCCTGCCTAATTCTGTGTCTGTTTCCCACTGTTCAGCACTGTCACACTCTGGATTTAATTTGGCCTGTTTTATTCCATTGGGCATTGAGAGAGAGTGACCCACTAATCTAATAAGCTAACCCTGCTATTATGCTAATAGTAGAAGGTAGACATCCCATTTAGGTGACTTGTGCATTCTAAGTGAGGGGCTGAGAAATGGAGGCACTAGCCTTCTCTACCCAACCCATTAGTGACATTGAGAGTGGACATTAGAAGCTAATAGAAAGCAGGGGTTCAGCCTTGTGGTGCTATCTAATTACTGCTTAACATTTCTCTACCACATTAGGCTCGGCCTAAATAAACTTCCATACTTTTTTCTGTTCCCTTTCCTCGTTTTTTTTTTTCTCATGATACCTAGCCTCCCCTAAGCACAACTCTCAGATTAACATTTTGCTGGAAGTGGGGCTGTTTTGACACAGAAATTAGAAGCATTGGCTTCTTTTTTTTTTGTTTTTTTCAAGTATTTGATTTAAACAGCGAAGTTATATAGTGCATATATTTAATATAGAGCTGATACAGCCTAACCTATGATATCAAAATATGTAAGTTTACGTTAGTTTGACCTGATTTTCTCTATCTAAGAATAGCAAATACTGTGGTAAGTAAATAGAGACAAAACTACATAAACCCTTTACTATAATTGTGTATTTAACTTGCTTCTTAATGACCAGAGTTAATTGCTTATAATTAATGGAGCTTGGGGTTTTTTGTTTTGGTTTTTGTGTTGTTGTTGTTGTTGTTGGGTTGGGTTTTTTGTTTGTTTTGAGATATATATGAATAGGAATTAAGAGTCACTTGATGAATTATCTTTTGGAGAAATGGTGTTCTTGGAGCATGTTGTCAGGTAAGCAGTTTGTCTACGGTTAAAAAGGAAAGGGCTTAAAAAGAGGACTGGACTCCAGGTACTAACTAGGCCCGACCCTGGGGCTGAAGATGATGCTCCAACATTATAGAGAGTTTTGGGTAACTGTTCAGACAGCAAATTGTCTCTGTCATTTTTTTCACTTTGGAAGCTGCTAACCTGCACTTCCTGTTTACTCAGGTAATTAATTTTATTCCTTCTCAAGTCTCTCATGGGGTTGAAGACCAGATAGTTCAGTTTTACAATTAAGCTTAGTTGTTTAGGGATTAAGATGTTTTTAGGGGGCTGGAGAGATGGCTCACAACCATCTATAATGTGATCTGATGCCCTCTTCTGGCCTACAAGTGTACATGCAGGCACAACACTGTATACATAATAGATAAATCTTTTTTTTTTTAAAGATGTTTTTAGGTCTAGATAGATGTTTTAAGTTGATAGAGATGAAATATGATAGATACTGATTTACATTCAGAATTTTAGACTTAACAAGATAGGAAAGATGTTTTCTCCAAGGTTGTCAAATACAAATAGCCAAAACACTCGGAATGTAACATTTATATAATTCCTGATTGTTTCATGGTTCTTCTTGCTGTAGGTAGTTTATTATATATGTGTGTAATAATATAAATGTATGTAAGAAAGAATTAATTAAAGTTTTTTAAAAAAGAGGACTGGAGAGATGACTCAGAGGCTAAGAGCCCTGGCTGCTCTTACAGAGGATCCGGGTTCAATTCCCAGCAACCACATGGCAGCTCATAACTTCTTGTAACTCCAGTTTCAGGGGATCCAACACCTTCACACAGGCATACATGCAGGCAAAACGTGAGTGCACATGAAATAAAAATAACTTTTTAAAAATGAAGAAGAGAACATCTACCTTAAAATGAAAAGTATCCATGCCATAGCTATGCACAGCCAGTGTACAAAATGAATTATAGTTAGTGAGAGTTTGTTTGTTCTTCCAATCCAGACATGAGCCTCTAAGTGGGGTAATATTTAATTTTGCCCTCTGAGCAGCACAGACTCAGGGTTACTGCTTCTGGTAGATACTGCAGTGTCTCACAACAATCCCTAAGTGTGAAGTGGGTTCTGTTTCCTAGAAGTGTTTATAGAGACCTCAGCAAACTGACGAAACATGGGAAGAAGATAGACGCCTGGTACAAAATCAGCTCCTACGCCTCTGATGTACCAAGCATCCATCACGAAGACTTAGCTATTCATAGGTGTCCTTCCCACCCTGGAAGAATTAGCGCCTTGCTGTCTTTTTACTTCTAAGGCATCTCTGCCACCAAGGAGGAAATCAGTATTCTAATGTCATGATTTCAATATCATGTTTTCCAGGGAGAGATTTCTTTGACCTTAATATTACTGAGAATTTATCTAATTAAATCATTGAATCCTGTTCTCTAATCATCAAAAAATAAATTCGAAACTAAAATCTGAAGTAATACTTTTCTGACCTAGTCATATTTTTGTGATATGATATATATAAGAAAATATATGAAAATCTAATATTGCCTTCAGTTTTACAAGTTTGTTTTCATTCAGCATAAATGATTAGTGAAATGAGCGAAGCATTTCTATCTTTTAAACTAAGAGGAGGTTGGGGAGATACTAAATGGTAGAGTGCTTGCCTAACATGTGTAAGGCCCTAGATTTGATCCCTACCATCACAAGGAAAAGAAAAGGAAGGAAGGAAGATAGATCCCCTATCCAGTAGATGTGTAGCTTCTTGCTTCCGGGGGCTGAAGCAGGAAAGTCAGAGTTAGAGGCCAATCTCGCCTATACACCAAGACCCAGCCTGACTCTAAAAGTAGAAAAACTATCTAACCATCAGAGGATGGGCATAACATTTATTTTTCCTTTTCCAAATCCAAAAGAAAGTTTTTAAAAGGCTGATAACAAAAATTTTTCATCCAGCCCGGTTAAAACATGTACTGTTCTCCTGTCATTGAAACTTGTGAGAAATGTGGTAAGTCAATGTATATACAAAAAAGAGTTCTGCTTATGATCAGATGGAGAGAGCATCATTTTATGACTTGGTCAGCACAAATGCTCAGCCCTTACTGCTCATGAGGCTTTTATAGAAGAGTGGCAAACAAAAACCCCAAAAGGAGCTTGAATTCTTGTAGATGTTAACACTGCTTCATAGTCTTAAGTATTCATATATCGCTTATTTTAAACATGGTTATAGTCCATATAGAAATTACTGGCTTGAAATAACGTTATCTGAAAATATAAAATGGGAAGGATGTAGAAAGATGACTGAAGGCCTTTTTCTTTGTTTGTTTGTTTTGTGGGGGTTTTGCTTTGTTTTTGTTTTTTGGGGTGGGGTCTTTCTGTGTAGCCTTGGCTGTCCTGGACTTGCTTTGTAGACCAGGCTGGCCTTGAACTCATAGTGACCCACCTGCCTCTGCTTCAGAAGTGCTAAGATTAAAGGTGTGTGCCACCACACCCAGCTAGGTCTTTGGGTTTTGTTTGTTTGTTTGTTTGTTTGTTTGTTTGAGTCTTGTTATTGTATCTTGGGTTTCCCTTGCCCATAATTCTCCTGCTTTGTTTTTCCTAAATTTACAGTCATGTATCCCACTGCCCAGAAAAGGTGTTTTTTAATACTAAAACTAGAATGAAGAGCTATAGACAGAGCTCAGTTGGTAAAGTGCTTGATGTACAAACTTGATCCCCAGAACCCACATAAAAGAAAATCCAGGTGTAGCGGCACATACTCTTAATCCCCGTAATGGGGAAGTATAGATGGATGGATGGAGAAGCCCAGTTCCCACTGAGAGAACTCTGAGAGCTCCTAAGGAATTAACCCCAAAGTTGGCACACACACACACATGCTTGCACACACACATAAGTGCACTCCTATGAACACTTCTACACCTACACAAACACACATGCACATATATATACACACAAAAGTAGCATAAGAAAAAGAGGCTAATTTATCCTACTAATAAGCCTCTGAAATAACACGAGCTGAATCAAAAGAATCCCAGAGGCTACCAAACCAGGATTAATGGCACAGTAATCAGTAGGAGTTATGGCCACCTTAGTGAGACTCGACAACACATTTGTGGGTGTGTGAGTAGAGCAATTCACTCCACCATCTCCAGAGACTTTGAAAAGCAGATAAAACTCCATGTCTAGTCAAAGTCAACACTAAAAGCTTTCTACCCTCTTAACTATAAGAACCCGTAGCTGTGAGATTTTCATTTACTGAAGCCATACGCATATCTAATTGGTTCTAAGTCCTAAAATTGATTTATAAGCACTCATTTATTTTTATCCCCACTGGCCACACCCTGGTCTCCCACGTGGATTCATTTTTCCTCTTACCCTCCTCCAATCTATTCACCAGCTGCCAGAGCGGTTATTTTCTTTTTGTTTGTTTGTTTTGTTTTGTGTTTTGTTTTCCGAGACAGCAGTTATTTTCAAACACAGTTCATACCATGTGACTGTTTCTTTCGGTGCCTTTTCTTAAGGTCAGAACAAACTCAAAGCCCTATATGTGGAGATAGCTTTTGCTTGCCTCTAAAGTAAGAGCACTCCTTCTCCTTTGCACAATTTTCTGCTACTTTTTAGAAGTTTCTTTCTCTCCTCTAGACCTTTGCACTGAACAGCTTCCCTGTCTTATACACAGTGAGCCTTCTCCTTGCTCCTTCAGACTTTAGCCACCTCTTTCCTAAGTCCCTCCTGGATTCTGGCTAAGTCTTTAGTAACCTTTTTATTTCCTTTCTAACATGTGTTACAATTTACTAACTTATTGGATGTTAACCATTACTTATTATCCACTTTCCCCCTGGTCTTTGAGTAGCTTCAGTGAGGTCACTAACTTTTTCTGTCTCACCTTTGCCTCCCTAATGACTGGTAGAGTGCCTGGCACACTGTAAAGTCTTAATGCCGAGTTAATTACTGAAAAAATTATAAGTACTGCTAATTCTAACTCCATCACATAAAATATTTAAGACAGTCTTCTCACAGATAATGTATTTTTTCTTGCTCTGTTACTTCCTATCATGCCCCAGGAATAAGTGAAAACATGCATCTAGCAAGCCTCAATAAACACCTATTAAATAATGTATTTGGGGCATGGAGTTAAGCACTGCAGGACATACAAGTGTAAGTAAGAAAAAAGTAAGGATTTATGGTTTAATGATTTTAATAGATTCATTCATAGCGCTGTGATTCAAAGCAGAGTACAGTGCTAGACATAAACAAAGCTGAGGGACATAGATGGGGTGTGAGGGAATTTGACCACCTTTCTATGGCTACTGCTACTTCACATTATACCAGTCTAGTACAGTCTTACCTCTTCTGCCTCATGAAGTCCCACCACCTGCCTGAACACCTCACACTGGGTCAGAGAGGTCCATTCCAGAGCAGGGATGCATGTGTAGAGCAGAAAGGCCCTAGAAAGAGCGGAAGAAAGGTAGGAGAAGGCACCAAATCCCTATGCAAATTGACTCCTTCTCCAAAATGCCGTTTTACTCATTTCTAAAAGGACATAGCTTTCGTAGACTTTATTTCTAGTTCTAGTTCATCAGGCTTTTAAAACATACTTGCATCAGATATGGGACAGTATACAACAGGACTAAACATTTTGAACAGGAAAGTTATGAAAGGGGATATGGCTCAGTTAGGGGAGTGTTTGCCCAGCCTGAAGCCCTGGGTTGGATCTCTAGCACTGCATAAAATTGGTACACACCTACAATGCCAGCACCTTCGAGGTGGCAATGTGAGGTCCAAAAGTTCAAGCTCATCCTTGACTATGTAGCAATTGTTGGGCAAGTCTGAGCTATGTGAAACTAGATAGACAGACAGACAGACAGACAGACCGACCCAGCCAAAGTATTACTATCTGATTAAAGTAAGGTTGGTAGAAAGAATTACTCCACAGACACATGGATTTTCTTTGCTGAGAATGGATAGTAGCTGGCAGGCTTTTAAGGTAACACAACCAAAGTTTAGCTGTAGACAGCTTTTTTTGTCTGGTTGGTTGGTTGGTTGGTTTGGGGTTTTTTGTTGTTGCTGTTGTTTTTCCCAAATGAAAGGTAAAGATGAGGTGGTCAATCTTTTCTCAGCAGTTGAGTCATATTTGCATCATTTTATAGTCTTGCAACAGAAATACCTTCAAGTCAAAGGCTGAACTGTGTAGTGAAGTGGGAAAATCATCTGGAAGTCTTTGTGTTGCTCTTCCTGATACCTATCTGCTTAGTTTTATTTATTAGTAAGAATTTACAGAACTTCTACAGTAAAAAATATACCAACCACTAGAGAAACTTAGATGAGTCACACACCCTACAGTATAAAGCTATTACCGTCTAATGAAGGAAAGTCAGACAAGCAGCCAATAATACATCATAGTACAATGTGTCACAGGACTCTAGACAAAGAAGAAATGCTTTTTAGAAAATGTAGCATTCAAATTCTGCATTGAAGAATGAGTCAGATTCCACTGGGCAAATTGGGAATTTATAGGCATTGTAGTGACAGGACAGAAGTAGGGAGGAATGTGGAGATAATGCTGGCCTATCTTTAAGACTTCACAGAGGGCCTTCATCACTCTCTGTGCTTGTGATGTGAAGGGCAGCTCTGACAAACAATGTGTGGAAGGGGTTGAAGAAGGGGAGACTGCAGGTTGGGATTCTAGGTATGGGGTTTATGACAGTTGTGTGGGTGGAAATGGGAAGAGCTGGAACACGAGGAGAGTGCACAGAGTGTGTCTGAGAGAGATTTTTCAGAAATACTCCTAAGTACTTGAAGGTAAAGATAGAGGCATCAAAAAGGACTCTAGAATGTATGTGAATGATGGAGGCTAGTGTTGCTACTAAGGAACATAGAACTTTCTAGAGGATGGGCCAGCTAGCATCAGTAGTACAAGAAGAAGAACACGAGCTGGGTGTGGTGGCGCACGCCTTTAATCCCAGCACTCGGGAGGCAGAGGCAGGCGGATCGCTGTGAGTTCGAGGCCAGCCTGGTCTACAAAGCGAGTCCAGGATGGCCAAGGCTACACAGAGAAACCCTGTCTCGAAAAACCAAAAAAAAAAAAAAAAAGGAGAAGAAGAAGACGCTTCTGGGGAGAACACGAATCCCATTTTGAACATGTTCAGAATGAACTGCCCCCAGGTGCACAGACTGTACTTAGAGATGGGAGAGATGCGGCTTTGGACAATAGACTGCATGGAACACTCACAGTGTGGTGGTGTCAGTGAGTGGAAACATAGAACTAAACAGACTGGAAATCAGACCTGTAATCCCAGCAGCTGGGAGGAAAGGCTAGCGAATCACAAGTCTGAGCCCACCTGTGAAACCCAGTATAAAAAAATTACAGAAGCAAGCAAGGGGAGGAGAGAGAAAACAGTAAGTTGAGAAGCATGAAGACAAGTGTGGACTGAAGGCTAGAAGATGACGACTGGGGTCAGCCAAACAGCTCAGTTAGAAGGGGAAACAAAGAGCAGAGGCTGTAGAAGCCAAGAGTGTCACAGGCTATCACCATTACCAAAGTGTAAGTTAAGGAGCCTCTGTAGCTTTCAGAGAATATTTTGAATAGAATGGTTGATAACAGGAGCCAGGTTTATACTTAAAACTTAATGGGAAATGAAAAAGTGGAAACCACTAACATATCCTATGTCTTTTTCTCAGAACTGTAGTACTAAGTAAAAAACTTGGCCAATATTATAGACATTAAGAATGAGCCATTAGAGAATGCGCAAACTCAAAGAAACAAAGACATCCAAGAGGTGAAATACAACTGCGAAAAAGGGGGCAATAGGAGAAATAGCAGGACATTTGTATTACATGGGGTGACAAAAAGACTTTTTAGAAGACCCCAGAAACAAAAACAAACAGTATTACATCAAATTCAAAAATATTCTGCACAAGCCAGGTGTGGTAGCACACACCTTTAATTCCAGCTCTGGAGGAGGCAGAGGCAGGTGGATCGCTGTGAGTTCAAGGCCAGTCTGGTCTACAAAAGGAGTCCAGGACAGCCAGGGCTACACAGAGAAACCCTGTCATGAAAAACAAAACAAAATCTGCACAGTAATGGAACCAGTCAGCACAGTGAAAAAGAACCACAAAGTGGAAGAAAATACTTGTAAACTTCTGGGGTTTCAGTTAGTACAATAAGCACCATGACCAAGAGCAACTTGAGAAGGACGGGGTTTCTTCATCTTACAACTTTCAAGTCACACTTGATACTGAAGGAAGTCAGTGCAAGAACTCAAGGCTGGGACCTGGAAGCAGGGGCTGGAGTGGAGGCCACGGAGTAATGCTACTTTACTGGCTTGCTCTCCATGGCCTGCTCAGGGATGGCGCAGTGAGCTAGGTCTTCCAACAGGTTTTGCCCACAGGCTGATCTTTTTTTTTCTCTCTCTCTCTATTTTTTTATTTTTATTTTTTAAATAATTTATTCAGATTACATCCCGATTGTTATCCCCTCGCCTGTATCTTCCCGGTTCCCCCTCCTTCCCTCTTTCTTCCTATTCCCCTCCCCTAGACCTGTGGCAGAAAAGGACTTCCTCCCCCACCATATGATCACAGCCTATCAGGTCTCATCCGGATGCCTGCTTCCCTTCCTCTGAGTGCCTCCCCACCAAGGGGAAGTGTCAAATAGAGAGCACCAGAGTTCATGTCAGAGCTGTCCCCACTCTCCACACAACTGTGGAGAATGCGCTGCCCATCGACTAGATGTAAATAGGAAACAGGCCAATCTTAGGGAATCATTTTCTCAGTTAGGATCCTCTCTTCCTAGATATGTCTAGGTTTCTGACACTGACACATCCAACCAGCTCAACTATATATCTGATAATAAGCAACAACAACAGAAATCGAAAACAACAAGAAAAACAAATTCACTGGTTCCAAAATAGACAATAGACTGAAATAGATATTTCTCAAAAATCAAAGCAAAATGCTCAGCAATTACTACCAGGGAAATGCAACCCAAATCACAGTGAGTCATCACCTTACCCCAACAAGAATGGCCTTAAAAAACCCTAACAGCAAGAAATGTTAGTGAGAATGTGGAGAAAATGGAACCTTTATACATGGTTGATAAAATGTAACTCAGCAGCCACTACAGAGAATCTATGGAGGATCCTTGGAAACTTAAAAATGGAACTGCCATATGATTCACAGTCTCACTACCAGCTCTGCATCCAAAGGAAAACAAATTGCTACTTTAAAGAGATACCTATACTCCTGTGCTCATTGCAACAGTATTCACAATACCCGCGACAGTGACACAGAAGCAGCCTGAGTGTTCATCAGCTGCCAGATGGGTAAGGTGATTGTGGTACATATGCACAGTGAGGTACTTACTGTTCAGCCATAGGGGGAAAAATTAAATATCATCCTTTACAACTCATGGATGAAACTGGAGAGTAAGTGAAAAGCCAAGCTCAAAGTAATGGACAGAGAAGAATATCACTGAATAGTAATCCCATTTACAAGCATAGAGTTCTGTTGTGTTACTATTGAGTAGAGTGACAGTAAGATAATAATTTACTGTATATTTCAAAAAGGTTAAAGAACTTTTTAGAAGTTTTTACCATAAAATATAAATGTCTGAGAAAGAAAATATATCTAACTTAGTTTAAACATTACATATATGTGTATCAGAAAACCAAGTTACCCCCAAGCTTTTATATTTTTAAACTACATTTTATTGTTGTTTGTTTTTTGTTTATAATTCTATTTATCCTTTGAGAATTCTATACATATATGCAATATATATCTATAATTATCAATTCGCAGTCTCCTCTCTCCAGCTTCCCCTGGTCCCTCCAACATACCCTCTTCCCAACTGCGTGTCCTCCTTCCTCCTTCCCCCCCTCCACCTCCTCTTCACATCCCACTAAATCTAGTTAGTTTGGCCCCTGTGCACATGGGTGTGGGGCCATCCATTAAAGCATTGGCAACCAACTGGTGACAACTCCCCCAAAGAAACATGAGCCTTCCTTAGCAACCATCAGCAGTTTGAGGTGAGGACTCACAAGCTCCTTTCCCATTTATCATGCCGCTTTAACCACAGCTAACATCAATACTACTCAAATTATTCCATATAATAGGAAAGGAAGCGGCCCTGGAAAGAGGGCTCGACAGTTAAAAGCATATGGTGCTCTTGCAGAGGACCAGGGTTTAATTCCAGTACCCACATGGCAGCTCAAATCTGTCTGTTGCTCCCGACCCAGAGGATTCAATGGCCTCTTCTGGCCTCCTTGGACACCAAGAATGCATGTGGTGAACAGGCATTCATGCAGATGTGACTCCTATATACATAAAATAAATACTTTTAATAGAAAGGGAAGGGACACCTCCAAACTCTTTTGAAACCAATATTACTCTGATACAAAACAAGATAAAGATATAACAAAAAGAATTATAAACCAGTCTCAGGGATCAACATACATGCAAAATTTCTCAATAAATGCAAACCAAATTCTGGATCACATCAAAAAGGTCATTTATCAAAAACAACTTGACTTTAAGCCATATGTAAATCATCTACGTGAAATTTGTCACATAAATGGACTCAAAGATGGAAATCACATGATCATCTCAATAGTTACAGAAAATGTCTTTGAAAAAAATCCAATATCTCTTCATGATAAAAGTCATGTGGAGGCTAGAGATGTAGGGAGCTGACCTCAACATAACAAAGGCTGTCTATAACAAGCCTATAGCCACCTTCACTCTAAGTAGAATAAAATTCAAAGCATTCTCACTAAGATCAGGAACAAGAATATTTAGTCTTTCCTCAATATGTTGCTTGAAATCTTAGAGCAATAGTACAAGAGAAGGGAATAAAATGGATACAAATAGGAAAAGTCAAAGCATCTCTATTTGAAGATAATATGATTCTATACAGAAGAAACTCTTAAGAACTACACACACATAAAAGCAAAACTTGTTGAGTTTATAAACACTTGGAGCAGAAACTACTTTCAGACAAACTACCACAGAGATAGATCTCTACAGTGAAAACTTCCAGACATTAAAGAAAGAAATTCAGAAAGACACTAGGAGATGGAACAGCCCCCGTGTTCATGGATCAGAGTTAATCTTGTGGAAAAAGCAATTGACAGATCTATGTCATCCCAATAAAAATTCAGATTAAAGGCTGGGTGTAGTGGCACACGCCTTTAATCCCAGCACTCAGGAGGCAGAGGCAGGTGGATTGGTGTGAGTTCGAGGCCAGCCTGGTCTACAAAGAGAGTCCAGGACAGCCAAGGCTAACACAGAAAGACCCTGTCTTGAAAAAAAAAATTTCAGATTAAGAAAAAAAATTCAAAATGTATATGGAAACACAAGAGACCAAGGACAAAGCAATATTAAACAAAAAGAATTCTGTGGGAGGTATCACCATACCTGATTTTAATTATACTATAGGCTGTAGTGATGAAAAATTGTGGAACCAGCACAAAAACAGACACATAGATGAATGGAATCAAACAGGATACCTATGTATAATCCTACACAATTATAACTACCTGATTTCACTCAACTAAAGCTACGTGATTTTTCACAAAAATGCCAAAGAGACACATTGGAAAAAAAGACAGAATTTTCAACAAACAGTGCTAATAAACATGGATTTTAGCATTTAGAAAAATGAAACCAGATCCTTATCTCTCCCTGCAAAACTTAACTTTAAATGGATCAAGAACCTCAACATAAGACATGATGCCTTACATGAAACAACTTCCTGAACAGTACACCAACAGCCCAGGCCTTAATGTCAACAATTAATAAATGGGACCTCATGAGGCTGAGAAGCTTCTGTAAGGCAGGAGACACTGTCAGTAGAACAAAGCGACAGCCTACAGACTGGGAAAAGATCTTCACCAACCCTTCATCTGACAAAGGTTTAATATCCAAAATATATAAAGAACTCAAGAAATTAAACACCACAAAACCAAACAACCCAATTGTGAAATGGGGCTTGGAACTTAACAGAGAATTCTCAACAGAGGAATATCAAATGGCCGAGAAACACTTAAAGAAATGCTTGTCCTCGTTAGTCATCAGAGAAATGCAAGTCAAAACGACACTGAGATTCCATCTTACACCCATCAGAATGGCTAAGATCAAAAACTCAAATGACACCACTTGTTGGCGAGGATGTGGAGAGAGAGGAACACTCCTTCATTGCTGGTGGGAATGCAAACTAGTACAACCACTTTGGAAAGCTATCTGGCACTTTCTCAGAAAAATGGGAATAGGGCTTCCTCAAGACCCAGCTATTCCACTCCGTGGAATATGCCCAGAAAATGCCCTACCACACAACAGGGACATATGCTCAACCATGTTCATAGCTGCTTTATACATAGTAGCCAGAACATGGAAACAGCCTAAGTGTCCCTCAGTAGAAGAATGGACTAAGAAACTGTGGTACATTTACACTATGGAATACTACTCAGCTATTAAAAACAAGGAATTCCCGAAATTTGTGGACAAATGGATTGATCTAGAAATTACCATAATGAGTGAGTTCACCCAGAAGCAAAAAGAGACAAACGGTATATACTCACTTATATCAAAACACTAGTCCAAGGGATACATGTACCATGAAAAACTTTACTTACCAAGAAAGTGGGTCAGAGGAGAGGACATCCTATTGCAACTTTAGGCCAGAGTAGCATGGAAGAATGGGGAAATAGTAGGACCCACAGGGTCCTGGAAACCTATAAAGAGAACTTTATGACAGGCAGATCTGGGTCCTGGGGTCCTCCTCAAACTAAGGCACCAGCCAAGGAGAATATAGGCAGTAAACTTTGAACCCCTACCAAGACCTAGCTGACAAACATGATATTCTCCACCGTTGAGTGGAGAGTGAGATCTGACTCTCACACAAACTCTGGTGCCCCTTTTATGACCACGTCCCCTGGATGGGGAGGCCTGGTGGCACTCAGAGGAAGGATAGCAAGTTACCAAGAAGAGACTCGATATTCTAAGAGCATATATAGGGGGAGGAGGTCTCCCTCAATCACAGACATAGGGGAGGGGAGACGGGGGGAAAGTGGGAGGGAGGGAAGAATGAGAGAAAACGGGAAGGGCTAACAATCAAGATGTAATATGAATAAATTAATAAAAAAATAATGTGGAAAAAAACACATGATGCCTTGAAACTACTAGAGAAAAAAGTAGAGTATACTCTGTGCCTGTGTTTATATACCAGTGAGAAGTAAGTTCTGAGAAGAGAAATGCAAACAGTGAATCTGGCTGTCTGTCAGAAAGGCAACTTGAAGGTTCTTTCCTGTGCAGGGATATAATGTTGGCTTAGCTAATCAGAATAAATGTTTCTGAACTCATGTGAAATTTTATTTTTAATTCTCATGTTGTATTTCAACTAAGGATCAGGAGCTACAAAACATACTCAGAGGAAGGAGACACCTTTGTCTTCTTAGAGCTGACAGAAGTTGAGGCATGCAAAGGCATGGGAGTCCTTATCAAATGCACTGACTCCTTTGTGTCCAGAACGATGATTGCCTGGTGACATGAATGTCTGTCACTGAAAATGGTGCTTTATCGTACCATCCTATGAATTACTGTTTTCTAAACACAAAGACCACACACAAGAGGAACAGTCATTTAAAGCAACTCCTCTCTTTACCTTTAGTCCACGGTGGGCTATGGTAGAGAACCTATTGATGCTGACAGTTTCGTTCCTTTGTATTAGCTGTCTTGTGATTTGAAAAATGATTTTGTGTTTGCAGAAATAACTGACAATTCTTAAGCATAGAGAGCCTTTTGTATTGATTGGTTTAATAGTGGTAGAAAATGACCACAGAGTCCTTCTTCTGATCCCATGATTAAATTTTTGAAGTCTTTCTCTAAGGTATGATTTCAACTTGTTTCAAGAAAACTAACATCTGAAGATAGTGTTTTATTTTCTGTTTATTTCACTGACATTGAGATCTCAAGTCCATTCTTACTCCTGCTCTTTCTGTCAGTCCATCCCTCTGTAATCAGTCTCTCAACACTTTCACACTAAAGATACTGGTAACTGCTAGAATAAATAACACACTAAAATCTCAAGAGTTTTTCCCCACTAGAAATGTATTTTGATTCACATAAAATGCAGAGGTTTGAAGAGGTCTGTACTACACAGTTCTGGAGGGACCTGGTCTAACGGAGATTCTGCCATCTTTTAACACACTGTTGTTTCAGGGGCATCTGCTTGTTGTCATCAGCTGGCAGACTGGACAAGACAGATCAAGTGCAGGAGCAGATTTTTCTGGGCCATGAAGAAGCAATGACTATCATTTCTCCCCACATTTCATTAAGCATAACTCAGCAGTGTGATGCCCTACCCTCACTCCCTGTTGAATGTAAGGCCACTTCCCAAGAACAAGTCTTGACTGTGGAAGGAAAGCAAACCTTGTAGGTGGTAGCCAGCTCTTCTCAGTCTTGATCTCTCCAGATCTCCCTAATTCCCCACACTTGCCTCTATAATATGGAAGCATTCCACGGCAGTCCATAATGTTTCAACACATATTAAGATAGGCACCTCGCTAACTGGTTGTGACCGTTACCATTTTGTCACATCTGGCCATCACACAGAATGTCAACACATCCAAGTCTTGTTTCTCTGAAACAAAGTTGTATCTGTTGAGTATCTCATCATAAAAGCTAAGAAAATTAATAAATAAACTACACATTACTGGCCAGTACTACAATGATAAGCAAATATCAATGCCTGAAATATTTAGACCCACTTAGATTTTTGTTGTTTTTTTAAATAAATTTTTTTATGTTTTGCTTTTGTATTTGTCCATGTGAGGGTGTCAAATCCCCTGGAGCTGTTGACAGTTGTGAGCTACCATGTGAGTGCTGGGGATTGAATTCGGGTCCTCTGGAAGAGTAGCCGGTGCTTTTAACCACTGAGCCATCTCTCCAACCCTATATTCACTTGTTAGCATATTTCAGTTCTACAAATAAAAACTTCAAGACTAGCTATCTCCCTGGAATGCTAAGTGCCACTATAATAACGTGTAAACAGTTAAATGGGAATGAGGCAGACCGAGTCTTGCTTTAGAAAGTTCTCTGAACTCTTTAGGCATAGGAAACGAAGTCATCAAATGACAGTAGCTCCTTGTTACTCAAAGTTGTCATCAGTGAATTTGTTTTGTCTCCAGTAATGTGTATCAAAGAGTACTGATGCCTGCAAGTGAGAACAGAAGACAGTCTCCCCCCCCCCCCCCCAGCACCCATCTGGATACCAACTTCTCTGGCTTTTCTTAAAGCATGTGTAACCAGGAAAAAGAAGAAAAGACAGTGTGGGTGGGGTGGGAGGGACCTGTGATTGCGTCTCTCCTAAACGATCTAAAATCAAATATAACAGGCATCATGGTGGATTATAGCTGTAATCCACCTCCTAGCACTTAGGAGGCTGAGAGAGAATCACAAGTTGGAGGTCAGCCTTGTGGGGGGAGGGGTCCCTTTCTCCTTCTCCATCTCTCTCCTCCTCTCCCTCTCTTCCTCTTCATCCCCTTCATTCTCTCCCTCAGCCTCTTTGGTATGTGTTGCTCTGTTCCAGAAAAATTTTGCCATAATTAGACTGAATCCATGAGCACAACAAATCCTTCCTCGTTAAGTTGTTTCTGTCAGTTCTTTCCTCACAGCAGTGAGAAAATGACATAGAAAGTAGTCATTCTTTCAGGCAGTGGTGATGCATTCCTTTAATCACAGCACACGGCCAGCCTGATGTACAGAGCTAGTTCCAGGACAACCAAGGCCACACAGAGAAACTGTCTCAGAAAACAGAGAGGGGAGTATCCTTTCCATTCTGCACTCTGCTAAAATTATTTGTAATAAGTCTCACTTATTTCTCACCAAAGTCCTGAGAGGCTTACAGAGTGGTTACATACTTGCCTTTAGTTGTAAAGCTTGTGAGGGTAATAGTCCTTCTGTGCTCACCACTCCTCCTTGACCTTCATAACCACCTTTGAACTTACATTAAAATCTATCTTGCCGGGCATGGTGGCGCACACCTTTAATCCCAGCACTCGGAAGGCAGAGGCAGACGGATTGCTGTGAGTTCGAGGCCAGCCTGGTCTACAAAGTGAGTCCAGGACAGTCAAGATAACATAGAGAAACCCTGTCTTTAAAAAACCTTACAAAAGGGGCAGGAGAGATGGCTCAGCGGCTAAGAGCACTGTCTGTTCTTCCAATAGCTCCTGAGTTCAATTCCCAGCAACCACATAATGGCTCACAACCATCTACAATGTGATCTGATGCCCTCATCTGGCCTGCAGGGGTACAAGCAGGCAGAGCACTGTATACATAATAAATAATAAATTTTTTAAAAAACTTACAAAAACAACAACAACAAAAAACTCAGTCTATCTTGATTGCCATGATCTTCAATTAGAGAGAAAGTATGCTTTGTGTTTGGTCATAAGTAGAATTACACTTAGCAGAGTTCTCTCTGCTTGATTTCTTAATTCACAGTTTCTCAGAATGCTAACTAAAGTGTTGGCAGTAGGCCGGACAGATGCCTCAGCAGTTTCGAGTGCCGACTGCTCTTGCAGAAGGCCCAGGCTTGGTTGTCAGCATCCATAGTAAGCAGCTCACAGTGACCTATAACTCTAGCCCCAGGGACTCTGAGACCATCTGGCTTCTGTGGGCCACACAGTGCACATAAACTCATGTGGGCACACTACAGACACATAAGTAAAGATAAATGCATCTAAATTTGTCAACATAAATGGTTAATGATTTTAATAATTCAGTGTTCTTAGAAGGCAGAGACATGTGGGTCTCTTTGAGTTCAAGGTCAGCATAGTCTATGTACCAAGTTCCAAGCCAGCAAGGGCTAGACAGAGAGCCCGTCTCAAAAAAAGAAAGAGAAAAAGGTGCTATTATACAAATAGAAATGTCGTTCTTTATTCTGGTGGGTTCCTTTTCATGTTCCACTGAATGAGAAAAGTACCGTTACTCCTAAGCTTATAAGTATAGTGTTTTTATGTTTGGTAAACTATAATACACAAGTCTGAAGTGTTACTACTTAATTGCTTAGGAGTAGCTATATAAGAAGCATAGTTTCTATTCCCAATAGAGATTAGTAGAAAGCCTGATTGCTAACAGGCTTTGACTATCCTCCTTTCAATACTGTGCTGAAGATTCATCCTAGTTTCGTCGTGCTACTGTGAGGCACAGCATGACCAAAAGCAACGTAAGGGAAGAAAGGGTTTATTTCAGGCAGACCCTGAGGGCAGGCCTGCTTGCTATTCCTTCCACACAGTGTTACCTCTGACCGGGAACACAGAGCCAGGGAAGTACAGCCGGAACCTTGGGGGAATGCTGCTTGCTGGCTTATACTCAGCAAGCTTTCCTATACAGGTCAAGGCCCTCCTGAGTCCGTTAGTAGACAAGCACCACCCCTCCCCCATAGACATACTTACAGGCCGATAGGATCTAGCCTAGCCAGTGTCTCAGTTGAGGCTCTGCTTTCAGGTGACTCTAGGCTGTAAATCTAGTTGACAAGACTAATCAGAGCAGGGCTTAAAAGGTGTACTGAAGGAAATGTAAGCCATTGAAGAATGTTTAGCAAGAAAGACTTTGATGTGCTTTTGCGTATATTATTGGGCCAAGGAGTAGATGCTGAAATATAAAGTGAAATCCATGGTTCTCTTACACCCATCCAGGTGAGGAAGTTAAAGGAGAAAAACTGCTACTGGAGCTTATGCCTGACAGGCCATGTTTGGGAAGGTACTAGTCTTCAAGTGGTTGTTTGGTTGTTTGGTTTTGGTTTTGGTTTCTCAAGACAGGGTTTCTCTGTGTTGCCTTGGCTGTCCTGGACTCACTTTATAGACCAGGCTGGCCTTGAACTCACATCAATCCACTTGACTCTGCCTCCCAAGTGCTGGGATTAAAGGCGTGCGCCACCACGCCCAGCTGTTTGTTTTTTAAGATTTATTTATTTATTTATTTATTATGTATACAGTGTTCTGTCTGCCAGAAGAGGGCACCAGATCTCCTTATAGATGGTTATGAGCCACCATGTGGTTTCTGGGAATTGAACTCAGGACCCCTGGAAGAGCAGCCAGTGCTATTAACCTGAGCTATCTCTCCAGCCCAAAGTATTTGTTTTTAGGGAAAAGCTCCAACTTCAAAAGATGAGTTTCATTTGACAGTGGCAGAAGTAGAGAGAGCCAGCAGACAGCTAGAAAAACAAAAATGAATCTTCCATATTTGAGATTTCTCTGTGGGAGTCATTCACATTGAGGTGAAAGTTGAAGCCAGGAGACAAGAGCTACCTAGGAGGAAGAGAAGGCAAGGACATCCCTGGAAGAAATGGCGAAAAGTACCTGCATACTGTCACTATTGTCAAGAGGTACTTGGGTTGTTGTTGTCATAATAGAGTTTTGTCTATTTGGGTTGTTTTTTGTTTTGTTTTGTTTTTTGAGGTTTGTTGTTGTTTGGTTTGGTTTTTCAAGACAGGGTTTCTCTGCGTAGCTCTGGCTGACCTGGAACTTGCTCTGTAGACCAGGCTGGTCTCAAACTCAAGAGATCCTCCTGCCTCTGCCTCCCGAGAGCTTGAATTAAAGGCATGAGCCACCACACCCAGCCTGTTTTTACTTTAAAGGAAAGTTTTTTAAAATCTTATTTATTTTACCATGGAAGCCCAATGTAGGTATAGCTCCCAAGGTGACAGTTTTAATAAGACCTAATGCTAGAAGGAAATAAGTAAGACCTAATGCTAGAAGGAAAAAATAAGAGAAAGACAAATATCAAAGATTAAGAGGAAATCACATTACTTGACAACTAAAAAGCTATCAGTGATGTTAGAAAACTAGGAGCCAAGAAGAATAATGTTTGTGAGTGAGCAAATGATATGAAAAGTAGAAACAAATTCACACAAATAAAGCGGATGACATTCAGACTTCAGTGTAACTAGTGGTACTGTACTTTCCAGAAGAGCAAGACACCTGGAAATGCCGTACATAGCATAAATTGTGTGCCTTTTATATCCTAAACACCGTAAGCTTTTGAGTTCAGTGAGCTCTTCAGAACACAGGCTTGTCTTAAATTGGTAATCCTCCTGCCTCGGCCTCTGGAATGCTTGCTAGAATTACAGGTAAAGAACCAGCAAAGTCACTCTTTTATAAAAATCTTCTGTTGTTTCTATTCAAGAAGAAATGGACGACAGTTGTCACCCTCGTCTTACCCTGTATTGTGTGCTACTTATATACTCAGTGCTCAAGCAACGGCAGCAGTAACAGACATTGTTATCGCCAGGTATAGATGCATACTGGAGAAACTCAAGTATCGTAGAATAAGTAAATCAAATCACTGAGACAAAATCAGTTCTGTCTTAACCAAAAAGTTCATTCACTGTAACACAGGCTTTTTTGTTACCTTTGTAATCCCAGTAGACGTGGATTCTCATTCATGGTTTAAAGCTTAAGAAATAGATCAGAGGCCTGTATTAAGGCCTGTATTAATTGTCACAGTTATACAGCCATGAATGAGTAATTAAAAAAAAAAATCCAGGCATGGTAGCACACGCCTTTAATCCCAGCACTCAGGAGGCAGAGGCAGGTGGATCGCTGTGAGTTCGAGGCCAGCCTCGTCTACAAATGGTCCAGGACAGTGAAGGCTACACAGAAACCCTGTCTCGAAAAACAAAAAACAAAAAACAAAAAAACAAAAAAACAAAAAAGCCTTGGCCGGGAAGTGCTGGTGCACACATTTAATCCCAGCAGTCAGGAGGCAGAAGCCTCTGCAAGTTTGAGATTGAGGCCAGCCTGGTCTACGGAGAGAGCTCCAAGACATCCAGGGCCACACAGAGAAACCTTCTCTCTTGAAAACAAACAACAACAACAATAATTACACCAAGTACGCTCCAATAATTTTACTGTAACTAACTCAATGGAATTTTGAGGTCTCTGCCTCTGTTATGCCCTAGCTTTGTTAGACCAGACTGCCAACAAAATAGAGCTTTCAGACTGTTCTCTGTGAAAGTTTAGGGAGCATTTTCAGATGATGTAAGTATAAGAAAGCCCTGTCCTCAGACCTCAAGAGGACAGTGATGATTCTACACAGAGTAAGCCTGGCTGGGCATTCTTCCAGCTAAGTAATTTCCTTCCATGTGATTAATATTGCCTGGTTAAACAAGGTAATCTAATGTCCATTGTAGTTTAGAAATTCTATAAAGGCAAATTTTGGGTTTTCTTTCAAAATCTTACTAAACTGAAGATTCTGGGATGATATAATCACGTGGAAAGTGTACCACCTCATATTCTCAGGCTCAAAAGCAGGGGGAGAAGGAGGAAGATAATCTAGTGTCCTCCCTTCTATCTTGTTTTGTTTTGTTCTTCTTTCTCTCTCTCTCTCTCTCTCTCTCTCTCTCTCTCTCTCTCTCTCTTCTTTTTGGTTTTTTTTTTTCTGGGTTTTTCAAGATAGGGTCTTTCTGTGTATCCTTGGCTGTCCTGGACTCACTTTGTAGACCAGACTGGCCTCGAACTCGTAGAGATCTGCCTCCCGAGTGCTGAGATTAAAGGCGTGCGCCACCACCGCTCTGGGGTGTTTGTTGTTTGTTGTTTTGTATTGAAGACACCTTACTGTAGATCTCAGGCCCCAGCCTGGGATCCTTCTTGCCTACTAAGGTGTTAGAATTAAGGTGTATGCCCTTATGACCTAATACCGGTTTTTTTTTTTTTAATTAAAAAGAAAAAATTCAAGGTATCTGTTGCTGTTTTGTTTGTTTTGTCTGTTTTTACTTAGGAGTGCATGGGTCTGTCACGATACTCATGGGAATGACAGAACAACTTGCAGAAATTCTCTCCTCCTACCAAGTAGATTCTAAGGAAGAAACTCGGGTCATCAGGCGTGGTGGCAGGTACCTCCACTACTGAGACCCTAATGTCCAGTATTTTATTTTTAAGACACTGTGAACATTTTTACACGAAGTAGGCTGCATTGGGTATTATAGAGAATACAGGTGATCTAGATTTTTTCTTTCAATAATATAAATAGAAATACTACACATATGCCACAGAAACATGTTGACACATAAAAGAATATATTTCAGGGAATATCGTTTAACCAGTAAAGTACTTGCCTAGTTGGTAGGAAAGTTGGGGTTGATCCCAGCATCACATAAACAATGTATGGTAGTACACACCTGTAGATAGGATCAGCAGTTCTAAGTTACACTGATGAGATGGCCAGAGGGTAAAGGTGCTTGTTACCAAACTGGATGGATGGCCTGAGTTTGATCACCAAGACCTACATGGTAGAAGGGAAGAAGTGACTCCTACATGTTGCTCTCTGGCTTTCACATACATGCGCACATGCATGCATACATATATACATTCATTTAAAAATCAAGAATGGGTTTTGAGGCCTAGGCTACATGAGACCTTATGTCAATGAAAAAGAAAGAAAGAAATCGTTGAACTAGGAATATAGCTCAGTGGCAAAGTGTTTAGCCCTAGGTTTGCTATTCAGCATCACAAATAGTTGATGTGTGTGTGTGTGTGTGTGTGTGTGTGTGTGTGTGTGTGTGTGTGTTAAAGATTTTCATTAGGATAGTTTGAGCTAGGATAGAAGATTCCAATAAATGGATTAAAATACCCAAAAATTAGAACAGTTTAGATGGTCACAGTCAGAACTCAAGCTCAGTTTTTCTAGTACTTTTTAGCCTAGCTCTGCTTTTGGCATTGTCCTCAGGCCAGCTAATCCACATGATTTGGGCCAAGGAGGCTGTTCTGGCCTTCATGAGCAGATATGACAATATCCAAGACGTTGAGAGGAAGCCTTTCTCTTTCATGAACAGATTCAGTTGGAGTCTGTCATCAGAGAGATAATAGGGGAGTGGGTGCCATCAGGAAACTCAGTATACTAGAGGAGACAGCATGGGGCAGTGTGATAAATATGCAGAGATTATATGTATCTGCTGGTGGCATCGAAAAGGAAGTATTCCACTGCACTAGGCTAGAAAATAAGTAGAGGCTTGGCAGAGGCGGCCAGAGGAAACTTCTATAACAAGGTCATCAGGCCATTTCAGAACATGTTAAGTTTAGGTATCAGGGGACACTCCAAATAGAGAAACCCAGTAAACAGATGTCTCTAAAGCTAAGGCCTAAGGCTGAGAAGAAAAGTCTAGATAAAGAAAAGATACATAGGCTATTGATGGTGGCTGCTGTGCAGACTCATATAGAGGAAGAGTGCAGAGTAAGGAGCACTGACCTGTTAGTACTGATGAAGAGCTGCTGACGACGACAGAAAATAAAAATAACTGGAAATGGCTTTTGTGATGTCCAAACATTTTATTTAACTAGTAACAAATCTCTTTCCCAAGATTCTGACTTAGTGGTGCCTCATCTTATCGGCAATATGACTGGATCTGCATAGTCAAGGCAAAACCATGGCATTAAGTTTCCTAAATGACTCTCTCTTTTTGCAGGAGTGGCCACACATTACTTGCCTTCTGGTTTTCCCGCCAAGAGGGAAAACTAAACCGACAGCAAACTATTGAACTGGGACATCACATCCTCAAAGCACACATCTTTAAGGTAATGGGAGAAGTGAGACTTTTTCTTTCCATCTCTAACAGACCTTCCTAAATACTACATGTAGGAGCGAGCTATTATTCCCATGTAGTCCCTACTTTCTGAAATTAGTCTGCCCCATCTCCTAAATTATATGTCTGGTCATCCCTCAGCCTTTAGAAAGAGAGCTAACGCTGTTTTGACAGAGAAGTTAAATCCTCCATTGAGAGGTTGACAAGGTTAATAGGCCATTTACTCAGACTTTCCAGGGAATACATGTACAGTATCATTTATATAAGGAGAACATGCACATACTTATGTGCTCTACATATGACTAGCTGTGTTATAAAAGTTAATCACAGGTTTTTATGGTAACTAAATATGTGTGTATATATTGTGTTATATGTATAAATGCTAGTAATATATACATATATATTAGAAACTATATATAATATAGCCTCAGTAATTTATAGCTCACATGAAAGCTTAGGAGGAAATGATCCTCACTTTTAGTTCACAGCTCACTATTACTATTTATTACTATTCAGGCTGTAGGCTCATAGTATAGCTCAAATATAAAACACTTGCCTAGCATCCAGAAAACACTGAAGAAATAAAAGTCTCAGGCATAAATGGTAGCAAGGGAGGCTAAGGCTGAGTACTGCCAAGAGTTAAAGTCAGCTGGAGTCACATACCAAGGCTGTACATCACAAGAAGAAAATTCTGATAGTTCTAACCTATGTTGTCCCTCAGAGTTCTTCCCTGACTTGGAATTGAAAAATCCAAGTATCTTAAACAGTTCTCTAGGTCAGACTCACCTCAAGATACGTAAAGACTAACATTTCTCCAAGAGCCTCACAAGTTCTTCCCAGTATATAAGTACACAGCCAGAGAAGCTTGTTTATCAGATGGACAGAAGTGAAACCCACTGTGACAAGTCCCTTATTTGAGTCATAACTGTCTTGTCTTAAAAAAAAAATCAGTGATTCAAAAACGACCTCGCTCAGTGCCCTTACTTGCTATGAGAAGAATACAACGAATATAAGAAGACAAGGTTCCAGTATCAAGAGGGCAGTAAAATGTCTACAACACCCATAAACGCTGAATAACTGTCTTTCAGTTAGATAGGAAATAAGTATCAATCTCTTAACATAACCATCTGCACAGGAGAAGATACAAAGGTGAAGTTGGTGCTTGCCTTTGTACACCATAAAATAAACGCCACACTAACAGAAAGAATATGTAGTCGTTTGTCCAAGTGTGATTTCAGAACATAGAAGCCTACATTGATGCAGAAAGCATAGTGGTCTGAGATAAGAGTGGCTCTGTGTGTGATTCAAGCTGTAAACACTCCAGTGTGCAGCATAGAGTGATGACATGCTAAAGAGTGAGCACTAGACTCTGGTGTTCCTGCTGCTGCCGCTGACAGGATCCTTTTCAGTGCAGAGGCTGTTGAGAGGCTTTAGTTCTCCCAGACTGGGGAAACACATACATACTCCAAATCAAGAGAGGGAGGCCCAAATGGGGAGTTGGAGCTATGCTTCCTGGTTTTCTAGAGTGAAGATGAACCTATAACCTAACTCTAGGCCTGACTGAATAGCATCTGGGAATCCTTCAAAAAGAAATCTACAAATACTTGATTTCATATGTCAACATAAGCAAATCATAACAACTTAGGATAGGCTTGCTTCAGGATTTTTATATGTGTTTGTATATTAACTAATTAGACAAATAAGAAATTAGCAGTTGACATCCCTGCTATTAGCACACAGTGAGAGAAGTTCCAAAATAGTAGTGATTAGAAGCTGTTGTCTGCCCTTCCTCCTTTCAGCGTAACCAATTCTTGGCAGCTAGGTGACTACTCTAGTAGAAAGAGTCAGAACAGAGCTCTACAAGGCCATAAACAATATGGATGATGTGGAAATTAAGTAGCCATTTTTAAATAGTGAAAGAAGATGAAAGGCGCAGTGCCTTCCCTGTAGTGTGAGGCTGTAAACTAGATTCCGTGTCACCCTCCCAGAGGCACTGTGCTTCTGAGGTCCCACTGCTCTACACTTTGCCAGCATTTGACCCACCTCTTAGGGTTGACCCTCTTAATCCGGACAGGACGGAACAGGAGGATGGGTAGACCTGATCAGCATCCTTGCTCCTCATTCTGTCCAGCTGTATGTTTCATGTTGAGACTATTTAGACGCAGGCGGCCACTTTGACAAGGTCATGTCCTTGTAGGCATTGTTTTTTCAATCCAGGTTAGGGATATGAGTAGAGTGCTTGTGGTTCAGTGCCACATAATAAGCCAAGAATGGAGGTTGTGTGCCTATAATCCTGGCACTTGGGTGATAAAGACAGGAAGATCAGAAGTTAAGTTATCCCTGCTACACAGAGAGTTTTAGCCAGCATGGAAAGCACGAATGAGACCCTCTTTTAAAAAGATACACTTATAAGACATTGTAGATATGGGTGGTGGTAGTCTTTAATATCAACACTCAGAGAAGCTCGAGGCAGGCAGATCTCTGAGTTTGAGGCCAGCCTGGTCGACAGAGTGAGTTCTAGGACAGCCAAGGCTACACAGAGAAACCATGTCTCAGAAAATAAAAACAACAACAGCAAAGATATTGAAGAAAGGAGGATGGAAAGATTATAAGAGCCAGAGTACCAGGATGCCTGCTGCTAAATAGTGTCTTCCAGACATGATAGGGACTCTGCACCTATGAAACCTCAGCAGTGTGGTCACCTAAACAAGACCTACAGCACCAGTCAGCATGCCAATACAAACAAGAAAAATTTCTCAACACCCCACCTATATATACATAATGAATCAATCTTCAGGGATGAACCTCCTAATAGGTTATCCAGTACAAGTGGTCAGTTCTAAACACACCTACATTTTTGTTTTGGTTTGGTTTTTTTGAGACAAGGTTTCTCTGTGTAGCCTTGGCTGTCCTAGACTTGCTTTGTAGACCAAGCTGGCCTAGAACTCACCGCGATCCGCCTGCCCCTGCCTCCTGAGTGCTGGGATTAAAGGCGTGCGCCACCAAACACACCTACACTGAAGCAACACTAAATGGTCTCAGTAGAGCATGAATGTGCGCGAAGCAGGCGCGTGCGTGAGTGTGCACACAGGAGGACTTGGAATGGGGAGAGAGGTTGGAAATTACGTAAATTCAGTGTTCATGTATAAAATTAACAAAACAATTTTAATTTTTTAATTTGAAAAAATTGTATGTTATGTTTGTTAACCTGGTGTTTTTGTGAGACTCCTCTAACAGTGGAGTTGGGGGTGTCTCTGAGTCTTGCCTGCTCTTGGAGGACCCTTTTCCTCCTACTGGGTTCTTGCCCAGCCTTGATATTCTTTGTATGAGGGTCTGTGCTGAGGTTTTGTTTTTGTTTTTTTTGTTGTTGTTGTTGTTTTGTATGTTTTTTTGTTTTTTGTTTTGTTTTGTTTTGTTTGTATCTTGTTATGTCATGTTCAGCGGAGATCCCTGGGAAGCCTGCCCTTTTTTTTTTTTTTTTTTTTTTTTTTTTTTTTTAATAAATGGAGGACGAGCCTGGCATGGTGGCACACGCCTTTAATCCCAGCACTCAGGAGGCAGAGGCAGGCAGATCTTTTTGAGTCTGAGGACCGCCTGGTCTACAAAGTGAGTCCAGGACAGCCAAGGCTACACAGAGAAACCCTGTCTCAAAAAAACAAAAGAAAAGAAAAGAAATGGAGGATGAATGGAACTGGGGAAAAGGAGAGATGCAGGGGGTAGTGGGGAGCACTGAGAGGAGTAGAGGGAAAGGAAACTGGCCAGGAAGTATTAAAAATAAAAAATAAGTTTGAAAAAAGAAAGAGCAATCCTAAAAATAAATAACCGGATTTTTGGTTTTGTTGAAGATTTTCTGTTGAGGCATAGTTTTACTGTGTCACCCAAGCTAGCCTTAAATCTTCCTGTCTAGTCCTCCTGAGTACTGGCATCACAAACATGTAGCCACCATATCACTAGAAATAAAAATTGAAACTTGAATGTTTATTTTAGCCATAGGCAGTACTTTAGCTATTGCTCCACCCACTCTTCTCATACAGTATGCTCATAAACTTTTTTAAATATATATTTCATTTTTATGCCATCACAATATCCCTACAGAAAGAAAAAAATATCCCTGTACTAGAAAAGCCTTTTGACAATGTTCACAGATGCAGCTTCCTCGGCATTCACTATTTATCTTGGCACCTTTTCCTTACAAGAATTTCCTCTGTGGAAAACAAGAGCCTCAGCCTTCTGTGGAAAGGCATGACCACTGTGATTTGATATTTTTTTAAGATGAATTTATACCTTTAAACAACAAATACTCCTTTGTAAATGTTCCTTCTATAGTATATCAAATGAATAGAACAGTTTACACTTCAAGGAGCAAACAGAAGAAGCATACATTAAAAACAACAACAACAAACAAACATTCTTCCCCATATCATTTAGCTCCCAGTTTTTGGGCGGTTTGTTTTGTTTTTTGTTTTTTTGAGACAAAGTTTCTCCGTATAGCCCCGACTATTCTGGAACTCACTCTGTAGTCCAGGCTAGCCTTGAACCTCATATCTGTCCTCCTCTGCCTCCTGAGTGCTAGAAGTAAAGGTTTGCAGGTTCCCAGCTTTTATTGTTACTCTTTTCCTGCCCTTGGGATTTTCTGTGTTAATTCACTTGACCCATATTTTGGCAGAAGAGCAAGATGCTTCGGGGGACGCTGGACAGAATGAGGAACAAAGATGCTGATCAGGTCTACCCATCCTCTTGTTTCGTCCTGTCCGGATTACAGGAGATGGACAAGAGGATCAACCAACCATAAGAGCTGGGTCAAATCCTGGCAGAGTGTAGAGCAGTGGGACCTCAGAAACACAGTGCCTCTGGGAGGGTGACACGGAATCTAGTTTACAGCCTCACACTACAGGGAAGGCACTGCCCTTTCCCTCTTCTAACTACCAGGCAATTTAAAGACAGTATTATTCACTTCCCACTGTGTAGTCTGTTGCAGGTCACTGGGTAGTTTCTTCTGTATAGCAGTTCTGAAATCACCTTACGCTTCAGAATTTCCCATTGCATCCTCTGCATCTACTGTTAAGAGGAATAGTAGAAAGGCTGCAGAAACACAGCGAAGTTGAGAGCCCAGTGTGAACAAGGCATTTTACTAAGGCTTGTGTTTTATTAGCCAGATTTGAGTCAGGTGAGCTATCTAGCTGCAAAAGAGGCGGGTAACTATAGTTTCCCCAAATGTCCAGGGAGAAAATGAAATGAAGATCAAGGATCAAATTATCTCTGCCACAATATTATTACTTAATTTAAGTTTCTTAGTCAAGAAAGCTAGTGAGGAAAATGAGAAAGTAAATTATATTCAGATGTAGAGAAGGAAAAAAAAGTCGTTAAGTGATTTACAATTTAAGTAACTGTGTTTCTGTAAAACTAGTCTTTGTCCCAATCAGGGTAGCTGTGTATGTATGAACATGGTTAAAGTGAGACACTACGCTCATTCATTAGTCCCAGAAACCTAGGGGCCACTCACTCACTACTCATGATACTTCTCAGCTGGGTTAATAATTTAATTATTTCACAGAGAGTGGTGGTACACACCTTTAATCCTAGCACTTGAGGGTCAAAGGCAAGATGGATCTCTGTAAATTTGAGGTAAGCCTGGTCTATATAACAAGTTCAGGACAGCCACAGCTAGAGAGAGAGAGAGAGACCTTGTCTCTGCCAGGAAAAAATTAATTATTTAATTGTTTTTATTTTTATTATTTTCAGGGTTTGAGTAAAAAGGTTGGTGTATCATCCTCTATTCTTCAAGGACTCTGGATCTCCTATAGCACAGAGGGCCTTTCCATGGCATTGGCCTCTTTACGAAATCTCTACACTCCAAATATAAAGGTAAACACAAAGAAACTGCAAACAGCCTAAATAATTGACGGGAAAATAGAAGGACATCAAGTAGCCATTTAGTTGATCTCTGAGATGCCTTGGACTGTTTTCTAATGAAGGACCTTTTATTGATTTTAATGTTTTGGGGTTTTTTTTGTTTTTTGTTTTTCAAGACAGAGTTTCTCTGTGTAGCCTTGGCTGGCCTGGAACTCGCTCTGTCGACCAGACTGGCCTCCTACTCACAGAGATCTGCCTGCCTCTGCCTCCCAAGTGCTGGGATTAAAGGTGTGCACCACCACCGCCCAGCTAATTTAATTTGCTATATTTTATTCTAACTGAGGACTGAGGCTGTTGGGTAGCTGGCTGATTCCTGGGGTCAGGATCTGTTAAAGGTTCTGAAGGGTAAATTGCTCTCAGGTAGCCTCTGTTTGGGGAACTGGGAGCAGTGGTGTGCACCTGTGCTCCCAGCACTCGGGAGGCAGAGGCAGGCAGATCTCTGTGAGTTCAAGGCCAGCCTGGTCAAAGTCAGTCCAGGACAGCCAAGGCCTCACAGAGAAACCTTGTCTTCAAAAAAAAAAAGAATTCTCTTAGGTGAGCCAGCATTCAGCACTCAGTATGTGAGCTTCCACTCTAGCTAATGAGAAATATATATAAAAGAGATGTTTTACATTATTTTTTAAAGCAAAGTATGTAAATGGGAATAAATAAAGAATTTTTAAAAATACTTCCTTAAAATGCGACTAGATACTGCTGTAGAGTATCTAGTGATTTAAAAATGACTGACAGGGTATGACTGACTGTTATTTGTCTCTAGGTCAGCAGACTGCTGATTCTGGGAGGTGCCAATATTAACTACCGGACAGAGGTCCTGAATAATGCTCCCATCCTATGTGTCCAGTCTCACCTTGGTTACACAGAAATGGTAGCCTTGCTTTTGGAGTTTGGGGCCAATGTGGATGCCTCTTCCGAGAGTGGCCTAACTCCGCTGGGGTACGCTGCAGCTGCAGGGTTCCTGAGCATCGTGATGTTGCTGTGCAAGAAACGAGCCAAGGTAACAGCTGCCCACTCCGCTCTGCTTTCTTCTTTTCTCTTTTCCTTTCCTCCTGATGGAGACTGTTTTAACTCATCTATCACTTCAGAAATCTAGGTATACCCAACCCTGAGGGAGAGCAGATCAAAGGGGGACTCACGGCCTTACCAATGCATATTACATCAGGAAACTGCCTTTAAAATCTTTAAGAGGCATGTGTAAAATATCATTTATCAGCAACCACAAAAATCCCTACCTGATAGCTCAAGAGTTGTCTACTAAGCACAGAAGAAGCCTCTTTCTGACAACAGTCCAGAAGACAATCAAGGGACAAAGAGACAGCAGTGGGAGGTCACACTCTAAGGCTTCCATGTTGTTGTTTGTTTGGTTGGTTGGTTTTGGTTTTTCGAGACAGGGTTTCTCTGTGTAGCCTTGGCTGTCCTGGACTCACATTGTAGACCAGGCTGGCCTCGAACTCACAGCAATCCACTTGCCTCTGCCTCCCGAGTGCTGGGATTAAAGGCGTGCGCCTCCATCACCCGGCAAGGCTTCCATATTTAAAAAGAAGCCTTAGGTGTGGATATGAGAAAGACCCTCGAGATTTAAAGAAAAGATGCAACGCGTTCAGACTGACTGAGGGCACCCAAAGGGTTCACATTTCCAAGCATGTTACTATTTTTTATGTGGCCTGAGAGAATATGTGAGTGTGAGTGTGTAGGTGCGTGCATACAGAGACTAGAACAGGACACTGGTTTTTTTTCTTACCAGTCTCAATTTTACTGCCATAAGAAAGAATCTCTCATTGAGACAGAATCCTCGCTTTTCAGCTAGGCTGGCTGGCTAGTGCGTTCCCAGGATCCTCTGTCTCTCCCCACTGCCACTGGTATTACAGGTGCATAGCATGTCCTGCTTTCGTGTAGGTGCTGGGGATCATGCTCAGGCTCTCATGCTTACAGAGCAAGGACTCTTTCCAGTAAGCCATCTATCACCCCAGCCCCCAAAATGTTTGCTTTATGGTATTTTCCAAGCCACTGATATAGAAGAATTCAATTTCAAAATACTGGTAAAAGAAAAATCACCGGCTTCACAAATGTGGGCCCCCAAGGAAAACTGTAGCCTTGTGGTATTTTGATTCTGTCATGAAAACTAAGAATGTTGGTGGTTTCACAGTGAAGCTAAAGTAATATGTGCACCCTTATTTTGATTTTGGTTTGGTTTGGTTTGGTTTGGTTTGATTTGGTTTTTCAAGAGAGGGTTTCTCTGTGTAGCCTTGGCTGTCCTGGACTCACTTTGTAGACCAGGCTGGTTTTGAACTCACAGCAGTCCACCTTCCTCTGCCTCCCGAGTGCTGGGATTAAAGGTGTGCGCCACCATTGCCCAGCATGCACCCTTATTTTGAGATGCCCAGTGCTATCACTAGGGAAGCAAGCAAAATTCCTGAGACTAATTGGGGTTCTCAATGGAGTCACAGAGCCTTAGATGTTACTGTGACACAGATTGCCCACCTATATCAATGTCTCCTTTGTTTGAGTAGATGCTTCTAGAAAGAGAATAGCTGTCCCTGGTGTTACTCTTGGTGTAAATTTACATCCTGGCTAGGTCCTTCTCTGCTCTTGTACCACCATGTCATTGTTTACTTGATTTTCATTGTTTTCCCAGAGCAGGTGGCTACAATGTTTATTCTCTCTTCCTATCACTTTTTTGTGTGTATTTGATATTAGTAAGATTAAGTTAAAAACAAGGTGTGGAGCTCCGTGTGGTGGCACATATCTTTAAAAAACATCACTCAGGAGGCAGAGGCAGATGGATTGGTGAGTTGAAGGCCAGCTTTGTCTACAAAGCAAATTCCAGAACAGCCAGGGCTAAACACAGTAACTCTGTCTTGAAAACAAAAACAAAAAAAGCAAGGTGTGGTGGTACACATCTGTAACTGTAGGCCTTAGGAGGCTAGAGCAGGAAAGTCACAAGTCCAGACAGAGTTAGTCTGGGGTGTATAGGAAGTCCTCAATTAAAAAAAGAAAGAAAATGAGGAGGAGGAAAGAAAAAAGTGTCTGTCTTAGGGAGCATCTGTCACAGAACAGTGTTCTTTCCTATACTGGCCTGTGCTCCTACCTAGCCAGAAAGTACTTGGTTTCCTTTCAGCCTCGCCTCTACATGTACTGTTGTCCTGGTATGTTACTCTTTTTTTTCCCAGTTGTTATTTAATTCCTTTTCTTAATTAACATTACCTTTTTCTAAATATCTATAAACCTACAAATGTCTCCCATACCTTATAAAATAAACTCCTCACATGCTAACCAGCAGCTACATCTCATCTCTTCCTTTCCTTACCCCTGACCTCTCACTGCTTCCTAACTATTCATAATCAGCTTCCATGAGTATAAACAAGTTGGGCTATTAAAATCATAAGCAGGCTGGAGAGATGGCTCAGTGGTTAAGAGTGCCACCTGCTCTTCCAGAGGTCCTGAGTCCAGTTCCTAGCAACCACATGGTGGCTCGCAACCATCTATAATGTGATCTGATGCCCTATTCTGGCCTGCAGGTATACATGCAGACAGAAAGAACACTGTATATATAATAAATAAATAAATCTTTTTTAAAAATAATAAGCTTAAGAATCAAACATAATTGGCTTAAATCCACAGCTGAGGCCACACTTACTTCCTGTGAGGACCTAGACATAGTATCTTTCCTCCCTCAGTCTCACTTTTTTCATATACTAAAACAATTAGTAGATTGTGAAATAAAGAGATAAAGCAGTCCAAATCTCGTGGGATACCTAATAAAGAGTCCCAAAAAGGAAAGGAGAGAGACTCTAATTTCCCACCACTCAGCTGAGGTTCTCCACAGTTGCTAACTGCTGCCAGTCACCAGAAGGCAGCTCTCCCCTCCCACCCTAAGCTTCTCCGCAGTGTTGTTAATGCTGGGCTTCTGGAGTTGTCTGAGTTCCCCCACCCCTCTGGCGGCTCTTCTCTCATTATTCTCTTCCTTCTAATACAACTTCACTGAGATCCTGTCTTCTGGTCTTTGTCCTCATACCCTTAACATTAAAGTCACAGGCTTGGAATAAAAGACAACTTTACTCTGGTTTTTTACTCACATCTGAGTGGTTCTTGATTCTAGGCTACTACTTCCTGAAAAAGAAACTTTGAGCCCTTATTCACATTCTTGACAGCCTTCTCAACAATTATGCCCGATGCCTCACTGGCAGCTTATGTCAACCTTCCAAAATAACTCATCGGCGTTACTGTATGATTCCTTTATCTTCCCGCTTTTAAAATCTGCTACTGCTAAAGACCTTTGATACCTGTGTTTCCTTTGCCTTTACCAAATTGTTATATTACCAACTGTTCAATTTTCTTCTGAAAATGCCTGGGCAACCATTCCTCCCCCTCCCCCCCCCTACTGTTGCTGCTGTATTGTTCTTGTCCTCTTCTTCTGTGACAGCCCACCCTTTTCAGATTATAATTTTACCTACTAGACAACATCCCTTTAATTTTTCTTTTGTTGTTGTTTTGTTTGAGAATGGGTCTCTCTGCAAAGTCCTGGCTGTCCTAGAATACACTCTGTAGACCAGGCTGGCTTCAAGCTCACAGAGATCTGCCTGCCAAGTGGTGGCTTGCATTAAAGGCATGTGCCACCGTACACAGCCCCTTAATTGCTGGAAATCTTTTATTCTGAAAGAAATTTAGACTTGCAAAAATCATCCAGAATTCTCATGTATCCTGCATCCAGCTTTCACTGATGCTAACAGTTTAAGTGACTATAATTTGAGTACCAAAACTAAGAAATTAATATAGATATAGTATGATTAGTCAACTTGAAAACCTTGCTGAAATTTCTCCATCTGACCCACTGATGCCTTTTTCCCATTACAGTAGGTAATCTGAGTTTAGTTTAATACACTACATTCAGTCCCCTCTAGTCCTGGAGACTTCTCAGTTTTTCTTTGTTGTTTATGATTTGAAATTTTTGAAGAATTCTCATTAGTTGTCTTGCACAAGGTTTCAATTTAGATGTTTTCTCATTATATTTTAGTTCATTTTGTGTAAGAATTCCACAGAGGAGGTACTGGATCCTAACTGACATGCTGTGCTTTAATGATAATATGATATGATGTCCACATATCATACTATAGGTGATAGCTGCTGTCACTTGGTTACAGGTAGTGTCTTCCAAGTTGAAACCTTGAAAGTACTTTTTCCCTTTGTAACTAAGAAAAATATCTTTCAAGGAGATGATTTCAGACCTTTTATTGTTCCTCATCACACTTCTATTTATTTGTGTTAGGATATACTCTTGATTTTTACTGTGAGAGCTTGTGGCTATGATGCCTGTTCAAAAGGTGGTTCTATTTTCATTCTTCCTGCATTTATGAGAGAAATTCCACTGTAAAGAAGAGCTGTCTCACACTAGCCATGATGGTGTATGCTTGTAAGTCCCAGCATTCAGAAAATTGAAGCAAGAGGATCATAAGTTCAAAGGCAGATTTGGATACATAGTGTATATTTTTATACAATATTTATTCATTATTTATTTTTATCACTATGGACTCATGGCTGTTATATTCTATGATCCACAATCCATTACCATTATTATCATTTTGTTAATCAAATTGTTCCCTAATTGGCCATTAGTTCAAATTGGTTCCTAGTATTTTTTAGTACACCTTTCCTTTTGCACTACAAAATGTTCCAGCCTTACCTTTTACCATTGCTACCCTACCCTGGAACTAGCTATCTATCCAGGAGTAAGAATTTCATTCATCCCTTTAGTTTTTACAGATACAGGTCTGAGCCTGAATATACTACCTGCTACTTTTGACCTGGAATACTTAGTCTGGCATTAAAAAAGTGTCCATGCCTTCAACTTTATAAACTTCATTTTTTGGTCTCTACCACAAAAACCTAGAATCAGGTCATCAGTTTCTATCTCAACCAGTTCTGTTGGAACCTCCTGCTGTATCCGTTCCTGACTGTACTCAGGATTCATTTTAGTGGACTAGGGAGATGGCTTGATCAGTAAAGTGCTTGTTCCATAAGCATGAGAATCTGAGATGAAATCTTGGCACCCATGTAAAAACTGGAGGCGATGACACAGTGAGGCAGGGATATCCCAGTGGCAGGCATCCAACATCCACATGTGTGTGCACAAGTGTATAAACCTATACAAATGTGCATGCAACACACAAAAAATAGTAATAAATTGTGCTTATTTATTATATACTTTTTTAGACAGGTTTGGTCACATCACCTCCTACCTTATTTTAAAATCTTGAGAGCAAAATTTAGTACTTTCCCCCTTTTTTCCTATCTGGTGCTTGCACATATTATCATTCGGGTAATATTTGTCATGTGAGTCACTGAGTGGAAGCAAGGTCAGCAGGAAAATCAGAAACAAAACTTAGGCCCAGGTTGTTTAGGTATCCTAGACAGATAACCACATTTTGGCTAGAAACTTCGGTCTGAGGACCTTCTAGAAGACCAGTCTTAATCAGCCCTTCTTCCAACCTAGGCCCAACACTGAAATTATAAAACTGCTCTTGGAGCTTAGTCTAGAAAAAAGCTCCAAGTGCCTCAGGCATTTAGGCCAGATTTTCTACATTCCTCCCTTCTGCTGGAGAGGATACAGTTTCTGCCAAATCTTGGTGGTCCGATGAATGACTCATGACACAGATGGTTTTTCTGTGGGACACCATGGACAATTTCCATGCCAACGGAACCATAGGTTTCTCAAGTCCTGGTCCGAACAGAACTGTTTGAGAGCAAAGTAGAGCTAGCTGTGCTTCACCTGAGGGTTTCGTGTTACTGCTCTTTTAACATAAAAGCAAAGCCTGGATGAACAGTCCTTTAGTTGATGTCTTCTGCCTCTGATTTACTGGATTTTTTTTTTAATCTTGCAATAAATGTCATCAGATTATAAACTTTTTTAAAAAATTACTATTTTCAAAAGGGAAAAAAAAAAGCCTTACTTCATTTTCTGGGGAAAGTTCTACGCAGAGGGATGTCCAGGGGAGCTGGAGGTCAGTTATAATCTACCTGACCAGAAAGTACCCAAGTTCAGAGAGTGGGAAAGGATGATGTAGACACATGCGGTAGGCCAGTGTGGCCAGCTTAACGCCCAGCAATCAGTGTTCGCTCACACGCCTCTCTCCTCTCTTCCCTCCCGCAGGTAGATCACCTGGATAAGAACGGGCAGTGTGCTTTGGTTCATGCTGCTCTGCGAGGCCATCTAGAGGTTGTCAAGTTTCTGATTCAGTGTGACTGGACCATGGCTGGCCAGCAGCAAGGAGTGTTTAAGAAGAGCCATGCCATCCAGCAGGCCCTCATTGCTGCAGCCAGCATGGGTTACACTGAGGTAAGAAAAAAATGATAGGATGCACAGTAGCACATGTGATAATGTGTCAACCATGTAGATATAAGAAATATAAATAGCCTCAATATCTAAGATGATAATGACAGGGCATAGTTAAGGAATTCAGAAATTTTAAGAGTTGAGAGGCTTTTCTTGCATGTGTTTTATGGTATTGGCCTCAAACCAGGATCTCACACATTCTAGGCAAGTGCTCTTATCAGTGAGTGGTGTCTCTAGCCCAGGTTTGGGTTTTTATTTCATAGAATTTATTATTCAAGTTTAATAAATGACTGGCTTTGTGTAACAATCCCCTTGTAAACCAGGTGGTGGTGCACACCTTTTATTCCCAGCACTTGGGAGGCAGGGGCAGGTGGGTCTCTTGAGTTCAAGGCCAGCCTGGTCTACAGAGTGAGTCCAGAAGAGCCAAGGCTACACAGAGAAACCCAGTCCTGGGGAAGTGGGGGGTGAGATAACAGCTTGTAAAAGTTCTGAAATTATAATATCAGCTCTCATGAGTCATTGCTCACCAGCCCATCCCACTGTAAGGGACACTCCAGTGAAGCAGCAGTCCTTTCACCTGACGTGAGGTGTTACCAAGGGGCTATGAAGCAAATTGAAGTTTGTATTGTCTGTGGAAAGTCTCTTAAGCCCCGGTACAATCAGATTCCTGGAAACAACTGTCACCTTATTTATGGTTTGCAGTCTGCCATTCTCCCTTCCAGACAGTCCTCGTATTTCTGAGAGGGAAAAACAGAACAATATTTCTTTCATATGTCCTTATTGGGAGGACAAGAAAATGTGTCATTAGCTTAAAAAAGAATGTTACTTTTTTAATCACATGAATATGGATTATGTTAAAGAAAAACATGTAAACTGTATCTGATAGGATAGCTTTCTGTCAAGATGGTCTGAGGTTTCTCTGGTGAGGCAATCAGTACTGATTTCTTTTGTATGTAAGAAATGTGGTGGTGGTTAGAAGATTGTCTTCTGAAGCTCCCAGACCAGTGCCAGCAGCACAGCCTCCCCCTGCAATGTGAGCTGACATTACTTCTTTTTTCAGATTGTCTCCTACCTACTTGATCTTCCAGAAAAAGATGAAGAGGAAGTGGAGCGAGCACAAATCAACAGTTTTGACAGTCTCTGGGGAGAGACAGGTACTTCTCTTAGGCATTGCTGTCTTCTCTCAGGGGTGTGCTGGGCTTGTAGACTTTCTGGGTCTCTCATACCCTTATTTTGAGCCTGGCATTCTTTGGCACTGTCTTAAGACTTTTGTGTTGGAACCAGTGAAAAGTAAGGCAATATTTTTCTTTCAGCTTACTTTCTCTTTGGATTCTCCACTGTTAACCACTTTTAAAAAATATCAGCACTCTTGTTTCCAAACATTTTTAAAAGGCAAGCTTTCCCTTACAGTATTGTAAACAAAGAGAAAGCGTTTGTGGCCGTCCTTCTGTTTGTGTGACCCTTGCACTACTTCCTTTCCCTTCTTCCCAGAATAATGTTCCACCTACAGTTGTTAACTGGGAAGATCTTTCTTTCATCCGCATCTCTCATTTTCCAGATGTTATTGTGGTTATGTAGCACTATAAAGCTTTACATGTGACGAAAGTTGCTGGCTAGACGCAAACTGAAGGCACCACTCTAATCTGATACAATTCTTCTGGGTCTATAGCAAAGCATTTGCTATATCATTTGGTCCTTGGTTCACCAACAGTAGCCTCTTTCTTATGACTGAGGCAGGAAATGAATATTGTCTTTCCTCCAAGTCTAAATTGGAGCATCTGGAGAAACAGTTGTAACCTTTGATGTGTTCAGTTCATGAGACTGGGGCAGGGAAATCAGTAGCATAACCACAAGTATGTGTCATGGTCGCCAGGAGAGAGAGATGCTGAGATGGCAAAGGCAAGGAACATGCTTCACTGAACAAGAAGGGTGTGTATTTTGGTAAAGGTGAGAAAGTTGTTAAAAATTAGATAAGAATTTTGTACTTACCTAACATTTTAACAACTTGTTGAACTGTTTTCTTTCCTCCCCTGCTAGCATTGTGCATAGGTTTCATGACTCCTTTACATGTGTAATGATCCAAGCTCAGAAATTTTCTTCTCAACAATTTCTCACTCTGCAAAAGCCAAGGAGAACAGATAGATGCCAGGCAGCTGCAGCTCAACAGCTGCAGGAAAGATTAAAGGAAATGTGCAGCTGGAAACAGCTGTGGTCTCTGGAACCCCATCCTGAGAGGAGTCAGAGGGGAGGGACCTAGAACTGCAGAAGGGGACATGTTGGTTTATCTTTCCTGTCAGCAAAGCCTTCCCCAACACAGTGTTGCCATGCCTCCTGATAGACCCTTCTAACCCAGGGCATAGGAGTGAAGCCAAAAATGCCATGTTCCCATGGTCATAGGGAAAGAAATTAGGAGGTCAGTAATGATAATGTACAATATCTTATTCTAGTGCTGTACTTCAAAGAAATCCTTTGAAAGATTCAAAAATGGTATAAACTGTGCTTGGTAATGTGGCTTATTGGGTAAAGTGACTGTGGCAGAAGTATGAGAACTCGAGTTTGGGTCCCCAGTGCTCACATAAAAGTAAGCATGGAGCATCCATCTGTAGCCACAGCACTGGGAGAGTGGAGACAGGCAGACCCAGGGGCTCTCCTACTGCCCAGCTCAGGCTCAGTGGAGAGTCCCTGTCTCAGAGGTATTAGGAAGACACCCAAGACATCAGCCTTGGCCTGGCTGGTGCAATTGTTTTCTCAGAAAGTAAAGCGCTTGACAACCATGTTGACCTGAACTTAATCCCTGAGACCTCGTGATAGAAAGAGAGGACCAGCTCCCTAAGTTACCTTTTGATCTCTATACGCTCACTGTGTGTATGCATGCATGTGCACACACACACACACAAATAAATATGTAAAAAAGAAAATAAATTTTTATAGACTTAGAATTTTTTTAAATGTCACACTTAAAAGCATATAAACTTTTATTAATTTTAATATATGTATACCATCTCGGAAAATAAATTTTATGTCAGTTTCTTACAGTGAGAATTGTGTTATATTTAACTTGATATTTACATACAATAATTTTGAATTAAAAACAGTGTTAAATATACATTGGAACAAAATATAATTTCTGGATCTATAAAAAGAATTACTTGGTAAGGCATGGTTGCATATACCTATAACCCCAAGCCTGGAGAGGCAGGTTCAGCAAGATTGTTGCATCTGGTCTGCATAGCAAATTTCAGGCAAGCCACAAAAATTTAACAAGGCTCTTTATCAAAACAAAACTATTTGATTTCAGAGAGATTTTTGGAAAAGACTATATTGTCTTTACTATGTGAAAAGCACCCTACAACTCAGCACTGATGTTGATGTAGCATGGACGTGAGCTTCTGCACCTATCGTGATATTCACTAAGTCTGCACATTGCTTTCTGATTTATGACACATAGTTTAAAATTTATAGTGATCCACTGCTCTGTGACGTTTGCTTCAGTGGTAAATGTATATGATATATACTTATTTTTGAGCTGGTGGAAGTCTCATATCTGCAACCCTGACCTAAGTGGCAAAACTTTAGGAAAAATAAAATGAATGGTCACTTTTACAGTTGTCTGTCACTTAACTGTATCAAATCCAAAGCACAGCGAACAAGAAAAAACAAAGTTACTGTCAGTTGCACTAACACAAATTTTTACTCTCACAACTATCAATCATAAGCCACATCCCAGTTCAGAGACATTTAGATGGGGAGCATTGAACCTAGAATCAGTGAATACATCTTAGAATATAATAAAGTAGTACTGAGATATATAGATATACAGTTTTTTGGTTTTTTTTTTTTTTTGAGACAGGATTTCTCAGCCAGGAGGTGGTGGTGCACGCCTTTAATGCCAGAACTTGGGAAGCAGAGGCAGGTGGATCTCTGTGAGTTCCAGGCCAGCCTGGTCTACAAAGCATGTCCAGGACAGCCAGGACTACAAGAGAAACCAAAAAACAAAACAAACAAAAACCCCACCAGAGACAGGATTTCTCTGTGTAGCCCTGGCCAGTTATAAAATGACAAGCTCCGGGCGTGGTGGCGCACGCCTTTAACCCCAGCACTCGGGAGGCAGAGGCAGGCAGATCGCAGTGAGTTCGAGGCCAGCCTGGTCTACAAAGTGAGTTCAGGACAGCCAAGGCTACAGAGAAACCCTGTCTCAAAAAACCAAAAATAAATAAATAAAATAAAACGACAAGCATGCATTGCTTCCCACCTCAGTGCCTTTATACACACCTTTGTCTAGCATTCCTTCTTATCCCTTCTTATCTTACATCCGTATGATCCAGTTTGCCCTCTCTCCCTGTTTTCCTTGGTCAGCTATGAGTTTGTTGGGAATAGACAGCATGTAACAAGTAGATCCTTTAATGTTTAATTAATGTTTTAGATGCAGTAATCAGTTTGTCTCCCCAACCACCTTCCTCCATTGGTCTTATATGTCATAGTCCTTCAAGGTGAAAACAGGTAGAGGAATCACTTGCTTTTCTGTATTACTTAGTGTCCACATTCCGTCCACAGTATTTCCCCATCTCTGAGCTACATCCTATCTGCCTTCTCAAACATACACATACACACACACTAATTTTGTCAGATGCTGACAAGCTCAAGCTAGGGAAACAAATTCTGTTTCTGGTCTCTTGGAAGAGATTCTTTTTCTTTGGCTGTTATAGTTTATGAACATGACTTTGCCTTAATCTTTGTTTCAAAAACTCTTAGCAGTTTGGTTTGGTTTGGTTCGGTTCTTTGTTTGGAGTTTTTCTTGTGGGGGCGGTTTTTCGAGACAGGGTTTCTCTGTCCTGGCTGGCCTGGAACTCACGGTGATCCACCTGCCTGAGTGCTGGGATTACAGGCGTGCAGCACTACACCCAGCTAGCAGTTTTTGATATGACTCATAAATACAGCCAGAGTAACTCCTTGTTCATGGTTTTGAAAAGTCCAGGCTCCAGTCTGCATAGCTGCCTTGTTTTGTGATGAAATTGGCCAGCTGTGTTAATAACCGTGTCTAGCTATCTGAGGGCTGCTGCCAAATGACGTCATAACAACAGAGGTTATACAACAAAGAAAAGGGCCAAATGCAACATTCCTTCCCGTAAAAATGTGTTATTCAATAGAAATAGGCCAACCAGAGTAATATAATTGTTAGGGTATGCAGTGCCACTTTCCAGGCGAGCACTGTATGTATAATGTGTTCTGTGAACTGGCATGATTAGTGAAAAGCTTGTTTCTAAAATACTAGTCTATTTTCTCCAGAGGACTATCAGTTTTGTTTTGCTTTAAGGAAAAAATGTTCTTGGCCTGTAACACTTGGAAGTTTGCCACAACCCTATAACCTAGTACTTTAAACAGAATCAAAATATGGGAGTTAGAAATTTTCCAAGTGGTTTGTTTGAGGCACAAAGCGTGTCTTAAGTTCTTAGCTACTCCTATGTTCAAATGCCTGTGTAAGATTAACAACTTTTAAACTGTTAAAAATAGGAATTTGAAGCACTTGGGAGGTAGAGGCAGGTGGATCACTGTAAGTTCAAAGCCAGCCTGGTCTGGCTACACAGCCAAGGCTACACAGAGAAACCCTATCTGGGGGAGGAGGGATTGAGCCGGGCATGGTGGTGCATGCCTGCATGCCTGTAATCCCATCACTCAGGAGAAGAGACAGGCAGCTCTCTGTGGATTTGAAGCCAACCTGGTCTACAGAGTGAGTTTCAAGACAGCCAAGGATATGTAGAGAGACGGAAAGAAGGAGGAAGGGAGGGAGGGAAGGAAGGAGGGAGGGAAGGAAAGGGAAGGAGGGAGGGAAGGAAAGGGAAGGAGGGAGGGAGGGAAGGAAAGGGAAGGAGGGAGGGAGGGAGGGAAGGAAAGGGAAGGAAAGGGAAGGAGGGAGGGAGGGAAGGAAAGGGAAGGAGGGAGGGAGGGAAGGAAAGGGAAGGAGGGAGGGAGGGAGGGAAGGAGACAGACAAATAAAACTTGAGAAGTAGAACTAGAACTAGACTTAAAAACCATTAACCCTGTGTATGTTCACTTGAGGCTTAAAAGTCACTTTCACGGCCAGGTGTGGTGGCGCACGCCTGTGATCCCAGCACTCAGGAGGCAGAGGCAGGTGAAGCTCTGTGAGTTCGAGGCCAGCACAGCCAAAGCTACACAGAGAAACCCTGTCTCAAAAAAACAAAACAAATTGAACACAGTGCTGCACAGCTGTAAATCGAGCACTGGGGGAGCAGAGCCAGGTGAAATTCAGGAGCTTGCTGACAGCCAGTCTAGCTGAATCAGCAAGCTCTAGGTCCAGCAAGAGACCCTGCTCAAAAAACTCAAGTGGAGAGTGCCTCAGGCACTATGAAGAGACACCATGACCACAGCAACTCACAGAGTAAAGCATTTTAATCGGGGGCTTGTTTACAATTTCAGAGGGTCAGTCCAAGTGGGAGCATGATAGCAAGTATGGGGCTGGAACACTGGCTGAGAGCTGTGCCCTGGTCCACAAGCAGAGAGAGATTGGGTTTGTCAGAGCCTGCCCCCAGTGACACACTTCCTCCAACAAGGTCACATCTCCTAATCATTCTAATATCAAAGAGCTCTATTCCCTGGTGACTAAGCATTCAGTATATAAGTCTATAGGAGTCATTTTCTTCAAACCACAACATAAGAGTAAATAAGGCACTCAGGAGGCAGAGGCAGGTGGATCGCTGTGAGTTCAAGGCCAGGCTGGTCTACAAAGTGAGTCCAGGACAGCCTAGTCTACACAAACCCCTGTCTCGAAAAACCAAAAAAAAAAAAAAAAGAAGAAGAAGAAGAAGACACTTGGTCTCAACCTCTGACAACCTACATGAGCACACGTCAACACATACACAAAGACTGTATACACAGAAATAGAATTTATTTATTTTTAATTTTTAAAAATTCCAGGGCTGGAGAGATGGCTTAGTGGTTAAGAGCATTGTCTGCTCTTCCAGAGGTCCTGAGTTCAATTCCCGGCAACCACATGGTACCTCACAACCATCTGTACTGGGATCTGATGCCCTCTTCTGTGTGATGCTCTCTTCTGTCAGACGGTTGTACATGTAAATAGAGTGTTTGTGTACATAAATAAACAAATCTTAAAATAAAGCAACGAATTTCAGCTAGGTATGGTAGCATACACCTGCAGTCCCAGCATTGGGGAGCTAAAAAGGAACACTGAAGTCAAGCCCGGCCTGGGATCCATAGGGAGTCTTTACCTCCAAATAATAAATAAACCTATGCAATTTAAATGTTATGGTTAAATAAATATTTATTTGATACAATTCTTCCTACTAAACAATTGGTACAGAAAATGAAATATACACTCAGAAGCCGGGCGGTGGTGGTGCACGCCTTTAATCCCAGCACTCGGGAGGCAGAGGCAGGTGGATTGTGTGAGTTCGAGGCCAGCCTGGTCTACAAAGTGAGTCCAGGACAGCTAAGGCTACACAGAGAAACCCTGTCTCAAAAAAATAAAATAAAATTAATTAATTAAAATAAATAAATAAATATATATATGTATATATGCACACACACTGTGAATATCCACTACACCAGAGATCGTAAAGAATAGACAATAGTAAAGAAAGAAAAAATTAATTTCCTCCTCCTGTATCTTTTATATTTACTTTATAACTGTTTTTAAGTCTGTAATTCCATTGTTTTATGCTTAGAAGAAGAAAGCTTGGTGTGGTGTTGCATTTAATCCTGACTAGGCATTCAAGGTTGCATCATTGGTTACAAAGTGACTCTGGGCTACATGAGACCTTTACCAGACTTCTTCCCCTAAACAGAGGAAGAAAGTTGTCTTTTTCACACCTGCTTTCTCATCTTTAAGACCATTTTACCTTGAACAATTCCGACCCTCATTCTTGTAAATCTGTTTTTAAAACTGTATTATCTTAATTAAGGAGATTTTTTTTTTAATTGTGCAAGGCCTTAAACCACAACTCCTGCCTTTGGTTCTTTAAATTTGACAGCATAAGAGTAGAAATGACCAAGTCTTTGCCAGCTAATTTTTCTCTATACTGTCGTTTCCATATAGATTTCATTCATACATAGGTTTGTAACTAGGTTGAGAGCCTTAAAAAAGATACCTAGAGCAGAGTAGACAATCTGAGTATAGGAAAAATGAAACCAGGTGAATGTGACCAAAATGATCCTTCAATGAGTTCTTCATTATTAAGAATGGCCCCAGATGTTATGAGCCCTTTTAAATGTCTTCATTATTTTTCTTCAAAAATATTCTTTTTGGAAAAGGCAGCCAATATTATTATTCTTGGAGGTAAAGTTGTGATTACATTAATCACAGTAATTTACTGTGTTTGCATAAAGCAAAGCATTTAGAAACACATTAATTCATATTTAACATTGAAAACTAGAGGAGAACCAGCCATCCTCAGTCTTTGTTATCTGCGCTTAGCCCTGACAGCTGCAGCCGGAAGGGGCAAACTGGATGTATGCCGACTGCTCTTGGAACAAGGGGCAGCAGTGGCCCAGCCAAACCGCAGAGGAGCAGTGCCTCTTTTCAGCACTGTCCGCCAGGGCCACTGGCAGGTAAGCACAGTCCTCCTCCCAGCGCTCGGGTAAGAATGAGTTCCAGGTGGAAACATCTGATGCAAAGAAAAGAAGCCACGGCTGGTTTCTCAGCAGACATAAGGCTTGAGGGCATAGGCCTTTGTGTAAGACATTAACACTCACCCAATATGGTGGCAGCATTCAGGAGGCAGAGGCAGGCAGATCCCTGTGGAGTTCAACCTGGTCTACAGAGAGAGTTCCAGGATAGCCAGGGTAATATAGTGAGACCCTGTCTCAACAAAAAGGGGGATGGGGGAGAAATTAACACTCAAAACCATTGTTGTGAGCTGGATTGATTTGTCCTGGTCATGGAGTAACCTTCTCTGCAGCAGTACCTGCCAGTCGACTGGGAGGTTCACATCTTAGCAGACCCTTTCAAACAGTTACTCACAGATGCTTCAGACGGACTGCAAGAAAACACACTATGTGCAAATCCTGGTTCTAGAGAAACCATCAACTTACACACTAGGATGGAAAAGAAAGGCTACTGATAACGATCTTTGGAAGTACTTAAGTAGAAGACTCTTAGAAGACAAATTGCTTAACAAAAGACCCTGAAGCGCTTCCTTGTAGACAACCAGTGGTAAATGTTTACTGCTGCTGCAGGCCTGAGGCCTCCAGACATTATTAAAATGGAACAGACATGGGTAGGTATTGGGCTGGAGCTTCCATTGTGGGACCGTTCAGACCACAACTTGACTTTTTTCTAACTTAATGTCGCAGTCAGGGATAAGTCCTCAATTGTCTATCCCTATGGGAGTTAAGAGAGTTAAGTCCCATGTCATTACAACTCTACAGAAACTCACAAGGAGGCTGTTAGAATAGAAAGCTGCTTGTAGAGCAGATGTGCCTCTGCAGCAGGCAGCAGTCCACACTACAGGAGTCCACATGCATGTGTCGCCTCAGCAGCTCCTCTGAGAATGACCAGCCTCTGTTTTCTGTACTCGCAGATTGTTGATCTTTTACTCACCCATGGAGCTGATGTCAACATGGCAGACAAGCAGGGTCGTACTCCCCTAATGATGGCTGCTTCTGAAGGCCATCTAGGAACTGTGGACTTCCTACTTGCACAAGGTAAGTCCTGAGAGGCCAAGGCTGGCAATAAAGCCCGTAATAACCCACTGACTTCCTGATTTTCAAGACACGTTAAGACAATTACAGCCGGGTGTGGTGGCGCACACCTATAATCCCAGCATCCAGGGAGGCAGAGGCAGGTGGATCACAGATCTCTGTGAGCTCAAGGCCAGCCTGGTCTACAAAGAGTCCAGGACATAGAGAAACCCCATGGGGGGGGGGGGGCGGGTGGGAGGAGGAGAAATGACATTACTAATTTGATTGATTAGAAAATGCAAAGCCAACACTCCTGCCCCCCCCCCCCTTTTTTTTTTTAACCTTCCTTTCAGTAAGATTCCAGGCTGGTCTTGAATTTACATTTATTTCTTGCCTCAATTACTACCTAAGTATACTTGGCACTCTCTTGCACTGTGTGTGTGTGTGTGTGTGTGTGTGTGTGTGTGTGTGTGTGTGTGTGTTAGTTATACATTCGAATGAATATATGTTTCATCACTGTGTAGACAAGGTTGGCCTCAAACTTAAAAGTGATCCTCTTGCCTTAGCTTCCAGAGAGCCAAGTTTACAGGTGTGCCTCACCACCCCCAGCCTACCCATTTATACAACTTGGAGTTCTAACTCTGACATTCTTTTTTTTTTTTCTTTGTAGCTTGAGGGATTGTTATGAAATCAACACATTCTGAACTCTTTCTCTCAAACCAAATTGCCAAATTTCAATTTTTTAATGTATACCTAGTAAATATTTATCTATTTTAGAGGCTAATTTACTGCTGCTCCTGGAGGTGGCGGTGGCAGTGGTATGGTCTCTCACTATAGTCCTGGCTGGCCTGGATTTTGCGCTGTAGACTAGGCTGGCCTGGAACTCACACAGATCATCCTGCGTCTTCCTCCCAAGTACTGGAATTAAAGGAGTGCGCCAACACAGCAGGCAAAACGAGGCATCCGTTTGTCAGCCTGTGCAGCTGGTACTTGGTTTTCTTGAATCCGAAGGTGGTAAAGGGGAGTTGAGACCCTTGCTAGAAGGGTTCTCTTTGGAGAGTCAGGATATTGCTGTTAAGCTATCACAGTAAATTCCTGTGGTGCTTTCCAGCATACACACTTGGTAAGTGGGGAACAAGTTAAGGGGGATCCTTTAGAAAGTTGCTGTGCTTTTTCCCTACAGGTGCACAGTGGTAAAGCATTTCAGCCTCTTGATGATGGCTGGTAAGCTCAGCCACCTATGTTGCCCTAGTAGAAAAAGCTCCTCACTAGGAGCACTGCAGCACCACCTAGTGGAGCCTCTGGATTTGCATCAAGCAGAGGATAGTGAGACATTGAAACTATGACATCATTCCAGTTAGCCTACACTGTTAGCAAACCAGTCTCAAATATATAGAATTACCTGTATGCAGATACACTTTTCTTCAAGGGAACCAGCCTTCTTAAGAACTGCCCAGATCTGATCAGCGGTGGATAGTTGAGTTAGGAAGGCTGGGCTTCCCCCTAAGACAATTGCTGTGGGTTTAGATTTATCCTTTCAAAAAAGGTTTGTTTCCACAACCTCAGTCTCACTGGTGGCTAGATTCAAGAGCTGCTCTTCCATGGTACAGTGTAGTTCTTGCCTTCACAATACAAGTTGCCAAATAAGGCCAGGTGTGGTGGCACATGCCTTTAATCCCAGTACTCGGGAGGCAGAAGCAGGCGGATTACTGTGAGTTCAAGGCTAGCCTGGTCTACAGAGTGAGTCCAGGACAGCTAAGCTAACATAGAGAAACCCTGTCGTGAGAAAGAAAGAAAGAAAGAAAGAAAGAAAGAAAGAAAGACAAGTTGCCAAATAAGTGTGACTTCGTGGTATCTATCTTCATTTCTGCTGGAGGAAAGGAACAGCAATGAGAGGGGACAGACAAAGACTCTTAGGATGTGGCAGGAAGCAATGTTCCAGAACAAACTATGCAACAGAAGAGGCAGAGCCTCATCAGTAACTGTTGTGTCTGCCGCATGCCATTAGACACTCACTGGGCACACTGCAGAGTTTATTCTCCCTTTACCCATGGTCTTTGAACTGATTCCTTTGGGGTTTTCTTTGTTTAAATAAACAAAAATTATTTAGCTTACATTATTTGTAGGACACTGTAGAATAGGAACTCTGAAGTGATTTTGATGTTTTAAGTAATCTGTAATTTGGGACCTGGGAATACAGATCAGCTGGCTGAGTGCTTGCCTCACACAATCTCCAGGTCAGTCCCCTCACCACACAAGCTGGGCTGGCACACAGCTGAAATCACAGCACTCAGGAGAGAGAGCTGTGACTCAGGCAGGCCTTGAACTCACTGTGTAATCCACATAACCTCACACTCACGATCTTCCTGCTTACTCCTACCTACTTCGGGATTACTGGTGTATGCCACCATGGCCAGCCAGGGTCATCTCACAATGAAAAAAAATCTAGAAATTAAAACTGTTCTTCCACCTTTGCCATGGTGGCACACACCTTTAGTCCTAGCACTCGGGCGGCAGAGGCAGGCGGATCTTTGTGAGTTCGAGTCCTCACTGGTCTACAAAGTGAATCTAGGACAGGCAAGGCTACACACAGAGAAACCCTGTTTGTAAAACAAACTAACAAGAAAACTGTTCTTTGACAGCATATATGCATGAAGTATCAGCATTCCTTTCTGCTACAAATTTTTGCATCCTTAGTCCTGTTAACCCAGGACTCCTGTTTGCTCTTTTAGGTGCCTCCATTGCCCTAATGGACAAAGAAGGATTGACAGCCCTCAGCTGGGCTTGTCTGAAGGGCCATCTCTCAGTAGTCCGCTCTCTGGTGGACAATGGAGCTGCTACAGACCATGCTGACAAGAATGGCCGCACCCCACTGGACCTGGCAGCTTTCTATGGCGATGCTGAGGTGGTAAGTGTCTTTAAGCAGGCCTCAAGAGAGCAAGAATAGAGGTGTCATCCATCAATATATCATCTAGGACCAAATGTGAAATACTGTTTTGATGATTCTAACATAGATTCTTCAGAGGACATGAATATACAAAACATTACTCAAAACCAAGAATATCACTATGGCCTGAAATAATTTATATATCCTGGTTCAGAAAGGCAGTTTGAAAAGAGGAAGTGGTATCCATGGTGTCCATTAGCAGTTCTGCTTGTTCCTTTTCTAGGTCCAGTTTCTGGTGGATCATGGGGCCATGATTGAGCATGTTGACTACAGTGGAATGCGTCCTCTGGACAGGGCGGTGGGCTGCAGGAACACTTCTGTTGTAGTCACTCTATTGAAGAAAGGAGCCAAAATAGGTAAGAGAAAGAAAGATGATACTGACCATCTGTGCCCAGGGGCCAGTGGTCGGGCTTCCCAGGGTATTTGGTATGAGTGTGTCTAGTTCTCCCTCTGCCCTGGTCCAATTACTGTCCTAGTGAACAGAAGGCTACTGGCACAGAGAGAGTACCATCTGAGCCATAGTCTATAGAACCCTGTATCCAGAGTCGCCTGACTCTGCCCTGCCCTTTGTAGCCTTAGCCAGGAGGCTGCACTAAGCTTATGCTGCCTCTGCAGTAGCCCCACCCTGTGAGCATCCTGGCTCCCTGCAGCGCCATAAGCCTTTGCTTTCCCTTGCTCTGTATGTGCTTCAAACTCTCAAGCCCCTGCTGCTGCTCTCCCAGCTGCTCCCTGCCCCACAGACTGTAGACAAGGGTTGGCTGATATGCTAGCTTTTTGCTGCCTGCCTCTCACTGCTGCTTTTTCCTTTCTTTTTTTTTTTTTTTTTTTTTTTCACCTTCATCCATTTTTTTTTTCCTTTCCTACAACTTTTTGTTTTCTCCTTTCTTTGAAGGTTGTCAGACGTTACCGAGTCGCCCACGAGGTATATTTCACCGCTGTCAGCATCAGGCGTGGTCTGATGGCTTGGTCAGCTTTGCCTTCTCCTCTTTGATTTAGCCTGCATGAGTTCCCTACACCTCTAATCTTTTAATTTACTTCACCTTAAAAGAAGATTTTTTAAATGACTGTTGCAGAGAATAACTTGAACTTTTGATAACTAACACTGAAAAGCTTAGTTGGTAATAATTCCAGTCATCTGTAAACTAATCAATTTAACTTTATTCTTTTCTTTCATGAGTGAAGTCGTTCTTATTAATGCTTGTTTGTTTCATGTCTATTGGCATTTGAATTGTGCCCCTGGCACCAAGTGAATCCCAGGAAGTCTTATTCGGCACTTAGCTCTAAGGGAGCCTTTGGAGTACTTAAAAAGGTTTCCCTTCTATGGAGTGCACACTTCAAAACTGAGTCTACATGTGGGAGTTTTCCATCTCAGACAGAAAATAAATTATTATTTTTTTGGCTTTTTCTAACCTTATGGTAACCTGTGATATAAGCTCTTTCTTCCAACTTACTTTCTGACTTAAAATAATTCCAAACTAAGCCATCGTGTGCCCATACACAGCACCCAGGCATCGCTGCTCTCCTGTAGCACAAGCTTGGACAAGTTTGATATTCTTATTTTAAGGTGAATACAAAAAATCCAGTGCAGCTTCTTGGCAGTGGGAGTCACTAAAATACTCCCAGGTCTAAAAAATGAGGTAATTATTGTAGAACAAGTTGTTCTCTCAGCAGAAATTCCCCCAGGAAATTTTTTTCACCTAGCTTCCTACCACCTTACATTGTATGAGTTCTTTACCCATCATGCATCCTGTACACTACAGGTCCAGCCACATGGGCGATGGCCACCTCCAAACCAGACATCATGATCATCCTGTTGAGCAAGCTGATGGAAGAGGGGGACATGTTTTATAAGGTGAGGGCGGGGGGAACTGTTTTCCACGCGTAGACCCTTGACAGTTTGACAGTGCTCATTCTTGTCTACGGAGCCAAAGGTAGAAGCAATCCTGGTCCTGAGTTGCCTGCCTTCCTGACAACAGAGCAAAAACAGCGTGCACATGCTGGTCACTTACACTTTGGTAATAGATTTTATGTGGACTCTTCTAAGTGGGCAATTAAAAGCAAAATTATACAATCTATGTATTACCATTTTTATTGATCTTAGTTTTTAAATGTGGTAGCCACACCTGTAATCTCAGCACTTTAGAGGTGAAGGCGGGGAAGATCAGGAACTTAGGAGCTCTTTGGCTATAGAAGGGCTCCCTGGGGGCAGTTCTTAGTAATGATAGTATTTTAATAAGATATATATGTTAAAATCACTTGCTGACAGTCTTTAAGAAATAGATATCCTTAATAAACACTTGGCCAGAAGGAAGTTCTTGGGGTTCCATGTCAATCAGCATACGGTGTTTCAGTTCACTGGATCACCCCTGAAGGTAAAAAAAACTCCAACCCGGCTTTTAGCAGCAGATACCCTCGAGACATTACAGATCTAAAAGATGAAAATATGATTGTAAAGCCCGTTGTGTTAGGCCCTAAGGAGAATTCTAGTTCCTTGATCCTATACTCTTAGAGTACATCATGATAATCATGGCTTTTAGGAAGTCTGAGCCTCGCTCCAAACTAGATCACATAAAAGCACATAAATTCAAAGGTCTTCATTACTGTAGCCATCATACTTATTGACCTTTATTTCACTCTCAAGAATCTAAGCCTTGGTCACAAGATAATTTCTGCTATCTCAGGGCAAGGATTCATGCCTCCTAATGTAAATAGGCAGAGCTATTATTAATCACACCCAAAATTCTACCTTGGAAGACTCTGTACTTCTCCTAATTAAAAGATGGTGAAAGGTAAATACAATGATGCTACCTAGAGAGTTGCAGCTACACAGAAGAAATGCGGAAAAGAGCTCCCACACATATCTGTTTGCACTTTATATACAGCCTTTCAGATGCAAAGTGTAAAAAGAGTTCAGAGTTTTCTGCAGCAAGATCCCAAAGTTGGTCAGACTTATTTCATCTTGGGGAAATGTCTCCACAGCGTGAGAATCACACATTTCAAGGGTCTCTTCTTGCTACCACCTTAGCTCATGCCTGATCACAAATAGGGGGATAAATTGGCACAGTTTCCTACCATCATGCCAGAGAAGCCACAGCTAGACCTTCTTAGGTCCTGCATGCCTCCTGAGGAAGAGAATTCTCTCTGCTGTAGGACAGCAAGCAGAGCATCAAAGAGGAGCCACATAAACCAGAACCTAGGGAGAAGCACTGACTCTGGAGTGTTGGGTTCAGGAAGTTTTGTGTCCCAAGGAGAGCAGTTCAAGAAAAGAAGGAAGTTCCCAATGAGCAAGATCAGCCCTTGAGACTAGTTCAGAAGCTGTTAGGTCCATTTGCCACAATTTTGTTTCTCTGGTTGTGATTTTAGACACTTACCCCTTCCCTTCCTTGACATGTGAGTCCCATAGAGAAGACTAGACTTCACCTCTCAGCTCCAAGGAAGCAGTAGACAGTGACCCATAACAGCCGCTAAGAGAAGGCAGGGTTAGGGACCAGCTCTTCTCAGCCACTCCCCAAACCAACACTGTGCTCTTCGTTTGTACCCCATTAGAAAGGTAAAGTAAAGGAAGCTGCCCAGCGCTACCAGTATGCTCTGAAGAAATTCCCTAGAGAAGGGTTTGGTGAGGACTTGAAAACCTTCCGGGAGCTAAAAGTGTCTCTCCTCCTCAACCTCTCTCGATGTCGCAGGAAAATGAACGTAAGTCCCTCTAATCCCACTCTTTCTGCAGTGCTGGAATTGGAGAGTTCTTGCCACTCACTAGCTTATACTGAGCCCTAAAAGCCTCTGTGCCCCCATTTGGAACTTGGTTGTCCTTCACAGAACACTGACATCTGCAAGTTGAAACAAGCTCACACTGAATACACATTTCTCAAGCTGTAGAAAAGCTAGTTCTGTGAGCAGTTTGTGGCATTCTGCATTTTCATAATCCTCACTGAAGTGACTGGAACACTGTTGCCACCACACACAGTCCAGTCAGTTCTTGCCAGAACTGCAGCTGCAGTGACATCTAGATTGCAGTCACTGTCCTTCCAGTGTGCTCCCTAGTCATCTGACCGAGGGTTGGGTTGAGGCCTCGGGGCGATGGACTTGAAGGGTTCTCCAAGGCCATTCTTGAGCTCTTCGGCTCTTCCCTCACCTCTGTATTCCAGTATGGCCTGTCCCTTCTTGCTCAGATGAAATGCTAAAATTCCTTCTGGCCATCCGTCACCTCCCTAGTTGTCCTTGGTTCTTCTCAATCCTTTGCAGGTGTAGTTTAAGCCACTGTCATGCAGACACTCCTGAGCTGAGTAAACTCTCAGACACAGGAAATGCTTAGCATCATGGCAGAGTCACTGGCATTTCACAGTTCTATCCTAGGAGATAGAAGTAACCCAAACCAAGTAGGAAGTTTTGGTCAGTGAGAGACTCAGCTGTCCAGAAAGAAGGTTCTGGCTGCCCTGGAAAAGGATCTGCCTTAAAGTCCAGAAAGACTTACGTATATAGCTTTGCATCATTGATTCCAGCCCTGAAGCCTGACAGTGAAAGAGCCGTGGGATGGACATGGCCCCCTCAGAGGACACAGTTGTGTCTTCAGAGGCAGAAAGGAGTGGAGACATGGAGAGAGTGTGGAGGTGCAAGTGCAGAAGGTGTTGGGGCAAGATAGTAAAGTCCTGCCTGAGGCTTCTCCTGTGAAAAAATACAGTCAGTCCCAACGTTCTCTGTGGCCCTCCCCTGAGAATGAAGGGAAGCGAAGCGGTGTGTGCCAGTCTGCTGGCTTTTTTCCCCTGGCAGTTAATTGGTTATTTAAGGTATGCTCTGGTGTATAGCTCAGTGATGAGAGTTCTTGCTTAGCATGCACCAGACCTTCAGGTAGGTCTCCAGCACCAGGAAGAAGAGTTGTTCCACTCCTATTCCTAGAAACAATGGCTGTCTCTCGGGTAAGTGTAGGGAGAGGTAGAAAACAGGAGGGACAGAACAGAGCTGATGCCAGGCTGCTCCCTGAGCCAACACTGTGCTAAGTGCCAGATGTCTCTGCACGTGGGGAGACAGTCTTATGAACACTTCCCTGTGCCTCGGGACCTACTCTACCCTGTCTGCTGCCTTAGGAACTGTGAGTGCGGTCATGCTCTACCATGGCTTTGGCATTTACAGAAGAGAAAAGCCTAAGCCAAGCATGGTGGCATGTGTCTGTAATGCCAGTACTTTTGAGGCAGAAGCAGAAAAACTGAAGGCTCTAGGCTAGCTTGGGGCACAGAACAAGACCATATTTCAAAAATAGAACCATATCCAGTGAAGACTAAAATCTTTCACTTTAGCTTATTATTTAAGTAAACCTTAAAGACCACAGGCTCTGCTGGCTCAGTATTGTGTGCCTCAACCCTATTCCTGAGGATTATCATGGTAGCACCAGTAACCCTGAAACCATGCTTCTCCAGGACAGCTCAGAATCCAGACACACCCAGAGTCTGCTTGTTTCTTTATCGCTCTCTTTTTAATTTTAAGTGTTTCTGAGTAAGGAATCAAACAGGAGAAGGAACAAGCCAGAGAAGCATCTATGAAATACAAAGTACAATTTATGGGGCACCTACTATATGTCCAGTGTACACAGCACTTAAATGTTACATTATGCTTAGGCTTACCTCTGAAACTGTGGGTGTGAAAAATGTTCAACCCACTTGAGACAGAATGGACCAGAGAACTGCACCTGGCTGGCCGGCACCCCATGCCCTCTCGGCTCCAGTCAGTGCTCTTTGCTTGAGTTTGTGGGGCACATTCTCAGGAAGCTACCGTCTTGTGAGCACAGTAGCAAGGAGAACCAGCAGAGTGAGTGCCACCTGAGGTGTCTGTCTCCTCAGGTGTGGGGAGTTTGGGTTTCAGGCTGTAGGATCCTCACTGTAGCAGGCTGACATTCAGCTTCTGAGCTATAAAGAACTGCTAGAAAGTTAGGGACCAAACTCAAAAGTGGTTTAATACTTTCGACAAGTAAAGTTCAGTTAGTGGTTTCAGAGACACACAGCAGAAGGCAGAGGGCCACATGGGTAGAGCCATGCCAGGCATGTTAGGAACCCCAGGCATTCTACTGGCAAGTGTCAAAGGGTTGTACATAAAATTTGTCTTATTCCCAAGTTGTCTTTTTTTGTGTGTTCCTTCAATGACTCATCTGCACACCTATTGTAATGACAGGATTTTGGAATGGCGGAGGAATTTGCTACTAAGGCCCTGGAGCTGAAACCGAAATCTTATGAAGCTTACTATGCGAGAGCAAGGGCAAAACGCAGCAGCAGGTGAGGCAAGGGAGGGTGAGAAACAGTAGTGTCTGAGGATGTGGCTAAGGCGATGGAGGCCACCCGGGGTGTGCATACCTAGTGTGCCTGCCCTTGCCAGCTCTCGGGGCCAGCTCTACACAGGGCACGGCTCACAGTCGGCACTTCTCCTAGGCACTGTAGGAGAAAAATAAAATAGAAAATGGCACTTTGTTCCAGGAAGCCTATGTCACGTCTCAGTCACTTTTCAGCCCCAAGCCTATGGCATAAAGAGATAATGATGAGGCAAAGAGGAGGCCACTTAAGCCAGACGCCCATGTGCCTTCTCAACAGGAAGAACGGACAGTCACTAACACAGACTCTTCCTTTCCTACAGAACTCCCCAGATTATTTAGTCCCCCATAGAGGGTTCTCCTAAGTCTGATGGCATTGGCTGTCCTCACTTACACACACACACACACACACACACACACACACACACACACACACACACACACACACGACAGACAGACAGACAGAGGTCCTGCTGCCAGCACTGAGATGGCACCATTCCTTGTGCTCATCTGCTGTGCTTTGGCCACTGAGTAAGAAAGCCTCCAGAAGGATCATTGTCCAGCACCCAGCCTTCTCCCATGCATGAGAAGGAACTGTCTGAGATCTGTGGCTGACCCAGGCGGACATGTCTACAAAAACCAAACCGAGGCTAGTGACACTGAAAGCAGTGGCCTAGCTAAAGGCATGGTGTTTTTTATAGAAAGCCAGCTGTTAAATCCTTCCCTTCTGGGATTGTTCTTTTGCCACAAGGTGAGTTGTCCACTTTCCAGGTAGTTTCCATTGGGAGGAGAGGAATATCTCCACGGTTCTTTCCCTCATTTGAAAATGAGAGTCTTGGAGTAAGCTCTGCTCCACTCAGTCACCTAGTCAGCAAACTGATTCCTGTGGGCTATGACCTAGCAAAAAGACACCCTGTGCTGCTAGGTGATGAGGAACAGGAATGGAAGGCAGACTTCACACCTAGGATGTAAGAGGCCTGAAGTTTAGACCAAATATTGAGAATATTTTTTAAATTCCACAGGCATGGTAGTACATGCATTTAGTCCCAGCACTCGGGAGGCAGAGGCAGGTGGATCTCTCTGAGTTCAAGTCTACATAGTAAGTTCCAGGACAGCTAGGGTTGCATGGAGAGACCCTGTCTCAAACCCCTCCCCTCACCAAAAAAAAAAAAAAAAAAAAAAAAAAAAATTACACTGGATCAGCAAGGTTTTTAAACACCACAGTTACTTACTGTTTTGTTCTAAACTGCTTGACAGTGACACTGTAAATGACAACCCTAACCAACCCTCATCCTGCCTAGGCTGCACTTGGGCACTGAGATCTTCCTGAAGGGCCTGTCTGGACTGACATAATGATGACGTTCTCTGTTAACCCCAGAGAGGCCAGAAGGAAGATGAAAGCCAAAATATCTAGGAAATGCTTCTGAACTCTTGTAGTGGAGCAGGCTCCTTGTTTCCTTCTTATAAATCAAACTGAATAGACCCTCTGGAGTCCCACAGATGCCACCTGATGCTGTTCTCTGAGTTGGTGGCCGTGTTCTCAGCTCCTGGTGGTTCCGGTTCGTTCTGAATAACTCCCATTCTTGTGTTTGCATTTGGTTAAGCAGACAGTTTGCAGCAGCCTTGGAGGACCTGAAAGAGGCCATCAAGCTATGTCCAAACAACCGTGAGATCCAGAGGCTTCTGATGCGAGTGGAGGAAGAGTGCAGACAGATGCAGCAGCAGCAGCAGCAGCCACCGCCGCCACCCCAGCAGCCTCAGCAGGACCTCGCAGAGGAAGAAGCAGAGCCTGAGCCCCAGCATGAAGACATATACTCTGTCCAAGACATGTTTGAGGAGGAGTACTTGGAACAGGATGTTGAAAATGTTTCTATCGGCCTCCAAACAGAGGCGCGCCCCAGTCAGGGGCTCCCGGTAATCCAGAGCCCACCCTCCTCTCCAGCCCATCGGGACTCAGCTTACATCTCTAGCTCACCTCTTGGCTCTCATCAGGTTTTTGACTTCCGGTCCAACAGTTCTGTAGGTTCGCCCACTAGACAAGGTTATCAGTCCACCTCGCCTGCTCTGTCTCCGACTCACCAGAACTCCCACTACAGGCCTAGCCCACCACACACTTCCCCAGCTCACCAGGGCGCATCTTACCGCTTCAGCCCACCTCCTGTGGGAGGGCAAGGCAAGGAATACCCCAGCCCTCCCCCTTCCCCTCTCCGTAGAGGCCCTCAGTACAGGGCCAGCCCTCCGGCTGAGAGCATGAGTGTCTATAGGTCCCAGTCTGGCTCCCCTGTGCGCTATCAGCAAGAAACAAATGTGAGTCAGCTTCCTGGCAGACCAAAGTCTCCGCTATCCAAAATGGCCCAGCGGCCCTACCAGATGCCTCAGCTTCCGGTGGCAGTTCCCCAGCAGGGGCTCAGGCTACAGCCTGCCAAAGCCCAGATTGTAAGAAGTAACCAGCCTAGTTCAGCAGTTCACTCAAGCACTGTAATCCCAACAGGAGCCTATGGCCAAGTAGCACATTCAATGGCCAGTAAATACCAGTCTCCACAAGGAGACATGGGAGTAAGTCAGAGCCGACTGGTTTATCAGGGGTCAATAGGGGGGATTGTAGGAGACGGGAGACCTGTACAGCATGTCCAAGCCAGCCTGAGTGCCGGTGCCATCTGTCAGCATGGAGGACTGACCAAGGAAGACCTGCCACAGCGACCCTCCTCTGCTTACCGAGGTGGCATGAGGTACAGCCAGACACCACAGATTGGGCGTAGCCAGTCAGCATCCTATTACCCAGTCTGTCACTCAAAACTAGATCTGGAGCGTTCCTCCAGCCAGCTGGGCTCCCCTGATGTGTCACATTTAATCAGAAGACCTATCAGTGTCAACCCTAATGAAATTAAGCCCCACCCACCAACCCCCAGGCCGCTGCTGCACTCACAGAGTGTAGGCCTACGCTTTTCTCCGTCCAGCAATAGCATCTCGTCCACCTCCAACCTGACCCCCACCTTCCGGCCTTCTTCTTCAATTCAGCAAATGGAGATCCCACTGAAACCGGCATATGATAGGTCATGTGACGAGCTATCGCCAGTCTCTCCCACTCAGGGAGGTTACCCCAGTGAGCCCACCCGATCCAGGACCACACCATTCATGGGGATCATAGATAAAACAGCCCGGACTCAACAGTACCCCCACCTTCACCAGCAGAATCGGACCTGGGCAGTCTCATCAGTGGATACCGTTCTCAGTCCCACGTCTCCAGGCAACCTGCCTCAGCCTGAGTCCTTTAGTCCACCATCATCCATCAGCAACATTGCCTTTTATAACAAAACCAACAATGCACAGAATGGCCATTTGCTGGAGGACGATTATTACAGCCCCCATGGGATGCTGGCTAACGGGTCCCGTGGAGACCTCTTGGAAAGAGTCAGCCAGGCCTCCTCCTATCCTGATGTGAAGGTGGCCCGGACCCTACCCGTGGCTCAGGCATACCAGGACAACCTGTACAGGCAATTGTCTCGGGACTCTCGACAGGGGCAGACATCGCCTATCAAACCAAAGAGACCATTTGTGGAGTCTAATGTTTAAGAGACATTTGTTGGAGTGAGACCCGTATGTTTTCACTGCACATTTTCAGGCTTGGTTTCCACATCTGAGGCAGTTCTCTGGCTTAATTTCTCACGTAGTTTCTGTGTGGTGTTCAGAGGTGACAGCCCACATGTTGAAATCCTTTGCATGCAGCTGACTGGCAGGCTGGCCTCTGGGGAGCCAGGACTTCAGTTTCTCGGGTCTGTGCCCTAACCACATGCTTTCTCCCTCTCTTCCAATGCCAACGAGGAGATTTTGTGCTGTGAGCTTTAACCAGGGAGATCAGACACACTGGTCAGCCTTTTCCAGGAGACAATCGCTTTCACTGATGTTCTTGTTGTGTGAATGTCTTTTTCCTTTTTAAAAGAGTAAGATGTTCTGGTTTGTTTTCTCCTAGAGACTTTAAGACGTGTGTGATGCCTCTCTGTCCTTGCACTCTTACTCAGTGTTACACATGCCGCACCGCTGCCCCCCACCCCAACCTTGTGCATTCCTGTGCCATGGTCTCCTCCCCAGACTCCAAGCTCCCAGCAGGCAACAAGTCTAGAATCTCCATTTACTTTACTGCTGGTCTTCCCCTGGGACAAAGGAGTCTAGAGGAGAGTGAAAAAGAAAGAAAGCTGCTAAATTGGAAGAAAAGCCCACTATAATAATCTGAAATGTTACCATGTTGGTTTCCCAAGAAGGGTTTGGGGAACATTTAATAAACATCCAGCCCTTTAAATACGTTGGCCAGCCAAGGAAGTTCCAGGGAGACCTGTGGGTGTCTTTAAAGCACTCACCAAGAGTTAGTCTCTAGGCTTTCACCAACAATTAGCCACTAAAAGCTCCTGATTTCCCAGTGCTCAAGGAGGGAGTAGGTACAGAGAAAGGGGCCTTGGGGGCGGGGCGGGTGGGGGAGACTGCTCTTGCTTGTCCCTGAGAGAAACCTGTTTTGAAGAAGTGTGCTTTCTGATCCCAAAACACTGAGCTGACTTATGAGGTCTGCCTGGTGCAGTAACCCTGTTAGCTGCGTTCTCTCTCAGCTGGAGCCAACAGCACCCAGCTGACCCTCACTGTCTCAACCTGGATGGTGTTGGGAAGAAATGTGTTCTTCCAGAACCTGCTTAGATCCTCTCGGGACTGAAAGACCCCAGGCTTTCCTCCCAGGCCAGTACATTCCATGTCAACTGTTAATTAATTCCATTTTAAGGCCTCTGGCTTCATTATTCACTGTTAAGGGAGTTGTCTCTTTTATCTAGGAGAGTTGAGGGGTAATCTTTGTTGGAGATGCCTTTGAGCCCCGGGGTAGGGCCATGAGATTGATAGCAGGCCTTTTCCTCCATCAGTGTCTACACATCTTCTAGGTTTTGTGGATGTTTGCCAACCTGACTGAAAAAGCTGAGAGATCTATGGTTTAGGCAGTGAGAATGTAGGAACCAAAGCTGTAGCACAGTCCTGTCCTTGGCTGCATGTCAGCTCTTAAAACCAAGCAACTCAGCCCAGCGAACTAACCAGGGGTGTTGGCTACTTTGTTCTTAGGGAGCATCTTACTGTTAGTAATGGGCTGCAGGAAGGACAATTTCTTGAACAAAGTCCAGCTGTGACCTATCTGGAATACAGGTTCTCTGATAGGATCTGTAAGACATGCAGAGCTAAAATAGATCAGCGCTCATCTCTGTAAGCAGGACAGTTTTTACTCTGATAGGAAGAACTGCCCCACTTTCCTAGAGTAGGATGGGCACCAATGGTTTCTCCTGCCTGTTCATCCGCCTGTTTCTCCATCTCCCCATCTGGAAGAAGTTTATAGCTGTGGGATCAGCCTGTGGCTGGGAGCAGCAGTCCCTTGCCTCCCTGTGTGGCCTGGACTCCACTCTGTTGGATTCCCCATGGTGTTTTATCTGAGCCACCTCTGAGGGAGCCACTGAAATAGAAAAGTGCTCCTCCCTGCTCGAAAAGCCACATTTCCCTTACCTGGCCAGGTGTGTTAGAATGCCATGCAGTCCTAAGAATACATCTTAGCTGACACTTTTCCCCAGGGTCCCTAATTTCCCCAGGAAAAGCAAGAGTTAGTGTCTCTATCCCTGCCTGAAATGTCAAAGTCAAACCACAGTGATTTCCTAGCATCATAAGAGAGTGCATGCCACTCCTGGGCACAAGTGGGCTCTGACTAGAAAACACCAACAGGAGCTTCTATAGGCGGGAGACAAAGGTCTTCCTGGATGCAGACTGGCTGCCCTGCTACTTCACTGCCATGGTTGATCTCAGTACTGTATTTTAAACGTGCCCTCCTTCCCAGCAGTGAACGTTTGCCAGGCACATCTAGCTTCAAGATGGAAGAAAATTTTTAAATTAAACTGGCAAATTCTGCACACTCACTTCACACCACCCTTGAGTAGTGACAGGTGACAAACTTCAGCTTGTAGGTTTCTCACCAAAACGTGTCCCTTTGCCCAAAATTCTTGCACTAGTGGGTTCCCATCGCATCATGTCTATAAATGGGCGCACTTTACTGTTGGAATTTGTAACTCTGATGAATACTGGATATTTACATGTGAGTAATGTCTTCATTAGAAATTAGCAGAGTCACTCTTGTCTCTAGTGTGTTTTTCAAGGGAAAAAAAAGGAAAGAAATCAAGCAGTGGATCACAGCATTTATAGCACAAGAAATAACTGTTGTATATAAGCCTCAAAGATTAAGAATTTTTAAACACAAGAAAATAATTGCAGTGATTTTAAAGTGCTTTTCCAGCAATTTTCTTAGGGACTCCTGAGACATGGTTCATTTATTTACTGGATCAGTAAGGCACACAAGTAACAATTAAAATTAATGTTTATTTACAAAGTAAAGGGAAAACCTGTGTAACATGAGAATTTGGCATGGACAAAATAGAGATCATTTTGTATCTGCTGTTGTGTCTGTCCAGGTTGCAGACGTGCACTGTTAAAGCCCCAGGTTAATAGAGCACCGTCCCCCCGTTCCTCTCCCGGGCACCCCTTTCTAGATGTGTTGAACTTAAACCCGATGGCTCAGGAAAACTCCACTAATTAGGATCGTGTACAGTAATCCCAGGTTGTTGTCCAGATATCCAAGTTTGCTGGTTTTAGTTAAGCCTGGATTATCACTTTTCCTAAATTATTATAAACAGAACAGCTTAGAGAAAGGTGTTCTCTGCCCTTATATTGTATAGTAGTTTATGATCCCCTCTAAATATTGGTATTTTTATATTCCAGAGATATACCCAATAGAAAAAATTTAAGCCAGTATCTAATTTAATATCCATAAGTATTTTTCCTTAGAGTTTAGTCATATGCAGTGGGATATGTGGGTGTCACGTGTGCTTCACCATACTCTACCACTAGATGTCACTGTGGCTCTGCATCATACTTACCTGGTTACAAAGAATGGCTTCGCGGAGCTGCTGCCAGTGCCACAGGCAGGCCATAGACTGGAGGTTCAGGAAGAAGAGCATAAAGGTCTGGAGGGGTCCTCGTGCATCCGTGCCACCTATGGCAGGACAGAATGAACACCATCTACTTAGGTTAAATCGAGCTCCCTGTCTCTGGTTCATGAGTAAGTAGAGGAGCATCCCTCCCCATGAGCACCTTCCTCTCAGTTCCGCTCCAACTTTTTTAACTCCAGAAGTATCATGGTTGGGTGGTTTGATTAAAGATAGTTATTTTTCTACTGCAGAAATGCCTTGGACAAAACCAGTTGCTCACCGAATCTTTGCCACACAATGGAACAGGCTACCCTGGTGGCAGGATATGCTGCCTCCGTGCCCATCTCCTGTTGCGCCTCCCCCGTGCTCAGCAGCCCCACCCACTCTGCCTGTCTGCTCTGGGCTGCCCAGTTCTCAAGAAGCAGTCTGCTGCCGCCTTTACTCCGAGGCATACTGCCCTGCTGCGTGCTTGTTGAAAGGTGTGACTTCTTTTCCTCTGGGAATTCCAGACTGACCATCTACCATGACTAACAATGAACCAAGGGCTTAGGGGTAAGAGCTACCTACAAAGACGCGTCATGGAAACCTTCACCATGCAATGCCTTGAACTCAGCTCTGGCTGCTCCCAAGAAAAGGTGGCTGGCTAGGGGCCTGGACACAAGCACAACGGGGCTGGTGGAGCCACTGTGCAGAGCTACTTGAATATTCACTGGGTCTTCATCAACTCCTTTTGTAACACAGACCACTCAAGGGCTGAAGTGTTGGTAACCTTCATTTTGGTGTCCAATGCCTCACAGCGGCTGAGCCACCCTGAGATGCTTGTGGCCACACGATGGCCTCAGTCAGAGCTTTGAAAGTCAGTACCAAATGAACGTATAATTGGACACCAAAAATCAAGTGTTACTCTCATGTTTCCTCACCTGTCATCTCATTTCTTCCTGCTGGCTGTGATCCCTACACTAACTGACAGTCAGGCTGCACGCAGACGCCAGCCAGCACCAGCTCCTGGTTTCAGGTAGACCTGCTCCGTGGGAAGGACGTGGCCTCGCTGCTTTGTTTCTATAGCACTTGATGGCTGGGTTTTCCCTTTGCTAGTCACTAACCATAAAATCTGGCTAGGACTCGACTCACTCCCTCAGTCCCCAGGACCAGACAGCGTTAATTCTGGAGAATTCAGTACTTGAATGTACCTGCCTTACTGTGTACCCATTCACTGGGGGAGGGGGCTTAGCGATGTCGGCTCTAGATACCCACTTCATTCACAGTCATTTTGGAAATCCTGTAAGTTATACTTCCTGTCGTGGTTTCTTTCATTTTATTTTGTTTGACATTTGGCTGATTCCTGCTGAGTTGGGCCAGTTCCTGTGGGGCTCAGGGCAGGTGCCATTCTCAGGCACGGCCTCCCTTCCATCTAGCGCAGCATCTGTCTCTCTGTTCCGTCTCCTCCAAATCCAAGATGATTTTAATTAGTACAGACATGTACAGTCTACAATTAAAGAGTGATTTGTACTAATATGATTTTGATTATTCCTCTTTGCTGTCCTTTCAAGACACTTGCTGGAAAAAGCTTTAATGCACTTAGTTTTCCTTTCGGTTTTCTATAACTCAGATGTAAAGGACTTTCTCTGTACAGTATATTATCCAATGCATGTTTGTTCTCTACCCTGATATATTGAACACCACACAGTCGTGAACTTGTGCAGTGGGGATGCCCCACACCCAGCGGAGGCCTTCAGCCCCGTGTATAAGGAAGACATTTTCTTTACTGTACTTGCTTGAACAGTTTTATTGTCTGTGAGCTGTGTGAGATAGATGTGAACAGTTCAAATGAATGCATTTTCCTGCCCCATGTATACAGAGCGTCATCTGTACAATGAACTGTATGTATGAAAGCAAATGTACTTATTTATAAATGGTCAACACTTGGAGAAACCTGGTCTCCGGTGCTTTTCTCCTTCTTGCTCTGTCCCGGGAACTGACTTCCAAGCTCACCCCTAACTGGAATGGCAGTGCTGAGGGTGCCGCCCCATGGAGAACTACCTCTAAGGTGATTCCTGATGACTCCTTTGCTCTGCTGGGAGAGACTCAGAGTCATGACTTCCGACATCTGTTCACCAACGGTGGGTATCTCCTCTGAGGTGGACACTGATAGCACTTGAGGGGGCTGTTGGCCCCTTGATAGTTGTAGGACCCCAGTGAAGGCAGCTATGTGTAGAGGGAAAAGGGCCTTTTCTTCAGTAGCAGCCACATGGGAGCACTGTACTCTCGTCACTTTGTTTTGCTTGTTTGGAATGAGGTCTCACTGTTCTCTCTGGCCATGAACTCCTGGGCTCAAATGAGCCTTTTGCCGCAATTTTGGTAGCTGAAGCTCGCCCCAACACCATCACTTTGCCAACATTCAAGTTTGCAGTATGCTGCCAGCCTGGCTATTGTGTTTAGAGGTGCTAAGTCCAAGGATGGGGTACAGCCTGTGCTGTAGGTCAGAGACTAGCTTGTCGAGCTGGAGAGCCTTGGCTATACTATACTTTTTCTCCAGCAATTGGTCTGCATGTCTCCGGTTGTAGACTAGGGGCTTGAGTGCTGCACTGAGACCAGAAAGCTCACTGCGTCCTAAAACTCTCAGTACCGTTAAGTGGGGTGAGCCCTGAGCTCACTCCTCTATCACTGAACCTCTTTGTCTACTTGAGAGACAAGCAAGGAGGGGGACTTTTCTCCAGACACCAGACTATGCTAAACAGAATCCTGCTGGCATCTAGGTGCACTTTCCAAACATCTAAAATCTGAGAAAGTAGGAAAACTCCCACTCAGGCACAGCCAGCTAGCCTGCATGCCAGAATCACCTTCAAGGATTCTAGAAGGACCCACATACTAGGTCTGAAAAAGTTTGCTTCATTAACAACTAAAAAATAAACCGAGAATGGTGGCAGACACTTTTAATCCCAGCACTCAGGACGCAGAGGCAGGCAGATCTCTGTGAGATTCTACAAAGAGTTCCAGGACAGCCAGGGCTGTCTCAAAACAAACAATACAAAACAAAAAATTTAAAGGAAAAGAACATAGTTTGCAAAACCCCAACTTTGCATCGAAAGAATAGAACAAGGTACAGTTTAGAAAAAAGTAATTTTTTTTTTTCGAGACAGGGTTTCTCTGTGTAGCCTTGGCTCCTGGCTCCTGGACTCACTTTGTAGACCAGGCCAGCCTCAAACTCACAGCGATCCACCTGCCTCTGCCTCCCAAGTTCTGGGATTAAAGGCGTGCGCCACCATGCCCCACTAAAAAAGTAATTCTTAAAAGAATTTGTCCAGATAAAAAGCCCCTCAGTGAAGCAGTGAGCAGCAGATATCTTCACAGGATCTTGTTCCTTGTAGCTTTGCCCCTTGCTAGCTGCCTTCTCATAACCATGTGGTTAGGTGCTCCCGTGTGCTGGCCTGTGAGAGAGCCCTACTCCTCCATTGGGCTAGGAAAAGTCAGGCAGAATCCAGCCTAAAAAAGCAAGCCAGGGGATCATGGAGCCCCTGAGGACTCAGCCATTGTGTTCCCTGGAGCAAGACAATAAAACCAGGCCTGGAAGGCCCAGGTGAAAGGGCCAAAAGAAAGGGCCTGGAGTCTGTTCTCTCATCTGGGTGGGACTTTACTCAGAGACGGAGCTAAGGACTTGATACACAGCCCCAAGAGCTCCTCAATCAAAGCATTACTGGTCTTCTGAAGCAAGGCTTCCGTGTGTGAAGCCTTGTTTGCTTAAAAGTATTTAAAGCACATGGCTTGAAACATCACAGGCTGCTTCATCAAACACAGGCCTGCTAGAGGGGGATTAAGAGTTCACTTCCACAGCCTCCAAACTTGCTTCTTCGGGTCTTTCCCAGCCCTCTAGAGGCAGCATGGCTCCCTCAGAGACCTACCCCAAGAGTGCCTACCCAACAGTTAACTAAGGCCACCTTGTGCGAATGAAACAACGAGCTTCTGAGGAGCTACGAAGACATCTGCAGAGCTCAGTGCTTCAGGACGAGTGGTTCTTTGAAAACAGTTTTTTGGCCAGGCGTGGTGGGCCTTTAATCCCAGTACTCGAGAAGCAGAGGCAGGTGGATTGCTGTGAGTTTGAGGCCAGCCTGGTCTACAAAGTGAGTCCAGGACAGCCAAGACTACACAGAGAAACCCTGTCTCAAAAAAAAAAGAAAAAAAAAAGAAAGAAAGAGAAAAGAACTCCCTCAAAAAATAAATAAATAAAAACAAAATAAAAAGGTTTTACTTACTGAGAATATCATACCTACCACCCCGTCCCTCCTGAATCCTCCCAGACCTCTCCCATAGCTCCTTCCCAACTTAAATGTTTATTAATCCATTGAATCCAGTTCCTGCTGCAAGTACGTTCTGGGTATAAGGCCCCTTGTTAGAGAAAGAGCCACCTACCAAGGGCCACATGCCAAAGGAAATGACTGTCATTCCCACAGAAGCCATCAGTTGCCATGGCTAGCGGGAGTTGGACCTCATCAGCCCCTCCTTCCTCCTCCCCTCCCTCCTTCTCCTTCCCCTCCCTCCTTCCCCCTGCTCCTCCCACCTTCCTCCTGCTCCTCCCTCCTTCCTCCTGTCCCTCCCTCCTCCCCCCCCCCTCCATGCTTGTATTTTTGGCTGGCTTGACCTTGTCCAGGTCATGTGCATACAGGCATAGCTGCTGTGAGTTGGTCTGCAGCAGCCCTATCATTTCCAGAACACTTTTTTAGCAGCAATCCCTGGCACTTAGTATAATTCCCCATGCACACACGTGTATACCTGTGCGCACGTGCGCGCGCGCACACACACACGTACACCCTTCAAGGCCAGCTAGAGTGAGCTCTTGCTCTCATCTAACTGAAGATCTGCACAGAAGACAAAGTGAATGTGCAGCCCTAGCCTCTAGTGTCTTGGGATCATCTGAACATTCATAATGAGAGCACAGAATTGGGGAATAACCCAGAAGAAAGATGGGAGCTCGCACTCACAACCCAGACTTTCTGCCTTCTCCCACTGCGCAGCCTGCCTTTGACACTGATAGCTTGTGTGTGCTTACTTTAAATATGTGAAGGGCCACGAGGAAGCCTTGGTTTAGAGCAGTGGTTCTCAACCTGTGGGTCTTGCCTCTTTGGGGACTGAATTACCCTTTTACAGGGTCACCTAGCACCATCAGAAGACATAGATATTTACATTACAATTCATAACAGTAGCAAAATTACATTCATGAAGTAGCAACAAAAAATAATTTTATGGTTGAGGGGGACCACAACATAAGGAACTGTATTAAAGGGCCACAGCATTAGGAAGATTGAGAGCTACTGGTTTACAGGAAAGACCTTGAATCTGGTTCCTACACACCAATTTCCCTCGTCCCCAGTAGAACCAACTTCATGTATGACAGTTTAAAGCTTTGGATCCTTTTCTTGTCTCAGCAAATGGAAACAGAAGGCAAGTGGTCTGCTGTAGACGTTTATTGATTTATCTGTTGCACCAACAACACACTGCACATCACAGGAGACAGGCCACAGGCAAACAGAAGAAACCACAGACATCTGCGTGGGGCCTTCTTTGGTCCTTACTCATGTATCATACACTTTGGCAAAAAGGCTGTCACTGCAGACCTAAGTTCTAATTCTCTGTAGTCTGGCAGAGGAGACTTACAGTGGTACTCGGCGGTTGTCTAAAGACGAGGCTCCCACATGGAAACATTTGACTACACAAGCGTGCCAACTGATGATAGAATTTATAAAATCCTCAATCCTTACAGCATATGCAGCTAAAACCAGAGGTAAACTCCATCATCCCTGCAAGTGGAGAGATGGGAGAGGGGGAGGCTGAGAGGCAGCTCAGGGAGAGGAAGCCGCACCAGAGCTGGGGATAGAGACATCACCAGAGGCAGGAACCACAGCACAGTTGTTAGAAATCTGACAGAGAAGGCCAGCCTGTTGACCTAAAGGGATTGTCGGCTTCGGAAACTTAATTTCCTCACTAACTTGCGTGTCACAAACTTCGAGGCTCCTCAAGATCCAAGAGAGTCGGAAAACAAGGAGAGAGAGAGAGAGCGAGCGTTTGCCAAGCCAGAGAAGCACAAGATCCATGCTCTAATCACATTATTCCTAGGCTCAAGCCAACCGGTGACTCAGCCAACAGCACAAAGGCAGTAGGGGGTGGACGCTATGTATGTGCAGGCGCCGCAGGACACCAATCCAATCCCTTTCTTCCACTTCAGTTCTATTGTCCACTCAGGTGTGGGAGGACAGTGATTCTACCCCTATCTCCCCTTACCCCCCCCTCAGCCCCGCCACCCAGTGGTGATGCTTCAGCCAAACCAGGATACCCTAGCAGCCTCTGGAGAGCAAGACAAACAGCAGGCCTCTTCTAAAAACTCCGGTGGTGTGTGGCCTCCCCCTCCCAGAGCCTGCCCGGGCTGGCCTGCAGGCTGAAACCAGGGCTTAGCCCCTGCTAGAGGGAGGAACTCTGCCAGGGCAGCTAGAGGCCAGGAGCCTCCTCACCACCAGCAGCCTAACCTCATCCCCCAAGGGCAGATATTTACCTGCTTTCTGCACACTGATCCCCTTCCCTGAAAAGCCTATTTAAGGCTCAGGGATTTAAAAAGAACAGAAAGGTCCAAGACCGTGGCTAAGCCACAAGGCAGGACCCCTTTGAGGGCCAGATTCAACCCTTCTAGGGAACCTTATTCTGAACACCAGCATACTTTACACATAATGTCACTTGCTCTACTGCCAAGGACACGTGCTTCCCAAGCTGCTGGGACTCGGGGGTTGAATACACAAAGCGACAGTTTCGGCTTTCCCATGTCAGTCCTTCAGGCCCAGCCCCAGCCATCTGTGTGGAAGGTGGAGCTACTATTTAGCTCCTCTTAGGATCAGGACCCGGTTTGACCCCAGATCCCCTAACTAGGCTTTCTGCATAAGAATGGACAACAGCAGATACAGGCAGGGCCTACACATGGCTCACAGGATAAGTCAACAACTGCAGCAAGGAAGGAAAAGCTGAGATAACCCCAAACCCTGGAACCCTACTAAATTAACACCACTGCCCCGCACTCCTGGACCTGAAGCCTCAGCCTCTTCAGGGATGAGCAAGAAGACATCTGGAAACCCACAGAACCGAGAGGACCACCCAGACGCAGCCCCTGTACAGGATGAGGAGGGCCATCACTGTGGGCTGGGGCTGTCTCCCTCTGTCAGCGTCTTGAAGTCCATAGAGAGAGCTTGCTCTTCAGCCTGGGACGGCCGCTTCCAGTCAGCTTGAGCCAAGATGTAGAGCACAACCACCCCAAAACAGGCCAGCAGCAGGCCTAGCACGTTGGCCAGGACGCCCTCTGGTTCGAATGTGCTGTACTTGGCCCTGTAGGATAGAGTGAAGGCAGAAGGCGCCAGAGGTTCCAGTTAGGACAAACGCAGCCTGGGCCTTAAAGATGCCTCAGGTTTCCCAGTGCCCACCCCTCCACCCTCCCAGTAAGGAAAGCCAGCTCAGAAAGAGGCTTCCCATGAAGCAGAGGCCCCTCAGGGGGCCGCCTCTCCACGACACTTACCCAAGTTTAAACAGCAGCGCCTCCTTCAAGCCCAGGAGGGCTGTGCCCACAGAAAGGAGGAAGATGGTGGCACCAAAGAAAACGTGCTGAGGGCGGTAGCGGCTCCGCAGAGAGAATGAAGCTCCAGGGAACAGGAAGAAGCTGAAACCCACCAGCCACTAAAAGAAAAACCTCTGCTGAGCCATGAGCTGGCTGTGGCCTAACTTATGGCAGGCCACCAAAGCACACCTGCATCCCCTCGAGTGCCAGAAATGGAGCGTGAAAGACTTATGGGCACGGTGGCCTGGTCCTCTTTTGCCTTGAGGCCTTGGCTCTCAAACAGCAGCTCATCACCCCACGGATTTGGGAAACTGAGGCATGTGACTCGACAGTTGCATAGTCAGTGGGTAGCGCAAAGGAGTCTGGGGCACCCTGGCCTCTAGAATCCTAATTTATATAGCTAGCTAAATTAACCTGCTATCTCTCCCCTGGACATGCACCTTGGAAAATGGGCTCCTTTATGGCACCCCTGAGCCCCACTTCCCTTCCCTTTGCCTCCCCACCCCTTGCTGGCACCAGACTCACCTGCACAAAGTAAAGGACAGAGACTAAGATCCCACACCAACTGTGCAAGCTGTACAGGTCGGCATAGCCCTTCTTCTTGTGGTAGTCAAACACGGCCACCAAGCCTGGAGTGGAGGCAGGGGCCATATGAGGACAGGGCTAGACATGGAAAGGGGAGGGAGGGGAGACCTGGGGGAGACTGCTAGCCAGAACTTCTGGGCTTCGGTCCAGCAGGATGAGGGCCAGCACCCAGTGTCCCTGCCTGGATGCTTGTGAGGAGGAGAGTAGGGGCCAAGCCAAGTAGCTTGGAGCAAGGATAGTGTGTGTCCAGCAGCTGCTGCTGGGGCCTGAAGCCGCAGGTGGAGACGGAACTCACCCACCAGAGCGAGGATGAAGGCAAAGACATGCAGCAGGCCGTGCAAGATCTTGGTCGTGCGCTTGGCTTCTTTTCTGAAGACGCGGTACACCAGCAGAGCTTGTAGGAAGTGACAGAAAGATTTAGGTGTACAGGCCTGTGCTGGACAACAGTCTGTGCTAAGAGCTTGTCAAGGTTTGTCAATCACAGAAACTGGAGGAGAAATCAGGACTCCATAGGGACCTTGCACCCATCCTCAAGGTTCCTTGAGTCCTAGGGCTTACACACTCAGGGGCCCAGGAGAGGAGGCTATGCCACACTTCCTGCCACCACCAAGGCAGCAAAGGCAGGACTCTGCCCTGAGTACCCACTCTGAGCAACCGCTAGGCCTGGGAGACACTTGGCCTTGCCAGGTATTCTATAATTCATTGATTCAGTATTTAGGACTCAATATGCAGCCAAACTGGGTTGCTGGGCAGACTCGAGGTACCTACCCATCGGCAGAGCGTGCTGTCCAGAGCCCCCTTAGGTAGGTAAACACTGTTGGCAGGCAGCCTCCCAGCTCTCAAGGCTTAATGTGACCCTGCCTAATCCCCAGGGCCTCTGGATGCCTCCTAGGACCTGCTACTGAGAGATGCCTGTCATAGCCACCCCCAGATCTAGGCCCCTGCTTAGGCCAAGTGCCTGCTGGCTCTTGCCCCAGCGGACAGGCACGCTAGCTCAGCTGTGTCCACACTCAGCAACACACATATGCACCTGTGCCTGTTTCTTTTCCCAACTTCCAGCTGCCCCTGGAGATAGCTTACAGCCCTGCGTGACCCTGCTCTAGAAGACAGCTGTGCCCTGCCCCCGAGATGCCACCTCCTGAAACCAGAGGTGGTACCAGTGCAACCAGTTGGCAAACAGCAATCAGCCTCCAACCACAGGTTCCCCGGACTCTACGTAACTTCTTCACCTGTCCTGTCTAGAACCATCAATTTGTCTAAGTGGAAGAAATGTCTGGTGTGACAGGACCCCTGCACACTGCCTCTCCCATGGAGGCCTCACGGGACTCACCATCTCCTTGCAGGAAGATCATGCCGATGACCATGCAGAGTGGGTGCACATTAAACTGCAGGGAGCTTTCCCAAGCAATGCCACCTCGGTACAGACCGAGCCATGCACCAGTCACAGCCACCACGGTGAGGCCCAGCAGCTGGGAGAAGGCCACATAGTAGGGCAGTGCGGCAGGGACAGACGCAGCACCGTGCTCCATGCTGAGACCCCAGCTGCAGGAGAGACAAGAGTTCAAGGGAGCGGCCCACAGCCTGCACAGGCAGAACCTGCCTCACGGTACCAGCCACCTCTCCCATGCAGTACCTAAGCTGTGCACACTCGTTTTCCCACTGCCAAGACCCCTGCCATCAACCCTGGGCAGAATCCTGAAACCCCGGGGACACCTCAGCAGGAGGCCAGGCCTTCCCACAGAGACACACCTCACCTGGGTTCTGTGTACAGCGAGGGCGCGAGTTTGAAAACACCCCAAGTTCTGATGACAGAATGGACCCATCCCTGAGTTAAGATTCTTTTTTTTTTTTTTTCAAGACAGGGTCTCTCTGTGTAGCCTTGGCTGTCCTGGACTCACTTTGTAGACCAATCAGGCCTCCGAACTCACAGCGATCCACCTGCCTCTGCCTCCCAAGTGCTGGGATTAAAGGCGTGCGCCACCACGCCCAGCGAGTTAAGATTCTTATTTGCTGATGTCCTGAGTTTTCTGACGTTGGAGCCTCAGGCAAACGCCCTGAAGGCGCAGGGCTTGCCACTCCTTTCTTCAGGGATGGGAAAGCCCTTCCCGGGTGAGAAGTACAAGCCTTGCTCCTTCCCCCGTTTGTAAGCCCCAACCATGATCCTAAGAGGCAGCATGGGGACCCGGGGAGGTTGCTCTATGTAGCTGTGTTCTTCCCCTGTGGGGCCAGACCACAAGCCAGCCAGGAGCCCCCAGTCCTTCCCAGCTCCTTCCCAAACGCAGCATGTGTGGGGTGCTCTCCTCCCTCGGGTGGGGTTTCCCCAAAACTGAAGGCCCCAGCAGTGTGCAGAGCTCATGAATCTTCATCCACCTACTGAACTGCCAACGATCTGTGCAGGAAGACGGAGCCATATGTTGGCTTTTAAGGAGGCACCACCTGTATCAGGAAGCCCTTGAGAGGCTGTGGTGCATGCAAGGCTCCCATCAGGCCACCTTCAGGCCAGCTCTCGGCCCTTCCCCCGTCCCCATCATGTTCCCATGAGAAAGAAAGGGGGGAAGGACGGAACACGCTGCTCTGACTTCTGTTCCCTGCGCCTCGGTGCTGGCAACAGCTGGGACTCAACACAAAGCTGCTCCCAATGCCACTACCACGTGGACATCAGAGCACAGGCTTCCTGTCCCCTCCCTGGACAGACAGGACTTGCCTCCCGAGCCAACCACTTCTCCCAGCAGCAGTGAGTACTGGAAGGGGCGTGGCAGCCGCAAACAGGGCCTGTGGCAGCACTTCCCCGGACACTAGCTAGCACGCGTGCCGGCCCAGATGGCCAGGGTCTGCCAGCTGTAGCTCCGCCTCCCGACTCTCTGACAGCAACTCCTCCATTGGAAAAGAAGAACAAAGCAGTTAATGACATCCTCTCTGTGACCAGACAAAAGCAAGTCATCTGCATCCTCACATGAGTCATATGAGTTTTGTCAGACGTACGCATACATCTTTCATAGAAACAGGCCCGTGCCACCTTCTGACCACGTAAGGGTAATGGCACCGCACACACGTCTTTCACACAGATGAACATACTTGTGCCTCATCGGTTCAATCACTCCACACTACCCAACTGTCTTGGTCTCTGTCTCTAGCTGAGCCTCTAATTCCTGCTGCCCAACCCTGAACATTAGGGGGAGCTGGTTCTTTCAAGGGTACGCACACCACTCAGGGATTTATGTGAAGCCAGGTTAGCCTCTTTCTCATTATTATTATTATTATTATTATTATTATTATTATTATTATTATTATTATTATTATATATTCACTTTACATCCCAATTGCAGGCGCCTCCCTCCTCTTCTCCCATCCCCCCCACACCTGTCCCCTTCTCCTCAGAAAAAGGAAGAAAGTCGCATCAGGACTAAGCACACCCTCTTCCACTGAGGCCAGGCAAGGCAGCCCAGCTAGGGGAAAGGGACCCAAAAGCGTCCATGTCAGAGACAGCCCCTCCCCCTCCCCATACTGCACTTGCTACAGGATCTACATCTCTTTCTCAAATTCTTGGCGTGTTGTTTGAAGTCTCCCCTGCTGTGTGGGAATTCTTTCTGAAGCCCAGGCCAAGGGTAAACCCCTATTTCTGGAACTCTTGCTGCAATCCCTGTCTGTCCCCAACACGTGACAGCAAAAGCTCAAGCCAGTTCTGTCCTCCCTCAGATTCCCACCCCACACTTCAGCCTCATCCAACATCAGCGTCCCTCTCCCATCACAGCCTCCCAGACAGCCGTGGGCTGCCCTCCTCCTGCCTGGGAGCTCCAACAAAGGTCACACACAGATCAGGGGCTCCCAGGTCTCCGCCATCTTTGCTGCCACACAGAGCACGCTAACCTCTCCCTATTCAATGTGTCTGACACAGTGGGACATGCCAGCTTCATAAATCACATCACCCTTGCCAGCTGCCACATGCTCCTAACTTGTCTGCAGCCCCACTATGTTCCCACCAGGTCCACACGGAGGCTTCAGTTCCCCTGGGGTAGCAACACAACCTGCTGTTGACACCTCCTGGGGGGCCCTGCTTCCTGCTCTCTGCTCCCTGCCGCCTACACTGCCCCCCCACTCCCTCCCTCCCTACCTTGTCCCCAAGTGCTGCTCCAGCCCTCCTCTGGCCTCAAGGCTCCCCAAAACTTCCTCACCCTCTTGGGTCCTGCTCTAGACGAATCCCACGACGGTCTCTACTGAAGTGTCCTGTCCTGCTCCTCGAAGACAAGGTCACTTCACCTTCTCCACAACTCCTCAGGTATCGGACTGAGAGAGAATGCTGTCCCCTGCAGTCTTGTGTCCTGCCTGCTCCTCTGCAGGTCACCCCTCCCTGATTAGATTCATCTCTCTCGAGAGCCCAGAAGCACAGGACAATCTGATTAGCTCCCCGGCAGGAAGAACCACAGGAGCAGATGACCTGCCACAGCTTCGTCAAGCCTCACAGAATCCAAAGGGCAGGTCTGGGCTGCAGGGTCAGGCACTTGGCCCTCTACAGCCTGCTTTTTCTGTCCCAGTCAATGCCCTGAGGAAATGCACAGAAACCTTAGAGAAGATCTCTTCACAAGGGAAGAGGGTAGATTTACCATCCCACACTGAAGAGCCTGCATCCCTGTGAAGTGAGTGCCTAAGCGCTGCCTGTACCCACCACCCCGAGGGAGACAGCGTGAATGCATGGGGGGGGGGGGCGGACAGCCAGTGAGCCCCACTCTCTGGTTTCTTGTTTGGTTGTATGGTTTGGTTTTTTTGGTTTTTCGAGACAAGGTTTGTCTGTGTAGCCTTGGCTGTCCTGAAACTCTCTTTGTAGACCAGGCTGGCCTCGAACTCACAGCGATCCGCCTGCCTCTGCCTCCCGAGTGCTGGGATTAGAGGTGCGCGCCACCACGCCCGGTGAGCCCCACTCTCTGTACCAGGCACTTCATACCCTCTCTAACACTCAATAACACTGTGAGCATAACAAGAGTGTTACCCCAATGTGACAGATGAGGAAATCAGGGCACAAAGACAATAAAGGACATGCCCCAAGTTACTATCAGCAAATGGCTGTTCTGCTTGCTGCTGCTCCTTATAGCTGACAATGTTAGGTACTGGAAAAGAGGAGACGTGGGCCCTGCCAGCAGGGGCTTCTAGAAAAGTATTAATAGTAGCAGATGTTACAAGAAGGGCCAGAGAGGGCTGGGGATGTAGCTCAGTGGCAGAGCACTTGATTGGACCAGGAAAAGGCCCTCTCCACTGGACTAGGAAAAGGGCTCACTCCCCTGGGTCTCCTGCTAGTGGTCCAGGTCTCCCACTACCACTGAGGCTCTGAACTTTCTAGGGCTCAGTAACTAGGGTGACACTGCCATGTTTCCCAAACACTTAAGCCAGTCAAGGCTCTGGTGGCCCCTGCTGACTAAGGGAGTGTCCCTGGTGCCTGCTCGCCCTCCTGCTGCCAGAGCACCAGATGTAGATGCTGCCTGCAGCTCTCTAGGACACAGTGGGCATGAGTAGGAGAAAGGGGGCTTACGGAGAGGGAGTGGGTGGCAGCAGCATAATGCCAGTTTACTCTCAGGCAGGAGGCCCAGCCGAGCAGTCCTGGGACCAAGGAGGCCAGCCTGAGTCAACAGGAGCCAGTTCCAGTCTAAGAGCCCACTGTGAGGTGGCCATCCTTGAAGGTGAGGCTCTAAGATGATGCAGGAGGCCTGAGAGGGGCTGGCACTCACCGAGCAGGACCGCTCACCTAGGGTGGGCATGGCTTGCCTACAGGGGACCTCATATTCAGTAGGGCTCTAAATGTGCAACAGCTGGAGTTAAGGAAGGGATAAACGACTTGCCAGGCATCTGCAATCCAGCACTCCTGAGCTGAGGCAGGAGGATTCCAAGTTCCAGGCCAGCCTGGGGCTACACAGGGAGACCCTGTTTCAAAAACAGAGAATATTGATTTGTCCTGCATCTTACAGATCTTCAGGATCCTTTGATGAAGACGAATGCCCCCCCCACCCCCAACCCCCCCCCACCCAAGACCCCACAGAGCTGCTCCACCTGTGGCTCACGGGCATCTGCGAGTTTTAAAGGGGTTGGGAATTGTCCCCTTAAAAGCAGGTATGTTTGCATCATGGCCCCTGGTCACCCCTACAGTGAGAATGCCCTACCCTCCCTTCCTCGTGTGGACACTGCTCACTGTAGTCTATCCTCACCTCTGAGAGCAGAACACTGGGCGATAGCTTCTCAGCCTGGAAATGGCCCCTGTGGCCCCTAGGTTTCCTCTGCTCCCACATATCTGTGTTCTTTCTCCTTTTCCCTCCCTCTCCTTTCTTTTTTCTTTCTCTCAAAACAGGCTCTCACAGTATAACCCAGGCTGGCTTCCAACTTGACATCCCCCTGCCTCAGCCTGCTGACTACACATCACACTTGGTTCCGGCTAGAGTCTTGGGCTCCTTCCCTTCTGAGTTCAGGGCCAGGTGGCAGATCTCTGGGCTGGGGAAGTCAAGGAGACCCACCCCACCCTCTCCACCTGCAGACTGGCTCCCATTTAATGCAATCACACAGGGACATAGCTACCCGCAGGGCTTAACCGGTGCCGAACATCACGCTCCCTCTCCAGGCCCACTGCGTTTTATTAAAAGGCAACCATGCCTAACCTCATTACTGGTACCAGACACTGCGCATGCTGTACAACCCAGGAGGCAGAGAGCAGAGAGCATGGGGAGGCTGGACAGCAGGAAAGCTAGCTTGGCCACAGCCCTCCCTTATCAGCAGCAGGCTTTAATTAGGTTAGAAAAGACTATGGCGGGGGAAGGGACCAGAGCTTTCCTTGATGGTTAAGATCCTAAAACGTGATGTGGCAAAAGGCAAATAGAAACTGAGCTGGTGGATGGGGCACCCAGGGTGCTCAAGGAAGAAAGCAGACCTTAGGGTGAGCATTGGGCAAGAGATCTGTGCCAGAACTCACCAACAGTTAAAAATCAAAGAGGGCTGGGCCCGGTGGCGCACACCTGTAATCCCAGCACTGGAGAGGCAGAGGCAGGCAGATCGCTGTGAGTTCGAGGCCAGCCTGGTCTACAAAGTGAGTCCAGGACAGCCAAGGCTACACAGAGAAATCCTATCTCGAAAAACAAAAAACAAAAACAAAAAAATCAAAAAGGTCCTCTCATTTTAGAAGGGGAAAAGTGAACTTTAGGAGTTAAAATGCTTTATTTTATTTTAATCCAATATGTATGTTATCTTTATACCAATGTAATCTGAAAATATCATTATTTAATTTTATGGAGGACGGGCCCCATGAGTGCCAAAACATCTAAGACATCTGAGGCTAATAGTGCAGCCTGGGCCACAAAGATGTCAATTCAAAGTGTGTTCCACTGTTTACTACTGTGTCCTATCAGGAAGGCCTTGTCCCTTCTCTAAGGAGCTGGCCTCAACTGTCAGGGACATGGAGACCTACATTATTGGACTGCAGAAAAGTTAAATGGGAAAAATATGCACAAGTGCCTAGCACAGTGCCTGCCACGGGGTTAGCTAGCGGTCAACCAAACAGCAGCTGAACAAAAAAAAAACTGGTATCTCCTTAAAGTCATAGTGGCAGCAACTGACACGTGAGGATGGGGCCACAAAGAGCCAGGTGGCACAACAGCACAAACCCCTCCTGACCACCACCAACCCACACCCTCTATAGCACAGAAGCTTCTAGAGCAAGGAAGACTGTCAACCGTCTGCCTTTAGTTGTTATTGTTTTTTGTTTGGTTGGTTGGTTTGGTTTGGGTTGGTTTGGTTTTGGTTTTTCGAGACAGGGTTTCTCTGTGTAGCCTTGGCTGTCCTGGACTCACTTTGTAGACCAGGCTGGCCTCGAACTCACAGCGATGCACCTGCCTCTGCCTCTGCCTCTCCGTGTGTTGGGTGCTGGGATTAAAGGCGTGTGCCACCACCACCCGGCTAGTTGTTATTGTTGTTTTGGGGGGTGGGGGATGAGGGGCGTGGTGTGGATTCAGGGTCTCCCTCTCATGCCCAGGCTGGCTTTAAACTTCTAGTCTGCCTGCATCAGCCTCCTACGTGGGTGGATCACAGCCACTTGTCACCACACATGACCCAGGTGATAGTTTTAATCTCTGAAATTTTATACTCCCTCTTATATTCTAATTAAGTGTGAGTTGATTAGAAAATGTAGAGTGAGGCCTGGCATGGTGGCCTTTAATCCTAGCATTCAGATGTCTGTCTGTTCCAGAAGCCTGGGCTCTGCCCACCCAGGTAGTGGCAGGGCAGGGCATCTGCGGGCGATTCTACTTCTGGTTCCGTGAGCTCCTCCTACAGGGTGGGGTTGGAGCGCTCCAGTGTCTTCCGCCCAGACCCAAGCGCTGGGGAGCAATCCAGGTATTTAAGGAAGGTGTCAAGGCTTTGCTTTGTTTTGCTAAGAAAAGCACAGGACAGAATCCGGGTGACCAGAGGTGGAACTTTTCTTAAGGAATTTTATAAACCTCTCAGATTACCAAGACTGAATAGAGGAAGGGCAACCAAAAAGGGAAGGCAGAGTCCACAAAGACCCTTCTGTGACTTACGAGGCACGATGTAGCTCCGGGTGGGGGGTGGGGGATGGGATGGGGAGAGAAGAGGTAAGGGTAAGGAGATGTGACCGGAAAGGGAGGTGGCCTGGCCACCAAACGGAGATGTCAAAGGCGGTAGCCGATCCCTCCGAGAAGTTCCGCACCTGCGTCACCACCAAGACTGAAGCATGAAGCCAGGCTTTCTGCCAGTCTGGGAACTCCCAAGCCGGACCTGAGGAAGGCGGGAGGCGGGAGACGAGAGGAAGGACCCACCTGGCCCGCACCTGAGCGCAGGAACCAGTCGCGGGGGTGGGGGTGGGGAGGATGTTCAGCTTCCTAAGAGCGACCGCGGCGAACGCAGATTGGTCCACTCCCACCCACTTTATTCTAGAATACAGTCACGGGCCGCGAGACTTGAATTCGGGTCACCCGCAGTCCCCATTCTAACTCCTGCCGAGACGCGGCCCGCGGTGCCCTGGCCGCCGTTCGCGGTTCCCAGGTGCGGAAGGCGCCCAGGATAGGGCGGCAGGTGCGCGCGGGAGGGCGGCTCGAAGCCCGGCCTCCCCGGACAGCAGTTCCCGCCGCCCCTCCACCTCCGCGCGGAACTCGGCTCCCCGGGACCCGGCGCCTACCTCGTCCCGCCGCCGCCACGCCTGCGCGCGTCCCCGCGCTGCGCCGCGCCGCGCCCCGGCCGCTCTGCCGGTTCCACGGGCCTCGGCGCCACGGCGTCGCCATGGTGACGGGGCGGCGGCGGGGCTGCGGTAGCGCGCACCGGGAGGCGACCGTCACCTGCACCGGAAGTACCGCCCGGCGCGGGCACTCGGCGCGCACCGCGGCTACACCGATCCGAGTCCCAGTAGCTTCGGGACCCGCTCGGGACCAGCGTGGGGCGGAGGGGAAGGTTGGCGGCGCGGGTTCGGCGCCTCGGTTCCTGGTCTCCAGCCTCCCGCTCGCCACGCCCTAACTCAGGACGCCGCTAGGTGTCAGGCCAGGCCTGGGCCCCAGCTCAGCTCCGGGAACCCAGGGTCCCCAGTCCCAGCCCCCGTGGGTGGAGGTGGCACTTTACACTTTACTGGAATGCTGGGGATAATCCTGTCCTTCCCGCCTCATGTACACCCCCCGCCCCCTTTTTTTCCACTTCAGGACACACACACACACACACACAGGGAGGGGAACAGGAGGGGGAGAGACAGCAATCTAAGGATAGATACGGCCCTTCCAACTTCTCATTTAAGCCCTTAGACCTGTTGCCAAGGTCTGTACTTAAGACAGTTGCCAAGACGAAGGCTAGGAGCTTGGGCAAGCGGATCCTGGCTCCCTCTCCAGGAAATGCTAGGAGTAGATAAGAGCCCAGCTCAGACTTCCTACAAGCAGGGAACAAAAGGTTCTTTCCTGTTGGATGCCTGGCCAGACTCACCAAGGGTCCAAGAGTGGGAGAGGAGTGGGGTATTTCACGCTGTGAGGCAGAACACGTCTGTAGGACCGCCCTCTCCATGAAGGCAGTCCTCGGCATGCTGGGTGCTTCCCACAGGCAGAAGCCAGAAGTGGGGAGTGAGGAGTAGGGGGTGCCTTCTTAGAGGGTTTGCATGCTGCCTAATGTATGGCTGAGATAGAACCGAGGTTAAAGCAGCTTTTCATCTGGAGGAAGCTAGTGGCTATTTCACGGTAAACAGCAGCTTCCTTGGTGTGCTAACAGGCAGGCCAGTACACGCTTATCAAAGATGGAGCTGAGCCATTCTCATCGTTTGGTGGGAGTATTTGGGCTTCTGGGAGGAAAAGGAGGGACAGATTTGGCAGGATGGAATCTTGTTTAAGCGCTAGGCTCCCTGGCTACCCTCAGGACCTTCCAAAACCTGGGAAAGCTCCTGTTGGGAGGATTCCTTTCCTGCTTCATTCCTGAACCTATTCCTTCGCGTCTCCAAGCTCACAGTTTCAGGAGGCATTCCCTGACCACCGGTGTGGCAGTAGAGGCGGGGCTCGGGATATGACTACCCCAGACTCAGTGTGCTAGGCAGGGACCTCTGAGCCAAGGCTTTAAGGAAAAGGCCCTGTCCATGAGCAGGAGGCCAGTCCAACCCGACAGAGTCTTTCTTTCTAGGTTTACCAGGTTCAGAGAGCTGAAGGAAAAATCTGGACTCCCAGTTAAATTTGTTTTAAAATTTTAGCATAACGCGCCCGGCACGTGATGGCACACACCCTCCCAGCCCTTGGGAGGTAGAGACTGGCAGATCTCTGTGAGTTCGAAGCCAGCCTGGTCTACAAAGTGAGTCCAGGACAGACAGCCAAGGCTACACAGAGAAGCCCTGTCTTGAAAAAAATTAGCATAACCACGCCTTTAATTGTCACCCCTGCTTCTCTCTGTGTGTATTGGTTTCTCAAGACAGGTTTTCTCTCTGGAACTCACAGAGATCCGCCTGCCTCTGCCTCCCAAGTGCTGGGGTTAAAGGTGTGCTCCACCACGCACTGGCCTGTTTTTTACTTTAAAGCTTGTTTTTTAATATTTGTTTGCTTTGCCGTGGAAGCCCAGTGTAGGCTTAGCTTGCAAGTGTTTGTTGAAGTCCTTAGAGCCCAGAGGGATACAGCTCTGAAAACTGGACCCTGCCCTGCAGTGGCCCCAGCTCTCACTGCAGCAGCAGCAGCAGCAGCAGCAGCAGCAGCAGCAGCAGCAGCAGGCCCCATAAACACCATCCTCGGGCCCTTGGGGATTGTGTATATATGTAATGGCTACTGTGATAAAGTTAAAATTAGAACCGTGAATCACTCCGGAAGACAAGCTTTATCTTCCAGATGCATGGGCACTGGAGGTGACCAAGAAAGCAGAGACCCGGGACGGATCAGAGCACCCATTGGAGCAGCCACCGTGGTGGCAAGAGCAGCCAGGCAAGACACCACCAGGCACAGTGACTTGCGGTGAAGACAGTGAGTCACTGTGGACATCACAGACTGGTTTGTCATCACTCTATCCCTGGCTCACCCCGAGGATGAGAAAGTAAGACCCAGACAAGCAGAGCGGTACTTTAGCTACTGAATCCAACTGCAGAGAAGAGCTGAGGTGAGCTAACCTTTTAGTCAGGCTAACTTTTTCCTCCTGCTGGAGGACGCTGAGGGAGCGGGACACAGGCTGGCTAGGTGACCTGGGGAACCAGCCTTATGCAGGACGTGGTGGTGGTGCCACCTAGGGCTCTCGGTCAGGTTTGTTTCCTCCGCCAGTTACAGAACTAGAAGACGGAAAAAATATCAGATACTGCAAACAGGAAGAGACAGCATCAGAAACTGAGGAGAGGTGCTTATTGAGAATGAGGAAACGCGTGCACACAGCAAACACAAAGAGAAACAGGCCTTTGAGCAGAGGGGGCTCTGGAAGCCAGAAAACCAGGCTGTGGACTTTTAAGGCTCTGAAGGATCTTGCTGTTGTTTTCATTGGAAACCCCAGCTCGTGTCGGCCGGGCAGAGGCGGCGCACCCCTTTAATCTCAGCACTTGGGAGGCAGAGGCAGGCGGATCGCTGTGAGTTCGAGGCCAGCCTGGTCTACAAAGTGAGTCCAGGACAGCCAAGGCTACACAGAGAAACCTGTATCAAAAAACAAAACAAAACAAAAAAGAAAATCCCAGATCGTTCTATTTCACCAGTAAAGACTCAAGAGCCAGATGTTGTGAAAATCCTGTTAGCTCAGAGAGGCAGAGAAAACACCCAGCTGAACTTCCTACTCAGCTCATGTCCCAGTGAGGAAGGCCCCAAAGGCACACTAGCTCAGCTGACAGGCCAGGAGGAAAAGGCCAGAAAACCCAAGGCCAAAGGTTTGCTAGCCCAAAGCCCAAAAAGCCAAAGGCCAAGGAGCTAGAGAGCTAAGAGCCAAAGACCTAAAAATGTGCCCTTCTGCTTCTCCACACAGTCTTAAATGCCCCTCAACTCAGTCCTCCCACTCTTTAATCCCTGTCAGCTGGTTTCTTGCTCCGCCTCTTGACCTAGTGTTAACTTTATTAAATCCCGTGTACAGAAAGCTCTTGGATTAAAGATGTGTGTTAGGTCTCAACCACACCAAACAAAAAACAGGTCTTTACAGTTCACAGTCAGTCTCACGGATCACAGATCCTGTCCTTGTCTTCCTCCCCTAAGTTAGGACTGGCCCATCAGAGGACAGACAGGGTTGCTGATTGGCCCACAGCTGTTGTGTAAACACATCCAGATCTGGCCTTGACTGTGAGCCAGTCCGTCAGCAGGTGGCCTGTTGGTAGGAGAAGGCCCACAAGCCCTTGTTTTAAGCTGCCAGGCTTTTGTCTCAGATCTGGAGGGTGAGGAAGAAGCTAGCCACCCGGAAGCTCACCACCTTTACTGCCAGCCATGGCCCTTCTCCCTAACTGCCTACTGGGGGGCATGTCAAACTCCTTGTCCTTCGGTGTGATGGCTTTGGGGGGACCATGCTTTCAGATGTCATTCTGGCCACTGTTCCCCTCCTTTCCTTCTTCTCTTCCTGCTTCCCTCCCTCCCTCCTTGCTTCTAACGAAGGTTTCACTGGACACCTGCTGGGTGCCAGGCGTCGCCCTAGACCCTGGAGAGACAGGAGTGATGAGCACAGGCAGGACCCTTCTTCTACATAACTAACTCACTGAAGTGGGCAAGAACAAAAATCAGAAAGTAAACAGCCAGTTCCATACGTATCCGGTCCTGTGCAGGTCCGTGGATGTCTACACAGCAGCCCGAGTGCATGCAGCACAGCTGCCGCGCTTCAGCCCTCCAGACTTTCCCGGAAGGTCATAAGGCAGGAGACAGGCAGAGAGCAGAGGCTGGCATTGCTGCCCCAGTGCTCAGGGAGGCTGTGTGAGCAGACAGTAGGGCTGCGGGCCGTAGGAAGCCTGGGCAAGGGAATCCATGTGAAAAGCTGAGGAGGGGCAGAGGCCCTAAGGCAGGAATGGGTATGGCCTTCTGCCTCCTGCCCTGCCCTCTGCCACTCCTGGATGGACAGCTTAGCTGAGTGTGCAGAGATGGGAGGCAGGCACACAAACAAGTCATCAGAGAACAGAGATTGAAGGTGTCACCTGTGCCAGGTCCCCGCCTGTGATGCACAGGGCATCTGAGCAGTCTCACAGACCCATAAGTGTAACTGTGCCCACCCACATTGGCTGGATCGGCCAGCCTCCCCCTCACCCAGCCCAGGCATTCCTGTGGCTAGTAATGGGGCTAAGGAGGGTACCTGGAAGCCTCGGGCCAGCCCTGACCCCGCCCCTCTCTGAAACCTTCCCTCCAGGAAAGAAATGAAAAGTTTGTGTCCCAGTCACATACACAGTCCCCATCTGTCTTCTTTCCTCCCTAGCCAGTCAGTCAGTCACCAAACACTGAGGACCTGCTGTGAGAGCAGGAAGGGTGTCACAGAGAGCAAGGGACCCTGTGAGCCTGAGCCAGGCGGGAAGCGCCGAGGACAGCAGTGTGCATACTCTCCAGAGGTGTCAGCAGATGTGTAGAAGGGAGGAGAAAATGCTGATCACAGCCCTCTGATCACCTCCACCAACCAGCCATAAACCACGGGGCAGGGACCCTTGCACTTTGTCCAGAGCCTGGGCCATTCCCATCCCTGTCACTGAAGCGACTGATGCTGCAAGGGCAGGGCCTGGCTCTCAGCCAAGCTCTGCACCCCAGGGGACATAGTGGGCTAGGGTGACCTGTCTGAGCGGATCCAAGCATGGCATGCGGCTACCCCAGCGGGCTGTGGCCCGAGTCTAGACACTGACCCCATCCAGATCTCCGTCTCAGCCTCCTCCCTGGCCAGGTTTGCAGCTACTTCCAGAAAAGCAGAAGATGAGGTAGCCATGAGGTGGCTGGGTCAGGCCACACTGAACCTGCTGACTTTCCAAGGTCACAGCCCGTTGTCCCCAAGGTTTCACCTCTCCGCGCTGTGCTCTCCTGTCACCTTCCTTCCTCCTCCTTTCGGCCTTGGACGTTGCCCTCTGCCTTGAGTAGCTCTATCAGGAAAGACTCTTGGATTTGAGAGGAACCTTGACCTGAACCCCGGATCTCCCTCACCCAGGAAGCCACAGGCAGTGGCTGAAGCGGAGAGAGTCACCCTCAGTTCACGTCCATCCAGATGAATTTGTCTTTGGCCTCTTCACCCCTACTAGGCTCTCAGTCTTTCTTGCTCTTTCCAAGGGGCTGGCACTGGAACCCACTGGGCCCTCCTCGTCCTACAGCGCAGAGACCCTGGGATGGTCCAAGGCCTAGCCCCCAAGCACTGGGATTCAAAAAATGTTTCCCCAGAACAGAGTCTTCAGTTCAAGGCCTAAGGCTACTAGAAGAGACAAGGTTGCAATTTAGAGGCTGGTTTAAATTTTTAATTGGTCTGGAGAATGTAGCTCAGTCGGTCCTGTGCTTGCTGAGCGTGAGTGAAGCCCTGGTTCAGTACTCAGCAAGCCATAAGCTGGCTGTGCAGGCTCATCCCTGTCATCTCAGCAAGTAGGCAGGCAGGGTGGCAGGCAAAGTGGCCTTTGTATTTTGAACCCGGATCTCCCTGTGTAGACCAGGCCAGCCTAAACTTTGCCATGATCCTTCTGCGTCACTTTCTGAAGTACTGGATCACAGCTGTGTGCTGTCATACCCGGCTTCTTGGATGCTTTAAAAAAAAATTATTACCTTTAATTTTTTATGGAGAGAGAAGGGGAGGGGGGAGGTAGAGAGAGCAGGGGGAGGGGGTAAGGATAGGGGAGAGAGAGAGGGCGAGCATACCTGCACCCATGCACACTACACAGTGCACACCCAGTAGATGCTGATCCCTCTACCCTGCAGGTCCCAGGTCGTCAGCTTGGTGACAGGCACTGAGCCACCTTGCCAGCCCTGAAGAGTTTTACAATCATGACCCCTCAGACCGCCACCCTCTTCACATGCCTCCCTAGGAGAGGCATGCCCTGGCCTCTGCCCAGCCATGGGAGCTGCTGCTGCTGTCCCCTTGCCTTGGGACTTTTGTCTGTCACCTGCACCAAAGTCCTCTTCTAGAGGTGCTTTTGAGAACAAAATAAACTGAGAAGAGCCTTCAAGTGAACTGGGGACAGCCATCTTCCCCACTAGGAAGAATCATGGCGCAACCATAGTTCTGAGCCGGAGCCTTGGCTCCAGCTGGGCTCAATTGTCAGCCTCCATGGCGGACAGAAATGAATGTAAACAAAGAGCAGACAGACGCTGGACACTTGAAAACAAAGCAAGGGCCCAGAAACTCCGAGTCTGCCTTCAGGGTACCTTTAGGTTTACTACGGTTTGTACATTGTGAGACAATGTTGTCACCTACAAAGTACGTGATGGAGCTAAAGACTGTGCAAAAAAAAATTTTTTTTAAAGCAATTTACAGTTTCGTGTTGGCTGCATTGGTAACTCTTCCAGAGTATGTGAAGAACTTTATTGTGTACTGGAAACACCTGAAAGACACATTGTGTGAGGGGACAAGGGGTATATTTAAGCAGTCTTGCTCAAAACATGGCCTTTGTCTCAGTTCTGGTTCATCAAATTCTTTCCTTAGACCGAGGAAACCTTTATCCCTGCCATTGCCTGAGGGGATAAATCAGTTCTCAGGAGGTCCTCACTGCAGCAGCCGCAGCAGCCGTGCCCAGGAGCTAACAGCTAACCTCCTCTGCGGAAGAGTAGCCTGCCCCGTGGGGCTCTGCATTCCAGGAATTCAGTGATGCAGGCTTAAGATAATGACTTATTTCCACACCTTCAGCCTTGAAAGGGAATGAGACAGGTTACACACTCCATTACCCCCAAAGGAAAAGGCAGCCGCCTCACCCAGACTCCAGGAGACAGACACAAAGTGAGTGCGAAGACACTCATTAGTTCCTTTGTAGGCCCGAGTGGGAAGCTGGGATTTTTTGGCAAAACCCACTTTCCCAAAGTCCTATTTTGGTTCCTTCCAGGGAACGGGTGTTTAAGGGGAAGGTTAAACAGGTCATATAGAGGCAAGAGGCTGTCTAGGAGGAAGTGAGTTAGAGAGCCCTCAGGAGGCTGAAGATTAGGCCTCAAAGATGATCCAGCAGGTGTCTCTCTCCAGAACAGAGGGTGTTGGCTTGACCCCAGCTAGGCTCCTGTCACTTCCTCCTGCCCTCCTGCCCTTCCTGTCTCTGTGGGTCCCCCACCCTCACCTCATCTTTCTGCCTGGGGCTGCCACTACAGCTGTGTCTGCCTCTCCCAGTCTTTCTCCCTTCCCTACTTTCTCCATCTTTCTGGCTGAGGTAGGAAACTTCTGGGAGTGCAGATTATATAATCTTTGCTTTCCATCAGATGAGCACCTACATTCAATTTCCCAGCCCTTCTGCGGGAACAGTAAGGAGGAGACACGTAGGTGCTGGACCAGAAGCATCAGGTTTTAAGCCCAGAGAGTCACCATAGACCCAGAGGCCCACGCTGGTCGCCCAGCTAGAGCTCTCTGTGTGGGGGAGAACTGGAGAGTTGGCAGGGCCTGGGCAATGCCCAACAAGCCTAGTTCAGCGTCCTGGGCAGCTTCCCTCTCCCTGTGTCTCCTCCCCCAACGCCACGGTGCCTGGCGATCAGTCGATTAGTCCTTCCCTGCCCAGCTCTGAGGACACCTGAGGTGTTAGGAGGACACTTGAGGTGTTGCGTGTACAGCCAGGGCAAGGCTGAGTCTGCAGCAGTGAGCATATGCGGGCTCCTGGTTGCTGAGCGTGACGGTGTACTTAGGGGCACACCAGCTCTGAGGAGCGGGGAGTCGGGGAGAAGCTGCCTTGGGAGAGGAGGGGTTATGAGCAGGTAATGAAGGAAGAGTGCTCCAAGCAGGCAAAAGTCGAAGGAGGTCACAGCCTGGAGTCTGCAGTACGCAAGCCCCAAAAATGAACACTAGAGCTGCAAGCCTATTTTAGTTTGCCAAGCATGGTCTTTTTGTTTGTTCTCTCTCTCTCTCTCTCTCTCTCCAAATATCTTCTAAATATTTGAAACTTATTTTTGGTGTGTGTATGATATATACATACATACATACGTACATATATATGTATAAATATATATATACATGACTGTACATACATACTTATGTGTATGAATACAGGTAGGTGTGTGTGTGTACCACAGCACCCAGGTGGAGATCAGAAGACTAACTCATGTGTTTGTGCCCTCCGCCTAGTTTGAGACAGGCTGTCTTTGTCATTCTGCCACTGCATGCACCAGACTAGCTGGTCCTCCTGGGAATTCTCCCATCTATACCACTGCCCTCCCCTGTAAGAGCGCAAGGATTGCAGGCGCTCATGTTATGTATTCAGCTTATACAGGCTCTGGGATTTGAACTCTGTCCTGCCCCGCACAAGCTCTCAGAGCCGTCTTCTGGCCCCAAGGACAACTTTTAAATGCCTCGTTTATTCTCATCAGCATTTTATGAAAGAAATATATTTTAACTACAATAATTAAAACAGCTGTGTATAATAAAAGCTATTGTGATAAGAAAGGTGAGCTAAGCCACGCATAATGGTATATCTGTCATTCCAGCACCGGGAAACGCAGGAACAGGAGGGGATTTCAGGCGGGTTGTGCCTCGGCATTCCATTCCCTCTGTTGCTGACTCAGGAACATAGTATCAGAGTCAGCTGGCCTGTGGGAAGCATAATCCAACCCACAGGTAGTAGAACCAGACCTGGTGACACGGAAGAGGCAGAGGCCACATCGGGAAGGACTTTGTGCCTGGCTCTCAGGAGTGTGGCTTCTGTCCCCGAGGGGACCACAAGTAAAGAAGGTTGGGTGAAGAGACCCTGCAATTAGATAGGAGTTTAACCAACATTCTCACAGCCGTGCAGATATGGACCGGAGGGATGAGGAGGGTGGGCAGAGCACCGGTGGTGGGCATGGACAGAGGGCAGGCTCAGGAGGTGCACAGAGGGGACCATGCAAGGAGCTGATGTTCCCAGAGCTGTCAGGGCAAAAGCTTGTGCTTTGACGGCCCTACTAAGCTGGGCTCAGCACCCTCATCAAGAGGCCAATAAGAGAGCCAAGTATGGGGCTTGGGAGCCAGCTCAGTCAGTAAAATGCATGCCACTCAAGCATGGATGCCTGAGTTTGAGTCACATAAAAAAGAAAGAAAGAAAAAGAAAGAAAGAAAGAGAAGAAAGAAAGCCAGCCCAGTGTGGTAGTATAGGGCTTTAGTCCCAGAACTCAGGAGGCAGAGGCAGGCAGATCTCCATGAGGTCAAGGCCAGCCTGGTCTACATAGCGAGCTCCAGTACAATATAGAGAGACAGTCCCCCCAAAACAAAGCAAAACAAAAGAAAGTAAAAGGAAGGGAGGGAGGGAGGAAGGGAAGGAAAAGGAAAGCGAGCCAGCCAGGTGCACCTGAGGCTCACATGTAATTGCATCACCAGAGGCAGAAAGAGGATCAGTGAGCTTCCTGTTAAACACCATTGAGGAAAGACACATGATGTTGACCTCTGGCCTCCATACGCACACATACCATACCCCCACAACACACACCAAATAACAAACACACCACACACACACATATATACACATGCCATGTAACATATACGCATACGCACGCACACATGCATACTTGGGGGAGATGAATAATGAAAATAGAAAAGAGATTTATTGAGTGTGGCCCCTCCAGGTTCTCCTGCAGGGCCTTCAGACAGAACTGTGTGGAATCGTGCAAAGAGGTAAGCTCCTCCCTCTGGCTAGCACCTGGCTTCAGCCTGCATGGGGCTCCCCGGGAGATTGTAGTTCCTTAGGGACCAGTGTTTCAGTAGCTGACAGCCAGGGGAAAGACACAGGGGTGTCTCTCTAGAAAATCTTCATCCCTGACAAGACATTACACCCATGCTGGGGACATGGTAGGCAGGAGGGAGGACGCGCACAGGGCCAGGGGGCCACTGTCCTGTCCCTTGTTCACATGAGGGCAGCAGCAGAAGGAATTTTGACTTCCTAGAGGCAAAGCCAGAAGAAATAGGTTTAAGATTCACGATAAACAGTAATAATGGAGCTGGAGAGATGGCTCAGAGGATAAGAGCACTGACTGTTCTTCCAGAGGTCCCAAGTTCAATTCCCAGGAACCACATGGTGGCTCACAACTATCTATAACAAGATCTGATGCCCTCTTCTGGCATGCAGCTGCACATGCCAGCAGAGCACTGTATTCATAATAATAAATAAATCTTTTTTTGTTTGTTTGTTTTTTCAAGACAGGGTTTCTCTGTGTAGCCTCGGCTGTCCTGGACTCACTTTGTAGACCAGGCTGGCCTCGAACTCACAGCGATCCACCTGCCTCTGCCTCCCGAGTGCTGGGATTAAAGGCGTGCGCCACCACGCCCAGCTAAATAAATCTTTTTTAAAAACCCAAAACAAAACAGTAACAATGCCAGTAACTGCCTAGAGTGGGAAACTTGGCTGGGCATGGGCACTCGCCTGCTACCCCAGGCAGGAAGACTGCTGACCCAAGGCCAGCCTATGCATTGCTGCCTCTGCTGCACAGCAAAGCTCACCAAAACCGGGGGAGAAGGGGGTGCTCCTCGGCGTTTTTCCGCTTGTGTAGACCATGGAAGTCCCCTCACTTTGTGGGAAGGAAAAAGGTCGGTGGACCCTGTCTTGCCATGTTGGGCTCCACCCCCATGTGATCTCAATCAGCTAACTCCTGTAAAACTAAGGGAGCTAAGTGATACCTAACGTGCAAGGTTGGGAGGTTGGATCTAACGGAAATGTGTGGGGCACTCAGAGGTGCAGGGAGCCTAGGCCTGGTCAGGTTGTACCCCCACATACCAGCTGCACACAGCACCCTGGGCAGAGGCTGCCAATATGGGTGAGTAGCGCATGGAGAGCAGGTACTGACCAACACTGGCCTAGCTTTGAAGAAAGCCCTGGTAAGCCAATTCCTGTGCTCGTGGGGAGGGAGGACTGAATGCCTCCTGGCAAGCTCTCTGGAAATGGATACCTGCCCCATCAGTGCACAGAGGACAGGCAAAGGTCAAAAGGTCCTTGCGGCTGTGAGAGGGAGAGCAAACCGCAGCAGTTCCTCACCACAGCTGCCAGGTGAGACACAGTAGTCAGCCAGCCATCTTCACAGAAAGGCCCAGCCCTTGGAGGCCTAGCGGTGCTGTCTCCCGAACTGAACCTGCCCACTGCCTGTTCTAGCCCTCACCTGAGCTGGTTTGAGCATGTTCCCTCCCTGAGAGGCGTTCTTCCGCCTCCCTTCAACCTGGGCCATCTAGACAGCCGCCCACTGAGCAACCACAAGTGCAGAATTCTACTGGGCCATAGCCTCCTAGCTCCCCGCCTCTGCACTTGCCCGTCCCCTGCTCTCCCTGCTCTGGATACAACGTGGTAAAAAGATGACGCCCACCCGAGGGAGGACACCCCACACCCTCCTCAGCCTAGCAGCTCAATCTGCATCTCTTTCCAACTTGTTGTCACTCCCTGGTCCCTTCATGACGAGCACTCAGTGCTTCTGTCACCACTTAGGCCACAGCACCTGATGGAGTTCAACTTCTCTCAGAGGACCAACCTCAGGACAACCCTGTGGGACTTTCAGGTGAGGTCGGGGTGCTCCTGCTTAGCGCTGTCTCCACCACGTCGCTGAACACCAGCACAGGGCCTGCCTTCCTGGATCCTGGTGGAAATGCGCCAAGGAAGGAGTGAGAAAAAAAGAGTGGGAGGTCGCCCTAATGCAGACCAGGCCAGATTAGGCAACAGGGGAAAGGACAGATGTGAGTCAGAAATTACTCATATGTTCCTGGCCTGAGAGGCCAAGATGCACTGTCACTGTCCGTAGCCATGGCAGGGCCAGGCTGCCTCCTGGGCTGGCAGGAAGACTCACAGCTCCCTTCTCCTGCTGCCTGGCAGGTGTTCTGGACACACAGATGGGCACACTGAACTGTCCCATGGCTTTTTTTTTTTTGAACTAGTACATCAACTTTCAAAGTATTTTTGTTTGTTTTTCTTTTTTTCTTTTTTTTTTTTTTTTGTTTTTTGTTTTTTGTTTTTCGAGACAGGGTTTCTCTATGCTATCTTGGCTGTCCTAGACTTGCTTTGTCGACCAGGCTGGCCTTGAACTCACAGCAATCTGCCTGCCTCTGCTTCCTGAGTGCTGGGATTAAAGGTGTGTGCCACCACGCTTGGCTTCATTTGTTCTTATTTATCATCTTAAAAAATTATTATTTATCTGTTTTAAGGGGTTGTGTAGAAGATGGGTTGCAGAGAGAGAACTCAGGTGAAGACAGAACGAGCCATAAAAGGAGAAGAATCCTGAAGATTAGAACAGATTTCTAAGTTAGTTTGAGGCCATGCAGAGCCAAATTAAATTAGTCAGCTGGGAGAAAGAGTTTGAGTCAGAACAGCTGAGTTGAACTAGCCAGAGCTCAGAAAGAACTGAGGATGAGCTTATTAAGCAGTACGTCTGAGAGGCCGAAACATTCTAGGCCTAGGTTAGATTGTACGGAGGCACGAAGCTTCCAGAACCAGGCCTAGGTTAGCAGAAAGAGGCAGTGCTCTTCTCAGACAACAATTGAGCCAGGGGAATAAAGTTACTTTTACAGAGATGTCTTTATGAGGCAGCGTAGCCTTGAACACGTGGAGCCCTCCTGCCTCAGCCTCCCGAATGCTGGCTTAACCTCTTTACTGTTTTTAATTATTATTGAGCCAGGCTGTGGTGGCACATGCCGATAATTCCAGCACTTGAGAGGCAGGAGGCAGGTGGATATCTGAGTTTGAGGCTAGCCTGGTTTATAGAGCAAGTTCCAGGACAGCCAGAGCTGCTACACAGAGAAACCTGTCTCAAAAAAAAAAAAAAAAAATCTTAATGTGTAGCCATCTCTACCATCCAACCAGAGGGTGGTTCTCTGAGACTAAACCTCTACCTATTAAATGGTAGCTCAACACTTTGAAAAGCAATATCTTACTTATTAAGTTTATGTTTGACCTCTAGTTAAAACTGGAAAGAATACTCAAACAAGAGAGGAAAAGGATGTGTCAGAAGACAGGCCTGAGGCACATACAGTGGTTCTAGCTCTAGGAGGTGGAAGCAGGAACAGTCTGGGTTCCACATGAATGCCCAGGCTAACCTGGGCTACCTGAGCCTCTATCTCAAAACTCAAAACAGAACTGGAGCCAGGCATGGTGGAATACTGCACTCAGTTCTTTAATCCCAGCACTCTGGAGGTGGAGGCAGGAGAATTGCAAGTTCTAGGCCAACCTGGGCCTTTAGAGCAACCCTCCAGTAAACAATCCTAAGAGGAGAAAAAGAAGAAAATAAGAATTATTTTGGCTTGGCAATGTAACTTGGTGGTAGAGTATCCTCTTGCTTAGCCCTGGGCTCTATCCCCAGCACTGGAACAAATTAATATTAACAATAATAACAATAACAACAACAAAATTTAATAATAATAATAATAACAGTTGTTATTATTATTATTAATTATAGTAATAGTACTGAGTGAAGCAATACAACCGAACCTGACAGTCTTCGTGTGATGAGGGAACTGGCAATGCTTGCTTACTTGTGGAACTGAGATTTAAACCTAGGCAAGAGCTCTACCATGATCTCTAGCTGCAGGCCAAACCAGTGATGCTTCACATAAAAATGTTGTGAAGCTCTTCATCAACTCCAGTTGCCCCGGGGAGGCCAGGCTTCTCAGACAGCAGTGATCCTAACTGCAACATCATCATCCACACAGCTGTGTCAGGGACTCTCTCCACGGTTACTAGTCAGCTCTTGGGGATTCCTCAGTGGTGGGCACCACAGTCTAAGAGGGAGGTGGCATGTTGGAGGGCGGAAATGCATTTCTTTCTTTCTTTCTTTCTTTTGTTTGTTTTTCGAGACAGGGTTTCTCTGTGTGGCCTTGGCTGTCCTGGACTCACTCTGCAGACCAGGCTGGCCTCGAACTCACATTGATCCACCTGCCTCTGCCTCCCAGGTGCTGGGATTAAAGGCGTGCGCCACCACACCCAGCGGGAATGCGTTTCACAGAACAGGCCCGCCAGGAGCTTCTCTTGAGGGGAGGATGTAGAACACTTGTGTGCCGATACAGTACACAGCAGATGGAGGCTAAGACGGTGGAGTTGCTGAGCCTGCCAGCCAGGGCACTTCCTGGCCTCAGCCACTGTTCAGGTATGAACAGGGAAAGGAGGGGGGGGGGATCTATTTCTCTCCTGTGGATTTTTTATTAAAGATCACTTTTTTCATGCAATGTATTTTGTGTTCTCTCCTCCTCTAATTCCTCCCAGATCCTCCCTACACATCAAATTTTATGTTCTTCTTCTCTCTTTCATAAAAACAAACAAGAAACACACACACACACAAACTCCACAAAACCAAAAATCATGGAAAAGACCAATAAGACAAGAAAATGTCAAAACAAAGCAAAGGAAACAAGAAATCCTCAAAAATACTATAGAGTTCCATTTGAGCTCACACCTCCTGGACATGGGGTCTGCCCCGCTCTGTGACAGAGCATTTGTGCAGCCTGCATGAGGCCCTTGGAGGTCTTGATCCCCAGGAAAACAAAAATGAAAGAGAAAGAGTTCATATAGTGTGTGGGTGTGTGGGTGTGTGTGGGTGTGTGTGGGTGTGTGGGTGTGGGGTGGAGGGGTGGGTGTGTGGGTGTGGGTGGGTGTGTGGGTGTGTGGGTGTGGGATGGAGGGGTGGGTGTGTGGGTGTGGGGTGGAGGGGTGGGTGTGTGGGTGTGGATGGAGGGGTGGGTGTGTGGGTGTGGATGGAGGGGTGGGTGTGTGGGTGTGGGTGTGGGTGGGTGTGTGGGTGTGGGTGTGGGTGGGTGTGTGGGTGTGGGTGTGGGTGGGTGTGTGGGTGTGGGTGGAGGGGTGGGTGTGTGAGTGTGGGGTGGGTGTGGGTGGAGGGGTGGGTGGGTGTGGGTTAGGGGAGAGTGTGATGAAACTTGAAGGGGATCTAGAGAGTGGGAGAAAAAATGACCTCAAGGCACTGGGGTGAGTAATGCGTACATGTGAAAGTGGAAGTGACATGGAAGGGAGGAAGTGACCATGGAAAGGCAGTGAAGTAAGTAGTAGGCAAATGCTCTAGTGAAATCCATTGTGTTGTATGATATCTTTAAAAGTCAATGAAGACTGGCTGAGTTTGGTGGTGCACACCTCTAAGCCCAGCGCTTGGAGCACAGAGGCAGGTGGATCTCTGCTGAGTTCAAGACCAGCCTTGTCTATGTAGTGGGCTGCAGGCCAGCACGTAATAAAGTTAACATATTTAAAAGGCAAAATGGTGGCACACTCAGGAGGTAGAGGCAGGTAGATCTCTGTGAGTTCAAGGTCAGCCTGGTCTACAAAGTGAATCCAGGACAGCTAAGGCTACACAGATAAACCCTGTCTCGAAAAATGGAAGAAAGAAAGAAAGAAAGAAAGAAAGAAAGAAAGAAAGAAAGAAAGAAAGAAAGAAAGAAGACTAATTTAAGCCAGGTGCAATGGTGCATACTTGTAATCCCAGAACTTGGGGATACAGAGGCAGGTGGATCTCTGTGCGTTTGAGGCCAGCCTAGTCTATAAAACAAGTCCAGGACAGCCAAAGCTACACAAAGAAACCTTGTCTCAAAAAAACCAGAGACAGCGGGAGAGAGACTAACTTTATAACTTTATGCTTCTTAAACTCAACATGATTTTTTACCTTAGTAGCATAGACATCCCCATAGAAAATAAATATCCCCCAAAGTGGCAAAGAGAGAGCTCGGCAATAGCATCAAAGACCAGCATGTGGACCCCTCACCCTCAGCTCACTGGATGGGAAGTCACTGAAATTAAGGGCCTGGCTGCCAGGCCAGCTAAATTAAGAGACAGGATATGGAGTCAATGAAAATAAAGTGTTGTGGGTTTGTTTTTTCCCAAAGGCCAAGGCAATGAGAGGAAAGGGCAGTCCTCGGAGCTGCCCGCCAGAGCCTAGAGGTGCGAAGGGCTTTTGTGAGGAGAGAAAGGAGGTGCACAAGGGGAGGCTGTGCATGGCGCTGGGTCTTTGTCACCTGGGTCCTAGCAGTGACTCCTGAGTTTCATGTTGCCTTACTGCTAATCACGTGACTTGTGTTGGTGATGCGTGAAGTGCTGCTTACCATGGAACTGAAAGCGTGGAGGGGGTTACAAAAGCCTGAACCCTAACGCTGGAGAGGTAGAGGCAGGAGGATCACAAGTTCAAGGCCAACCTGAGCTACACAGCTATACCCTTTCTACTTGATAAATAAGTAATTAAGATTTTAGATTTTTCTTTTACTGTTTTTTCATGGGGGTTTTGTTTGATTTTTTTTTTTTAAGTTAACATCCTGGATTTGCTTCCAAAAGACTATATAGACAAAAACAGCCTTTGGTTTTTGTTTTTTTGAGACAGGGTTTCTCTGTCCCTGACTGTCCTGGAACGCTCTCTGTAGACTAAACTGGCCTCAAACTCACAGAGTTCCACCTGCCTCTGCCTCTTGAATGCTGGGATTAAAGGCGTGTGTGCCAGCACAGCCTAGCAGACAACCCTGAACTCTTGATTGTTCAAGTGCAAGGATGCCACCATGCCTAGTTATAAATACACAAATTTCTCAATCTCTCTCTCTCTCTCCCTCCCTCCCTCCCTCCCTCCTTCCTTCTCTTCCCCTCCCTCTCCCTCTCTCTGTGTTGGATGCTATGCAGGTTGCTGGGGGTATCAGAGCCGGGAAACTGAACTTCATGCCCACCATCAGTATGCGGGAAGTGGCCATGTTTGCTACAGTTTTGTTTATGTTTTTTGAGACAGGGTCGCTCTACAGAGCCCTGGCTGTCCTGGAACTCACTGTGTAGACCAGGCTGCCTTTCAAATCACAGAGATCTACCTGGGTCTGCCTCCAGAATGCTGGAACTAAAAGATGTATGCCACCACACCCAGCTTGCTACGTTTTGTTTTTGAGATAGTGTCACTTCAAACTGTGGCAGTCCTCCTGGCTTCGCCTCCCCAAACACTGGGATTACAGGCATGAGTCATGTCCAGCAGTCTTTTGTTTTCTGAGCCCTGATATGTATCAGTTTATTCTTTTATTTTTATTATTATTATTATCATCATCATCATCATCATCATCATCAAATATTATCCCAGGATGAGGATATAGCACATTTTGTTCATTTATTCACTAGTTATTGGGTTTTTTGAGTTGTTTCCACTCTCAGTGCAAACAAAAGCATTCAGCATGGGGGGGGGGCGAATAGCTCAGCTCGTAAAAGAGCTTCCCATACAAACCTCAGACCCAGACTTCAATCCCAGGGCCCACATAAAGGTGGCAGGAAAGAACTGACTCCAGAAAGTCGTCCTCTGACCTAAGCACTCAGGAAGTGGGGGGCGCCCGAGATGGAGGGTGAGAAAGAAAAGGCCGCCGCTGGACATACGGTAGCGTTGGGTCATGGGTTTGTGTACGTAAAATTCGATCACTTTTCTTGGCTTTCATATGTATTACATGTCACACCTCACACTAAGGCATTTTAAGAATGAAAGCCTGTCTCCCATTCCTGACTCGTTTCACTGAGGTCCCAATCCGATGTCCAAAAACGAGGGAACTTCTGCACAGCCACACTTGCCCCACCCTGCTCCGGTGGGACCCGACCCTGGCGACCTGGGCGGGCGTGTGACCATTGGCCAGTGTCTGTCCAGTGTCTCCCCCCCCCCGCCGCCCCCGCCCTCCCAACCCCCCCCCGCCCCCCCGCGTCCCTCGGGCCTCGCTTTTGGCCACAGCATCCTCATCTCCGCGCTGCCGCGTTTGTTTTGTCTGCGGTCCGCAGTCGTGCAGGGCGTGGGCTGTGGCGACCTGCTGCCAGCTCCACTCTGCCGCCAGAGCAGCCATGGGCCACTCAGAAACACAGGAGGAATCCAGACCCGGATGGGATCTGACTGGGCGGGCTGCTCTGTCTTTAGACTGGAAGAGCAGAATCTTGTGACCTCAGTAAATATAGATGGTTTTAAGATATTGAAAATATTGAGCAAGGGTTCAATGGTAAGAGTGCTTACCTGCTGTACACGAGGTCCTGTGTTCGATTCCCCCAATGCTGCTTTCCCTCAAACAAACAAAACCCAACATAAATAGTGGCTTTGTGACCACCAGAGAGACTCCCCAGGAATACAATCCCATGGGAGGCAACGGAGCTAAATGAGGCCCAAAATAAGACTCTGCAAGGCTGGGATTTCACATTTCTTTGGCCAAGTAACCACTAAGGCCTAAGGTCCTTTGTTTTTTGTTTTTGTTTGTTTGGTTGGTTTTTTGAGACAGGGTTTCTCTGTGTAGCCTTGGCTGTCCTGGACTCACTTTGTAGACCAGGCTGGTTTCGAACTCACAGTGATCCGCCTGCCTCTGTCTCCTGAGTGCTGGGATTAAAGGTGTGTGCCGCCACGCCCGGCTACCAAACCAATTTTAAAACAGAAGCAGTGTGCAATATTTCACTCATCCAACACAATTACTGAGTTAGCTGGATTGTATTATATGCAGTTGAAAATTCAGAATTTTAAAGCCAGGCGTGGTGGTGCATGCCTTTAATCCCAGCACTCCGGAGGCAGCGAGGGGCAGGTGGATCTCTGTGAGTTTGAGGCCAGGCTGGTCTACAGAATGAGTCTAGGACAGCCAAGGTGACATAGAGAAACCCTGTGTCAGAAAAGGGGCGGGAGGCCAGGGCACACAGGTGGCAATGACCCATGCTTTTAATGCCAGCATCGGGAGGCAGAGGCAGGCAGATTTCTGTGAGTTCAAGACCATCCTGGTCAGCCAGGCATGGTGGCACACGCCTTTAATCCCAGCACTCGGGAGGCAAAGGCAGGTGGATTGCTGTGAGTTGGAGGCCAGCCTGGTCTACAAATTGAGTCCAGAATAGCCAAGATAACACAGAGAAGCCTTGTCTTGAAAAAAAATAAAAGACCAACCTGGTCTACACATGGAGTTCCAGGTCAGCCAGGCCTACACAGAGAAACAGTCTCAAAAAAACAATCAAACAAACAAACCAACAAAACCCAAACTAAAAACAAAGAGCCCAGAGTGGAAGCATAGAGGAGTTCACAGGGGACTGATTGTGTAGCCAGCCCACAGTTGCCCAAGCTCATTTGAGCAACCTGAGAACATTGTTCGGTTCACCAAGCGAGACTCAGGTGCCATCTTTTCTTTGGTCTTTCACTGTGAATAGAAATAAACTCCCCCAGACAGCCACACAGTAGTGCCTGTGTAGGCATGCAGCCACCGCCAGGGTATGGTGGAATACACCTGTAGTCCCTGCTGCTGCAGAAGCCAGCATAGGCAACATGGCAAACAAACAAACAGGAAGCGGGTAGGAGTGTAGCTCAGCAGTGGAACACGAGGTCCGTGCTCAGTCTCAGCGCTGCAGACAGATACTGCAGAGTCTGAATAAATACGGAAAGGAAACACCCACGTGCGACAGGGAGCCCAGGACTACTTCCTGGCAGAGACAGGACCTGCCCTGGGCCCCGAAGGTGGCAGGTTTGGACTGAGCAGACATGCTCTGTGTGTCAAAAGTGCCCCGATCTAGGCTTGTTTAAAATCACAAGTTTACCAAGATATAATTGACGTATCATAAGATTTTTTTTCTCCTCTTAAAATATAGAGTGGCTTTTACATTTACAGAGTTGTGTAATCACCATACTAATTTCAGCATGCTTCCAGCACCCTAAAGGAACCCCCATACCTGTCGGCAGCCCCGCCCCCATCCCAGGCACCAGTAACCACTAATTGGCTTTCTGACTCCGTGGGTTGCTTGTTCTGGACAGCTCATGTTCCTGGAGACTTAGACAGTCTTGTGGTTGTTTTTTCTCACTTAGCATGTTTCAGCGTTCGCTCGTGCTGTGGCATGTATAAGCACTTCATTCCTTTCTTGGAGGAATGAGTACTACACTGTGTGAATTAACATTTTGTTTATTCCCCTTCGTCAGTTGGCTGACATGGGGATTATTTCCAACGTTTTTTGTGTTAGGAATAATGTGCTTCTAGTGGCGTTTTTTTGCATTTGTATGGGCAGTTTACAATCCCCCCTACAATCTATCTCTAACCATGTCTATGACACACACACACACACACACACACACACACACACACACACATCCCATCTTACAATCTTTCCTGCAATATATAAAGATTCTAAATTTCTAGTTTCTCCATATCCTTGCTAACACTTGTGTGTCTACCTTTACTGCTTACTGTGTAGTCCAGGATAGCCTCAAGCTCTCTATCTTAGGGAAAAAATGGGTTTTTTCCCCCCTTCTATTCAATTATCCTCAAGTACTTCTGAAAAACTCAGGCCTGGGAGATGGCCTGGGTGGTAGTCAGAGAAGTGCTTGCCACCATATAGGCAAGTGACTTGAGTTTAGATCCCCAGCGCCTAGGTAGGAAGCCAGACACAGCAACATCAACCTGTAACCCCAGAGCTGGGAAGGCAGAGGCAAGAAGATCTCTAGGTTCAGTGAGAGGGGCCCTGTCTCAAAAACTAAAGTACAGAGCACTTGAGAAAGACACCACACGTTGACCACAGGTCTCTACATGCATGTCGCACACACTAACGGGTACATCTTCATACACCACACACACACACACACACACACACACACACCCCACACACCAACTGAACAGCTGGGCATAGTAGAACACACCTATTATCCCAGCAGTGACGAGGCAGAGGCAGGATTGCTTTTAGTTTGAACTGTGCCTTCTGCAAAACCTAGTGTCATAAGATGGTGTAATATAATGTTGTACAATAATCTAATCTATAACACTCGTTTATAAGGGACAAACTGATAACCAGGGTTAGTTGATAATATCACCCTGCCCCTCCCTCATTTTATCAATGTGGCTAGTTGGGCTACATTGCAACCCAACCATAACAGAAGCAAAGGAAATAAACGTAAGAGTTTGTTTCTGAGCTCCCAATCCTACTAGGTTTGTTTGTTTGTTTTTCTTTTTAATGTGTTTGCTTGTATGTCTGTGTACCACATGCATGCAGTGCCTCCAGAGGCCAGAAGAGGGCACCAGACTCCAGAAGCTGGAGTTAAGAGGCCTGAGCCACCCAGTGTGAGTGCTGGGAACTCAGGTCCTCTGCTAGAGCAGCAAGTGTTCTGTATCACTGGACCCTCCCTCCAGCCCAATAGGTCATGGTTGTTGTTGTTGTTGTTGTTGTTGTTGTTGTTGTTGTTGTTGTTGTTGCTGCTGCTGCTGCTGCTGCTGCTGCTGCTGCTTTTGAGGAAGGGCCTCCCTGTATAATCCAAGATGGAGCTGGAACTCAGGTAGCCTACACTGACTTCCAACTTTTGGTCCTTCTGCCTCCGTTTCCCAAGGACAGGGATGACACCAGTGTGGCACCAGTGCCTAGGTTTGTTGACCATATTTTTAGGGACGATTTTCCCTCTACCTGTGGCTACCAGTAACTGGAAAGGATTTAAAAGATACGCGATTGGCTGAATAGGCAGGCGGTATTTGCATGGGTGGAACACATCTCACAACTCCTCACCGGCCCTGCCCTATTTAGACCTTCCTGCAGGACCGGGAGCATCCGCCACAGTCTCAGTGGGAGCTGGGGAGGGAGCTGGTTGTGAGGAACCTCTCTCTCCCCTACCTCTTAAGAACAGCTAAAGGTAAGTTATACCATTCACGCATAAGGCTACAGACACGTCCGACGTGCCATACAAATGTAAGGTATGTTTTTATTTTCCTCTGCCTCATGAGTAAGACCCTAAAAATAGAGAGTGTTATTTTTAACTTTTACTTATCGGAATATCAAGGTTTCAGTGTCTGTGTTACTGTAAATTCCAAGTTGGGTGAGGTTGGCTCTTCACAGATTATTCTTGCAGGGACTAGGGGTTTCCCATCGGGAGGAAGGTAAGCACCTTCCTCCCAGCCCCATGCTGCCTTCTTTGTGACAGATATGTGCTGAGCTCTGGGAAACCCACAGAGGAGAAGGCAGCCTGACCGTGTCCCTGGCCTCCTGGAAAGCATGGCACGATGGGGAGGCAGTGTGTCTCTACAAGCTCTTAACAATAAAATGTCACCTTAACGGAGAAGGGTGATGCCCCCAACAGTCCCTGCTACCAGTAAGCAAGATCAGGGTTTCCCCCCCCCCCAGATAGGTTTTCTCTGTGTAGCCTTGGCTGTCTTGGACTTGCATTGTAGACCAGGCTGGCCTGGAACTCACAGGGCTCCACCTGCCTCCCGAGTGCTGGGATTAAAGGCATGCGCCACCACGCCCAGCAAGATCAGGGTATTTTATAACACTGGTTGGCCCTTGATATTATCATTGTCATGTAAGGCAGAGCCATTTGTTCCTGAACTCAGTCCCTAACCCAGGAATACAGACGGTGTCACACTGCCACACATCTAGGCCTGCCTGCTCTTCCACCCTCCTGGCCTAGGTACTCAGGAGCTCTTCGGAGACAAGTCTGGTCTCCAGCCCCACCTTGCCTTCCTTGCTCCTTCCTCTTTTCAGTTCTGTTTCTGACCAAAGAGACACAAGAGCTCCTCAATACAGGCTGAGCACCCACCCTCCACTTTGGGACCCTCCCTTCTGAACTCCACAGGTTCGAACCTCAGAGTTCTCCATCCCAAGCCTCCACCAGTATAGACTGCTCCCCGACCACCACCACCACCACCACAAGATAGCAGCTCACTGATGAGAAAATACACACACAGCCCAAGCCATGAGGACCACCTAGTTCTTACCAGACGGCTTCTTGTCAGCCACCTTCCTCCTTTCTCCATCTCTCCCAGAGCTCTGGGACTTCTCCCGTGGCACCATATCACCTGAGAGGCCAACACAATCCCACTGAGTCTCCAGGTCACACAACCTCCTATATGAACTCCCGTCACCCCATCTGTCGGGGACACGGGTCCTCCCACCTCTTAGGGAGCACAGCCCTGGTACTGAGCTTCCACAGCTTCCTGTTGGAACAAGAGGACTTGATCCTCCCTCCCCCAGGCTTGTCACTTTGAGGGACAGGTGGAGGAGACAGGGAAATGACTGGGAGTGTGGAGACCTCAGGTGACTTGAAGACAATCTATCTCAGAGGTAATTTCTCCTTTTTAAAAAAAAAAAAAGCTGGGGGTTGGGCAAATCTCTGAAGCACTTTGTTTCAAAGCGTGTGAGTGAGAGGTCCTAGGGCTCTTTTGAGACAAAGTATGATGGTTCTTATGAGCTAAGCAGAGTGTCAGCTGTGTACCCAACATGTAGGAGGTCGGCCAGTGAGCCAGTGCTTGTGGCCCACTCTATGGCTCCCCCCTCATAGGACAGAAAGACCCTCACCCCAAGCCCAAGGGGAACTGGCTGCTGACATCTGCAACATGAAGGCCCAAGGTGTCAGCCAGGACATTTACATTTCCCCGCACCAATGTAGGCGACCCCTTTCCTCCGTGAACTGGCAACCTCAAGTCCATATCCGTGGCACCAGTCACCCCCACCCCCTTGTCACTCAAGTGCGGAGAAAGGTTTGGAGGGTTATGCCCGGAAGCCTGGGAGTCAGACACCCACTGAGCTCTAAGGCCTGAGAATTCGTGGTGGCAGCCAGAGGGCACAGCTGGCCTTCAGCAGTGTGTTTGCAGGGGGCAGGAACCCTTTTATAACTTCCTTTGAGAGAACCCGACCTGGCCCCATTCCTCCACCCAGACTGCCCAGGGCCCCTCAGGGCCTGGGCCTTTGCTCGGGGCAGGCTGGGAACCTCTCCCCCGCTGCCTCAGCTGGGCCCGCGCTGCCTGGGACTTTGGTGCCGAAGAGGAAGCGTGGAGGGGCGGGGAGGTGGGGGTGTGTCGGGAGGCGGCGGTGGCTGGGTTTTATAATCCGCAGGGCGGTCGCAGCGCGGGAGAAGGGGCAGCGCCGCACCGCGCGCACAGCGCCATGGGGACCGCGTCCGGCCAGCGGAGGCGGTGGCCACTGTCGCTCTTGCTGCTGTCCCTGCTGCTACTGCTGCTGCTGCCGCCGCCGCTGTCGCCCGCCCCGGCGCTCGACCCTGGATTGCAGCCGGGCAACTTTTCGGAGGACGAGGCGGGGGCGCAGCTCTTCGCTGACAGCTACAACTCGAGTGCGGAGCAGGTGATGTACCAGGGCATGGAGGCCAGCTGGGCGTATGACACCAACATCACGGAGGAGAATGCGCGGATCCAGGTGGGTGCCCAGGCGGGGGCGGGGGGGAGGCGGGGCGCGGCAGGGCACAGCAGCCAATCGCAGGCCCGCGGTCAGTCGCCCGGGCAGGCACCAGGAGCCCCCAGCCTCAGCCCTGAACAGTGAGGTCCCTGGTGGGACCCCTGCCACAGGCTGGACCCTCCCACTGGCTCTGCGTAATTGACAGGCTGTGATGCTCCAGTTAGGCACGTGATCCGTGCCAACAGAGGAACGGAATGGATGAAGCTGGCTCGTCCGAGGCCAAATCCTCTCCGAGCGGTGTCCAGGGCTGGGACAGTGGCAGTCTACATACAGGGTGCCCTGCTTGTCTCCAGACCCCTTGCCCTTTGGCAGCTGCCTGGCCTCCTGTTGCGTGTCCTTTCCTGGCCCTCCACTCACTGTCCCCTACGGCCCCAATTTTCTCCTCCATTGCTCCCTTAAGCCAGATTCCCACGGTTCCCACCCAGAGGGCGCAGGAGGAGGGGTGCTGCTCCCCGCAAGCAAGCTCATCTTCAGGACAGGATCTCCGCGGGACCAAAGGGTTCTGGAAGCCTGTAGCTTTTCTCTGCTCTCAGCACTCTAGCCTCTCTCCTACGTGGGCTCTGCCTGAGTTGACCACTCTTTCCACTCTCCTGGTGACCACAGGAGGAAACAGCCTTAGTCACCCAGGAGTTTACAAGGGTCTGGGGCACGAAGGCCAAGAAGCTGTATAATCACATCTGGGAGAACTTTACCGATCCGAAGCTGCGAAGGATCATGAGAGAAATTCGCACCCTAGGACCTGCCAACCTGCCCCTGGCCCAGCAGCAGCAGGTGCGCCTGAGGGTGGAGGCAGAACCCGCATGCCTATTGTGGTGTTTGGGAGAGCAGCCGGGCAGAGTGGGAGCGACCTATAGTTTGTACGGACCTGGGCTGTAAGGAATCGGGAACACAGAGGGCTGCTAGGACAAGTTACTTTATATTACAGAGTAGAAAGTCGAATGTAGAAGTTGGAATGTAGCTGAGTTACCAGACGCTAGACTAGCAGAACTGCACTACACATGCAAAGAGGGATGCACAAACAAACAAACAAACCGAAGAGGGATGCGCTCCCCCCCCCCCTGCCTGGTACACACACAGAGATGTGTGTGCACGTGCATGTACATACGTGCATGGTCAAGAATACATTTCTCTCTAGGCAGACTTGGTTTCTGAGCTTCATTAGAGTCGCTGGAGAGACTGACAGCATCACGGGGCCGGACAATAGCAGGGTTTCCGCCCTCAGTGCTAAGCTCCTGTTTGTCTCAGGTCTCTGTGCTCAGTGCTACCTGCAAAGGCTGCCTGGGCTGGAAGGGGCATCTATCTGTACAGTGGCACCTGGGAAAGCTGAGTGATCTTGTCTGAGTCACGTAGCCTCTCCAGGCCACTTTTTCCTCCCAGCCAAGGGGTGTGGGGTAGGCAGATCAGCTCCTGGGGCTAATGTTTGGTCACTAATGTTTCTTCCACTCTAACTTGGCAGTACAACTCTCTGCTAAACAACATGAGCCGAATCTACTCCACTGGCAAGGTCTGCTTCCCCAACAAGACTGCCACCTGCTGGTCCCTGGACCCAGGTACGGTCTCTGCTGGGGTTTCCTAGTCCTTCTGCGTCATCTGCAGGATGGCGTGTTTGTCAGTAAGTCAAAGGCACTGGTCCGTTTCCCCCCACCCCCACCCCCGCATTGGGGTTGGAATGTGCAGATGTACCCACACATCTGACCCACACCCCTGCTCTTCCTGCCAAACTCACTTCAGGGACCCTCTAGTCCAGTGTTTTTCCACCTGTGGGTTGCAGCCCCCGGTGTCAAACGGACTCTTTCGCAGGGCTCACCTAAGACTTATCCAACACAGATATTTGCGTTATGATTAATAACAGTAGCAAAATTACAGCTGTGAAGTAGCAACAGCAATTTTATGGTTGGGGGGGGCTCACCATAGCATGATAAACTGTTTAAAAGAGGCGAAGCCCCACCCCTCCGCCACTAAGCCTTCCAGCCTAGAAGTCTTCTCATCTTCTCCAAAAGCCTCCCACAAGCCTTGGGTCCCTTTGGGGGCTTCACCACAAGGTCAGCCATTCTGTGCAATGAGCCTCAAAGGATCTGTCTGTTCTAACCTCTAAATGTCCTTTCTGTGTCAACCACCTTAGACATTTTCCTGGGCGCAGGGTCCTTGCCTGTGCTTTACTGTATAGCCTCATCCAACCAAGCCCAGAAGCTTCCCTTGGTCTGGAGGTGCTGGGATGCAGAAGCCGGTGGGAGCAGCGAAGCCCAGTGTGTAAGCTGTTAGAGGCTAGCACGTAGGCGTTTCCTAACTGGCCCTGCTCGCCCCTCTCAGATCTCACCAACATCCTGGCTTCCTCACGAAGCTACGCCAAGCTTCTGTTTGCCTGGGAGGGCTGGCACGACGCTGTGGGCCCTGCACTGAAACCTCTCTATCAAGAAGTTTCCGCCCTCAGCAACGAAGCCTACAGACAAGACGGTGAGCCTGCATCGTTCTCTCTCTCCACGGACAGCCTTTCCCAACTTACGGGGCATTCTGGTCTTGCTGTTTCCCCACCACCACCACCACCACCACCACCAATGAGCCTCAAGTCAAAACAGGCAGTCTGAGGGTTCCAGGGCCCACCCAAAGTCTCATAGCTAGTGGGACTGTCATGAAACCTGCAGCCAGTGTGGGCCTTGCTGTCCAGTCCCTCTTACTGCTGTTCCTGGTACCACGTATGGCCCTGCTCCCGGCCCTAAAACTCACTGCCTCTTTGTACTCTGGGACCTCTTTTTACTGGAGCTTAGAGTAGACTTTGATATGATGATCTGTGCCTGTGATCCCCGTATTTGAAAGGCTGAGGTAGGAGGATAGAAAATTTGAAGGCAGCCTGCGCTACAAAGTGAGACCTTGGCAAAACCAAACAGAAAAACAGGCAGTGGTAGCTCATGCCTTTAATCTCGGCACTCTGGGGGGGGGGGCGGGCAGAGGCAGGCAGATCTCTGTGAGTTTGAGGCCAGCCTGGTCTACAAAGAGAATCCAGGACAGCCAGGGCTACACAGAGAAACCCTGTCTCAAAAACAAAACAAAACAGAAACCAAAACCAAACCAAACCAAAAAAAAAAAAAAAAAAACCCAAGATGGGGAGGAAAGGAGGGTGTGACACACATTTGTGACACACATTTGTAATCCCAGAACTCAAGAAACTGAGGCAGGAGGGTCTCAGAGTTCAAGGCCAATTTGAGTAACAATCTCAACCCCTGTTCTTGGAGTCAGGAAGAAGGGAGAGTTGAAACTAGGAGGTGGGAGCCGGGCGTGGTGGCGCATGCCTTTAATCCCAGCACTCGGGAGGCAGAGGCGGGCGGATCGCTGTGAGTTCAAGGCCAGCCTAGTCTACAAAGTGAGTCTAGGACAGCCAAGGCTAACACAGAGAAACCCTGTCTTGAAAAACCAAAAAAAAAAAAAGAAAGAAAGAAAGAAAAAGAAAAAGAAAAAGAGACTAGGAGGAGGCAAAGCCTTGGACTTGACCTGCACTCTCCCACTGTCTTAGGCTACCCGGACACGGGAGCCTACTGGCGTTCCTGGTATGATTCCCCCAACTTTGAGGAGACCCTGGAGCACCTCTACCACCAACTGGAACCCCTCTACCTGAACCTCCACGCCTATGTCCGCCGCGCACTGCATCGACGCTATGGGGACAAATACATCAACCTCAGGGGGCCCATCCCTGCTCATCTGCTGGGTAAGGACCTGTTCCCTGCTGCCCAGAGGAGCTTGGCTGCAGGATGCTGCCTAGCAGAGGAGAAGATGGGTCATCCTCATGGTGCCTCAAACATGTGGAATGCCATAACATTTGCTTCCTTATGCGGAAGCCATGTGGTTCAGGTTCCTACTGTCCTGGAGCACTGCTTTATAGAGGGGGACACTGAGGCTCGGGGTGGCGCTGGCACCCACCCAGAATAGCACATATGGGAAACAAGCATGGCTGGGCAGGAGACCAAGCTGCCCCACTGGCTTCTTCCATATAGGTAACATGTGGGCCCAGAGCTGGGAAAACATCTATGACATGGTGGTGCCTTTCCCAGACAAACCCAACCTCGATGTCACCAATACAATGGTGCAGAAGGTAAGCTATTGGAGTCAGGCCCCAAGTAAGGGCCATGAGATGGGGTCAGGGACAGGCAAGGCCATGTGATAGGCATGGGGCCTCTCCCCATTCCTGGAGCAGTCAACAGTCCTAGGGTCTCTGTCCATGGAGGCAGAGTGATCTGCTATGGTCAGGAGTGCCCTTACCTTTGGGAAGTGAGCCTTAGATACCTTCTCCTGGACCGGAGGCTGTCCTGGGTGGAAATGACCAGTCCTGCCCTCAAGGCAATCAAAGGGACTCCACAAGGCTGGCTCCTGACCTCTTTCCCTACCCTCTGGCCAGGGCTGGAATGCCACACACATGTTCCGGGTAGCGGAAGAATTCTTCACGTCGCTGGGGCTCTTACCCATGCCTCCTGAGTTCTGGGCAGAGTCTATGCTGGAGAAGCCAACGGACGGTCGGGAGGTGGTGTGCCATGCCTCCGCCTGGGACTTCAACAACAGGAAGGACTTCAGGTCTAGACCTGGCAAGAAGAAAGTCCTGGGGCACCGAAGTGGAGGCAGCTGAGACACAGACCTGCCTCTGTATTGGTGGGGGGGGGGGCGGCTGGTCGATTTCAGGGCTGTATAGAATGCCGTCCCATGAACTCAGCACCCCTGAAGATTTGAGGAACAATCAGATGGATGTTTTGGGATGGGGGGGGTGCCTTAGCAGTGGTGGGCCAGTATAGGGCCACAGGGTGGCTAGCTTTTTTGCAGGGAGGAGCTTCAAGACAGGGTTTCTCTCTGTAGCCTCGGCTGTCCTGGACTCACTTTGTAGACCAGGCTGGCCTCAAACTCAGCTGCCTCCCAGAGTACTCCGCCTCCCTGAGTGCTGGGATTACAGGCATGCTCCAGCGCACCCAACTTGGGTTGCTAGCTTTTAAACACTTCTCACCCCAGGACAGAGTCCTCCTTGGCCCTGCGTTCCTCTAGTGTCAGCCCCCCCAGTGCTCTGGCCCCTGCCCTCAGCTTCACCCGCATCCCCATCATCTTCGCGTTCCAGGATCAAGCAGTGCACACAGGTCACGATGGAACAGCTGTCCACAGTGCACCACGAGATGGGCCACGTGCAATACTACCTGCAGTACAAGGACCTGCACATCTCTCTGCGTAGTGGTGCCAACCCTGGCTTCCATGAGGCCATTGGAGATGTGCTTGCGCTCTCTGTCTCCACCCCTGCACATCTGCACAAAATCGGCCTGCTGGACCATGTCGACAATGACAGAGGTACGTATGAGGGCGGGGTGGGAAAAGGATCCAGCCTGGTTCATTCAGATCTCCCGTTAGAGCACATCCCCACTGTTCCCCACTCCATCCCGTTCTCCCCCAGCCCCCGCCGAGACAGGGTTCCCTGTGTAGCCCTGGCTGTCCCGACTCACTTTGTAGACCAGGCCGGCCTTGAACTCACAGAGATCTACCTGCCTCTGCCTCCCTGAGGGCTGGGATTAGAGGCGTGCGCAAGCTCTGTCCTTATTTTTAACTTGAGGCTCCACATACACCCACCTTGAGCTTAGCACTCACCCAGAATCCTTGTCTGAGGAGGACTAAGGACTTGGGGTTCACCTTGTCTACCTGCCCAGCCCTGCCTCTCACCAGATCCCTCCACCCCACCCCATCCACCCTCCCAGATCCACGCAACCCCCCCCCCCCCCACACACACACGGCACACTCTGCCCTAGCTGGATTCCTTCCTTCCCCTTTTCTTTCTTCCTGTTTCTGGACAGAAAGCGATATCAATTACTTGCTAAAGATGGCCCTAGAGAAAATTGCCTTCCTGCCCTTTGGCTACCTGGTGGACCAGTGGCGCTGGGGGGCCTTCAGTGGACGTACTCCCCCCTCTCGCTACAACTTTGATTGGTGGTATCTTCGGTGAGAAGAGGGATAGAAAAATCCTAACCCAGGGGTGACCTCCTGCCTCTACCAGTCTTGTCCCCTTTTTTCCCCCTCAGCCCTCCCTTCCTGCCTGCTGAGACCTCACCTCCAGGAAGCTTCCTCCATTTTCCAGGCTGGGGAAGGGCTGCTGGGGGAAGGGCTAGGCTAGGCGTGGAAGCAGTATCTTTTCTGCAACTCTTAGGCACCCTGTGCAACCCTGGGGCCTTAAGATTTTAAACATGCTCTTCTAGAACTAAGTATCAAGGGATCTGCTCTCCAGTCGTCCGGAATGAAACACATTTTGACGCCGGAGCCAAGTTTCATGTCCCAAACATGACACCATATATAAGGTATCGGTGCTTGGTGCCCCTCCCAGCTCTGTCATCTCAAGGGTTGGGAGTTAGAATGGTCTTGTCTCCTGGGCTACAAGACAGCACTTAGTCCTGCTGTCCCCTGCAGAACCCTGGATAGAGCCTAGCGACTTCTGTCTAGCTCTCTGCGTCCCGCCTAGCGCCTGCCCCGTCCTTGCAGGTATTTTGTGAGCTTCGTTCTGCAGTTCCAGTTCCATCAAGCACTGTGCAAGGAGGCAGGCCACCAGGGCCCACTACACCAATGTGACATCTACCAGTCCACCCAGGCGGGGGACAAGCTCCGGTATGTGGCAGGACGGGAGGACAAGTGAGGGGCTGAGGGACCAGGCTGGCTAAGGGCGTTTCTATAGGTAGCTGACTGCTCTGATGGGAACACCACAAAGCCAGGCTGTTGTGGGAATAACTCCTCTCTGTCCTCTACTCCGGCATACTCTTTCCCTCCCTCCCTCCCTCCCTCCCTCCCTCCCTTCCATCATCCCTCCCTCCCTCCCTCCTTCCGTGCTTCACTCTCTCTATTCCTCTTTCCCCTTTCTCTCTTTCATATCAAATATTTATTGATCAGGCCTTCAGCTGCCATGGGCCAGGAAAATATCCCCTACCACTCTCACAGAGACACCGCCCCCCCCAACCATGGAGTTCTTTTACTAACGAGGGATAGATGGGCAGTGGTGTTGTTGTGGACCCCAGCCTAACGTTCCCTGTACCCATAGTGCTCACTCTGCGTGGCAGGCAGGTGCTGCAGGCTGGCTCCTCCAGGCCCTGGCAGGAAGTGCTGAAGGACATGGTGGGCTCAGACAACCTGGATGCCCAGGCGCTGCTGGATTACTTCCAACCGGTCAGCCAGTGGCTGCAGGAGCAGAATCAACGGAATGGTGAAGTCCTAGGCTGGCCAGAGTACCAGTGGCGCCCACCATTACCTGACAACTATCCCGACGGCATTGGTAAAGCTCTGAGTGAGGCTAGGAGCAAGAGAAGTCCTGGCCTCTAGCCTCTGGGCCCAGGGCCTCGGGTTCCTGGTCAGTCCCTTCCAGCTGAGCCTCGGTGTCCTTTGCTGTGGTGCCGAGCCATCCCTGGGCTCATCATCCGGGCTCTAGAGCAAGGATGGGTATGTCTTTCTCTCAGCATCCTAGAGCCGGTGTGCCCAAGACTGAGGGCCCCTGGGGTCAGTCTGGCTAGCACATTGCTCTATGAGGTCACACTGCAGACTCAGCTCTTATTGGCCAGTGGTGAGTGCCACAGGGCTCTGCTCTCCCGCGGCCATGGGCCAAGGTTGGGCTACTCCAGGACTGCCCAGCTTCCTCTTTTTGCTGCTCTGCTGTGGGCACCCCTTGCTGGTCCTCAGTCAGGTGGCCACTGAGCACGTGACCGCCAACCAGGGGCTATCAAACCAGGCAACAACCAGAAGCCAGACGACAACTCGCCAAGCAATAACCAGCCAGACCACCCAGAACCCAAGTGGGACCCCTGGAAGGGAGCAGGGCCATGATGGGGCTAGAAGCCAGGGGACAGCAGGAGGGGACTTCAGTGAAACCACACCTTATGGTAAAGAAGTTGAGGCCTGTCTATTTTCCTTCTCGCCTCCTACAGACCTAGTGACCGACGAAGCCGAGGCTCACAGGCTCGTGGAGGAGTATGACCGGACAGCCCAGGTGTTGTGGAATGAGTACGCGGAGGCCAATTGGCATTATAACACCAACATTACCAAAGAGGGCAGCAAGATCCTGGTAGGAACCCGCTTCCACCAACTCCAACATGTAGCATGTACGCAAACACAACCACATTCGTGACACACACACACACACACACACACACACACACACACACACAGCACCAAGCTGCCAAAATTAGCGAAAAATCTGAATAGAGGATTTAAAACAATCCTCCATATCAGATTTAGTGGGCTTGGACTCCAAGCCTGAGCAACCCTCTCTAGTCTGTTACTGTTCTCTGGTTATCTTTCTCAGAGACTGCGACCCGTTGTACATAAGTGACATCAGTGTCCCTCTTTGAGAGACTGATGGCCTGTTTGTCAGCACTGAGGGGCCGTTCCCCTGTACCTTGGCCCTTCCTTTGTGGGAGAGTATATACATTATGCCACAGGAAGCCAAGCCTGGCCCTATGCTCTAGTCATAGGGTGCTAACGCTGCTTGAAGACCCACTGTGTGCTCACCATGGGTCCTTGGTACCTCAGCTTCTCTTCCTGCACACATCCCTGGGCAGTTCCACACGATCAGCGACACTCTTCTCGTTTCAAAGATGCAACCCCTGAACACCCAGGGCGGGGGGCGCGGTGGCAGGGGGAGGGCGGTATCTAATAGCACACTGCCTTCTTCCTAACGACACTTCAGGCATGCTAGGCTCCCTTTCCCACTCTGTCAGGATATCTCTTGCTAGACTTCAAGTGTCTGTCAAACCCACGCTGCACCCGGTATATTAGCAGATGGTCCAGGTTGCAGTGAAGGGTATTTGTGTGGGCAAAGGTGCCAGCTTAGTGAAGCCACAGTGCTCGACTCCGCCTCTATGGAACCTCCTAGATATCCTGACCCTGTGACACCACCATCTCCCCCTTATGCCCTCAGCTGCAGAAAAACAAGGAAGTGGCCAACCACACCCTGAAATATGGCACCTGGGCCAAGAAGTTCGACGTGAGCAACTTCCAGAACTCTACCATCCAGCGGATCCTGAGGAAGGTTCAGAACTTGGACCGGGCAGCGCTGTCTCCCACGGAGCTAGAAGAGGTGTGCGCGGCTGTGGGGAACCGGGAGTGGACACGGCCGGGGGAGAGAACCAAACCGCGGGTCTGGCTCTATGCTGCTTCCTCGACTTTCCGAGTCTTAAAATGGGCTGTGTCCGCGTGTCTCCTGACTTCCCGTGACTGCGACGCTTTGGGGCACGTGCTCCCTTGGGTTCCACACCTGATACCTGGGGCCAGAGCAAAATGGGGGTGGGAGGACTCTTCACCTTCCCTCTTCCTCTTCCCCCTTGCAGTACAACCAGATCCTGCTGGAAATGGAGACCATATACAGTGTAGCCAATGTTTGCTACACGAACGACACCTGTCTGCAGTTGGAGCCTGGTGAGAGCACCCCTGGAGGAAAGAGAAGGGGGTGGTGAGAGCACCCCTGGAGAAGGGGGGGGCGGCCGTGGGGAGGCTGGTAGGAATGAGGATGCTGTCAAGGGAAGGAGGAGCTGGGTTTCCTGACCTCACTCCCACCAGCGGGGCTGCTTGGCCTTACTGGGAACCGGAACCTCATCAGTGTTTCCCTCAGAGCCTGCCCCACCTTCCCGGAACTCCTCGACTCTCTTCTGCCTTCTGCTTGACCCCGAGAGGAGTAGAGACTCAAGCGTGTGTTTTAGAGGCTCAGACACCCCCCAAAAGGAGAGGCACAGACATTTTAGTCTTAAGTTTCTACCTTCTCAGACTTCTTTAAAACCCTTTCCCTCTCTGGGATGTTGCTAAAAAGGAAACTGGGGCCAGAGAGCTCAAATCACACCAGAGCCCCACAGCCCTAGAAGCACCAAGCTAGAACTTGGCCTCCCCTTCCTAGCTGATACCGGCCCCCATCATCCCTCCCTCCGCTGCACCTTTCCCCTGGACAGCCATGAACTGGCTCCCACGCCCCTCTCGCCCACTACTACTCTCTCTCCAGCCTGTGCCCTTTGCAGAGGTCCGCTTTGGCCCCACCAATGCCCACACAGATTCTCTCTCAACCAACTCTTTCCAGGGTTGGTAAGCTAGACTCATAAACATTCTTTGTGAGGAATCTTTACCAGAAGTTTCCTCCTGGCCCCAGCCCAGCTCCCAAAACAGAACAATGGCAAACAGAAGGGGAAATGGAAAATAAACAGGAGCACGAAACAGTCCTAGGACAGAGTCTGGCCTATAGGTAGTGGATGTGGGTATGTAAGCCAAGAGAGATCGGGACTGTGGACGTGCTTCTATGCGAGTACATTCATGCATGTGTGTGTGCATGCGTGCGTGCATTGTGTTGTGTGTGTGTAAGCACACTTGGGGAATTGTGCATGTCTGGATATATATTTCTAAACATGTAGCATTTTACACCCCCACCATACAGCCTAGCACTAGGCCGTCTAGTTACAGGTATGGTAATTTTAAAAAATTTTTTAAAGCTTAAGAAGATCAGTGACTGTCATCGTCAGAAATCAGACAGGGAATTCTGTTTGGTTTTGTTTTTGTTTTGACTTTTCAAGACAGAGTTTCTCGGTGTAGTCCTAACTGTCTTGGATTCGCTTTGTAGACCAGGCTGGCCATGAACTCACATCGATCTGCCTCCCAAGTGCTGGGGTTAAAGGCGTGCACCACTAAAAGCAAGTCTTTTTCAAAGGAAGCTAGTTAAGTTTTCCTTCTCTGTGACTGAGCTCAAGTTCAACAGTGAGGGTTTGGGGGCACATCAAATGCTCCGGGCCTTCTCTGTCTAGGCCGAGGGGAGGGCAGGAGAGGAAGACATTGGTTTCTGGACTGATTGACACCTGCCATCTTGTGTGACCCTCACCCCGGCCTGAGAGGCAGACGTCAGCTTTGCATTCTTACTGGGCTTTCTCATGCAGGGTGACTTTCATGGAACATAAACCCAGGGTCTCAGCTCTTGCACATGCCCAGTCCTTACAGCTACTGTCTTATTAATTTCAGCCTGGTGACAATTTGCGAAGGATGCTGTGGGTCTCCAGGGGGGCAAAAGAAATGCGAAGGCACAGCCGCTGCTCAGGACAGAGTCCTTTCATTCCATTTCCACGTCTCGGGGGGGGGGGGGGGCTAGGATTTTACACCCTTATTTATAGATATGAAAAGAGTCAGGTCCATGGGATGGATAGCATGTGAACTCAGGCCTGTGAAATGCCACAAACCATTTCTTCCAGGGGAGGGGAGTTCATGAGAGAACCTTTTGTTTCTGCTCCAGCCTGGCCACCTCCTGCTTGCATACATAAGCATGTTGTTAAGCTGCTCGTAAGAGAGGAACAAGTGTATCTCTTTTAAAGTTGCCAAAGCCGGGCAAGTGTCTGAGGTTGTGTACGTGCAGCGTGTTGCCCCAGGTGGGCACCCTATGAGCTCCTAGCGGTCACTGGCACCCAATCCGTCTCCCCTCTCACTAGCCTTACTGCCTCTACTGTCATTTCTAAGTGATCTCACCAGTTTCATTCCAGTTCCGAAACTCTATGACTAAGTACTCTTTGTAAGCAGATGAGAGTGGAGTCAAGGATGGAGGCTCACACCATTCGACCCCTTTCTTCCAGATCTGACAAATATGATGGCCACATCTCGGAATTACGAAGAACTGTTATGGGTGTGGAAGAGCTGGCGAGACAAGGTGGGGAGAGGCATCCTTCCCCTTTTCCCAAAGTATGTGGAATTCTCCAACAAGATCGCCCAGCTCAATGGTGAGTGCCCAGTGCCCATACCACTGCCTGGCTGCTCCCCAGCACTTCCAAGTCCTCAAAGAGGTCCTCTGGGATCCTCAGGCTAGGAACAGATAGGGCCCTAGAGGTGTCAGGGACATCCTGGGTGCATGCTAGCCATTGGGAAAGCTTGGCTGTGCCTCCTATGCAGGCTACACTGATGGAGGGGACTCATGGAGATCCTTATACGAGACGGACAACTTGGAGCAAGACCTGGAACAGCTGTACCAGGAGCTGCAGCCGCTCTACCTGAACTTGCACGCCTATGTGCGCCGTTCCCTGCACCGCCACTATGGGTCCCAGTACATCAACTTGAATGGTCCCATTCCTGCCCACTTGCTAGGTAAGGACATTGGTCCAGCTTTAAAGTGGGCAATGGGCAATAAAGGGACAGGATAGTGCTGGCCACAGGGCAGAGATCAGGTCAGAATAGTGACAGAACTTGAAATTCCAAAGGAGCATGGCCAAGGAGTGGAATAGGGTTTGGGGAACTTCTCCGTCATGTTTAGTATCATGATGCTGATGCTGATGCTTATGATGCTGATGCTGATGCTGATGCTGATGCTGATGATTGTCTGTCTGTCTGCGCACCCTCTCTATCTGTTGTGCTGAGGATTGAACCCAGAGCCTTATATGTGATAGGCAATTGTTATAACACTGAGCCACATTCTCCAGCTTTTCTGGTGCCACATTTGCCACAGAATCATGTTGTACAAGCCTTTCGCCATCTTTTTTTTGTTTGTTTGTTTTTGTTTGTTTTTCAAGACAGGGTTTCTCTGTGTAGCCTTGGCTGTTCTGGACTCACTTTGTAGACCAGGCTGTCCTCAAACTCCCGGCGATCCACCTGCCTCTGCCTCTGGAGTGCTGGGATTAAAGACGTGTGCCACCACACCCGGCCTTTCACCGTCTTTTAAAGGGAGGACCACATTACCTATCATGCTTTGAGACAGCAAGATCCAGGAGTCTAGATGTGGGGACTTGAGGAAGTTTCATATGAGCCTTAAAAGATGTGAGGTTTGGGCAGATGCAGAGGCAGGAATGGGGTGCAAGGTCTGGCTCAAGGTGTGACAGCAAAGAGCTTTCCAGGGCTTTAAATATTAAAATAACCTTGAATGCATGAAGGAGAGAGAGGAAGATGGGCAGGAGCTGGGAAGAAGTGAAGGGATGATAGAGGCCACCAGTTTTCTGTCCCCACTGTGCCACCACTTTCCTGGTGTTACTACAAATAGTGAAGCCAGACCGAGCACATTTAGAGGTCATTTGGGAGACCCTCCCCCAGAAAGTGGTTCTACCATGGGTCTGATTCTTACTGGGATGGAGCACTGATGCACCCTCCCCCCCAAGGCCCTAGCCCCCCCTCCATCCCTCTTTGGGGTAGTCCAAAGACAATCTAAGTAGACATCCACTGAGTGACCGAGAGCACAGGGCCTAGGAGGGGAGCAGAATCCTCTAGGTGGTGAGGGATCAGGCTGGGGCTTCATCTCCAGTGATCAGAGAAGAGAGCCTTTAGGTACATAGAAAGAGAGAGACACACACACATTATGTGCGCACACACACAGACACATATATACACACAGACACATACAGACACACACATGCATACACACACAGACACATATATACACACAGACACATACAGACCCACACATAGACACACACACAGACACATAAACACACACACACAGACACACACATGCACACACACACAGACACATATATACACACAGACACATACAGACATACACACAGACACATATATACACACACATATACACACATGCACACACACAGACACATACACAGACACACATATACATGCACAGACACACACACAGACACACACAACACACACAGACAGACACACAGACAGACAGACAGACACACACACACCTCTCCCATTCCTTTCTCACCTCTTCACCACTCTGACTCCCTCTGGCACAGTCCACCTCAGCTATGGAAGACTCTACATGGAGTTTTGACCCTTCCACTCATTCTGAACGTCCCCTTCTCTCCAGGCTTGGAGAGCTGAGCTCCGAACTGACACTGACCTCTGGGGCATTAGCCTCTCCCAAAGGAGATGCTTGATTGTTTTCAGAGTAACTGGTGACCTGCCTAATACAACTTCAGAGGACACAGGCAGGACGCTGTAAAGGTGGCTGGTCAAGAGTGTGACCTGCCGGCATTTACATGCAACCTAGGAGTTATGAGCCCTGCTTGTTACATAACTTTCTCCAGACCTCTCTGCTCACAGTACCAGGGAGGGGCAGGATTACCACTGCCCAGCTTCTGCAGGATTTCTTTAAGCTTAAAAAGTTGTGTTTCTTCGGGCCGGGTGTGGTGGCGCATGCCTGTAATCCCAGCACTCGGGAGGCAGAGGCAGGCGGATAGCTGTGAGTTCGAGGCCAGCCTGGTCTATAAAGTGAGTCCAGGACAGCCAAGGCTAACACAGAGTGACCTTGTCTCAAAAAACCAAAACCAAAACAAAACAAAACAAAAGTTGTGTTTCCTCTCTGCCATCTTCTTCCCCGCTTGCCTCCAGGGAACATGTGGGCGCAGACCTGGTCCAACATCTATGACTTGGTGGCACCCTTCCCTTCAGCCCCCAATTTAGATGCCACAGAGGCCATGGTAAAACAGGTCAGTGAGGCCAATGCCGCCATCCTGGGACCTCCTGAGGGAACGAGGGAGGGCAAGCCCAGATGTTAGGGCAGATCCCTTCCCCCTCCAGCGTGGCTGTCTCACAACCTCTCTCCTGTCAAGACTGTCAATCAGAGATCCCAGTTTGCAAAGAACTCTCTCTCCTTGCAGGGATGGACACCCAGAAGGATATTTAAGGAAGCTGACAATTTCTTTATCTCCCTGGGGCTGCTACCTGTGTCCAGTGAGTTCTGGAACAAGTCAATGTTGGAGAAGCCAACCGATGGAAGGGAGGTGGTGTGTCACGCCTCAGCCTGGGACTTCTACAATGGCAAGGACTTCAGGTCTGTCTGGTTGGAGCTGGGATTCTTATCCTGAGCCCAGAGACAAGGGTATGGCTCTATGGCTGTCCCCATATCTGGAATGAACAAAACAGGCAGGGCAGTTTGGGATGGAGGTGAGGGCTGAGAGCAAAGGAGTTGGGTCTGGTTCCAGGCATGAGAACCAGGTAGGGAAATTCCACCTAAGAAATAAGAGCTGGAAGTTCTGGCCAGCTCTGCCCGTGGCCAGTTTGAATGCTTAAGGTTGCAGGCCTGGTTTAAGCACTGTATGCTGCACAGCATCCTTTACATATTGCTGGCTCTTTCTGCAGGTGCACCATGGTGACACAGGGAGGCACACTAGCGCTTGGGTGCCTCACACAGACCCATGCTTACTGCTGACAGACAAGGCACTACTGTCCTTATTCAGTTGGGATGAGTTACCTAGAGCTGTCTAACAGATGGTACCAAAATCTAGTGGCATAAAACGGCTAGTTGATCTTCAAGGTTCTACATGCCGGAAGAATTCAGGGAGTGCACCGTGAAAGTGTCCTTATTCCACAGGGACAGACATCTCAGTGGTAGAATTTTAAAACTTAATGTATTGGGCCGGCAAGATGTCTCAGCGAATAACGTTGCTTGCCACCAAGTCTGACGACCTGAACCTGATCCTCCAAATCCATCCAATGGAGGGAGAGAACTGGACTTTCAAAATATGTTGTCCTTCAATGGCCACAGGCACACCGCAGCAGGTGTACACACACATAAATAAACCAACCCTTAAACTGGAATTAGCCAGGTGCAGTGGCGCACATCTGTAATCCCCCGCACTGGGGGAGGCAGAGGCAGGCGGTCTCTGTGAGTTTGAGGCCAGCCTGGTCTATAAAGCAAGTCCAGAACAGCCAAGGCTACACAGAGAAACCCTGTCTCAAAAGACCAAAGAAGAAGAAGAAGGAGGAGGAGGAGGAGGAAGAGGAGGGACGGAAGAAGAAAGGAAAGGAAGGAAAGAAAGACTAATTGGTGGGGGGGAGGGGAGGGGTAGGCTCTTAGGGCTTTGTGCCTGCTAAGGAAGCATTCTGTCGCTGAAGTTACCCCAGCTTCATCTGGGGCCATTTGTCCAGAACCTAGTGTTTTGGTTGGTTGGTTGGTTGGTTGTTTTGGTTTGGTTTGGTTTTTTTCCCTGTTTTTTTTTTGAGACTGGGTTTCTCTGTGTAGACTTGGCTGTCCTAGACTCACTTTGTAGACTATGCTGGCCTTGAACTCACTGACATCTGCCTGCCCCTGCCTCCCCAGTGCTGGGATTAAAGATGAGTGCCACCACACCCGGCTCAACCAGAACCTAGTTTTGGCTATTGCCTGAGTTCCTCAGTTTTTCCCCCACAGGTAGTACCGAGGGTGGAAAGTTCAAGGCAGCCTGGTTAGGGTGGCAGGAGCAGCCTGGGGGTAGATCAGGCATCTTTTTGGCACAGGCTTGGGGTCCTTCACATCATGGACGGTCTCAGGCTGGCAGAGGCAGCCAGGTTTCTCTCGGTGGCTAAATTTAAAACCGCCACAAAGTCCTGTCTGCTATGGGTCTCTCCTACCTCAACCTCAGGCACTCCTCCTGTACACAGGGTCTCACTGTATAACTTAGGCTGACACCGAACTTGCGAGCTTCCTGCCTTAGGCTCCCAAGTGCTAGGATCACAGGCATCTTCAATAGTATACACTTCTGCCACATTCTGCTTGCTACAGAAAGTCTCAAGGACAACCCAGATTCAAAGGAAGGGGGGGGTGGCATCGGGGGAGACTATGGCTGGGACAGGGCAGAGCTACCGTTCCCAGCTCATAAAGTGCCCCTATAAAAGAAGATACAAAGCCAGGAAACAAATAGGGTGGGGGAGTGCGCATGCCTTAGGGCCTCTGAAAGGCTTGAGGGCTTGGAGCTCTAAGGTAGATTGACAAGCAGAGCAGGGACGATTCCTTCGCAGTGGGGGAGGGGGTAAGAATTCCTATGGGAATCCTTTTTGATGGTGAGTCAGAGGAGAAGGTAGGCAGACTCCACCCTCATGAGAAAGAAATATGGGTGACTCTGGCTAGGACCCAGGCAGAAGTTTCTGTCATTTACAAGCTGGCTTGTAAAAGAGAGTGAGGCAGAGCCTTCTGGCCTGGACAGACTGCAGCCATCAATCGGCCCTGGCCATAAGCAAATGAACTTACTCACTAGTTTGGATTAAGCGAGATGCGGGATGACCCAGCCCTTGTGTCCCCAGGAAGCCCCAATCCTGGAAGATAAAGTACATGGCAAAGCCCCGAGCATGCAGTCTACAAAGTACAGAATTTCTTTGTGCCTGCAGAACAGGTCAGAAAGCAATAGACGTAGGGGGTTGGAGGTCCTCAGGAAAGTTAGGGGCAGAGGGATGGCTGCAATGACCTTTAGAGACTTCTGGCCCCCAGGCTACCTCTTTCTTAGGATTACTTGATTTCTCCTTCCCATCATGCCATGCTCCTTGCAGGCATGGGGAGGTGGTCTGTCTCATATGATGCATGCACCATGGTCTCTGTCATTCTGACACGCTCTCCCCCTCCCCCTGTCCCTAGGATCAAGCAGTGTACCTCTGTGAACATGGAGGATTTGGTGATTGCCCACCACGAAATGGGCCACATCCAGTATTTCATGCAGTACAAAGACTTGCCTGTGACCTTCCGGGAGGGTGCCAACCCTGGCTTCCATGAGGCTATTGGGGATGTCCTGGCTCTGTCCGTGTCTACCCCCAAGCATCTACACAGTCTGAACCTGCTGAGTAGTGAGGGCAGTGGCTACGGTGAGAGAACAGAGATCCTGGAGGGCAGGCTGGGGACCCAGAAGGGGGAACATGCTTGGGGGAGGAGAGAGGAAGATTCTGTAGACCACACCCTCCCCATGTCCCCCCACCCCCGGGCAAAGATCTGAGATAAGCCATTAGGACGGGAAAAGTCCCCAACAGGATGATACAGAGCATCCCAAGAGGGGTGAGGAGATTCCTTCAGCGCCTCCCCTCCCCCCCCCTGACTGGGCCTGAGCTGCTAGGCCCCCACCCCAGCGAGGGGCCAGCATAGACCTGAGCCTGCACCCCCTTTCCCTTGGCAGAGTACGACGTCAACTTTCTCATGAAGATGGCCCTGGACAAGATCGCCTTCATCCCCTTCAGCTACCTCATCGACCAATGGCGCTGGAGGGTCTTTGATGGAAGCATCACCAAGGAGAACTACAACCAGGAGTGGTGGAACCTCAGGTTCTGGAATGGCGTGGTTGGGGTGTGGATTGGAGTGGATCTCTGAGAGCCTCTGCATGTGCTTGTGTGTCTGCAGATGAGCCAGTGAAGTGTGTGTGTGTGTGTGTGTGTGCGTGTGCATGTGGGCATGTGTGTATGTGTGCGCTTGCATGTGTGTGTGCATGTGTGTATGTGTGTGCTTGCATGTGTGTGTGTGTGCATGTGTGTGCTTGCATGTGTGTGTGTGTGTGTGTGTGCGCGTGCGCGTGTGCGTGTGTGTGTGTGTGTGTATGTGTGTGTGTGTGTGTGTATGACAGGAGTCCCTTGGGGTGGTTTTACCCAGGAACGCAGCATGCAGGAGGAAAGAACATTTTGGTGCAGGGGCCATTCTTCAGGTGAAAAATGCCAACCCTCTCTCAACGAGGTTCTCCCCAAATTCACCCCCTTTGACAGGCTGAAGTATCAGGGTCTTTGCCCTCCAGTGCCCAGATCTCAAGGTGACTTTGACCCAGGGTCCAAGTTTCACGTTCCTGCAAATGTGCCATACATCAGGTAAGAGCCTGGGTCCCCTCACTCGCTACCAAAACCGTTTCTTTAAACACTTCCTGCATAACATGAGTGCTTACACCAGCCCCCCCGCCCAGAAGACTGGCTCCTGGTTGCAGGGCCTGGTCTGGGTAAGATTTTTGCTTAGAAATAGGCTTTACTATGTAGCCCAGGCTAGCCCAGAGCAAACTGTGTAGTTCAGGCAGGCCTTAAACTCACAGCAATCCTCCTATTGTAGCCTAGAAAATAAACCACCACACCCACTACTGATAGGGCAGTTGCCATCAACAGGGATATGTTGATGTCCCTGACTTGAGTCTATAGTTTGGAGACAAGGTCCCTTTGTGGGCCCTTTGCCACAATTGAACAAACTGCCCGGAAGGTGTGTTGATTTGTATCTAAAATGGCCAGGGCAGCCCAGGGCGGGAGGCCCAGCGTATACAGGAGGCAAGGTGGTTAGCTGCCGGAGTGGGGGGCAGAGCTCATGTTCTGTGCTCTGTTTTTCCACCTTGATCGCAGCACATCAGGTGGTCACAAGGGCTAACAACTTAGCCATCTCTCTACACAGAGCACACTGGGGACCTGGTGGCTGTGGTCCCTCCATTGTGAGTTACTCTCTTAAGTGCATTGCGTCAGTGCACTGGCCTGTGCGTCATCAGGCCGTAGCACAAGGCGGTCAAGGCAGCTCTTTTCCTTCCTCACGCTCTTGTGTGGTATTTACTCGGGGTGAGGAAGGACGGGTGTGGGGACCCAGAGTCGTCCTAAGAAGTTGTGACTAGGTAGGACTCAGGACAGCAGAGTTCCTGGTGCCCGAGCTACCTGGGGACCCAAAGCACAGAGGACAAAGAAGGCCTCCCTTCTTACGGGTCTTGCCTCTCGTAATCTCTGGATGCTGAGGTGAGTCACACCCTGACACCAGGACTAAAGTCAGAACACGGTAAAACGGACGGAGTCTAGCACTTGAGAAGAGAGACAACACTCAGGCCCTCCCCAAGATTGCAGAGGCCCAAGGAGCAAGAAGAGTCTTTGCTGGCTTGACCTAGCTAGTGCTCTAGTGAGGACTTTAGAGGAGGGGGTCCCCAGTGGGGCCACCACCACCTACCTACCTACCTACTGGATCTCCTTCTGAGGTCCCAGAACTCAGTCTTGCCGTGAGATGAACCCTGTGACAGTTAGTGTCCCAGCTTAGCACAATTACCTAGGCAGGAGTGAAAAAAGGAGGCTGGCTCTCTAGAAGCCATATCTCACGTCCCGGCCAGCAGCCTGAGCAGGGAACTGAGGACGTGCCAGGGGAGCGAGCGGCACGTGGCTTGTGCCCAGGGTCCAAAAGGGAAGGAGCCTGTTCCGCTACTCAAAAACTGTTTAAAACCAGAGTTGGTGTGGTTGCCTAGGCCTCAACTGGCAGATTCCCACCAGGAAATTCCTGCTGTTTCAGATAAGACTGTTTCCATTGCCTTCCCTACCCAGAAGGCCCTGTCGGATGCACAGGTTCCACCCATCAAATGCCTGGCCTCTGTTCCCGGGATGGAAAGCGCGCACAGCCTGGCAAAGGCTTTGAGAGGCTCTCTCTCTCTCTCATCAGTCTTTTCCTGTGCCTGTTCTTTGGATCCCCTTGGGGGCCAGGAACCAGGAACGGAGGCAGCCCTTGGGTGGGCAGCACCCATACAGGCGCATCTGGGAGGAGCTCAGATGACACCGAAGGCGAGAGTGTCATCCTGACTGCATCCTGTGTCTCCTGTGACACAGAAGGGGCCTCATTGGTGCAAACAAATCCCTCCACCCACCCACGCCCGCTCTACCTCTCTCTACTCTAAGCATCTCGCCCACACCTCATGTCACTTCCTCCTTCTACTCCAGGTACTTTATCAGCTTCATCATCCAGTTCCAGTTCCACGAGGCGCTGTGCCATGCAGCTGGGCACACGGGTCCCCTGCACAAGTGTGACATCTACCAATCCAAGAAAGCAGGAAAGCTACTGGAGTGAGCACCCTTGACCCCCTCTTTTGACTCTTTGGCTCTCAGATAGCCCTTTGAAACTGAGGCCAATCTGGAAGCATCGAGAACAGTCGGAAAGAACCCGTGCCATCCTTGACATGTCACCTTCAGGAGGACACTGGAGCCCCTGGGCCCTAGGGCCACCCCTCCCTAACCCCTGCCTCAGCCCTACTCAGGCCTTCCCAAACCTAAAGAGATGTTTAGGCCGGGAAAGGGGGGGCTGGAGAAAGAACTTAGGCAAAAGCATCCGGGTCCTTGCTACTCAGTTCCCTTTCTCTGGCGCTTCCCCCAGGGACACCATGAAGCTGGGCTACAGTAAGCCATGGCCAGAAGCAATGAAGCTGATCACAGGCCAGCCTAACATGTCAGCCTCTGCCATGATGAACTACTTCAAGCCACTAACAGAATGGCTCGTCACTGAGAATAGGAGACACGGAGAGACACTGGGCTGGCCACAGTACAACTGGACACCAAACAACGGTACCACCACCTACCCCACCTGTAGCCCCAGGTCCAGCTCCCAGAGTTCACACAGGGCTGAACCCCAATCCCAGTCCAGACAGACTCCAGTCTGATCTCAGAGCAAGGACAGGGATGCCAGAACACCAGGCCCCAGCCCACCTGTCGCCCTGCCCACCGCCCTGTCTCCTTGCTTCCTTCCTCGCCCAGCTCGCTCCGAAAGCACCATCACAGAGTCTGACCGCGTCAACTTCCTGGGCATGTACCTGGAGCCACAGCAGGCCCGTGTGGGCCAGTGGGTGCTGCTCTTCCTGGGCGTCGCCCTGCTGGTGGCCACCTTGGGTCTCGCCCATCGGCTCTTCAGCATCCACAACCACCACAGCCTCCGCCGGCCCCACCATGGGCCCCAGTTTGGGTCTGAGGTGGAGCTCAGACACTCCTGAGGTGACCCTGATGGCAAGGCCAGCAGAGGGGTGTCCCACAAGAAACTGGATGGAGGACATGGGGTGAAGTGCAAACACACCCTAGCTGGGCCTTCCTCCTCCTGCCCTGTCCCCCTCCACTCTCTGACCCCCCCCAAACCCAGGCCCTACTCTCTAGATACCCAGCATCTAATGTGGAATTCCCCACCCAGTTTCTGTGAATACAATTAAAGGTCCTCCCCGACACCTGAGTCTGTGTCCCTTGTGGGAAGAAGGCAGGGACAAGACCATCTGTCTCCTGACAGTCCCGCAGGCCCCTTTACTGATGCCTCTTAGTCTCTCTCCAAGCAGAAACCCAAATAATTCCAAGTGCTCTGCATCCCCCACCCCAGCATCCCCCTACTGTCTTTTCCACCAGGCTTCCTGGCAGCCCAGGTGAGGTGGCCCTGTCCTGCCACAGCACACGGTCCTTACCCACCCGTGGCCTCACCGGGGAGGGTTCCGGGAAGCAGAGAGGAAGCACACACTGTGGGCTGCCTCCTGCTTTGCTCGCGGATGCCCTATGGAGGGTTCGCCCTGTTCCAGGTTGACTTTTGGGTGGGTGGGTGTCTCAGGAAGGCCCTGGATTCCCTTCCCTGCTACGGGGCGAGGGCCCTGGAAGGGACTGACTCAGGGAGCGTGCAGGAGCCCACAGTCACTCAGACTGCTGCCACCTCATGAGTGGACAGTCTGGGCTCCCCAGTGGAGCCACATGGGCACTGCCCAGGGGAAAGCCACGCTGTGGGCTCAATGCTACAGGACACCTGCTCATCCCGGAACAATGCTCTCACCCTAAGCCATCCTTTGGAAGGCCTACTTGGGCTTGGGGGCGTGGGTGGGTGCCAGTCTAAGGAACTTTTTTTAAAAATAGTTTTTATTTACATGTTTATATAGGAAATTTGGAAAATTCTGAATAAAAGCCCATGATAGCGACATTAAGAAATTTGAACACTGTTGACGCTTTGGTGTCATCCCAGCCTTCCCCCCAGCCCCCATCCTACCTACTTATATTATCTTTTTCTCCCTTTAACATAAATGCATTTGCTCTTCAAATATTTAATTACCAAACCTAGCTCTTGGCCAAATGGAAAATTGGTCAGATTTCTGGGGCAGTCTTGCCTTCTAGCCTGGTCCCACCTGTTAAGACCCTTGGCTCAAATTGTCTCTAAGCTTTGCTGATGTTTTTATCCCAGTTTCTGGCCCTCAGTATCCTTTGCCTGGTTTTTATTGATCAGTTCTAGCATGGTATGTGTATGTGTTGTGTATGTGTGTGTCTGTATGTGGTGTGTGTGTGCAGTATGAGTCTGTATGTGGTGTCTGTACGTGGTGTGTATATGTGTGTGATGTATGTGTATGTGTGTGATGTGTCTGTATGTGGTGTGTGTGTGTGTGTGTGAGTCTGTATGTGGTGTGTATATGTGTGTGCTGTGTCTGTGTGTGTGTTGTATGTGTATGTGTGTGATGTGTCTGTATGTGGTGTGTGTGTGTGTGTGTGTGTATGTGTGGTGTGTTTGGTGTAGTGTCTGTGTGTGTGTCTGTGCAGGATGTGGAGTGGAGGAATTTTGGGTTTACAAGAGGGTGGAAGTTTACAATTCAGCAAGACAATGAAACTTATAAACACACCCTCCAGATTGTTCTAAGTTGTATACCGCAGATTTTTAAGTTCCCCATCCCCACCCCTTTCCCAACTTACGTTTTGCAATTTGTTTGCCAGACAAAGGTCATTGTCACATAACCTCTTTTCCTATTTTTATAAACTACAGAGTTTCATAATGCCTTTCAGGGCTGTGGGCAACGTGAGGTCACCAGCCTTCACTCAAAGGACCAAGCTTCAGACTGAGAGCAGAGAATTTCACCGAGTGGTTACAGTGTTTGACACTGTATCTATTGGACTGTGTGTGCGTGTGTGCGCGCATGCGCGCACTTGCACGTGCGCTGGGCCATGGATGGTTCCACGAATGGAGCTCAGGCTTTTGCCCACTGTGCCCCTTGCCAGCCCCACACCTCATTTTTTTTTTTGTATTGTGTGGAGGGCAGGGCATGTGCACATGTAGATTCCATGGACTTCAGTACTTCTGAAGACCAGAGGACAACTTACAGGAGTTGGTTCTTTCCTTATGCTGTGTGAGACCTGGGGACTAAACTGAGGGTGTTAGGCTTGGCAACAAAGCCTCTGAGTCATTCCACCAGCCCTCCGCTTTTTTATTTTTTATTTATTTGGTTTTTTGAGACAGGAGGGTTTTTTTTGTTTTTGTTTTTTGTTTTTTGGTTTTTTTTTGTTGTTGTTGTTTTTTTTGGTTGGTTGGTTGGTTTGGTTTTGGTTTTTTGAGAGAGGGTTTCTCTGTGTAGCCTTGACTGTCCCAGACTCACTTTGTAGACCAGGCTGGCCTTGAACTCACAGAGATCCACCTGCCTCTGCTGGGATACAGGCGTGTGCCACCATGTCCAGCTCCACTTTACTTTTTGAGAACTAGGAGCTTGCCAATTCCATTAGACTACTGGCCCCAGGGATCTTTCTGTCATGGCTCCTGCAAGGTCTCAGTGTGCATAGCCATGTCCAGCTTTTGCAGGGGTGCTGGGGATTTGAACTCAGGTCCTCGTGCTTGCACAGTAAGCACTTTCCCAACAGAGTTGTAATTCTAGTGCCTCCCCTATGCTTTTTGGTAACACTATAGTTTTAGACTCTTTTATGTTTCCCAGGCTGACCTCAGATCCTCAAAGCCCCTGCCTCAGCCTCCTGAATACTAGGATTAAATACATATACTGACATTCTCAAACATTACATTTGGATTTGAGTCCAACTTCTATTTGCCAGCCACGTGTCTGGGCTCAAGCTCCTCTGTTTGTCTTCATCTGAAAAGTGGGGTGTTGATCAGAGTGTCTGCCTCATGGGTGTGTTACAAGGACTATGATGCGGAAAGTCCCCTCCCCATACCCAGTACCTGGAAAGCCCTCTATAGGGCAGGCTATTGTTAGCCACACCTGGCCCTAGATTTTTTCTCTTCTATTTGAGAAGACTCATGAGTTATATGCGGGTGCTATGCATGTAGCTCAGTCAGTAGAGTGCCTGCCTGACACAAAGCTCTGGATGTGATCCCTAGCGCTGTATAAACCAGGAGTAAAGGCACATGTCTGCAGCACTAGGGAGATAAGGATCAGGAGTTCAAGGCCATCCTCAGCTAGGTAAGTCCAAGGCCAGCCTAGGCTCCAGCAGACCCAGCCTAAAAAGTAAGGGGTCTATTGTTCAGCATCCAGTGGGTGGGTGGCCTGGGTCCCACGGCCTGCAGGCTGGTCCAGGCACTGCTTGCCTCCTGTCGAGAATGGACGGACTTCGAGATCAAAGGTCCCAATGGCCTGTTTCTTGCTCAGGTATAGCTAGAGTACTTTAGGGTGAGGCCAGTCACCTGGGCACTAGGGCCAGGTTCCCAGTCTCTCGGGGTAGGTGGAAAGTGATTTTTTCCATGGAGTGTCACAGTTTAGCTCTATTTAGAAGGAGACTACAGGTCTCAGAAGGCAGTGGAGATGGTGACACCAAGTGTTACAGCTCCTTGTCTGAGCTGCTGTGCGAAAGCATGGCAGAGGAAGTAGGTTGACAAAACCCTCTGGCAGGTAGATGCGGCGAGATGTGGGCCGTTCCCCCCACCCCTACTCCCACCCCAGAATAAATGGAGTCTCAGAAGATCATGGTGGACAACTGGTGAGCAAGAGAGCAAGCAAGAGCCCCCACAAGCCAGCAAGCTAGGCAGCCTTTGTTTATAAACCTTGGACAATGGGGGAGGAGTTTTGAGAGTGAATTTGTCTGATTCGCTAGGGCTAAGGGCACCAGGATACTTAATCTACATATGGTGGTACTGTAGCTCATTTGCTTGCAGTAACATGGGGCCCTATCAGAAGAAGGAGAAAACAGTACTTAAATTATCCTATGGGTGAGGGGATGACTTTTTTTTTTTTTCATATATTTATTAGCATGTATACAATGCTCTGCCTGTACATACACCTGCAGGCCAGAAGAGGGCATCAGATCACATTATAGATGGTTGTGAGCCACCATGTGGTTGCCAGGAATTGAACTCAAGACCTTTGGAAGAGCAGACAGTGCTCTTAACCTCTGAGCCACCTCTCCAACCCAAGGAGATGACTTCTATGTATGATTAGAGGTCATTCGCCTGGAGGCTAGGATCTCCTCAGCTTAAGGTGTGGTACTTCCAGGAATTCCCTGTGCTTGAACAAGTTCTTTATCAGGAAAGGGTCAGTCCTGTAATCTTCCTTTAGAGCCATGCGATGCTCCTTACAAAACCTGGGGCTAGCCGGGCGTGGTGGTGCACGCCTTTAATCCCAGCACTCAGGAGGCAGAGGCAGGCGGATCGCTGTGAGTTCGAGGCCAGCCTGGTCTACAGAGGGAGTCCAGAACAGCCAAGACTACACAGAGAAACCTTGTCTCAAAAACAAACAAAAAAAAAAACCTGGGGTTACAAGATCAGGTGGAGTGAAAACCCCTGCTAAGAAAAAGGAGTTTGCTTCATAGACCGGAGTACAAAACCGCTATCCAGAGAAGTCCAGCAGGGTCCCAACGGGGGCCAAGGCAGGGAAGAAAGAAAGAAAAAGAAATTAAGGCAGAGCCGGGCGTGGTGGTGCACACCTTTAATCCCAGCATTTAGGAGACAGAGACAGGTAGATCACTGTGAGTTTGAGGACAGCCTGGTCTACAAAGCGAGTCCTGGGCAGCCAAGGCTATTACACAGAGAAACCCTGTCTCAAAAACAAAAACAAAAAAAAAACAAAAAACAAAAACAAAACTAAGAAAGAAAGAAAAGAAATTAAGCCTTCCAGCCTCCAGCTTTATGAAAGGTGTCGCATCTATACTTGAGGGCATAATTGGCTGCTGCATCCGGGTACCAACGCTGCAGCTTTGTAGCAGAGGTGTTGTGACCTCCCACATGGCCACAGGGTTGTCTTCTTTGTCTACTGCCTGGAGAGTCCCTTGTGTCCTAGCTCAGCTCTGCATTTTTGCTTTATTATTTTCATTTTGCCCTTGCTGGGCATGGTGACACACACCCTTGATTCCAGAATTCCCAAGGTTAAGGTAGAAACATTTTTTTCGTTCAAGACTGACCAGTCTTAGACTACAGATAGCCTGAGGTTATCTCAACAATGTAAACCCTATGTTCCTTTTAGACAGGGGTCTTGCCATGCTCCATCATGCCTGTAGCCCCAAATCCTGTTTTATCCACAAGTCTATGCTTAAAGAAAGAAGGGCTTTGATCAGCACAGCCCTCTCCCCTTAGGTTTTTTGTTTTCTTTTCTTTTTCCTTTTATTTGGTTTTTCGGGATAGGGTCTCTCTGTGTAGCCTTAAGTGGACTCGCTTTGTATACCAGGCTGGCCTCAAACTCACGAGATCCACCTGCCTCCGCCTCCCTGAGTGCTGGGGTTAAAGGCGTGCGCCACCACACCCAGTGCTCTGCCAAGTTCTATTTGGCAGTGTTCTTGAGAGTTGCCAAGAGCTAGCAGGGAACAGAGTCTTGTGGTTGGCATGGAAACGAGTCTCAAGTACTTGGGGATATGTACCCCAAAAAGAGGGTACCAGCCATACTTATCCACACCCTACTGAGCCCTGCTGGCTCCTACTGAAACAGATCTGAAAGAGGAGGGGAGCCCTGGAGTTGGTCACATGTCTCCTGAGAGAAAAAAAAAAGGCTAAAAAATGTGGGCCTAAGAGGTCAAGTCAGAAGACTGAGTAGACACGTTTTCAGAGTCTAAAAACCCAAAGTGTAACTTCTGTCCGTCCACCATCCACCCACCCACCCATCCATCCATCATCCATGCATCCCACCATCCAACATCCCACTTAAGTGATCTTAGCCTGTGAAGGGAAGGGCCTCCTTAGTCAGTCCCTAGCTAAATCCCAAGGGTTCCACCAACACCAAGGAAAAGTGACCAAATAGAATACATTTTGACCTAAGAGTCAAATTCTCCCCTTAATCTCTGCCACTAGCTAGCCGTGTCCACCAGGTCGCATATGGTGACTCTTCTGGACCTCAAACGTCTCCGCGCCTGCATATCGGGGGCAGTTGCACAAGCAGCTGGATGGGCAAGCTTTCTAGTTCTAACATTCCATGGTAGACCCTTTGGCCCCTGATGTCACAAATATGGAGCTGACTCCTGATTGGCCATTGCTTCCCCCAGCTCTGCTGTTCTCTTGGTCATGGGAACAAGATGGACTTGCCTTGGACCTTCCCTACTTGTGCTACTCTATTACGGCCAGCTCTTGCCATGGCTCAGGACTGTGAGCGAGGCAAGCTTAGGTATGGCTTGGACCTGAAGGAGCATAGGACCAAACGAGAGGACCGAGGAAGGGGGCAGCCCCTTCCCCCAGGCCCACACGATCCCCTTCCCTGCAGATGAGTTCTACAACGAAACTCACGCAGAGATGTTCCTGCAGCTCTATGAGCAAACAGCCCAAGTTTTGTTGAATGAGTTCATGGAGGCCACTTGGAGTTATGTCACCAACATCACCAAGAAAAACCGAAAGAACATGGTGTGGTACCATTTCCCCCCAGGTCCTCCCTCCCCTTGCTCTTTGTAGGGATCCCGGAGGTTGGGGGATCATAGTTCCGGCCCTGTGTCCAGAGTGTGTGGAAAGAGGGACATCCCCAAAAAAAGTGTGCCAAAGTGGGCTGCAAGCTCCAGGTCTCTCGGTGGTGGCTTGGAATTTTCTCCTCATAAGAACTCTTTGGATTCTTTGCCCTTGAAAGTTTTACCTCCTTCCGTTTAGGGACTTGGGCATCCTACCCCCTATTAGCAAACCTTCCATGATTCTGGACCATTAAAGTGGGCTTTGGGGCCGGGACCTCAGAAGTCAGCCTGGAACCTGTTCGGTAACCCCACCACCACCATCACCACCCCCCAACCCGCCACCGCCAACACTGTGGCCTTCTTTGCAGCTGCAGAAGGAGGTGGAGAGGTCACAGCTCATGTTATACTTCGGCACCCGGGCCCGCCTGTTTAAGAAAGATCATTTCCAGGACCCGGAAGTGAGGCGCAAGCTGAGTAAGCTGCAGAACGTAGACAAGTCGGCCTTGCCCACGGAGGATCTCCGGGAGGTGATAGACGGAGCCCCGGGCCTCCAAGGCACACACTCCTGCACCCCAGGGGAAGGGGGTGGGGTCACTCATTTGTGACTTGGAATCAGAGTGTCTGGGACAGGAGCGGGTGTTGGTGGGATGGAACCAACGCTTCCTCTAGAGGAGGAGGGAGGGGGTACTTTAGCCAGGCCCACCTCTCCTGGCTGGTGGGACTAGTGTTGGGGGAGTTGGGCCCAAGGACATGGGCCTGCCCTGGGTGACACCTGCCACCCCCAGTACAACAGACTTCTGACCAACATGGAGGCAATATATAACAAAGCCGAAGTATGCCTGGATGAAGGTCCCTGCTTGTCCTTGGAGCCTGGTAAGCAGCCGAGCTCTGCCCTTGACCACCCTTGTGTCCCCTTGTTGGTGAGGAAACCCCTAGGGTGGGTGAGAGTAAGAGATAGGTGGGTCCGGGGGTGCCATGTGGTTCCTCTTTGGGCACAGACCTGGAAGAAATCATGGCCACCTCCAGGGATCAGAAGGAGTTGCTGTGGGCCTGGCAGGGCTGGCGTGATACTGTGGGTCGTGCTCTCCGCCCTACCTTCGAGGCCTATGTACATCTCAGCAACAAGGCTGCGCAGTATAACGGTAAGCAAGCTGCACAGAACGTCACTGCCCGGGAAAAGAGTGAGACTGAGTCTGCAGAGGGTTCAGGCAACCGCAGAATATGTGTGGACAGTGGGGGGGTGGGGAGGGGGTCGTGGGCAAGGTGGCGGGGACATGAGCCCTGAAACTGGGCCCTGCAAATAGAGACAGAGCCTGTACTGTGGCCTGGGTGCCGGGGAGCTCCTGAGGCATTGTGAGTGAAAAGACAGATGTCTGCCTCATGGCCTTCCCCGTGGCAGTCCGATTAGGAGGAGAGCCTCCTCCAGCACACACGTATCTCTAACACTGCTGAATACGATGCCATAGAGAAAGGGCTGCTGAGGTTAGTGGGGAAGGGAAGAGAGTCAGATATATGTCAGGCCTCTCTGACATGTACCCACACTGGAACAATGACTAGGGGACAGGCAAGCAGAAAGCAGAAAGTATCCGCACAGAGACCCTGCATCACAACGGGAGGAAACCAGGGCTTTGGGGGATCAAAAAGAAAACCACACAGGGCTTTGGGTGATCTGGGGTTCAGGGAATGGCCATAGGGAAGGATAGGGCCTTTCAAGACATATCCAGGATCCCCACTGTGGGAGATTTCTAGGGTGGGCAATGCCTTGAGAGGTCATGTTCACACCTAAGACCCCTCGGGAGCAGGGAGGTAAAGATGATTCCCTTGGAGCCTGTCTGGGTCTTCTTCTTGCCAGGCCATTAGATGCAGAGTGGCCAGATGAGCACTGATGGGTCGCTTCTCCCGTCTTTCTTTGTCTGTTTGTTTTTTAAAGATTTATTATACACAGTGTTTAGCCTTCATGTACACCTGTATACCAGCAGAGGGCATCAGATCTCATTATAGATGGCTGTGAGCCACCATGTGGTTGCTGGGAGTTGAATTCAGGACCTTCGGAAGAGCAGCCAGTGCTCTTAACCTCTGAGCCATCTCTGCAGCCCCCAATTTGTTTTTGTTTGTTTGTTTTGTTTTGTTTTGTTTTGCTTTTGGGCCTCGATCAGAAGGACTTGGGCCCCCCATGAGCGGTGCTGGGGAGTGGGTCTTCCGTATTGGGTTTTTTTTTTTTTGAGATGGGTTTTTCTGTGTTTTTCTTTTTGTTGTTGTTTTATTTTTTATTTTTTTTTCAAGACATTCTCTGTGTTAGCCTTGGCTGTCCTGGACTTGCTTTGTAGACCAGGCTGGCCTCGAACTCACAGAGAATCGCCTGCCTCTGCCTCCCCGAGTGCTGGGATTACAGGCGTGCGCTGTCGCACGCGGCTTCTTCTCCTGTCTTAGGGTACAAAGACATGGGGGCTCTGTGGCGGTCTAAGTATGAGTCTGACAGCCTGGAGGAAGACGTGAAGCAACTCTTTGATGAGCTGCAACCTCTCTACCTGAACCTACATGCCTATGTGCGGCGTTCACTGTACCGCTACTACGGGCCTGAGCACATTGACCTGCGGGGTCCCATCCCTGCCCACCTCCTGGGTAAGGGCCAGCCTGGTGGCAGAGGGGGACAGGGAGGAATGCCACTTTTGCCTTCCTCTTAGCCCCTTCACCCCCTGCTCCCCCTCTCCAGGGAACATGTGGGCTCAGTCCTGGGACAACATCCTAGACCTGGTCCTGCCCTACCCAAAAAAGCCCCCTGAGGACATCACAAAGATCATGAAGAGCCAGGTCAGGGCTGAGCCACTGGGTGTCCCCTTCCCACAATCCCCTTAGGCAGATGGGCAAACAGAACCACGGTGCCTCTATTTCCTACAGCACTGGAGGCCTGAAAAACTGTTTCAAGAGGCTAACCAGTTCTTCACCTCTATGGGACTGCTGCCCGCCCCACCTGACTTCTGGTCAAAATCAATGTTGGAGAGGCCAGTGGATGGGCGGGAAGTGGAGTGCCACGCCTCATCGTGGAACTTCTACAAGCGTGATGACTTCAGGTGTCTATAGTCCTCATGGGCACGGTCTTCATCCAGCACCCTGCTCCCGTTGGCCAGGTGGCAAGGAGTGGGCAGGGGAGAGCAGGGCTGCGGGAAGGGGATGAGATTCAGAAGCATGGAAGAGAAGGTGGGTACAGAAAGCAGCAGATGTGGTCACTGAAGGGGGGGTGCGGGGGGGGGAGGGGATACTGAGTCTAGAGAGGAAAAGATGGTCACCGAGGCCCTTCTGGTCTCCAACTTGATGGCCCCAATGCCTTAACGCAGTTTGAATAAAGAAGCTTTGAGTGTCCCCATGCTCCTTGACCCCTACCCTTTTACCCTAGGGTAAAGAAGTGCACCGAGGTGACCATAGAAGACCTGCTCTCCATATTCCACCAGATGGGCCACATCCAGTACTTCATGCAGTCCCAGAACCTCTCTATCATCTTCCAAGAAGGCGCCAGCCCAGCCTTCGAAGAAGCTGTGGGGTCAGCCATCACCCTCTCGGCCTCCTCCCACAAGCACCTGCTCAACAGAGGTCTGCTGAGCCGCGAGTACCAGGACTCAGGTGACAGGGGACCAAAGGGTTAATTAACAGGAGGGTGGCCTGAGCCCAGGGGCTTCAGCCACGGCTGGGGTGTGGGGGGTGGGGGGCTGGGGGGAGGGGAGACTAAATCCCTCAAGGCAAGGCTGAAGAAAGGGAGGACCTATAAGCTGCCTCCTGATTGCTCCCCCCATCCTATCCCCAGAGGACGAGGTCAACTTCCTGTTAGGCATTGCCTTGGAGAAGATTGCCTTCGTCCCCTTCAGCTACATGGTAGACCTGTTCCGCTGGAAGGTCTTTGACGGCACGATTGAGAAGAACTCCTACAACCAGGAGTGGTGGAACCTCAGGTGAGGAAGGAGGCTGCCCGGGCTGGAGTGCAGGGCTGATGTCCTGGGAACCTGGGCAAGCCAGCCAATGTATGCTGTTTGCTGTCACCAGGCAAAAGCATATGAACCAAAGTGCACAGAGCCAGCACAGGGGGCCATGAGGCCTGGCTTTGAACCTGGTGGCCAGCAGTGAGCAGATCTCTCTCTCTCTCTCTTTTTTTTTTTTTTTTTTTTTTGTGTGTGTGTGTGTGTGTGTGTGTGTGTGTGTGTGTGTGTGTGTGTTTTGAGACAGGGTTTCTCTGTGTAGCCTTGGCTATCCTGGACTCACTTTATGGATCAGGCTGGCCTCGAACTCACCTCTGCCTCCTGAGTACTGGGACTAAAGGCATGTGCCACCACACCCGGCCTGTGAGCAGGTCTCTTAATGTCCTAGGAGTTGTCTGTGAAATAGGGACCCCGGCAGTGGCTCTATCTGCTCTGTGAGTGGCCAGGAATCTCACACCATGAACTCAACTAGCCCTCTCCAAGAGCAGAGCAGTAACTGGGTGTGGCGGCACATGCCTGTGGGCCTAGCACCTGGGAGGTGGAGGCAGGAGGATGAGAGGACAAGGCAGAGTCATGCGGGCATGACCAGCAGCTCAGTGGCTACGTAGCCAGTGGGAGGTCAGCCTGGGCCCTGTGAGATCCTGTCTCCAAAAGATAAACCAAAACCAAACCAAACCAAAACAACAAGACAGAAAGCAAAAGCCCATAATATAACAATGACCAGCCAACAGGCCTTTGCTGCCTGCTCCCTCCACAGACGGCCAGAAGAAAGGTTGGCAGAGTTTTGAACACTTTGCCTGCTGGGGAGAGTTTCCATGGGGGAGAGGCAGGTCACCACCCCAAAGCCTGCTGGAGCCTTAGCATTCGCAGACTACAAAAAAGCCCAAAGGCTGTCAAGCAGGTCAGCTGATTGGACAACACCTGTCTATAACCAAGGGTTCTCCATTTCCAGGCGTTAGACTATCAAGTTCAAGGTTTCTGGACACAGGGTGGCCTCCGTACAGCCCCTCCCCCCACCAGGCCCTGTGATGGTTTAGATCTTTTCAGCTTCCTTACAGGACGGCCCCTTGATCCCTGTGCTTACAGCAGCCAGCACTCGGGGGTCATGGGACAAGCCCAGGGTCACACCGCATTCTAGCATGTGGCACAGCTGACTGCTCTTCCCTTAGTCCCACCACGCCCCCTGACTGTGTGGTCAGCAGAGCTGTGCCCTGTATGGCCACCCCAGTTATCAAAGTATCTCGAAGGGACAGATCAGAGGTGCCAGTGAGCAAATGTGAGCCTTTTCGTAGGCCTCTCCTCCCAAAGCTGGCCGTTGCATCTGTCTCACAACAGAACTCAGATTCCGTCAGCTACGTGGTCTCCCACAATCACACAGCTCAGAGGGCATACACTAGAGCTCCAGGTGACTGGAGTCTGCCAGTGACTAGTTCTGTGCCCGGTGACCAGATACCTGGCCTTAAAATGCGGGTTAATGCTTCTGTAAAATGGGGATGGTACTAATACTACAACAGCACAGTAACACTTCTGACTTTTTGTTTTTGTTTTGTTTGTTTGTTTTCTTCAAGACTGGGTTTCTGTGTGTAGCTCTGGCTGTTCTGGAACTTGTTCTGTAGACCAAGCTGGCCTTGAACTCACAGAGATCCACCTGCCTCTGTCTCCCAAGTGCTGGGATTAAAGGCATGTGCCACCATGCCCACTTTATGTTTTCTTCTTAGCATTGCTTAGACGACATGGCCTGTTTCCTAGTCTATAGAATGATCTCATCATTAGGATGGATGCAAGCAAGGACCTGGCCTCACTTGGTCTCTTGATGGCATCTCCACCAGGCCAGGATTGAGTGAGAGGGAGCTGACGTGATGTCACTGTTAGCCACGGTCATTACACTTTCTGATTCGTGAGTCCATGTGTTCTCACTTGTCTCATTGATGAGAATGCCCTAAATGGCCTCTGCAAGCCAGGCCTAGATGGGCTGAACACATACATGCCTCAAACAAGAAAAGGCTCTGACCCAGCGTGGTGGCGCATGCCTTTAATACCAGCACTGGGAGGCAGAGGCAGGGGGATCGCTTTGGATTCGAGGCCAGCCTAGTCTACAAAGCAAGTCCAGGACAGCCGAGGCTACACAGAGAAACTCTGTCTTGAAAAAACAAAAACAAAACAAAAACAAAAACAAAACAAGAAAGAAAGGAAGGAAGAAAGAAAGAAAGAAAGAAAGAAAGAAAGAAAGAAAGAAAAGGCTCTGAGAACCTTCCAGGACCCCATGGCCAAGGCCCTGTCTTTTTCCCACCAGGCTGAAGTACCAAGGCCTATGCCCACCCATGCCTCGGTCAGAAGAGGATTTTGACCCGGGTGCCAAATTCCACATTCCTGCCAACGTGCCCTACATCCGGTAAAGGTCTGGGCGGGCCCTGTTGGCAGAGCTGGCTGAGATCTGGGAGGCGTGGGAACTGGGCGGAGGTGTTCCAGAAAGTGCAAAGATAGACCCCCTGTGGCCACTCTGTGCCCTAGCAGGTCTGGGCTTCCCCCATTTGGCCTCCTGTCCACAGCCTGCCTTCTTCTTCCTCAGATACTTCCTCAGCCTAGTGCTCCAGTTTCAATTTCATGAAGCACTGTGCAGGGCCGCAGGCCACGTGGGCCCTCTGCACCGGTGTAATATCTATAACTCCAAGGTGGCCGGGAAGATCCTGGGGTGAGTGAGTGCACAAGCCCCGCATTTTCATTCAGAGCCTACTATCTTCCTGGCAGGAAGCCCTGGCTTCAGACTTCCCCCTCTTCACCGTGCTGCCCTGGGCCCCCTGAGCCACTGTACTGAGTGAACCGAGCTAACGTTCTGGTAGAAGCACTTTCCCATGCCAGGCTGCGGTCTCTCTTATGTTAACACAAAGCCTGTAGCCTGCTGTGATCAGAGATGCTTCGAGCACACCGGCATTTACACGTTCAGCAATTCTGCTTGTTTCCTATAAAAAAAACCAGAGCTGCTATCCTGACTTTACCTTCTGATTTCGCCACCAGAGCCCTCTTACCACAACCCCTCCTGCCTACTCTATCCTTGTGAACATCTATCTGACTGTATTTGATGCATCCTTGGGTAGTTTCCCTTTCCTGACTCAGCCCAGTTTCCAGGACAACAGGAGTTACATTTACTCTACCCTCTTGATACACTTTCTGGTCAGCCTGTGGTCTGCTTTGACCCTCCAGTCCTTTTTTTTGTTGTTGTTTTTTGTTTTTGTTTTGTTTTGTTTTTTGAGACAGGGTTTCTCTGTAGCCTTGGCTGTCCTGGACTCACTTTGTAGACCAGGCTGGCCTCGAACTCACAGAGATCCGCCTGCCTCTACCTCCCAAGTGCTGGGATTACAGGTGTACGCCACCACAGCCCGGCCCTGACCCTCCAGTCTTTTCTCCTGCATTTGGTGTTTGGCCTGTTCCTTTCCAGATCTGTTGTTATGGCCTTAGGTTTTGGCCTTGACGCTAACTTGGAGGGTAGGCAGGGGGTATGAGCTGAACGTTGGCAGCTCTTAACTCTGTGAGGTAGAAAATTGCCATTGGCTTTTTACAAATGATGCGAGTGAAGGGCCAGAGAAGTGATTCGATGGTGTGTCACTCATTTAACAAGAAGGAAATCTGTGCTTTGAACCCAGAACTGGTCGCAAAACAGTTGCAATCGATGCACGGCTCATCTGTCCCCTGCCTCACCATCAGAGAGGCTCCTGGTCTGAGAAGACCCTGAACCCCAGGACTGGACATCATTCTCTGGGCAACGAGCATAAGAGAGTCTCCTGAGCAAGAGGGGTGTCAGCTCCATCAGTCTAGGGATTTGGGCCCTGGGGGTCTTCCTGTGCCAAGGCCAGCTCTCCCACCACTGAGTTGGGCATCTACTCACTTGCCAAGTCTTTGCCCTCTCAACGGCTACTGATTTCGGTCCGATTCTTTAACTGTTCAGGGTCACTTTGAGTTTTTGTTTCTGAGTTCCGGAGGATTTGTGAATGCATTTTAGATCTTAAGTTGCACTTCTGGTTTTTTGGAGACATGGTCTTGTCGTATAGCCCAGGCTAGCCTCAAGCTTGGGACCCTCCCACACCTACCTCCTTGGAGTGCTGGGATGACAGGCATGTGCCACTATGCTTGGCTCCTTTTATATACATGATGAGGTTATCTATGGTTCCTCCATGTGGTTTAACCATTTGCAACCAGCAGGCCAGATGGAGCAGTAGGACTGGTCCTCTGGCCTTTGCTTCTAGAAAGGGCCAGTGACATGGCAATCTCCATCCTGCTCTCTATCCATTCTCCCTCACCGCTGCTTTTTTTTTTTTTTCCCTGAGACAGGATCTCTCTATGTAACCTTGGCTGTCCTGGACTTGCATTGTAGACCAGGCTGGCCTGGAACTCACAGGGATCCACCTGCCTCTGCCTCCCGAGTGCTGGGATTAAAGGCATGTGCCACCACTGCCCAGCTCTCCCCCCTTTATATATAGGGATATGTATGCATAAATATACATACATACATACATACATATACATGTATACAAGTAATAGCTTGACTGGCTATTATTCTATCTCTAGTATTTATGGCTGAGCAGTCATCCTGTGTCCAGCAGGGGGCAATAGATTATGAAAGAAATGAATCTTATACTGCTAAAAAGGAGACTGAGGCAGGCATGGCAGCACCCCCCGTTTGATCCCAGCACTCAGTCCCAGCATTCTTGGAGGCCGAGGCAGGAGGATCGCTGTGAGTTTGAGGTCAGCCTGGTCTACAAAGCAAGTCTAGGAGAGCCAAGGCTACACAGAGAAATTGTGTCTCGAAAAACGAAAAACAAAACAAAACAAAACAAAAAGCAAAAAAGAAAAAAAAAAAAAAGGAGGCTGAACCGTAGAAAGGGCTTTAGTGAATATGTAGAAGAGTAGACTATGTACAGCTGGAAACCAGACACGGAAGGAAAAGATGAGCATCCCCTCCACATCAGCTCACTGTTAATTCCCCTTTATCCCACTTGCTCGAGGAACAAGAATCCAGTGACCTCAGCCATTTGCCCCACTTCTCTCCTCCACTCCACCCAGTGCACACAGGACTCCAAAGCACATCCCAGTGTTCATCAGTCCCCCTGCGTCACCATCTACTCCCCTGGTCCAAGAAGACCCTGAATTCCTGGCTGAGCATCTTGTACACCAGTGGGCAGAGGAGGGCCTTTTAAGAAAGGGAGTCTCACAAGCGTTGGGGGAGGGGCATTAAATGGCAGCAGAATGGAGTGCAGTGGGGGGGGGGGGCATTGGTGGGGAAGAGGTGAGGAACTTTGAGAGTGTAGGGGTGGGAATCAGGTGTTACCAGGCCCACCTGGATAGCTGGGAGACCCAAATCCCAATACACTGAGGATAGGGCATGGAGATATTTATTGGCTGAGTGTTGGGGGGGGAGGGGGGAGGGGGGGAGGAGTGGAGTAGGGGTGGGTGAGGGGGGCAGGGTGGTTGGAGATTAAGAGAAGGTGAAGCAGCTGAAGCCTAGAAGGTTTAATTCATGTTTCCCCAGGTTCGTGGTGATGGGTGTGGAACAGGGGGGAAAAAAACAAAAAACAAAAAAAACCCCAGATTCTTTCTCAGTTTTCTGCCTAGTACAGTGTTCATGTGCTTTTGCTATCTGGACCCAGCTTCCTACATGCAAGTGTGGGGCTGGTTCTGATGGCAACGGACAGTCAGAGTGCACCTCCTCGGATGATTAAAGTGTCCCCCCCCCCCCCCCCCCCGCCATTATGAGCCTGGAATCATCTGTGGACTGTGATGCCATTTTGGAGATGAAGGCCATGTCCAGCAAGCGGCTCTACTGCCCTTTATTAGCAGTGTGTAGCTGGCCTCTCATCACACATTCCACAACCTATGGAGCTGTTTAAACATAGGACTAAAGATATTCTCCCAACTGTGTGTAGTGGTAAAGCTTGTAATCCTGGCACCCATGAGGCTATGGCAGAAGGATCATGAGTTCAAAGCCAGCCTGAGCTACATAGTGAGGCCCTAGCCCACACTAAGTATTTTGTTTTTTTCCTCTACCCAGGATCTACGATCTGAAAAACTCAAATCAGTTGGGAGTTGTGTTTTATTTTTATTTTTTCCCATTTATTTCACTCTTGACCCTTTGCCTTTATTCTTTTTTCTTTTTCCCCCGAGACAGGGTTTCTCTGTGTAGCCTTGACTGTCCTGGACTCGCTTTGTAGATCAGGCTGGCCTCGAACTCACAGTGATCCGCCTGCCTCTGCCTCCCAAGTGCTGGGATTAAAGGCGTGCGCCACCATGCCCAGCTGCCTTTACTCTTTATAACTATCTTAACAGGTTTTTCCTCGGTGATTTCTTTTTCCTTTCTTCTGTTGTTTCTTTTCTTGAGATGCTGGGGAAGCAAGCCCAGGGCCTCACATGTGCTAGGCAAATGTGTCCCATGGTTTCTGCCAAATATCTATTGGCTCTCAGTCCCCATGTCAGCCCCAGCTGTCTATCAAGTAGCATGTACAAGTCCTGCAAGCTACAAATTCCTTCTCCACCCTGTGACTTGACACTCACTGCGGTGAAGAGCAGATCTTCAAGGGAGCCCATGTCACCGATAAGGAAACTAAGGCTGAGAGAGGTTGGGTCCCCCTATACAGTGATCCCCAAGCCTCCTTCCTGATCAGACCCTGGAACAACAGGTTGGTGTTGAGAAATGCCAACATCTGCCCAGTGTTGTTTGGCTAGGCCAGCGTAAAGAGCCTGGAGCTCTGGCTTTACCACCCTCTGCACCCACCCCTATGGCGAATGCCTGCCATCTGCCACCAAGCTCTGGGTGTGCCTCAAGACAGCTAATATTTGTGCAGCACTGCAGCTGTTAACCCGAGGAACCCCCTATGCTCACAGCACTTGGGTTCTCTCAGTCAATTCCCGGTGTGGCAGGACCGAAGGGCTGTTGCTACCTCGTGTACATCAGGGTAAACAGGGTAAACTGGCTGCCTGCTTTGAGTTGAGAATAATGACTGCCCACAGCGATAGTAGTCCCAGTCGGAGGCAGCAGCAGCTGGTATTTATTGCTTCGAGGCGTGGTGGCCACCCTGCACTGTTACCTCCACTTGCGAAGACCAGACCCTGGGAAGCTCAGATGGCTTATTTGTCTGAGGTATCACAGGGACAGAGCTGATAGTCACAGCCAGGTGGATCTTGCTTCTACTGTGCGGGAGCTCTGGGGATTCTGGCTGGCAAAGTTCAGGAATTAGTGCTGTGTTTACTGATGGGGGGTGGGGGGTGGGGGTGGGTCTCAGCAGCATCTGCTGACATTCCTATGCGGCCTGACAGATGACTCCCGCTCCCCCCCCCAGGGATATCCTGAAGCTGGGCTCCAGCCGGCCCTGGCAGGAAGTCCTGAAGGAGATGACTGGGGAGTCCAACATGTCCACCAAGGCCCTCATGACTTACTTCAAGCCGCTGCTGAACTGGCTGGTGTCCGAGAACGTGAAGCAAGGGGACACCCTTGGCTGGCCAGACTACGGCTGTTCTTTTGAAGGTTGGACAAAGCTGACTGTGACCCTAGTTCTGATGCTGATCCAGGGCCCTGCCTTCTCCCGTCTGCTCTGGGGCAACCCTAAGCTCTAAGTAGGCTCTTGGGGCTGGCTTGAGCCAGCACAATAGAGTTGGGTGACACCCATTTCTACCAGCCCCGGGGCAACATCAGCCAGTTCCATACCCCGAGCCCAGCTCTGTGGCTTCCACTGCACCCAAGACTGCCAAGCTGGCTCTGGCCAGAGGGCAGGAACCCCCAAACTGGGTTCTGTGGGTTATATCTCTCTACTACCCACACGCACATTTTCTCTTCCGCTTTCTCATGCTCCCGTTGCTGCAGGACAACTCCCTCACCTATGGCCTGAGGCTAAGAGAGAAGACTGTGGCCATCTGGTCCTTCCTGGCAGCCACAGGGGACCCCAGAGCCCCTCCCCTTCTTGCTCTGTAAGACTCTATTTTTTTTTCCCCCACAGAAAAAGACACAAACAAAGTGTGGTTCCTGGGGATGGAGCTGGAGCCTGAGCAGGCACACCTGGGGCAGTGGGTGCTGCTGGGCATGACCCTTGTCATGCTCTTTCTCATCCTGGGGCTGGGCTTCAGGCTGCACTACTTGGAGAAACGGTCACTGGCCAAGGACACTATGATACTGAGCACTCTGCCCTATACCTACTTCCTGGGCATAGCCATGGAACCCCGGCAGGCAGCCCGAAAACAGTGGATCCTGCTGGGCCTGTGTTTCATCCTCACCCTGTGCTCTGTTGGCCTGCTCGTTCGGATCCTCACACATCACAGCAGGAAGCCTCCATGGATGAGAGCCGAATGGCAGAGCTGGGAGTAGCCGCCGCCGTGGAGACCGGTGAGACTCGGGCAGAGGGTGTGAAGATGGCGTGAAGATGGCTGGCTGAGACAGGATGGAGGCCAGGGAGGAGGAGACAGTCTGCAAGCGTAGTGCCCAGCTGGGCTTGGGCGAGGCTGTGGCAGATCTGTGAACCCATGTGCTGCTGTTGGCAAAGCTGTTAAGGCTGGCGCTGCAGGTGTCTGATTCTGTGTGGCCCATGCATGGCCCTGGGTTCCAGACCAACCCTAGTTCTACCACAGTGGCTCAGAAACGGTGGTTTTAGTGAGTCAGCGGCTGTGTCCCATTGAAGCCGCCTCCAACACCAAGAGATACCGAGAGCTAATTCTACACATGTCCTTTTGTTCAGGAGTTTCGCTGTGGGGCTTGGCTAGGGACCTCTAGGAAAGGGACCTGCTGCAGTCCACTTATAAACATCCTTCAGTAGAACCTGACATTCCTCTGTGAGTTGCTGGTGCCCGGTTCCTGAGTACTGTGCTCTGTATAGAGCCTCCAACACCCTAATGATCCTCCCCCTTCCAGTCTGCTTAATCCAGGCCCCAAAAAAGGCTCTTTGTTTGACCACCTGAAATGCAAGTAACCTCACAAACTGCCCTATGGCTCTCTCCTCCCCAGCCCAGGCCCTGGCAAATGGAGACAGTGGGTAGCTGGGCACTGAGCCAGGCGTGATTAATGATCAACTTCTTTAATATTTAAACAAAGCTCATCTCCAGTCACTCTGCTCCGGAGATGGCCTTGTTCGACACACACACACACACACACACACACACACACACACACACACACACACACACACCCCACACCTGCTGCCTGGCCGGTTGCCCTGGAGAGCGAGCACAGGGCAAACATCACCTTTCCAGGCTCAGTGGAGGAAGGGAGGATGCTCACTATTTTCAAATGAGTTAGAGCTGCAGCTTCAGAAACTCCTGGGATACCTGACAGTCAGTATCTGGCAGAGAGTTAAGGAGGTTTTGAAGGGGTATTAGGTTATAACCAGAAGCCACAGCAAAGAGGCACCAGGTCACCCAAACATGAGACCAGCTTTCCTTATAGTATAGATCTGAACTCTAAAGCCACAGGTGGAGGAGACTGTCTAACAGAGCGGGGTCCCTGGATCCCTGGATCTTCCTAGATCTCTAGACCTCTCTTCATGTTCTTCCTAATCCCAAACAAACAAAGACTTCCTATTCTGGGCACTAGACTCTATGGCGCCCTTGTTTGATGGCTCTATCATATATTCTGACTCTGTTATTTATTTGCCACTATAATGCCGTGTCTTCCTTGTTATAATGTTTTGTCTTCGTTATTAGCTTTTTGGGTTTGTCAGGGTTAACATGCACCCGGATTACTCTGTGTAGTGTCTCTGGTCAGCACAGGCCCTGGCACACAGTGGGGACCGGGGAAATGTTTGAATGAACAATGAGTAGCTCACTGCCCAAATGCATCCTCAAAGCTCAGCCACCCACGTGCTGACTGTATGAGAGACACTGTCCCCACCTCTCTTCCACAGCCAGCCTGCTCCCCACATTCAGAGACAGCCAAGATACCTCTGCCCCCCCCGAGGAGGCCACACTTGGCAGCCCTCTCATCTCTCAGCCACTGTGGCGAGGTTCCCCCACCAGGTATTGTGACTCTGCGCGGCAAAGGCACACCCAGCCCAGGACTCCAAGCCTCTCACCTGACTAGAGAAGCCTCATTGAGCCTCCTTGGCCAACTCCCCTCCCCCATCCACTTTGTAAAGTTTGTTTCTGCCAGAATATTTCCTTCAAATGTCTTCCAAATTTCCTTCTGAACATCAAACTGCTTAAGAACTCGGCTATACACCAATTAAATCTGGATGTTCAAACTAGCATTGGAGGCTGTTTATCAATTGTGGGGGCTTTTTTCTCCCTGCATTTTCACCTCTCCCATTACCCAGCTCAGCCCCTGTGCACTGAAAAGGCCCACCCTTGGGCCTCTTCTGAAGGTGCATGCTTCACACTGAATGCTTGCTACTAAGATTTGTGGCTCAGAATTGGTCTTGGGACCCTCTGCAAAGTTCCAAGTCCATCAAAATGTTTAATGATCTGTGTGGTCCTTCTTGCCTCCTCTCAAAAAACTTTTTCAATAAACTTTACCCTACTCCAATTTGCTTCTTGTGGTGTGTGTGTTCATTTTTAGTCAGTACGCAGACACTTTTATCAGTGGTCACTGGCTAATAGGTGGTTGTAGATATACTCTTCTTTGAAGATTTGCCTGTGTGCTAAGAACTCCGAGGCCTCTGAAGAAGATTTGCCCATGTCCTGGATCCCCACCTTGCTGCCGCGCCTTTGCTTATTTCAGCACCACGCCGCGGACAGCTCCCGGCCCAAGCCTCGTGAAGGAGGAGGAGCGCTGAGCCATGGGAGAGGGAGGGAGGATCAGTGAGGGCGGGGAAGGCGGACGCTGCAGGGCGGGCGGGCGGGGCCCCGACAGCCCTCCCCGGGGGCGGCACCCACCTCAGCCTGACACCGCTGAGCCCCAAGACTGACGGAGACGCCAGGAGCCAGGGCGCGGGTGACTACCAGCAAGTTCTGTTACGGAAAGATGCCAGTCCGCAGGGGCCACGTAGCTCCCCAGAACACTTACCTGGACACCATCATCCGCAAGTTTGAGGGCCAGAGTAAGTGTGAGGTTTTGGGGTGTGGGGGGATTATCTGCAGTGGGGATTGGATGGCAGGAGGGGCCAGACTCTTTGCTTACTAACTTCTGCTGGGGTAAACGGAAAAGGCGGGCATGGGGAGATTAGATTCTGAAGACAAAATCTTTCATTTTGACGTCCCCAACACCTTCTCCATATGTTTGGTGTCTGGGGCAGAAAGCAGCTCTTATATCTCGCCGCAGCAGTTTTCTTGGTGTCCCAAACCCTGGCCTCCCCCCCCCCCCCCGTAGTCACTGTCCCACTTACCTCTCCAGGTCATTCGTGCCTCTCCTAGAGGTTTGCTTGATCTCTTGCTTTTTGCCCCCCGAGCAGGTCTGACTCTTGGCTGGTCACGTTCCTTCTTTCTGGTCCTGACCCCCCTCCACTGTTCCAAGAATTCTGGGGTCTTCCTGTCTACTGACCCTAGCTGTCCTGGTATTTCCACAGCTCCTGCCTCCCTCACAACCCCTCTGTGCTTCCAGAAGGAATGACCTTTCCCCAGGACTCTTGGTCCCCCCACCCTCCCCTCCTCTGACCTCTACCTCCCTCACTCCGGGCTCTGCCCGCTCCCATATATAAATCCCCTTCTCAGCCCCCACCAGTCCCTGTAATCTTTCTCTCTGGCTACCCATTTCCGGCTGCCAGGGTCTTCCTACCTTTTACCTCCCGCTCCAGGTCGTAAGTTCCTGATCGCCAATGCGCAGATGGAGAACTGTGCCATCATTTACTGCAACGACGGCTTCTGTGAACTCTTCGGTTACTCCCGTGTGGAGGTGATGCAGAGACCCTGTACCTGTGACTTCCTCACAGGCCCTAACACCCCAAGCAGTGCTGTGTCCCGCTTGGCCCAGGCCCTGCTTGGGGCTGAAGAGTGCAAAGTGGATATCCTCTACTACCGGAAGGATGGTGAGACACAGCGGGGCCAAGAGTTGTGTTAGCCATCTTTCTCTGCTTTCATGGAGTGGCCAGGGTGGGGGTGGGGGGCTGGGGGGGGGGGAGGATCTGACCTAAGAGCCCGGACAAATCCTATGCCTGTCTGGGCCTCAGTTTCCTTATGGTTATAGAGAGGCAGCGGGCGTGGCATGCTATATTTTCTAAGGGTCTTGAGACTGGGCTGAGTCAGCTGTTGGTACTGGTCTAGGACAGAAGCCTCTTGTCCCACTTTTCTTCCCTCATCTCCTGGATGTCTACTCTGTCACTGTCAGCCCCAGCTGTCAAGCAGCTAGGATGGAAATTAACCTTCCCTCATCTCCGTCTGCTCTAAGTATTAGAGGAGCCGCCACCCCCAACCCCACCCCCCCACCCCATCCCACCCCCCCTACCCCACCCCCCCCCCACACCGACCCAATCGGTGTCTAGCCAATACATGGGGGGCTGCTGGATGGGAAGGAAAAGTGGGCCTGGCTCACCTAGCCCAGCTCTTTAGGGAGATAGAGTCTTGCGTTTGCCTTAAGTAGGTGGTTTACCTAGATGGACTTTGTATTGTTAAGTGCTGCCCAAGCCCTTGGAAAGCATAACAGAAACAAGCCAGGGGCCGGGGAGAGTCTCTCTCTCCAGGAGACAAGGTCCTGAGTGGATGAGGGTAGTGAAATTATAGTCAGAATAGCAAAGTCTCTTGGAAATCCCTGGGCTCTCCTTGCCCGGGGCCCCAATCTGGTTCTGCATCAGAATTACTTGGGGGCATGTTTTTGCAAAACATACCTTCCCTAGAGAGAGGCTGACTCAGAAGGTGCAAGATGAAGCCAGGCAGGTGTATCTAGAAAAAAAGGATCTCCCCCACTGGTTCTGATTTGCTACCAACTTTAAGAATCATTGGCTTAGAAAACTCCATTCAGTCCATGGGTGAGAAAGGCCCTTTCCTAAGATCCTTTTCCCAGGGGATAAGTCAAGTCTCTAGAACCTTCCCTCAGAGATGTTTGTTCTGAGTAACCCCAAGAAAGAGAGGACCCAAACTCTCTCCATGTTTGGAAGTGGAAGTTTAGGGGGAAAGAAACACTCAGAAGAGAGAAGCTGCCCCTGTGGGAAAAATGCATAAGGACTATTAGAATGTACTAACTGTGCATCTCCAGATCGGGCCCAAGTTCCAGAGGCATGATGTGTGCATGGAACATGGATGTCTATGCATGTGTGTGTGTGTGTGTGTGTGAGCGCATGCTTGTGTGTATGTCTGTGTGTGCATGTGTGTATATGTCTGTGTACGGGTGTGTGCATGTTTGTGTATGTATGTGTATGTCTGTGTGTGCATGTATGTGTATGTGTCTGTGTGTGCATGTGTGTATATGTCTGTGTATGTGTGTGCATGTCTGTGTATGTCTGTGTGTATGTACATGCATGTGTATGTCTGTGTGTGTGTGTTTATGAGATTCTGAGGGCTTTTCACCTCAGATCTAGGCCACACCCCTGGCTATCCCTTTCTGCTGCTATCGAGTGAGTAGCAGGCAGGAAGTGCTGCTATCAAGGCGAAGAACAGGAGGAGACTGGGAAGAATCTGGCTTAGACTGGCTGTACTCACAGGGTTAAGAAAGTCAGAATATTTTTAAAAGCTGTGACTTCACCTCTTCACATCACTGCAAGGAAGAGGTGACAGTCAGGGGAGTGAGAAGGGTCCCAGAGGAACAAGACGGGGCAGCAGGAAGTGGAGGTAGCAAGAGAGTAGGTCCGTTCTGTTTCTTTCCTGACCCTAGAGCTCTACCTGTACCCCAGAGAATAGGGGGCGATCATAGACTCCTAGGAAGATGAGGCCAGGGCTTTCAGAACATGTAGGTATCTGGGCAAAAGACAAAGTTCAAGGCCAAGTCTTGGCCCCTGAGGTCAAGAGTCAGGACTTCGGGAGTCTTTCAGGGTTCTTTAGCTAACCGAGAGGACCCTGGGAACCTAGTCTTGGAGAATGGCTCCCGGTAAAAGCAGAAAATTACCCACATATCTGATGCTCTCTGGTTCCAGCCTGCACCACTCGACCTCCAGGCCTTCCTTGTCCTGTTATCTAAGCCTTTGACCATCTGGACCATCCCGAATTGGCCTGGAACCAAGAAAAGAGCCTGTATTTCCCTGTGCTCAGATAATTTATGTCCATATTATCAGTCCACTCTTGCCATATGATTTTAAAATATGATTAAAAAATTATATTCACATGCAATGCCCAGTCCTGCTGGAAGGCATATTAATGGTGACTTCTTTCAGGCACCAACCTCTGATACCAGGGAGGTGGGAAGGGGTCCTGAACACATCTCTATCTGGTTTATTTATAATTCCCTCCCTTATGGCTTTTTGAGACAGGGTCTTACTGTGTAGCCTTGGCCATTCTGGAACTCACTCTGCAGACCAGGCTGGCCTTGAACTCAGAGATTCACCTGCCTTCTGCCTCCCAAGTGCTGGAATGAAAGGTGTGCGCCACCTGGCTTCTTTTCCCTTTAAAAGGGTAATCTACTGAAAATTCTATATCTATATCCTAAGTCTGTATCCACAGGGCTAGAGTTGTGTATCTGCATGGTGACCTCACAGGCCGAGGCATTGGATTAAAAACTACCCTGCCAGAGAACCCTAGAAATGAAAGCCTTTCTTCTGACTCCCTTTGTCAGGAAAATAAAAATCCTAACAGCTGAGGAGGAGAGACTACAGCAGGGCTGGAGCCAGTAATTGTCCAGAGGGAAGCATAGGCAATGCTCAAGTTCCTCACCCCTGCATTTGCCCTAAGGGACACCCCTGTAGAGGGTCTAGCAGTGCCTACCTTCACACCAAGTCCTATATTCTTTTTTTTTTTTAAACATTTCTTTATTATGTTTACAGATCTCATTATAGATGGTTGTAAGCCAACATGTGGTTGCTGGGAATTGAACTCACGACCTTCGGAAGAGCAGTCAGTGCTTTTGACCTCTGAGCCATCTCTCCAGCCTCCCAAGTCCTATATTCTGATGAGCCCAAACCCCTAAGCTAGACCAGAGAAGACCTGGAATGTCTCCAGTCCATAGTTCCAGATAAGGAGGGCAGGGTAAGGGTGAGGCCAGGGGCTGCCCTCACTCTCCCGCAGTGTTTCCCACACACTCACTCACAAATGCCAGAATGGCAGCTGGTAGCATCAGCTCCCTAAAGGCTCTCGGTCCAGGGCTAGGTGAGGTGCACATCAAGAGATCCCGGCAGGGCAAGGGGTGTGGCTTGGTGGTAAAGCATTTGTCTTGCATGCATGCTGTCCTGACTTCCAGCCTCAGACCCCAGAAAGGTAAAAGACAGCAAAGAGGCCATGTTGGAAAGGGAGTGAGGGCGAGGGTGAGGAGGGATTGTGAGTTGTGACAAACAAGATGAGCGTAGCCAAGGGGTGGAAGAACAGAAGGAGGCAGGATGTTCTAGAAGCCAGGTGAGCTCTCTTGATCAGAAGGGTAATGTGCTGAGAGTACTGTCTGGAAGGAAGAAGGAGACAGGGACTAGTTTTTCCTCTGAGGACAGAGCAGGGACACTGGGACACTGCCATTCCTGAATACAAACAAGAACAATTCACTCCCTCCTCCACTCATCCGGTAACTTGTAGGCTCTGAGTCACAGGTAAGAAGACAGCCAGATCAGGATTGTAGGGACAGAAAGTTACCCTGGCTTTTTTCAAATTCTCCGTCACCGGCATGGTGGATGGGAGGAGGAAAGCCACAAGAACCCTACAAACTCCCCAGCTCTTGCTGAAACAAGGGTCCATCCTGAGCCTCTGCATCAGTGGGGTGCAACCAGTTGAAGATGGTCCTGGGAACACCCAGAAGCACAGGGCATCTGGAGTGCCTGCCCTTCTGCCCCCCCCCATCCTCACCTGGTACTAGGTTAATTTCCTCATTGCCAGAGACGCTGAGAGCATAGTGTGTGGTCCTTAGGGACGGGAGCATCACCATGTCCCGAGCTGACCGGACTCATTGCAGCACTATGAGTTTAGGAGTGGCTCAACAGGCAGCCAGTGTCTCTGGTGTGGCTGTCTCCCCTGGGCCCAGGCAGCAGCTGGCAGATGGCTGCGTGGTGCCTGGGAGTCCAGGAATCTGATCCTGATCCGGGGAGATTCCTGCTCTCAGGAGGGCAGTGGAAGGGAAGCTGAGGGAGGCACAGCTGCACCCCAGCTTGGAAGGTGAGTGCTAAGTATGGAGTCTGGGGAAGAGGGGTTCCCAGTGGTCACCACGGTAGCTAGCGGTGTTCCTACTACATAGCTTGTCTCCGTGGTCCCCTCACATTCACTCAAGCTTGCTTTCTTCAGTCAGTCAGCAATCCCTCTGGAAAAGCAGCTTGGCTTTCTAACTTGCATGGTCACCTGAGCCCGCTGTCCCTGGGGATCCTGCCTTCTGGACCTGACACCTAACAATAGTTTGAGTTAATAGATATAGCAACAACTGTTGGGTGTCCACTCACAGGCTGGACTCCATATACGCGGTGTTTCAACACATATCGATCCACCTGCCAATGAGTCAACGGTGAGACTCCACAGAGAGGGGAGGGCAGTGTGGCCAGAGGCATAAGGTGCCAGCAGTTGGATCTGGGATGCTAAGAAGTTCCATTTCTACATAGCCACCTCTCTCCCTCTTTAGCCTCCCAGGTCACTACCCTGTCTACCCCTTGGTCCCAGCCTCTGCCTGGGGCCACTATTCCAGCACCATCCTCAAAGATGAGACCTTTCCCCCTACGCCCCTCCTCAACCTCTTATCTGCTAGGGGTCCTCACCCCATGTCCTCTGCCAGCTCCAACAAATCACTTTCTCAAAGCTCTCATCTGCCTGCTCCCAGGACCTCCTAAGGCCTAATGTGCCGATTGGCTCCACGCCCAGCACTTTGATGTGTCCCTAGCAAGTTCCTTCCAGCATCAGGGAGGGAAGCAGGCATCTTTGTGGGATGGCTATGTAGGAGCTGAGCCCAGGGGCCAGGCAGAGCTACCAGAGGGAAGCCTGCCCTCCCTCACCTCTCCACTTAATCCACCCCCATCTGCTCAGCCTTAATTACCACAGAAGCAAACCTCAGAGCTAAGCCCTGAGCTGGGAGTGGGGGGGTGGGGCTGGAGCGTAGATACCACATTATCTCCTAATGAGCTGCTCTACCCTGTGGAGGGTGGAAGCACCTGCTGGACAGCTTCACCCACCCTCTGCCAAATAGCTCTGGTCAGCGTCCAGGCCTCTTCTCTCCAACGGATACCCTTCATATGACCTTCACTCAGGCCTTTCCTTAGTCAGGCCACTGCAGGAAGGGTGGCCTCAGTGACCAGCTCTATCCCCTGCCAATGGGGTTTGCAGCCTCCAGCTTCCGCTGCCTGGTGGATGTGGTGCCCGTGAAGAACGAAAATGGGGCTGTCATCATGTTTATCCTCAATTTCGAGGACCTGGCCCAGCTCCTGGCCAAGAGCGGCAGCCGCAGCCTGACCCAACGCCTGATGTCACACAGCTTCCTGGGCTCTGGTGAGTGCTGACAGCGGTGAGGGGAGAGCCAAGGCCACCACCCCAGCCCTGGTTGCTCTGACCCTGACCCTGATTTCAGAGGGCTCTCACAGCAGGCCGAGTGGACAAGGGCCTGGCCCAGGCAGGGGCAAGTACAGGACCGTCAGCCAGATCCCGCAGTTCACGCTCAACTTTGTGGAGTTCAACCTGGAAAAGCACCGCTCGGGCTCCACCACAGAGATTGAGATCATCGCTCCCCACAAAGTGGTGGAGCGGACACAGAATGTCACTGAAAAGGTCACCCAGGTATGGCTCTGCAGGACAGGTGGGGCAGGCTGTGTCAGATGGCCTCCCTTCCCCACCTCCCCAGGGTCCCTTGGACCTCAGCTCTTCTGAGATCCTGACTAAGAAGAGAGTTATGACTTGCCCAAACCCCTCACGTCTTAGTCTGGGTCCTCAGCCTCCTCTTGTACAGTTTGAGTCTGATTCTTAAGACGTGAAGGCCTCCCCTGAGGCCACAGCCCTGAGTCCTGAAACCAGCACAGGTTAAGGTTAGCAAGGCCTGTGAGTACCTTCTAGGCCTGGAGATGCCAGAAAGGTAGGAGAAGAAAACACCCAGGCCAGCACGGGGTCAGCCTATGGCTGTGCTGTCACAAGGAAAGAGCAACACAGAGGGAAGGTCAAGGCCGTAAAAGGTAAAGTGAGGCAGGAAGATAGTGTGAGCCCTGCCCCAGCCCTGTTCCTTCCCTTTGTTTTTAGGGTGATGACCACTTCCCCCCTCAATATGCATACAGTATACCTGGCAGAGGTGGGGCAGTGATGGTACCTCTAGCTGGCTTTGAGTAACCTCTTGGGGGTCTATCCCTAAATGCCCCTCCTGTGCATCTTCTATTTGGTCAGCCCCAGGCAAATGTCCCTTCCCGGATGCTCTGTTTCAGCTGACCCCACAGTCCCTTCTCATTGGTCTGATTCTTCCAGAAGGAAATGGATAGAACCCTGCTTGAGACTTGAGTGACCAGGATCCTGGCACTGACTCACTATGTGTCCTTGGACAAAGGACACCCCTACCTTTGGGCCTCAGAGCTATCATATGCAGGAAGGAGTTAGGCCAAATGTCTCTGGGGACCTATTGACATTAAGTAGTGCCAGCTCAGAGACAGAAGGAGCTTTGTTGAGCCATAGAGAAAAGCCTAGGGTATGGAGGAGCAAGGGACTGCAGAGGGACAATCCTTTTCCTGCCCCTTCTCATCTGAAGCATAGCCAATAACTGAACTGACTAAGAAAAGGCCTGCCAGGGAGGATAGTTGATGTCCCAGGGTGTGGCAATGTGACCTACAACTTTACATCAGAGTTCAGCTGCCAAGGATGCTTTGGTGGGTCCTGGTTGAAAGCCCATGTGGACCCAGAGGTGGCTGGGTGAAGGGACACAGGCTACTAAGCTGAATAACCAGGGATCAGAACAGCATATAGGGGTAGAAGAAAAACATTAAAAAAAAAAAAAAGAGGGTCCAAGTCTACATGGGATCCCAAGTGGATTCCTGGGAAAGTAAAATATGAGTAAAGGCTAAAAGCTGAGCATAGCAGAATACTGTGGCTCCCACTGGCCCATCTGGATGTCAGATCAGTACCATTTTAGTAGAAACTGGTCCTTAGATTGTGATCCCATTTATTGGTGATATTGTCTGCAAGGTCAAAGCCTTGCATGGCTGATTTCTTTAAAACAGAATCAATGAGCCAGGCAGTGGTGGCACGCGCCTTTAATCCCAGCACTCGGGAGGCAGAGGCTGTGAGTTTGAGGCCAGCCTGGTCTACAAAGTGAGTCCAGGATAGCCAAGACTACACAGAGAAATCCTGTCTCGAAACAACCAAAAACCAAAAACCAAACAACAAAAACAGAACTGGTGATGGAGGAGTCAGTGGGGACGGTCCATCCCTCATCCATCCCATCCTTGTTGGAACAGTGTCGAAGTGGGACAGTGGAGCAGGGGTGATCTAGGACAGCGGTTCTCAACCTGTGAGTTGTGACCCCTTTGGGGTCGCATATCAGATATCCTGTATGTCAAATACTTACCTTATGATTTACAACAGCAGCAAAATTACCGTTATGAAGTGGCAACGAAATAACTTTATGGTCTGGGTCACCACAACACGAGGCGCTGCATTTAAGGGTAGCAGTAGCGTTAGGAAGGTCGAGGGCCACTGAGCTAGAAGCAGACAGAGGCATCTTGTTTAATCACAGTTCGGTGCAGTTTGTTGTCCCGTCTTACACGCATGAGTAAACAGGGGCATCGCAGGTTAAAGGCTTGCCCCCAGGGCACAGATAAAGCAAATAGCAACCCTGGAATTTAGCCTGGAGTGTCTGGCTTCAAAAACACATGCCCTTCCTAATACCGCAGCTGCTTTGTTTCACGTCAGTCAGCTGGGGATTGCTGGTTGCCGTCTTAGCAACAGTCCATTGCTACAGTCTTGGAGGCAAGGGCACAGGGATGAAAGACTGCAGTGATTCTGGGTGATGTAGATGGGGCTTCATTGGTACCCCAGGGCTTGTTGAGTGTCCAGATAGGCTGAACCCCAACCCAAATTTGGTTCTTTCCATGGGATGCTCTGAGAGTCAGCCCAGGAAGGACACCGCCCCCGCCCCTGCCCGCCCAACACACACACACACACACACACACACACACACACACAGACCCTCAGGAACAAGACTCTTCTGGGAGTGACTTTTTTCTCATCAAGAACCCCAAAATGGGATTGGGATTGGGAAGTTAGCTCATTGGTTGAATGCTCGTCTGCCATGTGTAATAAGGCCCTAGGTTTAATCTTCAGCACTAAAACAAAAGCCAGTGCCACCCCCCTCAAAGCCTATTGGGGACAAACAGCCCACAACTATCTCAATACAAGTTCTCCCTCAAGATGGCCTTAGGCCTGGCCCTGCTCACCCCAAGAGGGGCTGTTGGTGAGAAAGCTTGTCAGCTCCGGGGCCAGGGGTGGGGTATCAACCATGTGGATGGGGGACACGCTCTCTCCTGTCCTACCTCCTCCCGACATACCTGTTCCTCACGTGCCCTTCCCTTGTCCCTCTGCCCTTCATGACCTTTGTCACAGCTCCCCCTAAGACCACCCCGTCGACCTGTCTCGCTAGCGCTGGCTGTCCCCACTGACCACCCGTGGCTTCCATCCCAGGTCCTGTCCCTGGGTGCGGATGTGCTGCCAGAGTATAAGCTACAGGCACCGCGCATCCACCGAGGTACCATTCTGCACTACAGCCCCTTCAAGGCCGTGTGGGATTGGCTTATCTTGCTGCTGGTCATCTACACAGCCGTCTTCACACCTTACTCAGCTGCCTTTCTGCTCAGCGACCAGGACGAATCACAGCGTGGTACCTGCGGCTACACCTGCAGCCCGCTCACCGTGGTGGACCTCATCGTGGACATCATGTTCGTCGTGGACATCGTCATCAACTTCCGAACCACCTACGTCAACGCCAACGATGAGGTGGTCAGCCACCCCCGACGCATCGCGGTCCACTATTTCAAGGGCTGGTTCCTCATTGACATGGTGGCTGCCATCCCTTTTGACCTGCTCATCTTCCGCACTGGCTCAGACGAGGTGAGCATGCCTGGTCCACACCGGCAGCGATAGAGGATTAGGCTGCCAGTCGGTCTAGGATTCTGCCCTCTGTGGGATGGACATACGATAACCCCATGCCCGTAGGCTGCCTTTTAAGCCATTCTCACCATGGAGTTAGAAGGGGGATGCACGGGCCGCATCCCTAGGGATCCCTGCATCCTTTCTTGCCTCCGTCCTTCTCTATGCCCACTCTGCTTCCTGCGCATTAACACGAGAGCGTTTTCACCGATATTCTGCCTTCCGCGTTCCAACCACTCTCCTATCACCCCTGCCTATTCAACAGCGTGTATCAAGTATAGTCTGCCTCCTGATGAACCATCCTCGCATCCTCTCCTTTCCTACCCCTTCCCACTGTCATCCCGACCTTTCCCCAGGCTTTGTCCTCTCTACACAGCAGCAGGGGGGCAAGTCTCAGCTATTTTCCTTAACCCTGCCACTCCTCCTTCAGAACCTCCCATGGCTCCCATAGCTTTGGAGTGAAAACCAAGATCTTTAAGAAAACCCTGGAGTGGCCACACACACCTTCTTTTCTCACGTCCTCTTACCACCTCCTGCTCTTTTTTTTTAAGGATTTATTTATTTATTATGTATACCCTGTTCTGCCTGCATGTACACCTACCCACCAGAAGAGGGCAACCAGATCTCATTATAGATGGTTAATCGAGCCACTCTGTGGTTGCTGGGAATTGAACTCAGGACCTTTGGAAGAGGAGCCAGTGCTCTTAGCCTCTGAGCCATCTCTCCAGCCCTCGTCTGCTGCTCTTTAGGTGCAAGGTCACACTTGATCTCCTTTGGGGACCATACCACTTCATGCCTCCACGCCTCTGTCGGCCCTATACCGAGAGTGCCCCTTCTTCCTCCTTCCCATCGGCCCGGAGAACTAGCACACCACGATATCTCTGTGAAGCCTTCCCTGACTTGCTTCTGCAGACTTGGCCTCTCCTTCCTTCTTGCTCCCACGGACTTCTCCCCTAGCAGCCAGAACATTGCTCTATACTTTCAGCTCCATCCTTAACAACCTCCTGCCAAGCGTCCGGCACTTTCCTGTATGTTTGTGGACCAGCTATGAGGTAGCAAGTGCAAAAGAGCAAAATGGAAGCCTGAACACTCCCTTTTGAGAGCTGACCCCTGACTTTCTCCACCCTTCCCCCCCCCCCACCCAGACTACCACCTTGATTGGATTGCTGAAGACGGCGCGCCTCCTGCGGCTGGTGCGCGTGGCGCGGAAGTTGGACCGCTACTCTGAATATGGAGCCGCTGTACTTTTCTTGCTCATGTGCACCTTTGCGCTCATCGCGCACTGGCTGGCCTGTATCTGGTACGCCATCGGCAACGTGGAAAGGCCCTACTTGGAGCCCAAGATCGGCTGGCTGGACAGCCTGGGGACACAGCTTGGCAAGCAGTATAACGGCAGCGACCCGGCCTCGGGACCCTCTGTCCAGGACAAGTACGTCACGGCCCTCTACTTCACCTTCAGCAGCCTCACGAGCGTGGGCTTCGGCAACGTGTCACCGAACACCAACTCTGAGAAGGTCTTCTCTATCTGCGTCATGCTCATTGGCTGTGAGTGTGACCTCGTGCTCTGCAGAGGACTGCCCCGTGCATGCAGCATGTAGATTTATTTGTGCATAGCTGTGTACCACTTATACACAGATTTTAGCAACTGTTTAGACACTGCTGTAGGCCAGGTCATTTGCAGGGCACACTGTAAAACCAAACAAGGAGTCCTTGTTTAAAAATTATTTTTAAAAAATGTAGATGGTGACAGTTGAGAAATAACCTGGACTCTTAACACAGGCTAGGTGCCATGAAGCTCCACAGAGCTCCCCCCAACCCCCCGCCTCTCAAAACACCTGGTTGAAGAACGCTTGAGGGGGTGTGAAAATTTACACATTAGGCTGTCATATTCAGAGTAGTTAGAAAAACAAAAACAAGGAAAGGGAAAGGTGGGGAAAGTGAAAAATAAGAGAATAAGAGTTTTTCCTGTATCATATTTTTGCAAATTGAAGGAGAAAACAAATCTTAACCTTAAGAAAAAGCAAAACAAAACAAAATTAACATTGCCCTAGTTCTTTCTTCGAAGAAGTCTGGCCTCTGAGCCTGGAAGATGCCTGAAGGCATAGAGTAGAGTGAAGAGAGCAGGTAGCCCAGAGGCTTTCTTTTTATTATTATTATTTATTTTATTTTATTTCTTGGTTTTTCGAGACACGGTTTCTCTGTGTAGCCTTGGCTGCCCTGGACTCACTTTGTAGACCAGGCTGGCCTCGAACTCATAGCAATCCGCCTGCCTCTGCCTCCGGGGTGCTGGGATTAAGGGCATGGGCTACCACGCCACTCCTGTCCCAGAGGCTTTCTTTTGTGTGGGTCCTTGGTGGCTTCTGCTATCACGAGGACAGAAAGAGGTCTTTCCCTGGGGTCCTGCCTGGACTAGGAGGCCAAGAGTCACCCAGGGGAGCCCTCACTCCCATCTCGCCCCGCCCCCAGCCCTTATGTATGCCAGCATCTTCGGCAACGTGTCGGCCATCATCCAGCGCCTGTACTCCGGCACGGCTCGCTACCACACGCAGATGCTGCGCGTCAAGGAGTTTATCCGCTTCCACCAGATCCCCAACCCACTGCGGCAGCGCCTGGAAGAGTACTTCCAGCACGCCTGGTCCTACACCAACGGCATCGACATGAACGCAGTGAGTCCAGTAGCCCTGGTGGTCCAGCAGTTGTGACTCAGGTCCTAGGGGGAGGTCCAGGTTACACCCCACTCCCCACCCTCCTACTCCCCATGCCACACCCACAGCCCCAGCTGCGCCCGGAGGGACTCGCCCTACCCCCACCCTCCATCCCCACAGGTGCTGAAGGGCTTCCCTGAGTGCCTGCAGGCGGATATCTGCCTGCACCTGCATCGCGCGCTGCTACAGCACTGCCCCGCCTTCCGCGGCGCCAGCAAAGGGTGTCTGCGCGCGCTCGCGGTCAAGTTCAAGACCACGCACGCGCCGCCTGGGGACACGCTGGTACACCTGGGCGACGTGCTCTCCACGCTCTACTTCATCTCTCGTGGCTCCATCGAGATCCTGCGCGATGACGTGGTGGTGGCCATTCTAGGTGGGTCAAGTGGGGTTGACCAAGGGGACTGAGGTTGAAGAGGCCCTACTGGGACCGCCTTCTTCCTAAGGAGTATCCTGCGTAGCAAGTCTTGTTTTCAGATTCTTGGATGTTGGCAGGCGGTGGTGACGTATGCCTTTAGTCCCAGCGCTTGGGAGGCAGAGGCAGGTGGATCTCTGTGAGTTCAAGGCCAGCCTGGTCTACAGATCCTGTTCCAGGACAGCCAGGGCTACACAGAGAAATCCTGTCTCGAAAACAAACAACAACAGTTTTTTTTTTTTAATTATTTATTCACTGGGCAGGGGACACGACAGTATGCAGGTGACTGTGGAGTTCACAGAACAACTTGGCTTTTCCACCATGTAGGTTCTGGCAAAGTTAGGTTGTCAGTTTGACCTCAAGCCCTTTAATTTGCTGAGCCATCTTGCTTGCCACCGCCCCTGACCCCACCCCACCCCACCCCTGAGAATTTTAAAGCTAGCGCAAAGAATCCTTAAAACACATCTTTTTGCCCGTTGCGTGTGACCTTGGTCAAGTCACTTGACTTCAAGCACCTTAGGATCCTCCCTTCTATTTTCATCTTCCTGGCGCTTCAGCCCGAGTCCCCACCTCTGACCTCACCCACATCCCATCGTGACCTCCACTCTTTCCCATCACCCAGGCCCCTGGGGCTGGCGCTCTGCTCTCACCTCACTTCGCAGCCCCACCTGGGCCAGCCCCTGGCTCCCACAACCTGAGCCTCAAGGATCCTCAGAGCTGTGTCCTAGCCCCAGGGCCTCCTGAGAGCAAAACAGGCGGAATGCTGGGAATGTGGCTCAGTTAGTAGTGCGTTTGCCTAGCATGCTTGGAGGCCTGGACGCATTCCCCCACACTGTGTTCATCAGGCGTGACGATACACACTCATAGCAGGTCTAGGCTCCAACAGAGCCTATCAGAAATAAACAAAACTTTAAAAAGCCAGACCAAGTGGTATAGATCCCAACCTGACGCCACCGCTTTCCCTTAAAGGCAGCCTTGTTCCCTGCCCTTCCTCTGCCTGTGATAAAGCCAACCACCAGAGCATCCTGCCGGTTCCTGGTCCTCCGCCCCATCCAGTCATGCCCAGAGCTCTGTTTCACTTATTGACAAATCTGCTTCCCACAGCAGTCTCCGCTGGTCTTGCCCTCCCTGGTGGGCGCGTGTGAGGGTCTCCGTTCCTGAGGCCTCCTATTAGGCACAGCCCCAGTTCTTTCACCTCCCAATGGACGACATCTGTACGGATTACTCTTCCACTCAGAACCCTTGATAGGTCCCTAGGGCCTGTGTAACAAATATAAGCCCCCCCAACCCCCCAACCCCCCCCCCCCCCCGTTCCACCCGAACAAGTCACTCTGTGAATCCCGGCTCCCTCCCCTGGTACTCCATGCTCCAGCTAGACAACCATTTCTCATCGCCCTGTGACGCCCGTTTTTTCTGCACGTGCTGCCATGCTGTCTTCAGAGCCCACCCCGGAACCTGTCAGGCAGATCCAGTCTTTCTCCAGGCTGGCTTACAGCATGGACATCCCCCACTCCCTTTCCCTTCACCCGAGCCATGTTACAAATGCCACCCACATGGAGGGATAATTAATATTAATTATTAAGAAGCTGGCCCCGATTTAGATTTCAGTGGGAGATAAGAAATCCTCTCATCTTGTCCTGAGTAGAAAGATCACAATTTTTCATGTGTTAAAAAAAAAAAAACAAACAAAAAACTGAGGGTTGGTAATCACATTGCTCAGATACCAAGGTTCAGGGTCTCATGTGTGACCCTGGCAAGTCCCTCCTTCTCTGAGGCCCAGTCCCCTCCTGTACAGGGATGAACTTCCATCCTGTTCTCTTGGTGGCCCGTGCCTAGCCTCTATCTAGGCCTCTGTCTGTGCTAGATTATTAGTGTCCCTTCTGTGGTGTCACAAGGCTGAGGAGGCTGGGCTTTCCCGGGGGCAGCAGGTCCATGGCACTTGTGACTCTGGCCTCTCCTCTCTCTGCCTTGACTATGCAGGATTAACCACTACCCTTTCTTCTGCCCAAATTCCCTTCCTCCTGGGGCCTAGTCCTTGACTCTCTTGGGATTTTACTCCTTCTGAACGCCCCTGCCTCCTTGTCCTAACGGCGATAGGCGGTAGGGGGCCCCTCCTTCTTTCATGGCCCAGAGCTCATGGTTGCATCCAGTTCCAAGATTATTCTGTAACCTTGGCAACCTAAGTGCCTGCCTTTTGAGGGGCTCTTATGGGAGAGTCTCTTACTCATGTTCTATCTTATTGTCATCTTAGCGCCTGGCTCTGCAAGGATCTGATGCTTGTGTCGCTTACCCTGTGTCCACCCTGTGCCTTGCGCTTTAAGGAATACTTTCCCAAACAATTGCCGCTTCTGCCCCTGCAAACAGCCCAGTGGAGTAGGTGACACTGTTATGTCTGTTTGAGGGTTGAAGACCCTCACAGGCAGGGGAGGTAGCGTCTCAGGATTGCCCTGCCAGGGCCACGCTGGTTCCATGCTTATACAATGGAGAGTAAGACCAAGAAGAAGCAGCTCCGGCTCCTGGCCCAGGGAGGCTGGAAGCTTCCATCCTTGGGTCCTCTGTCCCCTGCTCTATCGTGTCAGTGGGTTGAGGGGACCAGAAGGAAATTGAGCGAGGAACTTCTAGTGCCCCCGACTGCCTACTTGCGCCCCGCCTCCCCAACCAGAATGAGAACCGTAGTACTAAGGGGTGTAAAGAAAAGAAAGGATGTTCGGGTGGAAGGTGGTTCTGAGGCGCTAAGGGACAAGAGAGCCCGTACTCTCAGGACAGGAGCAGCTCCGAGGGAATTTGTGGAACTGAGGACTGATGAACGGCCTTCCCTCCTCATCTTCCTCTTTATCAAAGCCAGCATATGTAGCCCTGTCCTCAGCCCCCCTTAGCACCAGGTTCCGCTCTGTGGGATCTCTGAGGTGGGAGGTAGGACGATCACAGTCAAAGGGGCCCTGAGAGATCACCATCCTCCCGGCTGGTAGGGAAGAACGACATCTTTGGGGAGCCTGTCAGCCTCCACGCCAGGCCAGGCAAATCTAGCGCGGATGTGCGTGCCCTGACCTACTGTGACCTGCACAAGATCCATCGAGCAGACCTGCTGGAGGTGCTGGACATGTACCCGGCCTTTGCGGACACCTTCTGGGATAAGCTGGAGGTCACCTTCAACCTGCGGGACGTGAGTCTGGGCCTGTGGGCAGGAGGGGTGGTGGTGCAGAGAGCTGATTGAGGATAGCACCCAGCCAGCCTGCTAAGGACATGGCCTGCCTGGCCTTAGGGACTCATTTGACCACTGCCCCTTCCTTCAAGCCCTCCTGCATCCTGTGCTGGGATGCTTCTGTACCTACTCCTGCATCCTTTGCTGGGATGCTTCTGTACCTACTCCTGTATCCTTTGCTGGGATGCTTCTGTACCTACTCCTGCATCCTTTGCTGGGATGCTTCTGTACCTACTCCTGCATCCTTTGTTGGGATGCTTCTGTACCCTACTCCTGCATCCTTTGCTGAGATGCTTCTGTACCTTACTCCTGCATCCTTTGCTGGGATGCTTCTGTACCTACACCTGCATCCTTTGCTGGGATGCTTCTGTACCTACTTTGGCCAGCATAGCATTAACTATAATGATAGCTCCCATTTAATGAGCAGCTGCTGTGAGCTAAGTACTGGGCTTCTTTCATGTTGTTTTAAGTCTCATCCTTGCATGTGATGCTCTTATCTCCATTATCTAAATGAATAAACTGACCATCAGAGAGGGTAAGTAAATTGGCCAGAGCCATATGGCTGGCAAAAGGCAGAGCCAAACCTCGGATTCAGATTGTCTGGCTTTAAAACCAGGCTTTGCCACCACATGGCACTAAGCTAAAACGATGGGCTCTGACATCAGAGGGCCGGTGGTGCCAGGCTTGGTGATACAGATGTCACCTAAGCTTTCCATTTAACAACCCAAGAGAAATAAAGTGCCATTCATTTAAAGACACAAAGAAGCCACAAGGTTACGTAAGACACAGCCAATTTTGGGGGGTGCTCCTGTGTTATTATTATTATTAGGGTTATTATGGCTGTGATGAAACGCCGTGACCTTTTAAACAAGTTGGGGAGGAAAGGGTTGATTTCATCTTACAGCTTGTGGTCCATCATCCAAGAAAGTCAGGGCAGGAACCTAGCATCAGGAACTGATGCAGAGGCCAGCAGGGGAAATGCTGCTGGCTGGCTTGCTCACATGGCTTACTCAGCTTGCTTTCCTATAGCACCCAGGACCACCAGCCCAGGATGGCACCGCTACAGTGACTTGAGTCCTCCAATATCAATCAGGAAAAGACACCGTAGGCTTGCCCTCAGGCAGGTCTGGTGGGCATTGTTTTCTCAGTCGGGGTTCCCTCTTCCCAGATGACGCTAGCTTGTGTCAAGTTGACATGAAACTAGCCATCACATCCAGTTTGCCAAGGAGGGTGGGCACCACTGGCTCAGTGGAAGTTCAGAGGGGCCTTCCAGGAGAAGGAGTCTGAATCAAGGAGAAAGACAAGGAGGGATTGCCTGTCAGGGCTACCACAGCTAAGGCTGGGCACTGAGCCTTGGCTCCTCCATTGTTTGTTGCTCCTGTCCCTCAGCATCAGGAGAGGTGGACTAGGCCCGGTGTACAGCTGGTTTTTCGAGACAGGGTGTTAGCCTTGGCTGTCCTGGACTCACTTTGTAGACTAGGCTGGCCTCGAACTCCCAGGGATCCGCCTGCCTCTGCCTCTCGAGTGTGCCACCACGCCCGGCTCTGAGGTATATTTCTTACTGTGGCTGTCCCTCCACATGCTGTTCCCTCTGTGACTCTCTGTTCCTTTCTTGAACTACACAAGAGGTACCCAAAAAGTACCCTGCTTTGTGGGCCTAGCTATAGGGAGCCATCTGGTAGCCTTTGTGTCCAATGGGTGGACACTAGGGCAGAAGGGATGTGGTCTTAATTGGCCTGAGTCAACTGTAACCCCAAGGTTCCCTCAAGTCTGATGGTGCCAGAAAGGTTGTAGCCTAGAGTGGATTGGGGGTTCCAGACCCCAACTTCACCAAAAGACACTACTTACTCACTGGCCCATGCTGAGACGTGGGCCATTAGGACAATGGAGAGGAGGCAGTTGCGGGGGGTGGGGGGCTGGAGGGTGGGGGAAAAGTGGGGGGGGAGCCTCTGCTGTCCATCCTCAAGTCTTGATGTCCATAAACCATCTCCAGATACTTTTCAGGAGATGATGTTAAGTTCATCATCCCCAAACCAGTTCACCTGCCCGAGAACTTCTCAGGAAGCCGCCTACAGCTCCCCTGGTACGCCCAGCTGTTATAAGGGCCACAGCAAGGGACCTGGAGACAGGGAGGAACAAAGAAAGAGGCCCTGTCCCAGCTTTGGCCCCTGTTACTTGTTGCTCTTATTCCTTACAAGGCAGACGGGGGTCTCCAGTCGTCACCCCGACAGCCCCCTGGCAACCAAGATCCCCAAGGCTTCTTCTTCGGTGACAGCCAGTCAGGTGAGTGCAGCCAGCTCGTGCCCAGGGCCTCGCCCAGCCTTTAGCCCCTTCCTAGTTTCCCCTCTCTTCTGCCTCCCCTTGAAAGAGAGTGTCTCAGGCACCCACTGATAGGAAAAGATTCTTCCTTGGGCAAAGGGATAGACCGCATTGCTGGCTTGCTGGTTGCTGAGGGCTGCTTTCAGCGGGCAGGTAATAACTAGCCAAGGGCCTGAGGTTCTGTATCAAGGTAGCGGAAGATCCCCGCCCCTCCCCAGGCTTCAGCGCTACGAGCAATAAAATCAGAGCTAGAAATCCCCACCCTGACTGCTCCATTTAAGCTGAGGCCCCCAGCTCCCCTCCCATGGATATACCCAGTTGGGTCCCCGAAGCCAACCTCCATAAGAACAGGACCTTGTTGTCCTCATGACACCCAGGTGAGGGGATCTACTCCTCACACTGTATTCCCATGACAAGTCGGGGTGGGGGGAGCACATAGGCTCTGGTGAGAAGGGTCAGGCCTGTGGAGACAGATGTAGCGAATGCTGTCTCCGTTCCCTTCTGAAGGTGCTGCCCCTTCCCTGAGCATCTCAGACGCATCTGCACTTTGGCCTGAATTGCTACAGCAAATGCCCCCGAGTCCCCCGAACCCACGGCAGGACCTGGATTGCTGGCCTCGGGAGCTAGGCTCTAAGTTAGAACAGCTCCAGGACCAGATGAACAGGTGAGAACTGGCAAGAGTGCTGCAGCTACAAAGGAGCTGGCTGGGCATAGGCACCGCCTCCTGGTAGCTTAGGGGCATCACTGGGCTCCTGGTTGGGTTTTAGAGTGGCAGATCCATTTAGCGGAGGTTCCTAATTCGGTATTACTAAGTATAATTCCTTGCATGGCTTCCTCCAGCAAACCCCAGAGCATATCAAGGAAGCTTCTTGTGGGGAAGTGACATCCATGTGCAGGAACAAATTCCAGAGGTCCTTGGAAAGCGGGTGTTGTCTGTGGATGGCATAGGGAGAAGGACTGAAGGCAAGGAGGGCAGCCCTAGGTTCAAATCGAGGCTGTGTAACTCAGAAGTTAGAGTGTGAGCAAGTTCCGAGTTTAACAGCTTTGTGCCTCAGCTCACCCAGTTATAAAACGGGTACAGTTAAAATGGCTACGTCGCCGGGCGCGGCGGCGCACGCCTTTAATACCAGCACTTGGGAGGCAGAGGCAGGTGAATCACTGCGAGTTCGAGGCCAGCCTGGTCTACAAAGTGAGTCCAGGACATACAAGGCTACACAGAGAAACTCTGTCTCAAAAAACCAAAATAAAATAAAATAAAATGCCTACATCAAAGCACCACTGGAACTGAATGTGGTATGCACCATGCCTAGTCCCTAGAGTCATGAAAGCCAGGGTGTGCTAAGGGGAATGTGGGCAAAAGCTGTAGATCCTAGTGGAGGTGACACTTCAGGTAGGCTCCAGGCTGCCATTTCACTCAGCTGCTCTCGGAACCCTGCCTTTGACTACGGTGCTCTGTCTGGCAGACTGGAGTCGCGCATGTCCTCAGACCTCAGCCGCATCCTGCAGCTACTTCAGCATCCACAGGACCACACCAGCTGTGTCCTGGGAGCCCCTGCCTCTGGTGACCTGGCCTTGTTACCTGAAACTTCAGTGACTCAGAGTTCAGAGCCCACCCTTCTGGTGGGACATATGCCCTTTGCACAGGTGAGAGATGAGGGGCTCCCCCAGGGGCTTCCTGAAAGCAACTGCATGATTCCCTCACCCTCAACTCAGCCTCGTCACAGCCACCATAGGATCAGAAGGTGTTCTCTTCTGCTGCCCGTCGCCTGACAGGGCAGCCCTCACAGGGTGCTGGCAGAGGCCTGACTGTGATCCCAGACCTCACAGCTTGGGCAGAGACAACAGGATCTTGAGGAGAGTAGGTAGAGCTCTTGCAGGTTCCCATCCCAGAGGTCAAAGTAGATCAATATCCAGCTTAGGGGCTGTGGGGAGATAGGTTCAGTTGGAAAAGTGCTTGCCATGAAAGTGTGAGGGCCTGAGTTCAATCCTCACCACTCATGGTAAAAGCCAGGTGTGGTACACTTGTAACTCCATGGCTGGGGAGGTCAAGACAAGTGGACCCCTAGGGTTCACTGGCTAGCCTGACTAGCATAACTGATAGGTCCATGTGAGAGACCCTGTCACAAAGAGCAAGGCAGACATCTCCTGAGAAACAACACCTGAGATTGACCTCTGGCTTCCACATGTACATGCACGTATGTACACATGCACTAACAAGCACACGCAAAAATATTCATGCACAGCTGGGTGTGGTGGCGCACGCCTTTAATCCCAGCACTGGGAGGCAGAGACAGGTGGATCGCTGTGAATCTGAGGCCAGCCTGGTCTACAAAGCGAGCCCAGGACAGCTAAGGCTACACAGAAAAACCCTGTCTCAAAAACATAGTAGTAGTAGTAGTAGTAGTAGTAGTAGTAGTAGTAGTAGTAGTAATAGTAATAATAATAATAATAATAATAATAATAATAATAATAATTCATACACATTCATACATATATACACCCATACACAGACATTCATGCACAAAATGAAGACATATCCAACCTGACCTGGGGTAGGGGTAGGGCTCCATATACAATATACCTCCTCTTTGCCTCTCTCCCAGCCCCTAAGCTATGGTGACTTGGACAAACGTCTCCGGAAGCCCAGGAATTTCTCCCCCAGGATGCCTCACTTGGCTGTGGCAATGGACAAAACTCTGATGCCACCCTCAGAACAGGAGCGGCCTGAAGGGCTCCCATCACCTCTAGCCTCGCCTCTGTGTCCCCTGGAAGTACAGAGACTCAGCGCTCCCCACTTTTCCTCCCTCCCTGAACACCTCGGCTCTGTTCCCAAGCAGCTGGAGTTCCAGAGACATTGCTCAGATCCTGGAGTCGTGAGGAGTTAGGGCCAGTGGACGCCAGGATAAAAGCCACCATGGGGAATTCAAATGCAGTGAGGTGAGAGTTAAGCCCCTTGGGGGAGTCCCGACAGCCCTCCCCCAAAACTCTGAAAACCATTTTCTCAGAGAAACTACAGACTGCTGAGCCAGGTAACCAGGATGGCCTGAGTAAAGAGGCTCAGGATTTGGCTCAGCCTCTTTCCAGCTCCATGTAATCATCAAGGCAGGCAGGGGTTGCTTTGAGTTAGCTTACAGGATGCAAGGGTTGGTGCGGACAGGAGACACTTCTGATACTCGGGGGAGTCTTGCTGGGGGCTCCAGCTCAGAACCACACTCTTCCTCAAAAGCCCAGACCCAAGGCCAGGGTTGACCAGACCTTTACCAAAAGTCTCTAATATGACTGGAGTAAGAGGTGTCCTCGGTGGTGGACATAAAAGGCAGGGCTCCAGCCCCCCAGCCCCTCTACCCCTGAGAGTTCCACGACAGTATCTGGGTCCCTTGATGGCATTCAGTGTCACACAGCTAATAAAGTCTTGAACATTTCATGTTGGGCAGGACGTGCAACACTTCTGAGCACCCTCAGGTCCACGCCTATGCTGGGGCGTTCTCCAAGCCCTTCTTATATCCAGCCTGTGGGAGACCTGAAGGGGTCTCAGCTGGTCCCAGGAGCTCCACAGCCTGAGGCTATATCCCTAGATGAAGGGAAACAGAGATCTGCTTAAGTGTCCACAGAGAATCGTGACCAGAGCCTGTGTTTGCCCAGCACTCCACCATCCTGGCCTGCAGATACCTGTTCATCTAACCCTCAAGACAACCTTGTGGAGTTAACAGGTGTTACTGTCCTCATATGAGAGAGGTTGTGGGTTGGTAGCAAAGAGACAAACAGGTGTGAGTGGGCTTTGGGGGCATGTCAGTGTTGTTTTGCTTTCTGCCCTGGTGATGAGTACATGGATGTGTTCAGGTTAGAAAAACATGTGCACTCCCATATGTAAATTATATAAAAACAAAACAAATAAAAATAAAATATAATAAGACAAATCAAACTTAACATGCTAAAAAAAAAAAAAAAGGAGAGCATAGTTTCAACCCAGACTATCTCACGTGAGAAGCCTTTTAAAACACCATTCTCACCCCCCAGCCCACTTTACCTTCCTTTTGCAATTTCTGTTTGATGTTTTAGATTCTGCTGGTGACTGTAGCAGCGCATATTTGCAAGTGTTGATACAAACTAAAACCTTAAAGTTAGCTTTTTGTACCTTTAATAGACCTTTGACACTAGTTCAAAGCAACATATGGGGCTAGAGGGATGGCTCAGTAGGTAAAATGCATTAAAAACAATCTCTGCAGTAATGGTACACACTTGTAATCCTAGCACTGGGGAGTGTGAGACAGGAGGATCCCTGGGGTTTACTGGTGAAGCCATTCTAGCCCTCATAGATGAACTCAAGGCCAATAAGAGACACGTTCTCAGAGGAAGTGGGGGAGCATCACTGAAGAACTGCACCGATGCACACATGCAGACATAAGTGTGCCTTCTCACATACCTGCACATAGATAAAAAAAAGAAAGTACTTCATGCCTGTAAACCCAGCACTTGAGAACCTGAGGCAGAACAGCCATGCACAGCAGGCCAGGAGCCAGAACAACTTAACAAGATAATCCAACCACCCGGAAAAACCACCTACACCATTGCAGAAATTAGCAAGAATCTGTCAGTAATAATCTTAAATGAAAATAGCTTGAATTCACCAGCAAAGATTTAAAAACCAAGATCTGACTATCTAGTGTCTCAAACAAACAAACAAAAAACCACACACACACACACACACACACACACACACACACACTTCACTGGCAAAGATACCTACAGACTAGTAGTCAAAGGATAAAAGTCAGTCTGTCAAGCAAGTGGTCACATTGTATCCACAGTCAGAAAGCAGATGGGGATGCTTGCCCCCGCGCAGGGCTTGCTCCTCCTTATCAAGGATAGGACCCCAATCAGCCCCAGTTAAGGTGAGTCTCCCACTCAGTTAACCAATCTACAGAATCCCTCCTGTGCATCCTCCTAAGTGAGTCTAGACTTTTCCAAATCAGGAATATTAACCATCACGGGACATCACAACAGACTGCAGAGAAATCCAGAGGAATGTTGGGGAATACTTTGAAAGTTTATATTCCACTCCAGGGAAGAAAATCTAGAGAAAATAAATAGGTGCCTCCCTATACATATATACCCTACTGAAATTAAATCAGGAGACCATAAACAGTTTAATCAGCTCCACACCATGCAGCAAGACTGAAGCAGCCCTAAGCTAGGAAAAGCCCAGGACTGGATGGATTCACCCCCACCTTAAAACAGACCTGCTCATAAAATAGAAAGGGAATGGCCCTACTAAGCTCATATACAAAGTTGTTGTTGTTGTTGTTGTTAGGGTTTTTTTGGTAAGATTTATTTATTTATTACATATACAGTGTTCTGCCTGCATGTACACCAGAAGAGGGCACCAGATCTTATGATAGATGGTTATGAGCCACCATGTGGTTGCTGGGAATTGAACTCAGGACCCCTGAAGACCATGCTCTTAACTGCTGAGCCATCACTCCAGCCCCTAGGGTTTTTTTGTTTTTTGTTTTCCTGTTTTTGTTTTTTTGAGACAGGGTTTCTCTGTGTAGCCTTGGCTGTCCTGAACTTACTCTGTAGACCAGGCTGGTCTTGAACTCAAGAGATCCACCTGCCTCTGCCTCCCTTAGTGCTGGGATTAAAGGCGACACCACATCCGGCTCTACAGAGTCATTATTAACCCATTGCAAAATCAGATGATGTAACCAATAGAAAGCTATGGACCGAATTTCCCGATAAGTAAAGAAGCAAAACTTGTCAGTAGAATTGTGTTGTTGTTGCTGGGTGGTGGGTGGCGCACACTTTTCCTCCCAGCAGAGCAGGTGGATCTCTGAGTTCGAAGCCAGCCTGGTCTACAGAGTGAGTACCAGGACTGCCAGGGCTACACAGAGAAACCTGTCTCAAAACAACAACAACAACAATAACCCCAAACCAAAACAACAACCAAACAAACAACCCCAAACCAACTTTTGTTAGTTGTGATTCTTTTTCTGGTTTTTGTTTTTTTGGGACAGACAGGATCTCATTCTGCAGCCAAACTGGCCTTAAATTTACGGTGGTCCTGCCTCAGCTCTCCAAGCACTGGGATTAAAGAGTGAGTTGTCAACCTAAGTATACATTTACTATTATTAATATTATTATTATTTTATTATTTGTTATTTTGAAAGTCTCTCACCTAGACCAGGTTGCCGCCAGCTGGCTCGGTAGCCCAGGATAACAGTGTCTTTCTGATCCTCCTTGGCTCCACAGCCCAGGAGCTGGATTACAGGTGTGCAAACTCGTGCCTGACCTCTTTCTATTTAAAAAGTGCACAGTAGGCTTGTTCACACAGGTGGACATGACTAAAAGATGGTTGATGAATGTATACCATTGTCCCTCAAGGCTTCCAGTGTTTGTTTCTGTTAAAAACCACATTCATTAATTGTTTTTTAACCGGGAGTTGTGGCCCATGCCTTTAATCCCAGCACTCGGGAAGCAGAGGCAGGCGGGTCCCTGTGAGTTTGAGGCCAGCCTGGTCTACAAAGCCTGCCCAGGACAGCCAAGGCTAACACAGAGAAACCTGTCTTGAAAAACCAAAACCAAAACCAAACCAAACCAACCAACCAAACAAAAAACAAACCCTGCATTTTATAGCCAGGGTTGGTGGCACATGCCCAGCACTTGAGGCGGCAGAGGTAGGCAGATCTCTGTGAGTTTGAGGCCACCTTGGTGTACAAACCAAGTCCAGGATAGTCAAGGCTACACAGAGAAATCCTGTCTTCAAAAAGACAAAACAAATTGTATTTTAAGGGCTGGAGGTACGGTACCGCCCTTAAAAGCACTGGTTGCTCTTGCGGAGGACCTGGGCTGGATTCCTGGCACTCAATCATGTCTCACAATCATCTTGTAACTCTGCTTCCAGGGAATCTGACCTCTGTGGGCACGTATACACATGTAGTACACCTACTTATACACATAAAATTAATTTATTTTTAAATCGAGTTTTATAATGCTGCCTAACAATTCAGTACAACCTCTTTCAATATCTTTGAAAGCATTTAAGCTGACAATGATGTACCTAGACCCAGGCTTTTCTGCATTTCAAACTCATGGCACATAAGACATTTAAAGTTAGATTAGCATTTGGCTTCTGAACACACCGGAGCGAAGAAGCTAAGTGATTAAGAGCCAAGCTCATTGCAAGCTAATCCTAGAATTCGGGAGTCTTTCTAGTATCTACAGGACAGGGCAAGAAAGCCGGAATCAAGCTCGCCTGGCCCTGGACGTCTCTATCAGGCCCCTTGGAGAACAGTTAAAAGGGGGCATTGGAGCTGGAGAGGGTTCCAGTTTAGAAAAGACTGCAGGACCGCCGGATTTAGGGCGGTAAAATAAACGCAGGAGGTCCTTCATGAAAGCAGATTTGACAGGTTATTCGCAGCGGAGAGAGGCGATCAGAGTAGCGGCAGCAGTGAAGAAGTGGCTGGCTTCACCCTTGGCCTAGAACTTGGAGGTTCGCAGAAGGGGTACACTTGCCCCGGGCCACCCACGCCCCCATTCACCCGCAGTGCGCCGTTATCCGCCTGACTGACATCTTGGCTAGCCAATCATCTTTGGGGCTTCAAAACAGCCCGCCTCCAGGAGTTAGGCGGGGCGAATAAGCAGAATGACAAACATTTCCGCCAATAGTGAGGAGGGCTCGGGCGCTACGGCCGCGTTGACCAATGAGATAAAGGAACAGCTTGGAAAGGACGTACCCGGCAGCCAATGCTCGTCGCCGCCGCTGCGGGGTCTCGTGGCTTCCGTTCCGAGAGGGCGGGCCGGCATCTCAAACGGAAGGTGGTAGTCGCTGCCGGAGCTGGTTTGAAACTGGTGGTCGGGCCCGGTGAGTGTGTAGCTGAGGTGCTGCTTGGAGGGCTAGGCCGCTCCTGACCGCCCCGGGCCCCGCCTCCCCTCGGACCTGCCGACCCAAGCCGGGCTCCCCAGCCTGTCTCGTGCCCCGGTCCGCTGCCTCTCCGGTCGGCTCTGCGGCCCAGCCGCCACTATGTCCCTGCACGGCAAACGGAAGGAGATCTACAAATATGAAGCGCCCTGGACTGTGTACGCCATGAACTGGAGCGTACGGCCGGACAAGCGCTTTCGCCTGGCGCTGGGCAGCTTCGTGGAAGAGTACAACAACAAGGTGGGTCGTCGTGCCAGGGGTTCGGCTTCTAGCTGGCGGGGTTGGGGGGCGGAGGACACTGGAGGTGGGCGGCAGCCCCAGACCCCACAACTCCCCTGCGAACTTGGCCAGAAAAGGGGGTGGTTCCTCTGTTGGCTCCGTTGTTGAGTGTGTCACACTCGTTTCCTTATTTTAATCTTGACAGCTGGGGGCGGGGGTGGGGTGGGGGTGGGGAAACAGAGGCACGGGGTTGTGACATGCCTGAGGCAGATAAGGTTTTTTGGTGGTCATAAGCCAGGTCTCAGATTGGAGTTTGCATCCCCCAAAGCCGCGCGTCCCCTGCCCCTCTCATTTCCCCCCCACTTCTCTGCCGCAGTGCTTCTGATCTGTTGCTAGGTGGGGGGCGGGAGAGAGGCAGTGGAGGAAGATGCGGGCGCTTGGATTGGTGGTCGTGCATTCCCGGCCACGCGAGATTTCTGTTAGGGCTATTTATTGCAAGATCTTCCCCATCTCAGGTGTTTCTCATGGATACAGAGCCCTGATGCTAGGTTGTCATTGGTCACTGGTTTTTCCCTTCCCAATACGCACCCTCCCCCAGTCTTTTCCTTGGAAACCTTGGTCTGTGGCATTATCCCGCCATTATTTCTGAGTAGAGAAAGATGACGTTTGTCTTATTCTTTTCGTGGTTCCTTACATGTTGGTTTGCAGCTTTGCTGGACATCATCGCTTCACCAAAACGCTGGTAGAAGGAGAGGCTTTAAAGTAGTACTCCAGGATGTAGTTTTGAAACTCAAACCCAGTCTCTTCATTCTTTCGTTGCAATTGGAGTGGGGGGGAAGTGTGTGTGTGTGTGTGTGTGTGTGTGTGTGTGTGTGTGTGTGTATTGAAAGTGACCAGAACTACTGAAAGATGGGTCAGTGGTATTTAAAGCCAGTGCTCCGGCTTCCTCCTCTGAACATCAGACTGGAGACAAGTGACAGGGTGGTAGAAGTGGGTAGTCTAGGGTTTAGCTATAAGGCATCGCAGAGACCAACTTATATTATTTCTGACCCACAGTGATATAGGAAGAGGGTTCTGTCTTACATGCGAAGGTTCAGGTGAAAACCTTTGAACATTTTAAGTTTGTTTGTTTTTAATAGTATTTCAGGAGCACGTGTGTTTCTCTGGGTAAGGGTCCCCATTTTTTTTTTTTTTTTTTTTTGGCGTCGTCTTTGAGAAGTGAGTGAAGAGGATGGCGTTCCATTGCCTAGACATCATACCTACACCAACAGTTTCCAATCCCAGGGAGTGTGTATCATCTGCCTTTTCCTAAACAAGAGGCTTATTTCTTTTCTCTGCCTCCTCCTCCCACAGTGACAGTAAAACTGAGTTTCAGGGTCCTGGTGTGGGTAGTATTAATAAGGTTAAGGTCGCTAGAAATATTATTTAAGGACTTATGTAAGAAATAAAAATAAAAATATGTCTATCAAAGGACTATAGTGTTTTTTTAACATAAATTAATTTTTCCCCTTTTAAGTTCTTCCAGGTTTTTTTTTTTAATCTAAAATAGAAATTGAATGTCTGCAGAGGCAAGAAGAGGGTGTCACGGCCTCCCTGGAGCTGGAGTTACAGGCTGTGTTGTAAGCCACCCAGTTTGAGTGCTGGAAACCAAACTCAGGTCCTGTGAGAGCAGTAAGTGCTCTTGTCTGTTGAGCCATCTCTCCAGCGCCTTCTTTAAAAACTGTGAGCATGTCCAATGCCTCCCAGGGAGCAAATGTGTAATATAAAATAACCTTCAGGCTGGGCCTGGTGGCTCTCCCCTATAATTCCAGCACTGGGAAGGTGAGGCGGATGGATTGTTTTAAGTTTGAGGCTAGCCTGGGCTATATAATGAGCTTCCAACCAATCTGAGTTACAAAGCAAAACCTTGTCGCAAACAAAAAATAAAATACTCCTCAGAAGTAGGTGTCTTTACTTTCATCTTTTCTGTGAATAATGTATATTATATATTATTCATATCTTAAGAGGGTATTGTGTTTTGAGACACAGACTCATGTAGCCCAGGCAAGCTTTGAACTCCTTCCCCACCTACCGTGACCTCCCAAGTATAGGGATTACTCATATGTTACTATGTCCCACTACCTCATGGGTTTTCTAAAAGAAAGGGAAAAGTGTCATATCTTCTTCCTTGTCTGTTACCACAAGCTCCTTGAGGAAAGAAAATTTATTCCACTCCAGGATACACAGTGCTGGTGTGGAACACAGCAATGGACATGTGTAAGTGTGGAATAAACACCCATGTTATGCAAATCAACTAATACTTGGAGTCGTTAATCACGGCCCCATAATTGCTCAGATAACGGTGTGGTGGCACACATCCCTTAATCCCAGCACTAGGAGGCAGAGGCAGGCAGATGCTGGGAGTTCAAGGCCAGCCTGATCTACAGAGTGAGTCCAAGACAGCTAGGGCTATACAGAGAAACCCTGTCTCAAAACAAACAAACAAAAAACCAAAAACAAAACCAGTCAGTGTGTATTAGAACAAAAGTTTCCTAACTAAACCAGCTGACACCTTATGATGTCGTTTCACACAGAAAGAAATTGAGGCACAGAAGATAACTCACCCAGAGCCACACAGACTAGGAAAAGGCGACGTTAAGATGATCGTGTCGGGGCTGGAGAGGTGGCTCTGTGGGTCAGAGCCCTTGTTCTTAAAGAGAACCTGCGGTAATTCCCAGCAGTTCCAGGGAACCAACAGGCATGCATGAAGTACACATGCACACATGCAGGCAAGCACTCATACACATAAAGTAAAGAAATCTAATAAAAATGTGAAAGATTACCACATGGTAGATGCACACCTACCCATACATAAACACATTTAAAAATCAACCTTTAAAAAAATAAAAAATGAGAAAAAATAGACCAAGAGTGGTGACATGTGCCTGTAATTCCAGTGGTTCCCAACTTCAAGGCCAGCTTGGGACACACAGCAAGACTGTGATTTTTAAATTTTTTTAAAGTGCCAACATATTTTTTTTTTCAATGAGTAAAAATGATTCTGCTTCACAGCTTTCCTCTCTAGGGCGTTGTTTCACATGTTGGAGGAGTTGTTGTGAAGTGGAGAGTGACTGCAGAAGGCACTGAAGGTAGGAGACGGAAGAGGCACAGCAGGGCATTGGAGACTGGAGCAAAGGACTGTCACCGAGATGACTCTTGTCAGGACTAATTTTTCCCAGCACTCCCACAGTATGTAGGGAAGGGCAGTAGGATGCTGGATCTAGGAAGACAATAAGGAGGGTATCCATGGCTACAGATGCCAAACTCAGAAGAGCTGCAGTTCTCCAAAATAGTAATTTGTTGGACAAAGGAAACAAATTGGTCTTTTGGGACCAGAAGAAGGAGCACAGGCTGAACATGAGGTCAAGGCTAGCCTGGGCTACAGAGTGAATTTAAGGCTAGCCTGGTCAACTTAGTGAACCTCTGTCTTTAAAAAAACGTAAAAGCAAAGGCTGGAGAGATGACTCAGAGCTTAAGAGCACTGTCTGCTCTTCCAAAGGTCCTGAGTTCAATTCCCAGCAGTCACATGGTGGTTCACAGCCATCTATAATGAGATCTGGTGTCCTCTTCTGGCATGCAGGCAGAATACTATATAAATAATAAATAAATGTTTTTTTAAAAAAAGTGAAAGCAAACCTGAGGACATAGCTGAGTGGGTAGAATTCTTGACTACTATGTGTGATGCTCTGGATTCATCGCTTGTGCCGGGAGACGGGGTGGGCGAGAAGTTAGGTTGAGAAGGAATAGAATAGATGTGGAAAAGGAGGCCTATGTGTAGGCTTCACTGGAGGAGAGCTCCCACAAAGGAAATGAGACCTCTGACGTGTAGTTCTGGGTGTGGTGGCGCACACCTCTGATCCCAGCACTCAAGAGGCAGAGGCAGGTGGACCTCTGTGAGTTCAAGGCCAGTCTGGTCTACACAGCAAGTTCCAGGAAGTCAGGGCTATTATACAGCAAAGCCCTGTCTCAAAAAAACTTAAAAACATTTTTTGAGGGAAAAAGTTGAGGGAACATTTAACATGGTGAGTTAAATGTTCAACCGTAGTAATAAAATAGTGTAAAAATAAAAATGGCATCTTCTCCTGTCAGATTAGCAAAAAAGTTCTTTTTGGGGCGGGGGTTGGTTTTCAAGACAGGGTTTCTCTGTGTAGCACTGGCTGTCCTACACTCGAACTCAGTGATTCTCCTGCCTCTGCCTCTGAGTGCTGGGATTAAAGGCGTGTGCCACCGTGCCCAGCATGGAGCACTTATTTACTGCTAATAAAAAAAATATATGGAAGCAACTTGTAAATGTTCCTCTTTTTAAATAATTTTTGTTATCATGATAAAGAATAGAGTCTTATGACGCTTTCATACACGTCATATTTCATTCTTATTTTCTCCTCCTTCCCTTCCCTGTCTCCTCGTTTTCTTTTTTACTCCCCACATAACCCTCCCACCTCTGTTTCCATATCACATATATTCCACTTCTGTCTCTTACCTTACTCCCTCTCTCCTCCTACTCTTGTATCATATATGTGCAGGTGTGTGTATATATGTATATCTATATAAACTTAAGTGTGGAACCATATATGAGAGAAAACATCTGTCTGAGTCTGGTGTGTTTCTCCTAACACAATGATGATTCCCAGTTGCACTCATTTTCCTGCAGATTTCATGTTTTTCTTACAGCTGGATAAATTTCCATTGTGTTCGCACTACATTGTCTTTATTTGCTCACCTGTTGACGGCCTGAGCGTTGAGTGCCTATCTTTGCTGTTGTGAACACTACAGCATAGTTATGGATGTACTCGTGCCTCTGTGGTGTGCTGACTGAGAACCCTGCTACATATCCAGGAGTGGATCCCGCCGTGTCATGATTACGTTTGGGGGGCTTTCTTCCTCCCCTTGTTCTCACTGTTTAGTCCAGGGCGGCCTTGAACTGGCAGTGATTCTCCTGCCCCAGTTTCCCCAGTGCTAGAATTACGGGTATGAGCCACCACACCCAGTCTGTGTTTTGGCTTTTGAAGAACCTCCATACTGATTTTCACACCAGCTTCCATTCCCAGCAGCAGTATGTAATGGCTCCTTTCCCCACACCTGGGCCAGTAGTTGACGTTTATTTTTTGATAATAACTATTGTGACTGAGGTGACATGGAATCTGTAAGCAGTTTTCATCTGTATACTCAAGTATCTATAGGCCTTTTGTTTTTTTTTTTCTTTGAAACTTGAATTAATTTTCCCATTTGTTGATATGACTTAGGAGGTTTCTTTCCATTTTTTTTTTCTTTTTCTTTTCTTTCTTTTTTTTTTGTACATGAGCGCTGATTTAGGGGTTTGGGTTTTTAACGTTCATAGTTGTTTATCGCATCTAGATAGGAACCTGTCCATGCATTAGTGAAAGCGCTTTCCCTTCTGCGGGCCGCCTGCCCTTCTGCTGCTGCCGCCTTCCTTTGCCAGCAGGAGCTTTGTCATTTCATGCAGCCTCGTTTCTCAATTCTTAGCATTATTTTCTATGCTATTGGAGCCCTTCAGACAGTTTTTACTTATTTATGCCTGTATCTTCAAGTATTTTGCCTATGTTTTTCTCTTAATAGTCATTAAAGTTTTCACTTTTATGTGCAAGGCTTCATGAAACATAGGCTGGCCTTGAATTTCTGATTCTCCTGCGTCCACCTCTCAAAGCTGGGAATACCAACATTCCCAGCACCCGCTTCTCCTCACAAGGTCTCAGCTGTCTGTCCTCCAGGCTTGCCTCACACTCTTCTTCCTCCTGCCGAAGCCACATCCTCACCCCATCCCTCGTTATAGGCATGTCCTGCTGCACCAGCCGGAAGCGACCCTTTTGAAGTGAGGCTGGGAGAATAGCTCAGCAGGTAAGGTGCTTGCTGCACCAACAAAAAGATGAGTTCAAATCCCAAGCATCCGAATAAAAAGCTCCAAAGCCCAGCAGAAACAGAAGGATCCTTGTGACTTGCTGGCCAGACAGTTGAGGCAAATTTGTGAGCTCCAAGTTTAATGACCGACCTGTCTCAAAAATAAGATGGAGAACAACTGAGGAATACATCTGGCCTATACATGCATACACCACACACACACACACACACACACATACACACATGTACATGAACATGTACATACACACACACAGAACATAATTTAGAATGTGAAAGCAATTACACTTCTAGGAATCTATCCAATGAAAGCATTTGCACATAAAACAAAGACAATTAAATACGATTATTGATTGTAGTGCTCTTTATAGCAGTAAAACAATGTACTATATAACCAAAATAAATGAACAGTTAAATATTTGAGGTGTGCTTACCATAGTCTGCTGTAGAAGAACAAGGTGGAACCATTTGTATTGATTTGAGAAGTCATCTTTTTTTTGTTTGTTGAAACAAGGTTTCTCTGGGTAGCCCTGGCTGTCCTGGACTTACTCTATAGACCAGGCTGGCCTCCAACTCACAGAGATCCACCTGCCTCTGCCTCCTGTGCTGGAATGTCTGTGTAACAGCTCTGGCTGACTTAGACGTAGCTCTGTAGTCCAGGCTGGCCTCAAACTCAGGGAGATCTGCCTGCCTCTGCCTCCCAAGTGCTGGGATTAAATGTGTGTGCCACCACCTGACGAGATGATGTTGTATGGAACAAGTCTATGTTTTCAGTTTTCTGTTTGTTTATTTTTGTTATAAAAAGCCCATCATGCACATCTCTAACACACACACACACACACACACACACACACACACACACACGTAAATAAATGGAGAAATAACTTGGAAAGATACCCACCAACCAGTCATTGTAGATCTTAGTAAGAATTGCCAAGATTAGTAAGTACAGAGAGGGGTGGCGTTAATGCGAGCTCTACCATCTTCCTCTGTACTTGAGTATTCATAGAGCACATAACATTCTCTTTTTGTCATAAAATGTAAAGGTCTGATTATCTGAAGGAAAGCTTTGAGCAGGTCAGTCTATTAGGGAAGGTGAGGTTCAGGTTACAGTTGGTGTTCTTCTTAAGCACCTGGTTAGTATGGCGTTCTCCCTGATGCTGTGTTTGCTCTGGAGCAGCCCCTCCTCATCCTTTATCATGACGTGGGATATAGAAGGGCCATAGAGGGCAGGATTGAGCACACCTTAGATGCATCAGAAAAGCTTTGTGATTCCTTTAAAGTAATGGCACTAGAAGTTCTTACAGTGGTTTGATTATCAGTTCTCTTAAACTCCAATATGCTTTAAAATTTTTTTAAAAGAAATTGTGTGTGTGTGTTTCCATGCATTGGAGACCAAAGGTTAGTGTGTCTTTCTTAGTTGCCCTTTGGCTTATTTTTTGTTTTGTTTGAAATGGGTTTTCTGTGTAGCTTGGCTGTCGTGGAACTCACTCTGAACACCAGGCTGGCCTCAAACTCACAGAGGTTCACCTGCCTCTGCCTCCTGAGTGCTGGGATTAGAGGCATGCGCCACCACTGCCCAGCTCTTTGTCTTATTTTGGGGGACAAGATCTTAAAGCTGAAGCTTGGACTCAGCTGGACTTGCTGACCAGCAAGCCCTGGGGATCCTCATGTTTCCTCCTCCTCAGAGCTGAGATTGCAGGTGTGCCCACACCAGGCTTCTTACGGTGCTTCTGGGGGGTTACACTCAGGTTCTCATACTGGTGAGACAAACAGTTCACTGACCGAGCCATATCTCCTGCCCATACATTTTTATTCTAAAAATGTGAAAGGTAGTTTGGTTCAACTTTGTCCTCACAGAGACTGTCACTACTTTTAGAAACAGGAACCTACAGAACCAGGGTAGGAGCATAAGGGATGGCTCAGTGCCCAAAAACACTGGCTGCTCTTGAAGACCCCCAGCGCCCACATGGCAGCTGACAACTATCTGTCACTCCAGTGCCAGGGCCTCTGACATCCTCTTTTGGTCTTCTTCGACACCCGGCTTGAAAGTGGTGCACATACATACAAACAGACAAAAGAGTCATACAATTAGATTAAGGGGGAAAATGGTTTAGGGTAACAGAAGGATTCATTCAGACAAGTTGGAGATCTGAAAGGAATGAGGCTTAGGCCTCTTGGGGACAAATCAGGTGGTGAAAAGCTGTTGGCACACCCTGCCACTCTCAAGGCAAGTCTCATGTCTTGCACTATCTTCAGTCTTCTCACTCTGTGTTCCAGCTTTTCCTGCATCTCCATGCAGTGTGGGTCTGGCCTTTCCCATTTTCACTTCAGACAAAGAACTGAGACTAAGTAGGATTACAGTCCCACACCTCAGCCATCCAGCCTGGTGTGGCACAGCTGGCACACTGCTCTCCACCCTGGCTGTCCTTGGATTACTAGGTGCTCTACCAGATATGATACTTGTGTGTTTCATTACCACAAATTCTTGTTTCACTGCTTTGGATGCATTGGGGTATTTTTAAAGTTCTCAGGAGATTGTAATACAGAGCCACAGTTGCAAACAGCTGATGGACAGAGAGAAGGGGGCAGGCTAAAGGCATGGGTGCTTACAAAATGGAGCCTAGGCAGGTTACTTATTCTCCCAATGGGATCTCTATTTGGAGCCTCCGCCTCCCCAGTCGTCTAGATTTACACTATGCTGGGATAAAATGGAACTTTTTTTTTTTTTAAAGATTTATTTATTATTTATACAGTATTCTGCTTGCATGTGAGCCTGCATACCAGAAGAGGATACCATCTTGTTACAGATGGTTGTGAGCCACCATGTGGTTGCTGGGGACTCAGGACCTTTGGATGAACATGAACAGACAGTGCTCTTAAGCTCTGAGCCATCTCTGCAGCCCCAGAACTTTATTTTTTTAAGGCTAGGGATAATAGCGCAGTAGCAGAACCCTTGTGTGTCTTTGGGCTCAGACACCATTACCACACATATCTTTCTAATACAAAAGCCCTGCTTTTGAGATTTGGTGTACTAGAAAAAATAACAACAGTATTCAAACACAGGGAATTTTAGGAATAGGCACAAAACAGCTGAATTTGGAAACAATACTTAACTGTATATAAAGAAAAACAAGCCCTTTCATTAAGACACATACTAAGTGAAAATACATAGAACAGTAATGTTAGTGTCTCACGAGGCACTATGGGATTAACTGTCCAGTGCATGGTACTGGTAATTCCTGAGAGATACAGGACCAGGAAGACTGCCAGTGTTTTGTGGAGGAAGTAGGATACAATGTTAAAGCTTGTAGGTTGGGATAAGCAGTTTACATACGGTTATTTAAGGGTAGGTGTCATGAACATATCAACTCTGCAAGTTGTGAGTAATAACAGCTGAGGGCCTGCAGCTGGTGAATGGTAGAGTAATGCAAGCCTCATGGCACTGATGGATTAGTGTCAGGCAGGATTGGAGTTGGTGGAAATAGTATAGCTATGATGTACAAATGTGGGGAGCTGTGTGTGGATGGAGAAGGTAGGCAACGAGGATTAGCTGCGGGAAGTGGGAGATAAGCTGGGTTAGCTAGCAGTGGGTGGCAGACGGCCTTGAGTGTTGGGGCTAGAGGACCTTACATGGAAAGTGTTCACGGAATCTTATATTTGAGGTTTGGGGAAAATATGAAGACAGGCATGTGACAACTTTCAGAAGTAAGTGTAGGGCCAGGCGTGGTGGCACACGTCTTTAATCCCAGCACTCAGGAGGCAGAGACAGGTGGATTGCTGTAGATTGAGGCTAGCCTGGTCTATACAGTGAGTCTAGGATGGCCAGGGCTACACAGAGAAACCCTGTTTCAAAACAAACAAACAAACACAAAAAGAAGAAAGAAAGAAAGAAAGAAAGAAAGGAAGGGGCAAAAAAGTGAGTGTAAACTTTCCTGTTTTCTGCTTTCCCTTTAAAGTTACCTGCCTACCCATGTTCTGCTTCTTCCTAGAAGGAAGACTGCTCAATCCTAAGGTCACTTCCTGACCTATATGGAGAATTGTCTCTGAACTCTTAGCAGTGATAGCAGTGTGGGGCAGTGGTGACGCACACCTTTAATCTTAGCACTCAGGAGGCAGAGGCAGGTAGATCTCAGAGTTTGAGGCTAGCCTGGTCTACAGAGCCAGTTCTAGGACAGCCAGAGCTACACAGTGAATCCCAATCTCAAAAAGACAAAACAAATAATTAGCGTATCCATGGTATTACCCCTGGCTTCACTTGTATTGCTTTAAAGTGTTTCAGAGCACAGGTTTCTGTCTTTTTTTTTTTTTTTTACAATAATCCTTATCTCCTCTACATATTTCTAGACCTTGCACATCTGTCTAACTTCTAGAAAAATCTGTATATAAATACACATAGAAGAATCCTTACAAATGTATAAGAGCCACTGGTAACTAATGTACCAAAGTTAAAGATCTAAGATAAATATACAAAATAAACGATTTCTATATAATAGCAATAAACAGTTGAAATGGAATTTTTTTTGTTTTTTTCGAGACAGGGTTTCTCTGTGTAGCCTTGGCTGTCCTAGACTTTGTAGACCAGGCTAGCCTTGAGCTCACAGATATCTGCCTGCCTCTGCCTCTTGAGTGCTGGGATTAAAGGCATGTACTACCATGCCCAACTTGAGATGGAAATTTAACATTATGCTAGGTAGTGTAGATAAAACTACAACTAAAAGATTTGCAGTAGTATACAATTACACAGAAATAAAGTTAATGGAAGGGTTGAGGGTCTGTACATGCAAAACTTTAAAGTATTGCTGAAACAAGCAAAGGTGACCTAAATAACTAAATTCAGCATTAAGTTATGGGTCTTCCCAAACTGACCCATAAATCCAACAGGAACACAGTAGAAAGTAGAGCAAACCCTTGGACGGTGGGGACAAGCCCTGTCTGCATAGAGGGCTTGAGGTAGCATAGACTACATAAAGCCCTGTCTCGAAAGAACCTTGTAAGTAGAGTGAAAGTCTTTTACAACACTGTCCTGCCAAATATGTGTCCATAGAATGGAGCTGGGTGCTGTGGTGCACACCGTTAGTCCAAGCACTCAGGAGGCAGAGACAGGAAAATCACTGAGTTCAAGGCTAACTTGATTCAAGAAGCCAAAGTGGGGGCTGGGAATACAGTTCTGATGGTAGATTACTAGCCTAGCATACAGGAAGTCCTGGTTCGGTTTCCAGCACTTGATTAAATATGCTATGGTTGTACATTCCTGTAATCCCAGTACTTGGGAGGAGAGACAGGGCAAGCACATTGTCTCAGAGGGGAATTGGGGGAGAGGGTGAAGGAGATTCATTCAGGACTTCGCATCAGAAAACCTACGTTCAGCTCTTCTCAGACTTTTCTACCTTCGTAGTGTTGATTGTACTGAACCCTGTGATTCGTGAATTTTCATCTAGTGCTGGGATCATCAGTCCAGGGCTCCTGCACTAAAGTCACTCGACTGTGTACTTCAGTGTTAAGACTGACCAGGAAATGATGTATTTGATGCTGCTCATGAAAACAAATTCTCATGTGGCTCAATCTTGATGTGCTGCAGGTTCAGCTTGTTGGTTTAGATGAGGAGAGCTCGGAGTTCATTTGCCGAAACACCTTTGACCACCCATACCCCACCACAAAGCTCATGTGGATTCCTGACACAAAAGGCGTCTATCCAGACCTTCTGGCGACCAGTGGTGACTATCTGCGTGTGTGGAGGGTAAGCAGGTGCTGTATTAGCAGCAAGACACACAGGCTTTGGGGTCAGCTGTCAGCAGTGTGGGATCCTACAGGGCAGACAGGTAGTAAAGTATCATTGCAGCATGCAGGAAACAAAGAACTGATCCTGTTCTAGCTCAGCAGGTTTTCTAGGAAACTTAGCCCAGATGACACAGAGCCTTGCTGCTGGCCTCAGGCAACCTTGGAAACCCGAGGCTCAGTTAACCTGGTGTGATGGGGCCAGCCTTCTGTGAGGCAGAGAACACTTGGGACCTTCTACTCTGTTAATAGCATATTTTTGAGTAAGTAAACCCCAGCGTATTGATTCTAATGCATTAAGTGTGTGGATCTTTCAGCTAAGCTCAGCCTCAGGGCATCCCTTGTGCTTGGGAGTCTAGGGTCGGGCAGGCAGCTGCTAAGAGCTCTGGAAAGAGGCTTGGGTGGGTGAAAACCTAGAGAGCAAAGTTGGGGAGAAAGGAGGTTTTGAAAGAAGTCCCAGTTGAGGAGTTCCTTCGGGTTTTAGTGCCCTTTATCATGAAAGTGTGCTCTCCTCTTGTCTTAGATGCAGTAAACAGGCCTTTTAGTGGGGAGGTGCGTGTAGACTGGCTAATGTCTGAAACTGCCGTTTCTTCAGGTTGGTGAGACGGAGACCAGGCTGGAGTGCCTGCTAAACAATAACAAGAACTCCGACTTCTGTGCTCCCCTGACCTCCTTTGACTGGAACGAGGTGGACCCTTATCTTCTAGGTGAGGGCTTTGAATCCCAGTCTGGAAAAAAACCCAAAAAACGAAGGTACATTTTCTCAGATTGGGGCTGTGCCTATTTTCACCCAGGAGTTTGAGGCACACACTTCATCTTGAAACAGGGCAGGGGTGAAATGGGCTAAATATGGAAAGAAGTTATTAATTCCTCAGCTTTCCCTGAAGGTATATCACATCTCTTCTGGTAAATTCTATGATCCAGCCCTATAACACCAACACTTAAGAGTGCAGGTTAGAGGGTCTTGAGTTCAAGGTCAGCCTAAACTACTTCAGGATTCTCTGTCTCAAGAAACTGTCCTTCCCAAGACACAAAAAACAAAAGTCAGTGCTCAGAAAGTGCTTGTGGCCCGTTGTCCCTTGGGCCAAGCCGAGGAAGAGGGAAGTCTGGAAGGAACCTCATCTCATCAGCGTTGACTTGCTCTGTGTCTGCAGGTACCTCAAGCATTGACACAACCTGCACCATCTGGGGACTAGAGACCGGGCAAGTGCTGGGACGAGTGAATCTCGTGTCTGGTCATGTGAAGACCCAGCTAATTGCCCATGACAAAGAGGTAATGGTGTTTTCCCTTCTCTTCGTTTTTCATAGGTTCTGTCCCTGCAGGCAAGAGGTCATACTGTTCTCTCACTGTTTTGTAGGTTATGTATGTAGATTGTAATCTTGGTATATGTCTAGTCTACGTTGAAAATCATAATTGTTAAAACAGAAAACAACACTTAAAATTAAATGCACTTTTCAAAAACATGTTTTATTTATTACTATTATTATGAAGGGAAAGTGTGTATGTGCAGGCCCCTGCGTACCACGGTGCACGTGTTTGCTTCTGAGGAGTGAGGAGGAGTGAGCACAGGTCTTCAGGCTGGCACGGCACGTATTCTTACCATGTGGGACTCCAGAGGCAGAGGCAGGTGGATCGCTGTGAGTTCGAGGTCAGCCTGGTCTGCAAAGTGTCCAGGACAGGCAAGGCTACACAGAGAAACCATGTCTCGAAAAACCAAAAACCAAAAACAACAACAAAAAATTCAAACTAAAACAAGAAAGAAGATGCCTTAAGTTCATCGACAGAGTGTCGAGGCAGCCTCTGCAGAGGAGTGTCAGTGGCCTCTGCAGAGTGTCAGTGGCCTCTGCAGAGTGTTGAGGTGGCCTCTGCAGAGGAGTGTCGAGGTGGCCTCTGCAGAGTGTCGAGGTGGCCTCTGCAGAGTGTCAGTGGCCTCTGCAGAGGAGTGTCGAGGTGGCCTCTGCAGAGTGTTGAGGTGGCCTCTGCAGGTTCCAGCTACTTATTTAGTTCCACAAACATACAAACAGCCAGAACACTCATACAGATAAAATAAAAATCTAAAAGTTAAAAAAACAGTATGTTCTGTGCACACTCTGGATACTAAGGGACAGACACTGCTCATAGATGCCCATCTATTATTGATCAACATGCTAACCCCTTTTGCTCTAACCATAAAGAAATACTAATGTATAAGATTGAGTGATTCAAAAGGGCAGGTATAGTGATACATGCCCTCTTGAAAAAAACAAAACAAAAACAAAGCTGGGCATGGTGGCGCCCGCCTTTAATCCCATCACTCAGGAGGCAGAGGAGGGTGGGTCGCTGTGAGTTCGAGGCTAACCTGTCTACAAAGCGAGTCCAAGGCTACACAGAGAACCCCTACCCCACCCCCCAAAATCAACCCACAAACCCAAAAATTGTTTTCCTTTTTTTTTTTTTTAAATTTTTCAGGACAGGGTTTCTCGTATATCCTTGGCTATCCTGGACTCGCTTTGTAGACCAGGCTGGCCTCGAACTCACATTGATCCGCCTGCCTCGTCCTCCCAAGTGCTGGGATTAAAGACGTGCGCCACCACACCCGGCCCTGTTTTCCCTTTTTCTTACACATGGATATTAGGTCTAGGTTCTCCAGCTGAACCAGCTTACTAGACCCATGTGCTGTTCATTATGAATCTGCAGCTGATTGACTATAAGTGAAACCACTAACACCCAGAAAATACATGCCTTGGAACACAGTGTCCTTGTTCAGGCTGGTGTATGCTCTGCTGGTCAGCGAGGTGTGTGGTTTTTGTTTGTCACAGGGCTCTAAGGGGAAGAGTAGAAAGCAGGGCGTGGGAAGAAGTCAGCCAGCGTCTGTGCTAGAATGATCTTTGTTCTCTGAGCAGCCACTGACTTACCTGCTTTTGCATCATGTGTTGGGGTCAGAGGAACCGGAAATTCAGCTCTGAATCTGAAGCTTCTTACCAACAGGTCTATGATATTGCATTCAGCCGAGCCGGAGGTGGCAGGGACATGTTTGCCTCTGTGGGTGCTGATGGCTCTGTGAGGATGTTTGACCTCCGCCATCTGGAACACAGCACCATCATTTATGAGGACCCACAGCATCACCCACTGCTTCGCCTCTGCTGGAACAAGCAGGACCCTAACTACCTGGCCACCATGGCCATGGATGGGATGGAGGTGAGCCCCGTGGGCCCTGTTCTTGACTGCAGTCTGCCTAGGGTGTTTACAAGAGTTGCCCAAGGTCTCCTTCAAATGCCTGGAGATAAGTTTGTTGTCAAGAGTTAAGAGGGAATCAGAGTGAGTAGTGATCCAGGAGGCTGCTAATCATCTGTCATACACAGAACAGCCCCCAACAGTATCATCTACCTAAGTGCCAGTAGAGCCTAGATTGAGGAGCCCCGATCAACAAAAAGGACTGCTAGAACCTTCTCCCACTTCTTTGGTGAAACAGAGTCTCTGTAGCCCAGTCTAGCTTGGAACTTACTGTGTATCCAGAGTAGCCACAGACTCGCTGCATTTGTGCTGCCTTCTCTGTTATGGGACTCCAGGTGAGAGAGGTATGGGAGAATGGGGAAATAGAAGGACCCAGAAGGTCCTGGAACCCTACCAGAAGACCATAAAGGCTGGTGGATCTGGACCCGGGGAGGGGCCCGCTCAAACTGTTGTACCAGCCAAGGACAATGCATGCGGTAAACCCAGACCCCCTATTCAGATCTAGGCAATGGACAGCACATTCTCCATGGTTGTGAGGAGAGTGGGGACTGCCGCTGACATGAACTCTGGTGCCCCCTATTTGACCACTTCCCCTTGGTGGGGAAGCACTCAGAGGAAGGGTAAGCAGGCTATCTGGATAAGACCTGATAGGCTGAGATGGTATGATGGTGGAGGAGGTCTCCTTCTGTCACAGGCCTAGGGGAGGGGAATAGGGTGAGAGGGAGGGAGGAGGGAACAGGAAGATACACGTGAGGGGATAACAACCAGGATGTAATCTGAATAAATTATTTTTTAAAAAAATTTCTGATATAGTGGGGATGTAGTTTAGTGGCAGAGTATCTATCTAGCATGCTCAAGGCCCAGAGTTCTATCCCCAATACAAAACACACAAACACACACACACACACACACACACACACACACACACACACCTCTCAAACAAAAAACAAACTTTTTCTGGGTATGATAGTGCACACTTTCAATCCTAGAACTTGGGATGCAGAGGCAGGAGGATCTCTGTGAGTTTGAGGCCAGCCTGGTCTACAGGGTGAGTACAGAACAGCCAAGAGCTACATAGAGAAACCCTGTCTCAAAAATATAAATAAATCACTGGCTTTCTAAGACACGTGGAAGAGTGGTGGTGGATCTGTAGCCTGGGACTCTGCAGTAGCACAGCATCACCATGGCTCTTGAGGTTCTTCAGGCTTGCTCCTGTCCTTTGGTCAGCAGGCTCTGTTTGCAGAGAAAAAGGGCTGTTTAATAAGGAAGCCGATCCTCTACAGAAACTTAAGAGTATAAGTCAAAGTGACAGGCATTGGGATGACTTGCTGTATTGGCCCAGAGTATCCGCAAGAGCCTTTTACGCTAACCAAATGTGTGCTTATGTTTCCTGGCTTCAGATGTGAAGATCCCAAATTTGAAGTCATCAAAAAAACTTTAGTCCTGAAGAAATGATATAAAATCCATCTGGTAATTTATTAGTTGTACAACTAATTCAAAAAATTCAAACAAACATTTAACAATAAAGAAAAAAGGGTAAAGGGCTGGAGAGATGGCTCAGCAGTTGGGGGCACTGACTGCTCTTGCAGAGGACCCGGTTCAATTCCCAGTACCCGCATGGCAGCTCACAACTGTCTGTAACTCCAAAATCTGACACCCGGAGCCATGCAGTGCACATAAAATAAAAATAAATAGATTTAAAAAGAAGAAAGAAAGAAAGAAAAAAGGGTAAGACAAGTAGTATGTATCTAAATGACGACAATTTAAACCGAGTCAGTTACTGGGACTCAGCCTCCCACTTGGTGTTGTAGGCAGACTCCAGCTGTTGTAAGCAGATAGACAGAAGCTCTGTGGTCTGCTAGTTTTTACAAGAGGGGTGGAGTTTTGGTTAAGAAGATGCAGTGGTTAGTGTTGGTTTGGGTGAGGCTCGTGCCTCAGACTTTTTACTGCTTCTGGATTCTGCTTTGGTAAGGTGCATTCTGCCTAGCTATGGTGCATAGACTTTTCATAGGCACTTGCCAAAGCTTACCAAAGGTGCTGTGGATCATCCAGACTCACGGTGCCTCTTCCTGCTTTCTCTTCTCCATTGGTCTTTTTTTTTTTTTTTTTTTAATTATACAGTAGTCTCCAGGCCAGAAGAGGGTACCAGATCTCATTATAGATGGTTATGAGTTTGCTGGGAATTGAACTCAGGACCTTTGGAAGAACAGCCAGTGCTCTTAACCTCTGAGCCATTTCTACAATCCTCTTCTCTATTAGTCTTAAGGCCCATGTTTTCGTCACAGAGAATACACTGCCTGTGTTTGCTTATTGTTTTTTTCCTCCATCAGGAAATCCTATCTTTAATATTTTCAAATCCACAAGTGAAAAAATAATGCTTACAATTGTGTGTGATAGTATTTTTTGGTTTGGTTTTCCTGCTGCACTCTTTAATTATTGGGCCTTTTTCTTGCATTTATGCAGGTGGTGATTCTGGATGTCCGGGTTCCCTGCACACCTGTCGCCAGGCTGAACAACCACCGAGCATGTGTCAATGGCATTGCTTGGGCCCCACATTCGTCCTGCCACATCTGCACCGCAGGTAACTATGGTGGGAGGACATGCCAGGGGAGTCCAGTTCCCATTCTTGGCCTCTAGGAGCGCGGTCCTTAACTGTTTCCAACGACAGTTTTGAGAGGTCTGTGGGACTGAAGCAGTCCACATTCCAGATGATTTTGTACATTCAGTGGGCTCCCTCATTGACTAATGATGCTGTGTGTCAGACATAGTCCTATAGGTCAATATACACATAGTTCCCAGAAATCTGGGTTCTTTTGTTTTTTTGTTTTTGGTTTTGTTTTGTTTTGTTTTTTTGGTTTTTCGAGCCAGGGTCTCTCTGTGTAGCCTTGGCTGTCCTGGACTTGCTTGTAGACCAGGCTGGCCTCTAACTCATAGCAATCTGCCTGCCTCTGCCTCCAAAGTGCTGAGATTAAAGGCGTGCGCCACCATGCCCTGGCTCGAAGTCTGGTTCTTACAGGGGACTCAGGTATAGGAAGAAGCACCCATCTTGGCTGTAGCAGGGTCTTTGGCACTACCAGGAATCTTCCCTTGGGCCTTGGCCTTTGTGTGTCACACAGTCTTACCTAGTCAGCACTTTGACTTACAGTTCTCACTTTATGATTTCCCCCAAAGAGGGCGCCTTTTTGCTTTTTTTTTTTTTTTTTTCCTTCTTGAGACAAGGTTTCTCTGTGCATGCAGCCTTGGCTGTCCTGGACTAGCTTTGTGGACCAGGCTGGCCTCGAACTCACAGGGATCCACCTGCCTCTGCCTCCCAAGTGCTGGGATTAAAGGTGTGTGCCACCACCACCCTGGCTGAAGCTCCAATTTGCAGCAGTCCACCTGCCTCTGCCTCGTGAGTGCTGGGGTTGGCAGCCATGTGCCACCACACCCAGCAGAACACTTTATTTGATTCGGTTTGTTGTTAATTTTCTAATGGTGCTGCCCATTGGACCTAGCATTCTGAACATGGTCAGTGGCTGCTCTACCACTTAGCTATGCCCCCAGCACCTGTTGCTGGGATTACAGGCATAGATGGATGTTTTTTAGTGCATGTCTGTGTATCACTTTATGTCAGTCATCTCTATAACTCATTGACGTGTAAATGTACATAAAATTGGAAACAGTCATCAGAGAAGCATCTTAATCCGCTTAAGTATTTTTAGTGGCTGAACGTGACATCTTATTTTGGGATTATTATATTCCATGTCCTCTCCTGATTCCTGACTCTTAGTGTCCTGATCTAATTCTCTAACCCTGGTGCAGTGAATGGAGCTTAAGGGCACCTGGGATGCAGGGTGAGGATCTAGATTTGGGCCCTGACTCTGCCACTCACTGGCTACGTGGCATCAAGGAACAAGTCTAGTGACATTGTTAGGTCTTGGTTTCCTTGTTTCTAAACTAAAACCCCTCTCACAAAGTTTTAGTGAGCAAATGTTTTGCAAATTGTGACTGACCCTCCAAATGCAGGATTGTTACCCCTTTGCTTCAACTACAGTGATTTTGCTTTTTCCGTAGCGGATGACCATCAGGCTCTCATCTGGGACATCCAGCAGATGCCGCGTGCCATCGAGGACCCTATCCTGGCCTACACAGCCGAAGGGGAGATCAACAATGTGCAGTGGGCCTCCACGCAGCCCGACTGGATAGCCATCTGCTACAACAACTGCCTAGAGATTCTCCGCGTGTAGTGCTGGGCGCCCCTCCCACCAAGCAGGGGCTTGTGTGTCTCAGCCTCCGCTCCTTCCCTCCCCACGTAAGAAGAACGTGTTTCCAGTGGCCAGTGTGTCTGTTGTTGCTTTACACCCATGGTGTCTAGAAGCTGCTGTAGGAGTCCAGGCCAGTTCCCCCTTGCTGTCTGTGCTGGACCGTGCTGTGTGGTGCCACCGCAGCCCAGGGCTGGGTTTTAAGATTTTCACTCCTTTCCTCTTCTTTGCTTCTTCAATTAAACATTTCTGTGTATTTGTTTGTCAGCTGTTGTGTTCATGAACAGTACAAGCACTGGCTCTGTCTGTGTCTCTCTGCCCCCGATGTCTGTCTGTTTACTGCCCAAGGCAGTAGTCCATGTCTTTCCCCATCCGTGTCCGTGCTAGCACTTAAGTGGGAACAAATGCCAGCTTCACATCGTCTTTCCTCCTGCTATCAGTGTCTTTAACAAACCTCAACTTTGTATATTTTTATCTATCAGGCTAATTTTTTTATGAAAAGAATTTAGTCTTGTGGTTTCTTGGTTTCACAGTTCTCCCTCTTGCTCCTTCCTCTCTTCCCTCAGTGCCTGCAGTGGGTACTGGACCCCTAGACCCCAAGAGCAGTTTGCCTTCCTGAGTCACTGCCTCGTGGCACACCCCGACCGGGAGCTCACAACTGCGCTGGTGCTCTAAGTGTGCTGACTCACCAACCGTTCTCAGCCTGGGGCTCCTGAGGGCCCACACAGGCCAGGACAGAGAGGAGGCCTTCTTTCCCCTCACGTTCCTCTCTCTGGCTTCACTAATGAGCACCTGGGGGAGCTGAGATAAGCAGTTGAGTCGGGGCCAGGCTGAGGGAGGATTGTTTCACGAAAGCTGAACTCACATTGTGTTGCCAGTACCTGGTTTCAGAATCTATTTTTCCATTTTAGAACTTGAACGATAGGCAAGAAAGATCTCTAAGCTAAGCTTCGGTGTTTCTGTTTGTTGCGTTTCCCTGCCTGGTGGGATATTGGCCCATCTTTGGGTTAAATGCTCTGAATGAGAGACTTCCTGAGAGGTGCTGTCTCTGCTTGACCCTGAGCCGGATGTTTAGACTGAGATAGATAAGCAGTTCTCATAAAGGGTGGGCTAATCAGCTGTGCTGATCCCAGGGTCAGCCGTCTAAGATTCTCCACACTGGTGGTACTGGCCCTCCCCTCAGTTTAGGTTCTGAGCAGTATTGGACTTTGTAGGCTGCAGTTGGCCATGCTGACTTACAGGCCTCAGGGGTCTGTTTCCGTTACATGAATGAGGTCCACGGATGGGACTTGGTATGGTCCTGGCTTTTGATGAGTCCCTGGCAGAATCTGGAGCATGGTCTGGGGAGAGTGTGCCTGCTCATGTGCTGCTGAGCTGCCCGCAGGCACCTTAGAGTCTCTGACAGGAGGGGGATAGCTGAAAGCTGACGGCTTTGTGCACTCAAGCTGCCATTGCTGGAGAAGTAAATGTTGGCTCATTCTCTGTGCACATGGACTCTCCGGCTGAGTCTCTGCTAGCTTCCTATGGCTGATGTAGTATGCCAAGAGCCTTAGATTGCTTCACTACGTAGGGGATTGTCCCACAGGAAAGGCATTTTCAGTCAGGGTGTTTCCCCTATGGCTTCCTGATTTGTCCTTCTGGTTTCTGGTCTCTGGCTGGCCATCCTGCACTAACATGTGGTTTACCCTGTATCATTTACAGATACAGAGTACAATTTGTGCTTACCTCCGCTTTTAGTGGTGTTTGCTAACTAGGTACAGGTTCCTCAGGGGTATCAGGCTTGCTGATGGTTGCCGCTGTAGGAGCCCTCAGTGTTCCTGGGCTGTGTCTACAGTGGAAGTCAGTGGCATCAGGGCTTGCTGCGGAGCACCTCTGCTCTGGATGAACTTAAACTTGGGCTGAATGATGAGATTTGTCAACTGGAACTTGAAAGAAAAGTTTTAAAAAGTTAGCAGCAGTCAGTAGACCGGATTTGTGTGAGGGAGCTATGTGCTTTGGAAATGAACCACTTGTGATGATTGTCCCCTTGCTCTGTGGACGCTTGTCATCCTTCCTCAGTTTCCTTCTCTGCCTGCCACCTGGTGAGACTCTTGCGGGTCTCCGTTTTTAAATACGCGTGCGCCCCCAGTTGCAGAGGTGCTGATGTTTGAAGTGCCAGCTTGTAACATGTACAGGTGGCCCCTGTAGTTGAGGACAAGTTTCTGTAGCTGTGAGATGCAGAAAGTCGCCTAGTCTGCCCTCCTCCCAGAAGCACAGGTCTGTTAAAAGTTTCAACAGCCAGTCTGTTCAAATTTGCCAATTCTTAGACCGACAGCGAGGTGGGTGGGACTCTAGAACTCCTGTCCTCCAGTGGCTGCAGTGTTTGACTTGGCCTTGGCAGGCTAAGCCAGAGCTCTGGCTGTGCTCTCTGTGCTGTAGGGAGGGAGCATGCTCAGTCAGACTAGCCGAGAGCTGAACTGGTGACTGGGCCTGAGGCTCCCATGGGTTTGAGCTTTTTTCCACAGGACATTCGATATCTCTCCTAGCCTTCAAGGGTAGGGCTTTGAAGAGTGATGACACATGATTACTGGGTGGTAATTTTCTATCAAAATTAGAATCAGGTCTCAGATAACTGGCTACAATTAAGGAAAAACAGGGAAAAAATCAGAATCTTACCGAGGTTTGAAACTATTATGGCTGAAATTTGATATTTTAGGGTATAGGCAGAGGAAATACTAGAGAACATAGAGGGCCTGAGGGGGGAGAAACATTCGGATTATCTGTTCATAGCTATGGAGTGAGCCTGTGCCTCAGCCTCGGTTGGCCTTTCTGCACCGTTAGTCAAGCTTCTGTATCCCTGGCTAGGGGTAGAGAAAGCCCCTTCCTGCAGCCGTGCTGCTATAGGTGATGTCCGGTGGTTACATTCTAAGTATTGGGTGTCCCGTGACAGTACATGATGATTCTGTTTGTTTGAGATGGGTTCTTGGTTGTAGACCAGGCTGTTCTTGAATGTAAGATCCTTTAATTTCAGTCTCTCTAAGTGCTGGGGTCACAGGCAGGTGCCACCGTCCCTGGCATCCGTGGTTCTTCGTGTAGATCCCCTTCTTCCTTTATCTTCCCTCCCCCTTTCATCGTTCTGTGTGTGTGTGGTGATGGGGATCACATGCAGGCCCTCGTGCGCTAGGCGAGCGTTCTGTGTGTGTGGTGATGACCTGCACCCTCCAGCCCCTTCTCTTTTGTTTTCTTCTTTTTCTATTATGTTTTTGCTGTAGAATGTTCTCCCTGATGCTTCCTGGGCCCTAGATTCCTAGGCTGTAAGGACATGTAGGACTCTGGGGTTTACAAAACATGGCTGGGCGTTCAAAACTGCCCCCTTCTTTCCCCATTGTATAAATGTGGCTGCTCCTTTGATAACTGGCTTAGGATAGAGAGTGCTGTTGCAGTGGAGAACTCAAAACACGGCGTTTCCTTGAGAGCCTGCACTCAGGATGAGGAAGGTGGGCACGACTGGCATTTCTAAGAGGAGAGCTGACCTCAGCAAAGTCACCATGAGCCCTGAGCCAGGCTTTCCCAAAGTTGTCCCCTCTGCTCTGGTGAGGCAGCAGCAGAGTGTCTCGTGTCTCGGAGCTTGTTCACCTTGAGTCATCCACACTCTCTTTCTCCCATACTGTCATTGTCAAGAATTGGCATTACAGAATGAGCAGGTCTTCTTGGGCTGCTGTCTGGATGCCACTTTTTAAGTGGAAACATGCAGATGCGTTCTCTAAGAGGCTTGAACTCAGGTGTCAGCCAGAAGCAGTAAGCTAAGGGAAGCCTGGACTCCAGAAGACAGATGGTGACATTCTGCCACAGCTGGAAAGGGCACAAGCACCCAACTCTGGGATAATTCAGTGGTGCCAAACTGTGCTATCTACTATTTGAAGGAGATGTTGTCACCTTGGGCTGGTTGTGATGTACAATGTTATGAAAATTGTTGACCTGAAGCTTTGAATTGCTTTAGTCACTTGCTTTGGTCCCGTGTATTTTATGATCCCGTTGTCAGTGACTTTGCCTTGCCCACCCTGAGTGTGAATTATAGCATGATTGTATAAACCTCTATGTAGAAAATGGAGATTTCTTGTTCTTCAAAATGTTAAGCTCTAACTGATCCATTTCTGTGCCCTTTAGTCTCCTGTGTGTGGATTTACTTTCTTATATATTTAAACTTTCCTTCTGTTCTAAAGCTTTTGTGACATCCCTTGTTCAGGGGGAGAGGAAGCTGCCCCTTTGCAGAACTGTACTGTAACCATTTCTCCTTTATAAATATTATTTTCACAGGGCTGATTGTACACAGGGCTTGTAATAAAATATTAACACTGTGCTGTGAACGAGCTGCGGTTTCTCCACTGGAGGCGACTTCAAAAGCACCTGAGGGTGGAGTGCTCCTTCTGTGATGTGACTTCTCCCTTCGTACATTCAGTCTAACCTCACAGTTTCGTTCTGTTTCAGCCTCCTGTATAAGAAGTACCGTATTTTCTGCCCATCTTACTTTGTAATAAAACTTGAACATGTATAGATTGAATTTCTTCTTGTGATGAATTCAGTTCTTCCCAGTTTGTTCCTGTGGTCATGTTTAAAGGTATTGTTGGGTGTTAGGCTGCACCCCAGTTCAGCACAGTATTCTGATGGCCCAGCTTGTTACCGTGTATCTCCCGTTTGTTCACTCACACCTTAGTCACTTAAGAAAACAAGGACATTATATCTCTTGTCTGTTCACTCACATCTTAGTCAATTAAAACATGGAGACCTATATCATGCCAAGGACCATGTTCCTCAGATTACTTACACTTTGCTAGAGGGACCCACGCACTTGTGTTCTGTAGTAATGGAGCTGTGTTCAGGAACCCTGAGGCTACTCCTGTCTGGGTAAGAGCCAGAGTGGGTCAGGAAGATGAGAGCTATCTGATTGGAGTTTTGTAGATTTGAGTAGAAGTTGTCTGGGAGTAGGAATTGCCACCTAAGGCAAAGAGAACAGTCACATGCAGAATTTACAGAGAGAGGGTTTCTCTGAGTAATAGCCCTGGCTGTCCTGGACTCAGTTTGTAGACCAGGCTGGCCTTGAACTCACAGCGATCTGCCTTCCTCTTCCTCGCCAAGTGCTGGGATTAAAGGTGTGCACCACCATGGCTGGCTATTCATATGCAAACTTACTTAAACAAGAAAGTATGGTCATAGTCAGAGAATTGCAAGTCAGTGGACACATGTGAAGAACGGCTGGAAGTGTGTCTGGAGAGGAGGGCAGCAGCGAGACCAGAGGGAGTCTTGTGCTTTAGAAAGTTCTGGATCTTGACTCGAGTGAGACTTTGAAAAACGCAGAGGCTAATCAAGATCTGACTTGCTTTTTATTTATTTTTCTTGAGGCAGGGTATCTGTTATCTGGGCTAGCCTTGAACTTACTGTGTAGCCAAGGATGACCTAGAGTTTTCATACGCTCTTGCCTTGGAATAACATACGGGCACACTACCATGGGATGGTGGTTTGCGGCGTGCTAGAGGATCAATCCCAGGGACTTGTACATGGCAGGTCGTGCTAGAGGATCAATCCCAGGGACTTGTACATGGCAGGTCATGCTGGAGGATCAGTCCCAGGGACTTGTACATGGCAGGTCGTGCTGGAGGGTCAGTCCCGGGGACTTGTACATGGCAGGTCGTGCTGGAGGGTCAGTCCCGGGGACTTGTACATGGCAGGTCGTGCTGGAGGGTCAGTCCCGGGGACTTGTACATGGCAGGTCGTGCTGGAGGGTCAGTCCCGGGGACTTGTACATGGCAGGTCGTGCTGGAGGGTCAGTCCCGGGGACTTGTACATGGCAGGTCGTGCTGGAGGGTCAGTCCCGGGGACTTGTACATGACAGGTCGTGCTGGAGGATCAGTCCCGGGGACTTGTACATGGCAGGTCATGCTGGAGGGTCAGTCCCAGGGACTTGTACATGGCAGGTCATTTTGGAGCTCTCTAAAGAGAAAGACCCTGATAGCATGAATACGATGAAAAGAGATCAATTAACCTTGCTCGAATGATCGGGGCTGGGTAGCCTGGTAGCAGCCATCTTCGTGCTAGAGGGGCTTGAAAGGCCAGTGACACCTCAGGTCACAAAGCTGCCAGCCTCAGCAGTTCTAGTCTGGCACTGGAGAGCCGCTTCTCTTAGGGCAGGTAGCAGCAACAGCATAGTAGATACACTTACTAGCCAGGGGAGGAGGACAGCAGGCAAAGCAGCACTACTCCAATCCCCAACATCCAGGCCTCTTTGTATTGGGGCTTCCTGGAAGAAGGTGCCATCCACGCTGGGAGGACTTTCCTCTCTAGATTAACCTTTCCTAGAAATGCCCTCACAGAAGCATGTCTGTTAGATGATTCCAGACCAAATCAAATCGGTAACCATCACAGTAAGCAAGCACTCTACCAAGCTGAACTGTTTCCCCAGCACCCCATCCCTTTTTTGGAGACAAGGTCTTGCTATATACCCCTGTCTGGGTCTGGTACTTAGTATATAGCCTAGGCTGACCTTGAACTGTGTCCGCCTTTGTGGCTACGTTGGGTACCATTATGCTTGGCTTGCATATGAGAAAGACAGGCAGCAAGGAAAGCTTGTTTTTGCTTTTGCCTTTGAGACAGGGTCTCATGTAGCCCAGGTTGGCCTGGAACTGACTGTGTAGCCCAGACCAGCCTCAGGGTTGTGGTAATCCTCCTACGTCAGGCTCCCAAGTGTTTGGAGAGTGCTATGCTAGGAGAGTGCTACCACCACCACCCAGCTAGGTTTTCTTAATCACATGTGTGTGCAACTTGTGGCAGTCAGTTCTCTCCTTTCATCATGTGTGTCCTGTGTAGTGGGTTCTAACTCAGATTGTCACACTTTTAAATCCCAGCACGCAGGGAGGCAGAGACAGGCAGATCTTTGAGAGGCAAGCCAAGGCTACACAAAGAAGCCCTAGCCAGGCGTGGTGGCGCACGCCTTTAATCCCAGCACTTGGGAGGCAGAGGCTGGTGGATCGCTGTGAGTTCGAGGCCAGCCTGGTCTACAAAGTGAGTCCAGGACAGCCAAGGCTACACAGAGAGACCCTGTCTCGGGGGGGGGTGGGGGGGAAAGAAGCCCTGTCTCAACAAACAAACAAACAAACCCTCAGGTTATCAGGCTTGGGCCCAGCCTTTATCTGCTAAGACATCTTGCTGGCCTAGCACTTAACTTCTCATGTCAAAATGTTTATGTTTCCCACAGTGCTGTAATTCCTGTACTTGGCAGTTGTTTTGTTCTTAAGTAAGCTTCATTGACATATTCTACATGTAATAAAGGGCACAAATGTAAAGTGTACAATTAGTTTTATTGTATTCATGTTTTTTTAAAATATTTTTATTTATTTATTTTTTAATTTATGTGCATTGGTGTGAGGGTGTCAGATCGTGGAGTTAAAGACAGTTGTGAGCTGCCATGTGGATGCTGGGAATTGAACCTAGGACCTTTGGAAGAGCAGACGGTGCTCTTAACCACTAAGCCAACTCTCCAGCCCCTGTATTCATGTTTTATTGATTTGTTTTTGCTACTAAAGAACAGAAGCTTGGGTTGGGGGTGTAGCTCAGTTGGTAGAGTGTTTTTCATGCACAAAGCCCTAAATTCAGTCAACACTACAGGAAACTGGGTGTAGTGGTGCACACCTGTAGTCCCAGCACTTGGCAGGTGGAGGCAGACCGGAGGATCAGAAGTTCAAGGTCATCCTTCACTGCATATGGAGTTTGAGGCCAGCCTGGTCTAGAGACCCTGTCTTGAGAAACGGAAGCTATATTTCTAAGTTATATATATATATAAAAAAACCCAGTATGGCACACATCTATACACATGCACACATTTAAAAGGGGGGAAAGGTTGACTCAGCAGTCAAAAGCACTTACTGCTCCTGTAGACAGCCTGAGTTTGGGTCCCAGCACCCAAATGGCAGCTCACAACCATCTGTAACTTAAGTTCCAGAAGAACTGACACTCTCTTCTGGCTTGTTCAGGTCCTGGGCACGAATGTGGTACATATATGCAGCTATAGGCAAGACACTCATACCTCTGCAAGAACAGCAAGTGCTCTAAAAGGCTGAGCGTCTGAGTTGAGTCTTGAAGCATGATTTCACCGGAAGAACTGACCCATGTTCTTTACAATGAAGGACACTCCAGAGAAACAAAGGTGGTACAGAATTTGTACTCAAGCCTTGCTTCATGACTGCTCATGAGATATTCTGGGACTAGGAAGACAAAAGCAGAGGAGTGATGAGGTAGCGGCCGACACAATGCCCTACCGTAGAGACTTAGCAGCAGGACAGGAGCATGAGGTACAAGTAGATGAACTGTGGACACGTTTATGTGCTGTGTGCCCATGTCTCTCCTCCGTCCCGCTTGTTCAAGGCCATCGCATGTGGAAGGAAACAGAAAGGAAAGGACTTGCTCATGGTTGCCCTGGTAAACGGCAGAAATGCAGTTTGAATCCATCCAGTCTAACTTTAGAGAGCCTTCATGCCCTGCTTTTTTAATGTGCTGAGCTCTTGGGACTTAATTCCCCGCGGGGAGCTATTACAGAGGGTTTTAAGCAGCTGCCACTTTGTCTTTTCTCTATTTTTCCATAGCGTCCTTTTTCCTCTGTCAAGAGAGCAAATAGACGGGGCTGGAGAGACAGCTTAGCAGTTAAGGATATTGGCGCCTCTTCCAGAGGACCCAGGTTCAATCTCCAGCACCCAAATGCCAGCACTCAACCATCTATAGCTCCAGTTCCAGGCTGTCTTGATGTTCTCTTTGACCATTGTTGGCACCAGGCATGCAAGTAGTGCACAGAAATTAAAAATGCTTAAAATAACGTTTAAACAGAAGATGGAAGATAAAGATAGCAATTTAATTCAAAGGCTGGCCTGATCTTTTGTCCTTTCCCCAAAAGCCTGTGATTCATCTGACTTGTCCCCAATCTTGATTACAGCTGCTACTTACATCCTGACTTTATAAACTCCAGGAGTTTATGCTGTATTTTCCACTCTCCAGTATGGGTTAGCAAAACAGGCAATGCCATCCTTGTTTACAGAAATACACACACACACACACACACACACACACACACACACACACACACACACACACACACCTTCCTGGTGGGGACTCACTTTGTAGACCAGACCAGCCTCGAACTCGGAGCCTGTCTCTGTCTCCCGGAGCGCTGGGACCGCACCCAGCTTTTAGAAAGTATTAAATGACTAGGCAAATCACTTCTCTGGCTGGTTTTTTGTTCTTGTTTTGTTGTTTGTTTGTTTTAATGAAAGTTTTTGCTTTTTTTGTTTGTTTTGAGACAAGGTCCTGGTGTCAGGACTCTCGCTTCCCAAGTGCTGGCATTTAGGACTTTTTTGTTCTCCCTCTTTCTTTCTTTCTTTCTTCTTCTTCTTCTTCTTCTTCTTCTTCTTCTTCTTCTTCTTCTTCTCTCTTTTCTTTTTCTTTTTTCGGGGGGGGGGGATGTTTCAAGACAGGGTTTCTCTGTGTAGCCTTGGTTGTCCTGGACTCACTTTGTAGACCATGCTGGCCTCAAACTCACAGTGATCCACATGTCTCTGCCTCCCGAGTGCTGGGATTAAAGGCGTGTGCCACCTGCGGTTTCTTTACCTGTAAAATGAACCGGTTGAACTACATATTTCTTTTTTTCTTTTTTCTTTTTCTTTTTTTTTTCGAGACAGGGTCTCTCTGTGTAGCCTTGGCTGTCCTGGACTCACTTTGTAGACCAGGCTGGCCTCGAACTCACAGTGATCCACCTGCCTCTGCCTCCCGAGAGCATATTTCTTTTTCAACAACATAACAATTATTATTCTGAACTTGCTCAGGGTTAGGAAGGAGAATCAGTCACATGAATCTTTACTGGAGCGAAATCTGGCGTCTCCAAGCAACCGGGAGCAATTGAGGGCTGTACCACTCACTCCAGGCAGGGAAAGGTTGGAGCGAGTAGGTGAGAGGGCGGAACCGACTTTGCGGGAGCCAGGGAGGTGTTTTTGCAACGGACCAGACAAAGGAAGTGTACTTCACCATTAAGAGTCCCCATGCCCGGCGGCGGCGGCGGCTTCGGCGGGGTCACTCACGGTTGTGCCTTCAGGTGGATTTTTTGGAGACCCGCAGAAGCGATCGGAACGTCCGGACTGGCTTGTTCCGGTACCAGACTAAACAGGCTGACTTTGGCCGCTCCTCTTTGCACCTTGCAGCCCCTTGTCGAAGCAAATGATATCTTGGGCTACCGCCAGCCTGAGAGGGACGGCTGCTGCCCTATGCTTTCGTGCGCGATGCCACGGGTTCCGCGTGGATCCCTGGTGTGCCTCCCAGCACGGAAACCCCAGCCACGGTGTAGCCCTACCCAGGGCACTACATGTCAGCGCGGCGGCCAACGCAGGACACAATAAATGGTCTAAAGTCCGGCACATTAAGGGCCCCAAGGACATGGAAAGGAGTCGAATCTTCTCTAAACTCACCCTGAGCATCCGCCTGGCAGTTAAAGGTGAGAAGACCCCGACAGTCCCCACTGCTGATCGCGCAGGCCTAAGGCTTCACTCGCCTTCCCAAGAAGGACTAAGGCAGAGTATTTTCTTTGCGTTTTCCATTCGCCACCGTTGTCCTACCCATAACTCTCAGCGCGCCTACTTGCACTGCATATTCCTGCTTTCCTTTTCAAAAACCTTTCAGAGACCTGCTCTTAGAAAGATAAAAAAAATGACTCCATCCAAGTCTATAGTTAGATGGGTGCTTTATAGAAAGGAAGTGTGCCAGAAGCCGGAAACCTGGAACCAGACCAGTGACTCATTGCAATGAACATTTGCAAGGGAAGCTGTTTGAACCAAAGAGAAACCACGACACCGCAGCTTTTTGTCTTGTTTTCTTTAGGGAGGGAGGTTGCAAGGGTGGAGGATGGATCTGGAGGAATGTGAACATGAGTGGGGTTGGGGTGCGCGATGGGAAATCCACAAAGAATCAAGTTAAGAAGTTAAAAAAAAAATCAAGTAAAATGACTGAAAGCAGGGGAAAAAGAAATAAACCGTAAGAGTCAAGTCAGGGGTTGGAGAGAGAGCTCTTACTGAGGACCTGGGTTTGGTCCTGTGACAGCTAACAAACACCTGAAACTCCAGTTCCAGGGCGCACAGCGTTCTCTTCTGGCCTCCACAGGCACTGAGTTCATCATGCATGTAGGCAACCACACAGACAAGTCCGTCCTTTCTTTCTTCCTTTCTTTCTTTCTTTTTTCTTTCTTTCTTTCTTTCTTTTTTCTTTCTTTCTCTCTCTTTCTCTCTTTCTTTCTTTCTTTCTTCTCTCTCTCTTTCTTTCTCTCTTTCTTCTCTCTCTCTTTCTCTCTCTCTTTCTTTCTCTCTTTCTTTCTTTCTCTCTCTCTTTCTTTCTCTCTTTCTTTCTTTCTCTCTCTTTCTTTCTCTCTCTTTCTTTCTCTCCTTCTCTCTCTTTCTTTCTTTCTTTCTCTCTCTCTCTTTCTTTCTTTCTTTCTCTCTCTCTTTTCTTTCTTTCTTTCTTTCTTTCTTTCTTTCTTTCTTTTCCAAGCAGGGTTTCTCTGTAGGTAGCTTTGGCTGTCTCTGGAATTCACTCTGTAGACCAGGCTGGCTTTGAACTCATAGAGATCTGACTGCCTCTGCTTCTGAGCAGAGAGCTGAGATTGAAGGCCTAGGCCACCACAACCCAGTCAGAAATGCCTTTCTTGATGGAGCAAACCACACCCTCTGCAGCTGTTTGTACTACCATTGAAGGTTGTGGGAGGCACACTGAGGCAAGTCGTTTCTTGCTTCCTTTTCCCTCATCAGAGCTCCTGAGCCTTTTTCCTGGCAGGCCAGTGTGGAACCATGTGTCTCTTCAGTGATTCTCACCTTAGTGTCAGGCACTGGTAGAAGCAGAGAGAAAAGAGAAAAATCCCATGAAAAGTGTGGATCTGGAGTTAGAAAGATGTGGATTCTGCAACAAGTGGCCTAACTATTGGATTTTAATTTGATGTCAACTCAAACCCCTGCGACTCGGGCCTGAGGCTTCTCTTTGCTTTCCTTTCTAACAAACTTTTGGATTAACCAATATAGTATTTTGATCCAGGAGGGGATACTACCAAGAACATCCAGTATAGCCTCTACCCTCAGAGTGCAAGTAGGAGTCCAAGGCCATGTGAGCATCTCAGTGATTACACATTAACTAATAGAGTAAGAGCAAGGATGTTAGGATTCACCCGACTCATCTGACACAAATGGGAGTTTGCTGAAACCTAGCAACATAATTGTCCCTAAAGACAGAGTGAATTAGAAACGTCTCTTTCAGCCTGGGGATATAGTCCAGTGGTAAAGTGCAACATTTTGCATCGATGAGGCTTTGGGCTCTATCTCCTATTACCGCCTCGCTCCGCCCCCCCCCCCCCCCCCAGGAAACTTCTTTCCCAAAATAGTTCTTTTTGGGTTTTTTTTGTGTTGTTGTTGTTGTTGTTTGTTGTTGCCAGGCAGGATTTCTCTGTGTAGCCTTGGCTGTCCTGGACTCACTTTGTAAACCAGGCTGGCCTTGAACTCACAGCGATCCGCCTGCCTCTGCCTCCCGAGTGCTGGGATTAAAGGCGTGCGCCAACACACCCGGCTCCAAGTGGCTTAACTATTGAATTTGAATTTGATGTTAACTCAAACCCCTGCAACTCGGGCCTGAGGCTTCTCTTTGCTTTCCTTTCTAACAAACTTTTGGATTGAATGACAATAGTTCTTAATATTCCAGTAGAATCACTAGAGCAAGTATTTTCTGTTTGTTTGAGACAGAATCTCAACTTTTTTGTTTGGTTGGTTTTTGTTTTGTTTTTTGAGACATGGTTTCCAGGAAGTGTTCTGTAGACCAGGCTGGCCTAGAACTCATAGAGATCCACCTTCATCTGCCTCCTGAGTGCTGGGATTAAAGGTGTACGCCACCACGACAGGCCATAGTCTCACTCTTAACTGAAACTGACCCAGAATAATTCACTTTGTAGTTAGGTAGTTCAGGCTCCTGCCTAAGCCTCAGGAGTGCTGGGATTGCAAGTGTGCAGCACTATGCTTACTAGATGAAGTATGCTGCGCCCCTCCATGTGTGTGTGTGTGTGTGTGTGTGTGTGTGTATGTGTGTGTGGTCAGAGAACAACTTTTTGGAGCTGGTTCTGTCCTTGCTCTTCTGCGTACACCCCAGGGCTAGACCTCAGGCTGCTTGGCTTCTACAGTCGGCACTTTTGCCACCATTGACCTTATTTTTTATTTTTCAACTAAGGGCTTTTACTGGCCTAGAGTTCACCAAATCACCAGGCTGGCCGGCCAGGGAGTCTCAGGGTCTGCTTTTGCCTGCCTGGTTCTGGGAGTACAAACTGGTGCTGCTGTTTTCTTACATGTGGGATTAAGGGATCTAATTCAGACCCTTTTGCTTACAAGGCGAGCACTGTACACTCTGAGCTGTCTTCATTAGCTAACAGTATTCTGATGAAGAGCAGTTTCCCATTGTTTGGGGGTTGGAGAGGCTGGAAATCATCTATTTCTCCCATACTCCAACGAGCTATCTTTGATCCTTTTTTTTTTCTCCTTATCCAGAGGGAGGCCCCAATCCTGAGAACAACAGCAACCTGGCCAACATCTTAGAGGTGTGTCGCAGCAAGCATATGCCCAAGTCGACCATTGAGTCAGCACTGAAAACAGAGGTGTGTCCTCAGCTTCACAGTGTCACTGTTGGCCACAGCTCCCAGAGGGTCTCTGTGTGGAAAGCCACCACAAAGTCCTTACATTTTCAGAGGGACAGGTAGGAGCATGGTTGACACATTCAGCCCAGAGGCCTTTGGGGATTCTTTGTCCTTGGCCTTTGGTCAGAGCAGTGGTTCTCAACCTTCCTAATTCTTTGACCCTTTAATACAGCTTCTCATGTTGTGGTGACCCCCCCCCCCCAACCATAAAACTGTTTTCATTTCTACTTCATAACTGTAATTTTGTTGCTATTACGGATTGTAATATAAATATCTGTGTTTTCCGATGGTCTTAGGTAACCCTTGTGAGACAGTCATTTGACCCCCAGGGAGGTCATGACCCACAGGTTGATGCTGCTGGGTTAGGGGGACTGTGACTGGGACCAGGCTAGATAGACAGCATAGTGACCCATAGACTCACCATAGAGCTGCTTTGTCAAGCGTGGAGAAGATAGGGCAGAGAGGACAGGTGAGCCTGGGGAAAGCCCTGACGCTAAATTGGAGAAGGGTTGTTTTTCTTTTCAAATGTTTACATCTAAAGGATAAAAGCCAGTAGAGAGAGCAGTTAAAACAGTGGTGACAGTAGAAGTGGGAAGGTGCTGGGCTCCAACCGGAGCAGGTAAGGATCTGAAGAGTTAATAATTATCTTTTGTAGCCGGGCGTGGTGGCGCACGCCTTTAATCCCAGCACTCGGGAGGCAGAGGCAGGCGGATCGCTGTGAGTTCGAGGCCAGCCTAGTCTACAAAGTGAGTCCAGGACAGCCAAGGCTACACAGAGAGACCCTGTCTCGAAAAACCAAAAAAAAAAAAAAAAAAAAAAAAAAAAAAAATAATAATAATAATAATTATCTTTTGTTTTGAAACAGGGTCTTTTTTGGTTCGTTAGTTTTTCAAGACAGGGTTTCTCTGTATAGCCTTGGCTGTCCTGGAACTCTGTAGACCAAGCTGGCTTCAAACTCACATAGATCCGCCTGCCTCTGCCTCCTGAGTGCTGGGATTATAGGAGTACACCACCATGCCTAGCTGAAACAGGGTCTTTTTGTGTGGCCCAGGCTAGGATGGAACTCACGATCCTCCTGCCTCAGCCTCACAAAGTGTGAGCCTATGGAGGCGTTCCATCACTCTCCAGAGAAACTGTAGCAGCTGGCAGTTCTTGCGTGCTCACTCCAGGCTAAGTCCTCTAATAAAAACTCTGTGTGCAAGGTCTCAGCGACGCCTCAAGGTGACCTAAAATGGAAACTATGGCACAGAGAAGTTTGGTCACTTGCTTTAAGTTACGCAGAAAATGACAGACCCAAATCCAAGAAGCCGGACCCCAGAGCTCAGCAGGGAGCTTGATTTTTATATGGGAAAGTGGATGGGAAAGTCATCGGTTGAAAGCCCTCAGGAAGGTACAGGCCAAGGAATTTAGAAAGAGTAGGGGCTTGGGCAGGGGATAAAGGTCTAGGGAGTCCAGAGGACATTGCTAACTAGTTGGGGAGTGCTTGAACTTACCTACAGTGCTGAATTCAGGGCTCCCAGGACAAGTTCTACATGTGTGATGCTTCTAGCAGCGCTCGGCAGCCCAGGGCTAGGGGCATTGAGAATCCCTAGGTAGGTTCCACATGGAACGGAATACAGGAAGGTGAATGAAGATAGGAGAGACTGTGCGGTGGAAGCTGAGCTGCTCAGGAGCCAGGCGCACATTCCCTTTAGGGGGGCTAGTGAGTCCCCTGAACCCAGGGGTTGATAGCAGCGGCCTCCCCTCAGGAGACAGAGGCAGCAGTATAGACTCGAGAGCCCAGGCTCATGTCTTGAGAGGTCATACAAGGAGCCACATTTTAGTGTCTTTGGTTTGGTGCTGGCAGGATGGGCACTGGGACATTAATTAGGAAACAGGACAATGCATTCTTTTTTTTTTTTTTTTAATTGCAGAAAACCAAAGGTATTTACTTGCTGTACGAGGGTCGAGGCCCTGGTGGCGCTTCTCTGCTCATTGAGGCGTTATCAAACAGTGGCCCCAAGTGCCATTTAGAGATTAAATACATCATGAACAAGAACGGGTAAGTGTGTGTGTGTGTGTGTGTGGAGAAGGGGGAAGAAGGGGACAGGACCAGTACGTTCCAGTTTTATGCACTGCAAATGGCCGTTGGTCCTCAGCAGTATCTCAGGTTCTAAGCATCCTTCTTCCTTAGTAGTATCCAGTGTAATAACTGATTTTTCCTTAATGTCTAATGAACGAGATAGGATCCCAGAGATGTAGTCATTGGGTTTAGATGAGATATTTTCCCCATACTCCATCTGTATCCAAACAGCTCTTGCTGCCCTGGAACTTGCTTTGTAGTCCAGGCTGGCCTCAAACTCATGGATCCTGCTGGGGGAAAAGGCGTGCGCCACCACCGCCCGGCTTCAGGACAGGAATTTTTATGGGACAGGAAACAATGAGTAATGTTGTATCCTGTGGACTCCAATGAGGGCAGAAAATAGGAGGTGGGTGTTCTTGGATGGTTGACTTGGCTAGCATCAGGTGCATTTCTTCATGAGGAGAGTTGCTGGTGTCTCTGGGTACTCCAGGGCCTTAATGGTTAAAGACAATTGTAAAGATAGATGTATGTATGTATGTATGTATGTATGTATGTATGTATGTATATAGTACTCTGCCCAGATGTGTGCCTGCACTCGAGAAGAGGGCACCAGATCTCATTGTAGATGGTTGTGAGCCACCATATGGTTGCTGGGAATTGAACTGAGGACCTCTGGAAGAACAGACAGTGCTCTTAACCTCTGAGCCATCTCTCCAGCCCTAAGGGACAGTTGTAGAACGCAGCACTTTGTGGAGACCGAGCTTCTAAAGCATCCATGCATTCGTGCCTGTTCCCTTTCCTGTCAGGGGAATGATGGCTGAAGGAGCACGGCATTTTTTTGACAAAAAAGGAGTGGTTGTGGTTGGAGCAGAGGATAGACAGAAGAAAGCGGTAAACCTAGAGCGTGCCCTGGAACTGGCAATCGAAGCGGGAGCTGAGGATGTGACAGAAGCTGAAGACGAAGAAGAAAAGAGCCTTTTCAAAGTGAGTGTGGGGGCCAGGGAGCTGTAAAGCACTTGCTTCTAAGCTGACACCCTTCAGCCTTTGTGTTGGATGGGCTTCCTAGGCATCCCTGACAGACGCCTTAAGCTTGCTTCTCTGATCTTCTTCCTTCCTTTGTGTCAGGATACAGGTAAAGCAAAGAATTTACAAATCGCACAGTGTTATCGTGTGAATATTGGAGGACAGGGCCTAATCTTGTGAGTTGGTAAGAAGCATTCTGAGCATTGGAAACTATGAACTTAAGGCCAATGATAATGTAGTACAGGTTACCCCATTCAGGAGTTTTCAAAGTTTGGTCTGGCTTTGTGGCATTGCTTCCTGGCTTCTCACCTCCTGACTTTGTTTTATCCTTAGTTTATTTGTGATGCTTCTTCACTGCATCAAGTGAGGAAAAAGCTGGACGCCCTGGGCCTGTGCTCCATGTCCTGCTCACTGGAGTTCATCCCCCACTCAAAGGTGCAGCTGGCTGACCCTGACCTGGAGCAGGCCGTTCACCTCATCCAGGCTCTCAACAACCACGAGGATGTGATTCACGTTTATGACAATATTGAGTAAGCAGATGTGTCTCCAGGCTCTTTCCTCAGCCAGCACAAGCTTCTGCAGCAACCTGGGAGAGCGAAACAGGCCTACAGGAGTCTATTGGAGACCTGATGCAGTGGCTTATAGCCTTAAGAAAAAGGGGCACGGGCCAGGCGATGGTGACGCGCGGCTTTAATCCCAGCACTCGGGAGGCAGAGGCAGGCGGATTGCTGTGAGTTCCAGGCCAGCCTGGTCTACAGAGTAAGTTCCAGGCAAGCCAAGGGTACACAGAGAAACCTTATCCAGAAAAACAAACAAACAAAGCAAGCAAACAAACAAAAAGACTACATTAAAAAAAAAAAAAGAAAAAGGAACTCAGCTCTGTTGGTGTCATGGGGCCATCTGGGATACAAGGAGAAACAAGGAGATCTGACTTTGATCTCAGGTGACTCGCCCTGGTGAAGATTCTGAGTGTCCTGTGGTACTCTAGAATGGAAGTTGATCTTCAATAATAACAGTAGTGACCCTTGGATGCTGCGTGGCTGGTATGCCTCTTGAGCTGTCTTGAGTTTGTGTCCAGTTCTTGAACCTCTGGACTAACGGTCAAGCCCACATGCTTACCTCTCTAATACTGAGATTGTCTTTTCTCCTGGTCTTTCCTTTTGTAGTAGAAATGTGTTCTCTGTGGCTGAGAGCTGACCTGATGACGTAGCCTTTTCACTCACTCATGCAGCAGCTAGTATTTCTTGAGTATCTTTTGTTATAGGAATTTTGCTTTCTCCAGAGACCAGGCAGTTCAGCTGATGCTTATATCCTGTTCCAAGATGTAAGATCTCAAAGGGAAGACACAGGGATGCGCCCATGGAGCTATCCCAGGGTACCATGGCCTCTGCCCCTCATCTTTGTTCTCCTCACGTGCTTTCTGTTGTTCCTTCCTTGAGCGCTTAAGGCTTTAGTGCCATAGGAAACCCGGGTCAGGGAAAAGGGCTGCCTCAGGTCCTCCTTTGACCAAGCCCTGTGTGTTCTGATATTGATAGCAATGGACCTATCAGCAGATGGGTTGCTTTCCTGAAAGACTTATTCTAACCTAGGTTTGAGAGCTTGAGGGCCTCAGAAGGCCAGTTGTAGCTCCTTTTCTAGTGATGCTGTAACAAGAACACTGGTACCCAGAGGGGAAACAGGAAGAGTGAAGAATGGTGGGCTGAGCCAGGCCTGGCTGCATGTGCCTTCTGCTCTCAACCTAAGGAAGTTTAGAAAGTCTACGGAGTGACTGCCAGTGCTGTAGCATGTCAAGCATAACGGGTCTGGAATGGTTCTCAAATCCAGGGCATCTACCTATTCGTAAGTTGTTCAAGCCAGCTCTGAGCCCTGAAGGCCCCTTAGATAAGTAAGAGTGCAAAAGACCTAAATCTGTAAAACTAACCAACCAAACAACAGAGCATCCCAATACCATACCAAAGCTGATACGCCATGCCTCATCTCAGACATGGTGGAACACAGAGATTGTCCTCTGACCTCCACACATGTCATGGCACATGAGTACCTTCACTTACACACACAAACATACTTGCATATCATATACACCCATGTATACACATACATGCACAAAAAGATTACAATAATTTTATATATAAATTATCTCATATCTAGGGATGGAGAGATCAATTTTATTTTTTTCTTCTGATCTAGGAAATTCACATATAGATGGTATTCTCTCTCTCTCTCTCTCTCTCTCTCTCTCTCTCTCTATCACACACACACACAAATAATAAAAAATGAAAATCAATCTCTTTAAAAAACAAAAAAGCTAGCCAGGAGTGGTGGCGCACACCTGTAATCCCAGTACTTGGGAGGCAGAGGCAGGCAGATCGCTGTAAGTTCGGGGCCAGCCTGGTCTACAAAGTGACTCCAGGACAGCCAAGGCTAACACAGAGAGACCTTGTCTCAAAAAACAAAAAAGAACCGGGCGTGGTGGCGCACGCCTTTAATCCCAGCACTCAGGAGGCAGAGGCAGGTGGATCGCTGTGAGTTCAAGTCCGGCCTGGTCTACAGAGTGAGTCCAGGACAGCCAAGGATACACAAGAGAAACCCTGTCTCGGAAAACAAAAAACAAAACAAAACAAACAAACAAACAAAAACCAAAAAAGCTCTTGTCAGGCAGTGGTGGCACATGTGCCTTTAATCCCAGCACTTGGCAAGCAGAGACAGGCTGATTTCTGTGAGTTTGAGGCCAACCTGGTCTATGAAGTGAGTCCAGGACACTTAAGGCTACCCAGAGAAACTCTTTCTTGGAAAGAGTGGAAAAAACTGGAAAAAAACAAAAACCCCTCAAGTTACCTCCTACCAAACAAAGGAGAATGGGTCTAATATGGCATCTTATGTTGATAAACCTTGTTTATAAAATAACCCTGTTTTAGAAATGTTGAATATAAATTAATTCGAAGAACTGTGATCATTCCTTTTTGTTGGTTTTTGTTTTTGTTTTCAGACAGCCTTGACTGTCATGGACTCGCTTTGTAGACCAGGCTTGTCTGGACTGTGATTATTTCTAATGTGAGAAATCTTGGCTACTCATGTGAACAGGCCTCTTCCAACCTAGAAGAGTTTGTTACACTGGACTGTTGTGAAACCAGTTTCCTTACACCAGGCCCTGCTTGCTGTACAGTACAGTAAGGCGCCTTTGAGGATGGCTCTGTACTGACCCCTGGCGGTGCCTGCCCACTCCTGCTGTTAACAAGGAAATGGAGACGTGGGCTTGAACCTTACACGACATTTCTGGATCTAATTGAGACCACAAAATACAAATAAAGATGGTCATAGCTATACAATAATATAATTAAGAACAAGATGTCACCAGGACTGTGAAGATACATATGGTAAAGGCATTGAAGAAGGGAAAAATTCAGTTTAGTGATACATTCTGTCTGATTTTCATCATTCCAAAAGTGAATTTTTGAGCAATGGCACCTGTATTTTAGAGAACACTATTTTCCTTGTTATATTTTCTTTTAAATTTCACATAGAGATCATGAAGGGGGTTTTCAGGAATCCCAGTGTAATAATGTAAGTTTGGGAAGGGGCGGGCTAAAGTATGGCCCTTCCTATTGCACAATAAAGCCCCAACATTCACTGCAAAAAAAGTTATTGAACTGAGCTCGGTAGCATATACCTTTAATCCCAGCACTCAGGGAGGCAGAGGCAGGCGGATCTCTGTGAGTTCGAGACCAGCCTGGTCTACAAAGCAAGTCCAGGACAGCCAAGGCTACACAGAGAAACCCCATCTCAAGCAAACAAGCCAAAACCAAAACCAAGTCTCATTGTATGGCCCTAGTTATATAGAACATGCTTGAACTTCTCCCTGTCCCTGCTTTGGCCATGCTGAGCACAGGCATGAGCCACCACACCTAGCTATGATGCACCTTTAAGCCAGAAAAATGGGGCTGGAATGACCTCCATTGTCATACCTTTAATGATTGCCTCAGTAATACAAAGTTACTCGCTGTCTTGAAGTCACACTAGGGTTATGTTCAAGTGTCTTTCTTGGTGAGATGGAAGTATTTGTGACAAGCCCTGCCTACAGCCCAACCTTGACTAGTCTGTGTGTATGTTAGGATCAAACCTGACCAAAGGTCTTGCTAAGCAAAGACTATAGATACCACCAGGCTGTATCTCCCACCCTGCTTTTATTATTTGAGACAGGGTATCACTAAGTTGCCCACGCTGGCCTTGAACTTGTGTTCCTACTATCTCAGCCTCCTCAGTGGATATGAAGGCCCAGACATGATCCCTAGCATCATGTAAACTGGGCATGGCACAGCATGTATATAATCTTAGCACTTGGAGGCCAGAGGGAGCAAAACAGTGTTCTTGCATACACCCACTTTCCTTTTGCAAGAGGCCCTGGTCTACTCAGAGGAGCAGTGAAAGCCCTGGCTCTGATCAACCATGGAAATATTACAATGTTGTTATGTTTTTTAAAAGTGCGTGTGTGTGTGCGTGCTTGCGTGCGTGCGTGCGTGCTCGCATGTGTTGCACTGTGCATGTCGGCCAGAAAACAACTTTCTATGTCATCTTCAGGAACTCCATCCACCTTTGAGCTAGGATGTCTTATTTGCCCTGAGTTGACAGGTTAGACTGGCTGGTGAGCGAGCTCCAGGGTCCTCTTGTCTCAGCCTCCCCAGCGCTGAGTAAGGGTAGGAGAGCATGCCACTCCGCCTGGCTTTTTTGTGTGGGTTCTGTCAATCAGACTCAGGTTCTTGTGCTCGCAAGGTGTGCACTTACTGACTGACCTTTCTCCCCAGCCCAAGTTATTTTTCTTTGAATTTTATAGTAAAGAAGACAATAGAGCTTCAAATTCCAAGAGTCTCTAACTCCTAGGTATTCTTTTGAATTTTTCTGGACTCCTTGGAGATGTTCTTTGAAAAGAGGCATCCACCTTTAATCTCAGCACGTGGGAGAGAGAGGCAGGCGGATCTCTGTAGGCTCACTTTTCTTTTCTTTTCTTCTTTTTTTAAAAAGATTTATTTATTTATTTATTTATTTATTTATTACATATACAGTGTTATGTCTGCATGTGTGCCCGCACACCAGAAGAGGGCACCAGATTTCGTTTTAGATGGTCATGAGCCACCATGTGGTTGCTGGGAATTGAACTCAGGACCGCTGGAAGAGCAGAAGGTGCTCTTATCCGCTGAGCCATCTCTCCAGCCCGGCTCACTTTTTTAAACAAATATATTTTTATTATGAACCGATTAACCAAGAGTACCTCACTTATAACCCAACTAACCTAAACAATAGGAAATGAAGATTAAAGAATACAATAATGAAACCGTAAGGATATCAGTTCCAGGGAACGATTCTCCTGGTGTTCCATTTCTGCTGGAACCTGGAGCTACCAGTATCTGGAACCTGAGCTGGACCCCGGAGCCCCGAAGCCTTCCCTCGAGCTGTTCTCTAGGAGCATCTTGAAGTGGAGTGGTGAACAGCCAAAACTATCCCCAGTCTCCAAAGCACCTCGCCTCTTGTTTTTGGCTCACATTTATACCTCCTCTCAGAATTTGTTCAAGGATGTTTTTCAGCTGGTTAATAACCAATCTCCTCCACCTGGTGGTTCGACTTCTAAGGGGATAAACATCACCTGTTCTCTCACAAGTCTTTTTCTCATCCCCCACTTGTGATCTAAACAAAACACATGCTTCTCTCTCCTTCAGATCTCTGAGTTCAAGTCCAGCCTGGTCTACAAACTGAGTTCCAAGACAGTCAGGGCTACACAGAGAAACCCTGTCTCAGAAGAAACAAGTAAAGAAAGAGTCAGTGGGTCTGGCACAAGTGAGTGCTGTGATAAATATCACACTAGTTCTAACTTCTGTGTTCAGCCATTGAATAGGTAGCACTTTTTAAATTCTTTCTTTTATCTTTTGCTTATGAAAAAGATTATTTTTATTTATTTTTAAATTTTATTTTATGGTATGTGTGTCTGTGTGTGTACAATGTGTGTGGGGGTGTGTGTGGGTGTACTGTGTGTGTGGGTGCCCATAGAGACCAGAAGAGGGCATCATACTCCCCTGGAGGAGGAATTCCAGGCAGGTGTGAGTCATGACCAGTGAGGGTGAGGGGATCAAACTCTGGTCCTCCTCAAGAGCAGCAAATACTCTTTAACTGTGAAAACACATTCCTATCCCTTCTACTTTTTTTTTTTAAGTTAGTAACTGGGAATGGTGGTGTTTACCTGTGATCTGAGCACTGGGAAGACTGAGGCAGGAGGATCCCCTGGACTACAGAACAAATTCTGGCTCTGCCAGTCTTGAACAAGAATTTAACCTCTTTTACAAGATTCTTCCTCTGTAAAGTGGAGGTGTTGGTAGTACCTGACTTACAGGGCACTTAGATGGCTCAGTGGGTGCAATGCAAAGGCAAGGGCCTGAGTCTGACACAGCAGTAAGCAACAAAAAGATCCTGCCTCAGTAAAGGTGGAAGCCACGGTCATCCTTTACTCTCTCCACAAATGCATATATACACACAAATACAAGGTAAAACACTCCTGAATTCATACACACGTGCCCCTCACCCCTACATACATACACATAATTAAAAGTAATAAAAAATAAATCTTTCAAAAAACACAATCACCCTTTGTACTTTATAATCTGGCTTTTGGTATTTGTAGAGGAAGGCTCTTTATTCTTGTTTGTGGGTGTATACTATTTTATTATATTGCTACATCATAATTTGTTTAATCATTCTCCCTATCAGTGGCTATTAGAAAAAAGGCTACAGTGAGTTTTCTTTACCTTTACTTACAAAGTACTCTTGGGGATAAATTTATACCACTGTGGGTTTATTTATTCATTCATTCATTCATTCATTCATTTATTGTTTTATTATTATGTATACAGTGCTCTGCCTGCATGTACACCTGTAGCCCAGAAGAGGGCAACAGATCTCATTATAGATGGTTGTGAGCCACATGTGGTTGCTGAGAATTGAACTCAGGACCTCTGGAAGAATAGTCAGTGCATGAGTGTGCGCGCCCTCTCTCTCCCTCCCCCCCCCCTCTCTCTCTCTTATTTTGGTTTGGTTTGGTTTGGTTTTTTCAGACAGTCTCTCTGTGTTAGCCTTCGCTGTCCTGGGCTCACTTTGTAGTTCAGGCCAGCCTCAAACTCACAGCAATCCACCTGCCTCTGCCTCCCGAGTGCTGGGATTAAAGGCATGTGCCACCATGCCCGACACAGTCAGTGCTCTTAATCTCTGAGCCATCTCTTCAGCCCCCACCAGTGTTGCTTTAAAATGAATACTATTTTTTTAAATACTATTTTTATTTAGAAGAAAATACCAATAATTTTAAAGAAATCGTGGTTGAAAGGATCTTCTATGAGATATGTGTATTATTCTTTGATGACACAATAAACTAACTGGTTCAACAGGTAATCTAAAAGGTACTCTGCTTTATTTCTGGATTTTAAAAATGTTCATAAAATCATGTGATAGGTTTGCTGGTATTTTTCTCTTGTAAACCAATCTATTGATCTCTCCCCTAAGAGAAGCCACCCATTGTTTTTATTTTTCCTTCTGTGTCCTGTTGACGCCATGTTCCTGAAAGAATGAGCATGTGCAGCTAGTATATAATCTGGCTGCCAACTAGGGACAGCGCTTTCTCAGGCCCTGGCACTGCAGGGAGGTGTGGCTCAGACATCCAGAGGCATGCAGTCATCATAAAACTAAGAGACAGCCTTTAGTAGGCGTGGCCCAGCTAGAAAGCTTCACACAGTGATAATAGAGAGGAGAGAAAGCAACCCACAAAGGGAAGATAAAAATAAATAAATAAACCAGGCGCACGCCTTTAATTTCAGCACTCAGGAGGCAGAGGCAGGCAGATCACTGTGAGTCCAAGGCCAGCCTGGTCTACAAAGCAAGTCTAGGACAGCTAAGGCTACACAGAGAAGCCTTGTCTCGAAAAACCCAAAATAAATAAATAAATAAATGTGTATTTGTGGGAATTACTTTCAACACGCACACAAGCACGCAGGCACACACTGTTATTTTGAGACAGAGTCGTGCTACGCTGTATGGTCCTGAAAAGTGGACCTTTTTCTATAGACTAGGGACTGGCCTTCAACTTGAGGCAATCGTCCTGCCTTTGTCTCCTGTGTGCTAGGATCACAGGCATGTATGTACTACCACACCCAGCAGGTATTTCAAATGCATTATTAAAGGTGGTTGCCATGACAATTGGAATGACAGCTTCTTTCTTGCGCACTTATTGCCCCCAGCCCTAGTGCTAGGGGAGCAAACCCAGGGTCTTGCACACTCTAGGTGAGCCCTTTACCACTGAGCTACACCCCCTCCCCCAAGCTTCTGTTTCTCTGCTTATTTTGCAAAATGCAGTTACATTAGAGCAGACAAAGTCCCAGGTGCCCGGGAGCGTATCAGAGGGCCGTAGCCCAGTGCGAGAGGTAGGGAGGACTTCCTCAAGGAGTGATGGAGAGTCAAGGAGGACTGACTTCTCCCCAGAAGGAATGAGAGTGGGAGCAGAAAGGGAGCACGTTCAATACAGAGAACATAGCGCACATAGGAAACGTTGAGAGGGGTTTGAGGAGCTTCCGGTGTGGCTGCAGCATGGACTCTGGGTGGGGATGGTGGGGGTGGGAAATGACAGTTTGAGGGAAAGGGATGCTGGGTCCTGTGTGTGCCTGATGTATGTATGTATGTGTACGACACACATGCATGCTGCCTGTGGAGTTGAGGTCAGGTCCAATGCCCTGGAGCTGGATCTATAAACATTGGTGAGCTGACCACTATGGGCACTGGTAACTGAACCTGCATTCCCTGCAAAAGCAGCAAGCTCTCTTCACTGCTGGCCATCTCTCCAGCTCCAGTTTAATTCATCTTAAAGCTACAGTGATGGGCTATAATGCTTATGACTAGGGTTTGCTTGGATCAGGCGTCTGATAGAAAGTCGCTGTGTAGCGTGAAGACCCTTTAAGTAAGCTAAGAACTGGGCTAGAGTAGCTAGGGTGAAAGAGGCGGATGGAGACCTGGTGTAGACTGCTGGTCGGAGAAGGAGAGTTGAGAGGAAGTTTTTTGATAACCGTCTTCCTCCGGGAACCGATGATGAACAATGGAAGAACATGATGGGCTCAGTTTGGAGCTGTAGAATTTGAGGTGCCTATGGGGTACTCAAGAGTGGTGCCTCTGGAGCTTGAAACAAAGACCTGCCTAAGCTGGAATCCTCAGCCCAGAAGGCAACTGCAGCATGGAAGTGTTTGACTTTGCTGACTGACGGACAGTGGAATTCACAAAGAAGGCATCTGAAGGAAAGCTAGAAGGCAGAAGCTGAAACTTAGCTCAGTTAGTGGAGCAGTTAAGTGATTTCACATGCCTGGCATCTAGTAAATGGCTAGTGTGTTTCTCTATTTTTCCTTTCCAGAAGAAAAAAAAAAGATTATTAAGCTAAGACACTTCAGGAAATTAGGGATTTAATCAAGTGAAAGTATGAAACTTGAATGTTTGAAGAGGCAGGTGGATCTCTGAGTTTCAAATCAGACTACCTAGCAATTCCAGGACAGCCTAGGTTACATAGACTCTGTCTCAAAAACAAAACAAACAAAAAGAAAAAAAAAGCCAGGATAAGAGAGTTAATTAAGTAATATGGAGTTGAGGGTGGGGATGAAGACAAAGAGGATTGTCCGAGACACTACTTGAGATTTAATACTCCAGGCAAGGCCACCCCCTAAGATAAGGGTTTCTAGATGACAACTGAAAATGGCATCTGAAGAAGATTTTTCTGGAATCTGAAATATGTCACTGGAAGGGAACTAACACTAATTGTGGTAGCTGGAATCTAAAGACTGGGTGTATAAATTGTTGAAACAATGGAGGTTGGTGAAGTTAATCACAATGCTCTTTTGAAATACCACACAGCCAGTACAATTGTTGTGAGACAACATTTAGTGGGACAGGAAACACTTATAAAAGTGTAAGCACATCACAAAACAATATGAAGTTATTTTTTGTAAAACGTTTTACGTCTCGGTAGGAAATAGGTAAACCTTCTCTCCAGCGTCGGGATTTTCTTTATATTTTCCTGTACTTTTCAGTTTTCTTTTAAAAGAATGTCTCGATTTTGTAATTCTAAGAGCGAAAAGTGGCGTCCAAAAGCAACTCTGGCAGAACTCAGAATGTGGGGACCCGCATTCCAACACTACCCTACCCTTCGGGGACGAGGAATCGGGACCTATGGGTGTGGCCTCGGGGGGGTCTGAGACCCAGGGGAATGAGAAAAAGCAGCGAGACCGCCCCCCAGCCTGCGTAAGCGGCCATCTGGAGCCCTGGGCTGCCCAGGGGATCGCGCAGCACAAGTGGCCTGGAAGCCGGGAGCTAAACCTTCCCCCCGCCCGTTCCGCGCCAGACGCTTCGCGCCCGCAGGGGCCGGAGACACCTCAGGACCCGGAGGTCGCCGACGACCGACAGCCACAGGGCCGAAGACTGACGTTCTCTGACGGCCTCCGCAGAAAACGCCCGGGCCAAACCCCGGGCCAGAGAAGCCGCCTCGGGGAACAGCGCCAGCCCGCGCGCCCGCGGAGGGCTCCGCGACCGAATAAAGATGGGGGCTGTGGGCGGAGCCTCAAGTCGGAGCTGTGATTGGAGCGGCCCACACCTTCCGCAGGGGAAGCCGAGAGCTCCTGCGAGCGAAGCACCGAGGCGGGCGCTCGGCGCTCTCCCCGTGATTGGCTAGGCGCGAGAGGATGGGCGCTGTCTCGGTGATTGGCAGGCTCCAGACAGCCCTCGGAAATCGCCTTGGCTTCGCCCATTGGCATCCTGTGAGAGTAGGCGGGATTGGTTCGTCGTGATTAGCTGGCGGCTGAGAGTGAGGGCGTTGGGAGAAAGCGGGAGGAGGGGGCGGGAGTATCCGACCTCCTCCCCGTTATTGGCTGGTATTGAGGGTGTGGGGTGGTGCCAAGTCCCAGCGGCTGCCCGCGATTGGAGGATGCTGGCATGAGTGACAGACAGCGAGCTAGCTGCGCGCCCAGCGGTTTGTTTTTCGGAGCGTTCCTGAGGTGGAGAACAGTGGCCGGACGGAGCGACTTCTGGACTTCGGGACTGGCAGGCGGGCCGGCCGAGTGGCGCCGCCGAGGCCGGGTTGGGCCGAGCCTGGGAGCGCCGGGGATGTAGCGGGTCACCCTGCTCATGCCACAGCGCCCGGCCGCGGCCGGAGCCGGAGCCTGGGGAGGCGGCGGGGGCCCCGAGCGCAGCCAGCGCAGCCCGCGGCCCCCGCGCGGAGCCAGGCCCGCTGCCGTCCCCGCCGCCTGCTCCCCCGGCATGCAGCCCCGGCTGCGGAGGTGACACTTCTGGGCTGTAGCCGCCGCCGCCGCCATCGCCACCATGGGTGAGTATCGCCACCGCCCCGGCCTGTGTGCCCGCGCCGTTTCGCGACGCCCCGCCCCGGGCTGAGGGGAGGAGGACCCCGGGCCGCCGCCTGACAGGCATGGACAGCTCGGCGGGCCGGGGGCTGAGGACCGCGGACCGCTGGTCTCCCCGCGGAGCGGCGACCGAGGCGGCGGTTCTGGCTATTAGGACCCTCCGGGGATGCCCTACTGGCCAAACCCACTCGGCGGCTCTCTTCTTTCCGGGCATGCGGCCGGCGCATCCCGGGGAGGGGTCTGCGGGACCGAGGCCCGTGCTCTTCGGGGCCGCCCACTCCGGTCCCCAGCGAGCTGGCCCGCGAGCTGGAGGGTGGGGGAGCCCGAGCTCAGTGTGGGGCCGGGGATGGAGCCTGGTGCAGGCCCAGCTGCTGTTGTGTCTTTTCCTTGATTTGCTTTTTTTTTTTTTTTCCTGCCTGTGTCATTTCCTTCCCTTTGCTCGCACTGGCTGGCCTGTGAGTTCCCGGGGCTTTGCTCTCGATCTCCGAGCGCTCCCCTGCGCAGGGGTGGCGGCGGGGGGAGGGTATGCGGGGGATCCACTGCGAGGCGATTCGTCGCGGATCCCTGTTAGCAACACCCCGCTTGAGAAATGCGAGCTGCGCTCCTTGCAAATTACTGGAAGTTAAGAATGGTTAAGTGCTGTGGGTTTTAACTCAGACCGTGCTTTTTTGGGAAAAATCCGGCTATTATTTTTATCTTGCGCTGTCCCTGAAACTATGTAACGTTTGAAAGAGGCATTCGCTCGCTATACAAAAGAATCACTATGAAATCATTTCCTTTTTTGTCAGTATTTGTAATTCTGCTGAGAAGATGTAATCTAAGAAAAGTTTTTTAATGTCTTCCACACAATATTTGAACTGAATTATAGTTCCCATAAATTCGGTACTTTACCAAAAGATTTAGACTCAACTAAGGAAAGAGTGACATTTTACGTTTACCTTGCTTCTCCAGTTGGGGCAGGTATTGTGATACGCTTGTTCCTGGTCTCAATCAGGTTTTGCAAAAATATTTATTATTATCCTAAGTCAGAAAGGGGTAAGATCTAGGAGCGTCTGCTTTGCAGAAGTATTCATCGCTTGTATGAGTGCTCCATAACAAAATGGAATGGTAATGTTTGTTTTGCCCTATAGCAAGGTCAAGTCATTTTTGTAGGAGGTTAAGTGGGTCTTATAATAGCACATTGGCCAGATACTCGTGTGTGTGGTTGGTCTCCTACCTCTGGCTTTAAATGAATTGCTTTGTTCTTTTTCTTCTGCCCCTTGTACAGTATGGGAAGGATTTGCTAATTTTCTGGGTTTTCTGTTGTCTTTCTAGACTGCATTTCAGGGTTTTTTGTTTTGTTTTGTTTTGTTTTTTGTTTTTTCTACAGAGGTCTCATCTGAGAGACACAAAAGATCTTTATATTTATAATGCGTATGTTCCAATACATTTATGGACTGCTTATTATATAGGGCATATATTTCTTCATATAATAATGGGGAATGGAGTTCATCTGCCCTCCCCAGGCCTCCCACATTTAGCTTCTGCTAATCTCTGAATTATGGCTCTATACTGTGACTGTCTAGTAAGCTCCTCCTTGCCCTGTGGGTGAGCCTTACATTCAAGTGCTCTCCTTGAGGGTGTACAGACCTCACATGTAACGCTCTGATTGGGAAGCCAGTGAGAGTGTCCAGATAATAAGGGTCTCGTCTCATCATCCAGCATGAAAATAGATGAGAGCCTGTTTTTACATTTGAAGATGTTTTCAACAAGTGTGTGAATATGTGGAAAGGCCATGCTGGGAGGAAAGAAACTATGTGGGTAAAGTCCCACAGAAAAAAGAGTAGAGGACTTGGTATCTTCCCATTTGTCACTTTTTAACTCTGTGTTTTTGTTTCCAGTGCTGGGCATCAACCCCTCACCCCACCCCAGCCTTGTGAATGTTAGGCAAACACTTTATCATTGAGCTTCATCCCTAGTGCTCTCTCTCGAATACCTTTTCTTTCTCTCTCTCTCTCTCTCTCTCTTTTTGTTTGTTTGTTTGTTTTTGTTTTTCCAGGCAGGATTTCTCTGGGTAGCCCTGGCTGTCCTGGACTCACTTTATAGACCAGGCTGGCCTCGAACTCACAGAGATTCGCCTGCCCCTGCCTCCCAAGTGCTGGGATTAAAGGCGTGTACCACCACTGCCTGGCCTCTTTCTCTTTTAAAAAAAATTATTTATTTATTTTTTATTTCGTGTGCATTGGTGTTTTGCCTGCATGTATGTCTGTATGAGGGTATGAGTTACAGACAGTTTTGAGCTGCCGTGTAGGTGCTGGGAATTGAACCCAGGTCCTCTGGAAGAGCAGCTAATGTGTAAACCACTGAGCTATCTCTCCAGCCCTTCTCCCTCTCTCCACCCCCTTCTTCTCTCTTTTCTTCTGACACAGGGTCCACCTACCCTGGAACTTGCTATATAGACTAGCAAGTTCTATATAATTTGTTGTAATCTTTCTGCCTCTGTGTCCTCAGAACCTAATAAGCAAACAAACTCAAGCATTTAATAAAAGAGAAACAATTTCCTTAATATTTTCATAACTTAAACTCCAGGTCTGTGGCTAAAAGACTAAAACTAATTTGCATCTCTGCCCTGCAGGTACTTTTGATTTATAGTCATATTTTCCTGAGTGATTCTGTGCTCCAGACTCAAGCCTGTTTGACCACTTGACTTGTTAATGAAAACAGGTCAGACTTTATACCGTCTGTTAGCTTCAGCAAACATATAATGGAAACTACAACTTACCCTTGTAAATAATAGTAAATCTCTAGTTGGTATTTTTTGGCTTTGATACTGTATGACTATTGAAATTGGAATTGACTTTTTTTTCTTCTTGGACATACTAGAATTTTTTCCAATAATTATAGTAATGCTGTTAATAATTCCTGGGACTTATTTGCTAATGTTTATTTGCTCTATTTCTAAATGTAATTTGAAGTTTAGTGGGAGATATTAAAAATGGGTAAAGACTTGGACATATTACATGAGTCTAGGGAATTGAATACAGGATTAAAGATGGTTGGTTGTGGGGTGACAACTTGGTTTAGAGTTTTAGTCATTATAACTTAGAGAACTAGGTCTGTGTTTCTAGAGTTCCAAGGCTTTTGGAAGCACCCAAGAACAGTTTCAGTTTGGCTAGACTACCCCTGTAGTAGACTCAGCATGATTAAAGACTGTTTTGAGAGAATCTTGAGTCAAAGTTTAATAAATTAACACACCTATCGCACTAGTAGATTTTGGTTTTGTTCTTTTCTTTTTAAGATTTATTTGTACTTTTATGTGTGTTTGTGTGAATATCAAAGAAGGGTGTTAGGTTCACTGAAGCTGGAGTTTCAGGAGGTTGAGGAGCTGAGCTCGGAGTCTCTGGAAGAGCAGGAAGAGCTCTTAACCACCGCGGAGTCTCTCCAGCCCCTAGTGCTTGTTTTTTGAGACAGTTTCAGGAGCTCAGGCCATCCATACAAGACTCATGAGTAGCCTTTTGATGTTTTTCTTTTTAGTTTGTCTTGTTCTTGTTTTTCGAGACAAGATTTCTTTGTGTAACAGCCCTGACTATCTTTGACTCACTCTGTAGACCAGGATGGCCTGGAACTCACAGCAATCTCTGCCCATACCCAGCTGTTTTTAAATTTTTAAATATTTTTTAAAATGTTCAAAACAAAAAACAAAAACAAACAAAAACTCTAGAGCGGGGCGTGGTGGCGCACGCCTTTAATCCCAGCATTCGGGAGGCAGAAGCAGGGGGATCCCTGTGAGTTCGAGGCCAGCCTGGTCTACAAAGCGAGTCCAGGATAGCCAGAGATACACACAGAGAAACCCTGTCTCAAAAAACAAAACAAAAACCAAAAACAAACAAAAAAATGTGCAATGTGTTGCCTGCAAGTAAGTGTACATGTGTGTATGTGTGCATGTATGTGTGTACCACATGTTTGCCTGGTGCCCACAGAGGCTGAAAGGGGCTACCAGATCCCATGGAACTGGAGTAGCAGACAGGTGTGAGCCGCCATGTGGATGCTGGAAATTGAGGCTTGCTGGGTCCTCTGGAAGAATTGCTAGGGATCTTATGCGGAGCCATCTTTCTATTCCTGATATTTGATATTTTAAAAAATGACAGCCGGGGACAGGAAAGATAGCTTAGTGGGTAAAAGTGCTTGCTGGGCAAGCATGAGGACCTGAGTTTGAATCTCTAGCATCCACATAAAAAGCCAGCCATGGCTTTAAGCTGTAATCCCATTGCAGGAGGAGGCAGGTGGGTTTTGAGAGCTTCCTGCCTGGCTGGCCAGCCTGACTGAAGTTGTGTTCAGTGAGAGACCCCATTTTAAGGTAGAAAAGCGAAGACCATGGAAGACACCTGAGTCTTACTCTTCTGGCAACATGTATATATGCACAGTTGCACCCCACACAGACATACTCACATGCATATGCACAAACATACACACAAAACTAAGGATAAATAAAGAAAAATAAAAGATGATAGTTGGCGCTAGGCATGATGGTTCATGCCTCCATTCTCTGTACTTAAGAGGTGGAAGTGGGAGGTTCAAGACCATCCTTACTGCATAGCAAAATTGAAGCCCATTTGGGCTACTTGAGTCTGTGACTCCAAACCAAAACAATTGAAGTGGAATTTTAGATATTTGTAAAATAAAAATATGCATTCAACTAAACATTAGCTAGGGAAATACAGAGAGTGCAAGTTTTTCCGGTTCTTTATAAGTTGTTCACTTACTCTTTGCCCAATTACCAAGCATCCTATGTTCAGGTGTAGTATTAAGCCGTGGGCCTGTGTTATCTTGTTCCACAAGCTTGCAAGAGGAGAAGCTGAAGCAGAAATATGTAAACAAATTCAGACTGAATATTCTTTATCTAAAGGGCATAGGATTAGGGTGTGGGATATAGCCCACTGGTAGAGTGTCCCGCCTGACATGCGTGAGACCCTTAAGGTTCGATTCTTACTGTTGAAGTATGGGGATCAGAAATTACAGGGTTTTTTGTTGTTGTTAAAAATTTTTAAATTATATTTAATTGTTTTATATGTGTGTGCATGTGTGCATGTCTAGCACATGCATGCTTGGTACTGTCAGGTCAGAAGAAGGCATCAGGTCCCCTGGAACTAGAGTTGCAGATGGTTGTTAGCCACCGTGTGGCTGCTGGGGATTGAACCCAGGTCCTCTACAACAGCAACAGGTGCTCCTAACCCCTTAGCCAACTCACAGGCCCCACATACTTCACCCCCTTGATTTGGGAATACTTGCCTAGACCTTACTGGTTAAGTATCCGCAGTCTGATTCACATTAAGGATGATCAACCAGTAAGTCACTGTTGATAATCTGCAAAAAGTGTGTAATTGTTTGCTAAAAGAGACCAGTTTTGTAATTTAAGGGTTGAGACATATACAACCATGCATTGTATGCATGGTTGCATGCACATATGTAATATAGTCTCTAGTCCTTTAAGGTAGCTTCACCATGTGTTAAAATATAATGAAGAGGGGCTGACAGTTAGCTTGGTAAGGTGCTTACTTTGCACGTGTTAAAACCCAAGTTCAAATCCCTAGGACATATGTGAAAATCCAGGTGGGGAGGCCTACCGGGGGATTCCTTATGCCTGCTGGCCAGGCAGCCCAGGTGAGTTCCAAGTTCAGTGAGAGATTTTGTCTCCCAAAGTATGGTGGAGAGATATACAGGAAGATAACCTGATAATCAACCTTGGACCTCCACGTCACATGTACAAGACCTACGAATGCATATACACACAGTGATGTAAAGATTCCATTGATTCTTAGGAGGAAGCAAGGTTTTGCTTTTGTAATACGTATTTAAAACTTTTGTGCCGTTAGTTAATTTTGGTAGATTGTTATGTCTTCTAGTAGACAAACAATAAATATGAATATTTAACTTTTAAAAAAGATTTATTTATTATGTATACAGTGCTCTGCCTGCATGTACACCTGCATGCCAGAAGAGGGCATCAGATCACGTTATAGATGGTTGTGAGCCACCATGTGGTTGCTGGGAATTGAACTCAGGACCTTTGGAAGAGTAGTCAGTGCTCTTAATCTCTGAGCCACTCTCTAGCCCCAATATTTAACTTTTAGTAAAAATCAGATACTGTTTTTTCTTTTTTTAAATCATTATCTTTAAAACTCTAAGGAGGGGCTGACACAGGGTCTCAACCTGTAGCTCTGACCGGCTTGAAACTCACTATGTAAAGCCAGGCGTGGTGGCACATGCCCTTAATCCCAGCACTCGGGGCAGAGGCAGGTGGATCGCTGTGAGTTTGAGGCTGGCCTGGTCTACAAAGTTAGTCCAGGACAGCCAAGGCTACACAGAGAAGCTCTGTCTCAAAAGAAAGAAAGAAAGAAAAAGAAACTTGCTATGTAGACCAACCTGGCCTGAAATTCACAGGGGTCTGCCTGCTTCTGCCTCCTAGCTGGTAGGATTACAGATGTGAGTCACCACTCTTGGCTTCAGCCATTTTCTGTGTTTGGTTTTTTCAAACTGCATCTCATGTGGCCCACACTATGCTCAAACTAAACTTGCCCAGGAACTCTTGATTCTCCTGCCTCCATTTCCTGAGTGCTGAGACCAACAAGTGTGCACCACTGTGCCTGGGTGAACAGTGTTCTTAAATAATTTTTTTCTAAGTGTGTGTGTGTGTGCGCGCGTGCGTGTGCACGCATGCGCGTAGGTGTACATGCGCATGTGGAGGACAAAGGACAACTTTTGGGAGTCCGTTCTTCCCTTTCATTGTGGATCTGAGCGCCAGGCTTGCATGGTGAGAGCTTTTACAGGCTGAGCCATCTCGCTAGTCATTACCCTTGTTCTTAAAGGAGCAAGTTTTCGTGTGCGTTGAAGATGGGATCTGGTTGTACGTACTGAATGTCAAATGACTTTTGCCAGTCAGAGGGCCAGACCTGGGAGGACTGGAAAATGTGCACAATGTGAAATTTCCAAATAATCAATAAAAATTTATGTTGGAAAAATGATTTTTGCCTGGATATTGTCAGGGTCGAGTCAGTGGAAATAAATACAATGTCATGAAGAGAAAGTAAAATCTGACTCAGGGACTCAAGCAGACTCTCTCAAGCTGAGCAGGATGATCAGATGACCTGGCAGAACTAAGACAGAGCCTTGGCAAGATGAAGAAATAACATCATTAGTTAAGTGAAAACAAAGATTAAAATATTACTGTAGACTGGGTGTGGTGGAGAACTCCTTTAATCCCAGCATTGGGAGAAAGCAGGTAAAAATGAGTTTGAGGCAAGCCTGGTCTACAAGGCGAGTTCCAGGGCAGTCACAGCTATATAGAGAGACCTTGTTTCAAAAAACCACTACCAGCCGGGCGTGGTGGCACACGCCTATAATCCCAGCACTTGGGAGGCAGAGACTGGTGGATCACTGTGAGTTCGAGCTCAGCCTGGTCTACAAAGCGGGTCCAGGACAGCCAAGGCTACACAGAGAAACCCTGTCTCAAAAAACAAAAAAATAAAAATAAAAAAAACACTACCAACAAAATACTGCTTTGGGGATTTGTTAATGTGGAAAAAGAATGTGTGGCATAGTAAAGAGATATCTTGTAGGATGACAGTGTTTATTACAAGACATGGTACTTCCTGTAACTTCTCTGGGTTAACCAAGAGAACTCATAAAAGGGAAGTACCTTAAAGACCTTTCAAACAGAAGTTCAATGTGGAAAAGTAACTTCCTACTGGAGCTAGAAAGGGTATATTGCCCTACACCGTAAGTCAGAAATAAGGGAAGAAAAAGTATAGGCTACTGAGAATTACAGGTACCTGCTTGCTGATGATTTCTTTCTTTCTTTTTTTAGTTTTTTCGAGACAGAGTTTTTCTGTGTAACCTTGGCTGTCCTGGACTTGCTTTGTAGACCAGACTGGCCTTGAACTCAGAGACCCACCTGCCTCTGCTTCCCGAGTGCTGGGGTTAAAGGCGTGTGCCACCACGCCCCTCTTGCTGATGATTTCTTAGGAGCCTTTCCTTCCCTCCCCTCCACTTCACTCCCTTCCCAACTCTTGTGTGTGCATCAGGCACAGGCTCATGTGTGCCACAGTGTATGTGTGGAGGTCGGAGAGTAATTTGTGTAGGGGGTCACGTCTCTCCTACCACCATGTGGGTTCCAAGAATCAAACTCAGTTTGTCAGGCTTGATGGCAAAGACAGCTGAGCCCCCTTGCCAACCTGTGCTTCCCTTTTAAAGCCTGAACTCTGAACCCTTTCTAGATTACTAACTTTCTTTATAAATAAGTAAATGGGGCAGTGGTGGCGCAGGCCTTTAATCCTAGCACTTGGGAGGCAGAGACAGAAGGATCTCCATGAGTTTGAGGCCAGCCTGGTCAACAGAGCAGGTTCCAGGACAGCCAGAGCTATTACACAGAGAAACCCTGTCTTGAAAAACAAAAAACAAACAAAACAAAACAAAAACCCATGGTGGATAAATAAGTAACTATTTGTTTTGTGTGTGCATATTTGGGGGGGCAGGGCAAATTGCCATAGTGGCATGTGTGTAGAGGGTTAGAGAGTGCTTCTGGCAGTTGGTTCGCACACTGGCTCCTAGAGATCCAACTCGAGTGGTCAGGGTTAGCAGCAAGTGCCTCACCCAGTGAGCCATCTCCACACCCATGTTTCTTTGCTTGTTTGTAACAGATTCTCATTTATTCATAGCTGGCCTGGATGTCATGGATAAGAGTAAACTTGAACTCTTGCTTCTGCCTCTCAATTGCTAGGATTGTAGGCATGCCACAACAAATGGCCCTCCTTTCTTAATTACTAGTAGTTCTGTTTTGTTTCTCAAGACAGGGTCTTTCTGTGTAGCCTTGGCTGCCCTGGACTCACTTTGTAGACCAGGCTGGCCTGGAACTCACAGAGATCCTCCTGTCTCTGCCTCCTGAGTGCTGTGATTACAGGCATGCGCCACCACACCCAGCTTAGTATTTTCTTCCTATTTATTTGGGGTTTTTTTTTTCTTTCTTTCTGATAGCCTATTGATAAAGTAAAGTCTCTTTATTCCTACTTTATTTGATAGTTCTTTATTTTCTTTTTCCCCTTCAGCTCACTTGGTGAGCTTTCTGGCATAGCTGAAATAGCTTGCTGTTTGGAGAGACTCATTATTCTGTTAATAATTATTTATTCTGTTAATGATTATGTAAAACCATCTATATACAAATTCTTACTACTCACTATTAAAAATATTTTCATATGGTGCCGGAGAGATGGCTCAGAGATTAAGAGCACTGTCAGCTCTTCCAAAGGTCCTGAATTCAATTCCCAGAAACCACATGGTGGTTCACAACCACCTATAATGAGATCTGGTATTCTCGTCTGGTGTGCAGGTATACATGGAGGCAGAACACTGTATATATAATAAATAAATCTTTTAAAAATAATTTTAAACATTTGTATTTATGTATACGGGTTAGTATATTTTCCAAATCACATTGCTTTGTTTTTGTGGGACTAGGTCTTGCTGTATAAGCCAACCTGGCCTTGAACTTGCTGTGGTCCCTCTGCTTCAGGTTCCCTAGGGCTGAATTTGGAGGCATGTGCCAACATACTTATTTTAGCCTTTTGTATATGTGTGTGCTATTTTTATTTTTTGAGACAGAGTCTCACTATATAGACCAGGCTGGTCTCATACTTGTGATACTACTGTCTTAGGACAGCTGAGTGCTGGGATTTCAGGAATGTCACCATGCCTGTTTCCTTGATCTACTTTTTAAAAATGACATTGTAATTGTATGTTTATTCTTTTTAAAATTTAACTTATTTGTTTTTGAGACAGGGTCTCATTATGTAGCCCTGGCTGGCCTGGAACTGTTTATGGAGACCGGACTGGCCTCATAAACTCAAGAGGTCTACCTGCCTCTGCCTCCCGTTGCTGGGATTAAAGGCAAGTGCGAGCTTGTTTATGTGTTTGCCCCAAGAGTTTGTATGCCCTGAATGAAGTAGCTTTAAAATTTTTCTCTTTCTTGCTTTTCTTGAGATAAGAGTGTCAACTGTGTAGTTTTAGCAGCCTTGGAGCTCACTATGTAGATCTGGCTAGCCTCAAACTCATGGAGATTTGCCTGTACCTGCCTTCTAAATGCTGGATTAAAGTCCAACTTCATCACTCCTGCTTTTAAAATGTTCTAAAGTGGGACTGGAGAGATGAGTCAACAGTTAAGAACACAGGCTGCTTTTTTGTTTTTGTTTTTTGTTTTTTTCAAGACAGGGTTTCTCTGTGTAGCCTTGGCTGTCCTGGACTCACTTTGTAGACCAGGCTGGCCTCAAACTCACAGCGATCCATCAGCCTTTGCCTCCCCAGTGCTGGGATTAAAGGTTTGCACCACACACCTGGCTGCGCTGGCTGCATTTACAAAGGACCTGGGTTCAGTTCCTAGTACACACATGTCAGTTTAGAACCATCTGTAACTTCAGTTCCAGGGGACCCACTGCCTCCTCCTTGCCTCTGTGTGCACTAGGCATGCATGCATGTGGTGCATATACATACATGCAGGCAAAACACTCAAATATATAAAATAAAATTTAAAAAGTTTTCTAATAAATAACGTAAGATAAATACTGAGCAAATGGTTATTGTTAGTGATTAATAAAAATTCAGGAATAAATTAAATCCTAGGGTAGATTAGCCCTTCCAGTCTTTTTCCACTGACCTTTTCATATCAATGACTGTAACAGCCAGCATTTTTAAAGCATTACTAAGTACCATGAGAAGTAATTTGTAAATTTTCTTCTTTTTTTCATCTCTCTCTGTCTCTATCTTAACAATTCTGTAAAACGATGCTTTATAACCTCCATTTTTTCAAATGAGGAAATTAATATTTAGGGAAAATATGTGATTTGTTTAAGGACTTCTAAAAATCTCTTTGAGTCAGAAATTCCTGACTGCTGCCTTCCAAGAAAGCTCTTCTTTTATTTAAGAATTGTTCTTAATGAGATTCCATGCTAAGGGAATGCTGATAATTGAGTTAAAATCTCAGTCTAGGAAGCAACACCTAGAAATACCACTCGGTTCACATCTTGTATTCATCTATGTCTGTAATTGGACTATCATTGAAAAACGTCACTGCTTCTAGTTTTGTTTGTCCTCATAAAATTCAGTTCATAACCCTGCCTTACTTATATCAGCTGCCCTACATTTCAGGAAAGAATGCCAAGCCGTTCGCCTAGTATCTTGTTAGTACTAGGAACACTAAATAACACTGAGAATTGGCTAGCTTTCTGGAAGAAAAGTTTGTCAACATGATAAGCCAGCTCTTACAATAGCAAATTCTAATACTCCCTTCTTGCTCCTAGAGATTGAATACTGTCAGTGGTAGAAAGTTCTAATATTTCAGATGGTAATACTAATACTGAAAACTTCATGAATGCTAGACATGGGATGTAGAGACAAGTGGACCTCTGTGAGGCCAGCCTGGTCTACATAGCAAGTTCCAAGCTAGTCAGGGCTACACAGGGCTACACTGTCTCCAAACTGAAATAAAACAAGAAAACCCAACCTTCCCAAACCTCCATACATATATTAAGCTCTTAATATTCTTACTAGATGCTTCTTAGTAAACATTTATTTATTACTAATCATACTTTTTGACCCTGATTAATTGTTACAGTTAGTATAATTATGTATATTTAATAACATATATCAGATTATGTCTTTTACATTTAAACCTGCTTAAATGCTATGCTTCATGGTGTGTGTGTGTGTGTGTGTGTGTGTGTGTGTGTGTGTGTCTGTGTTTCTGCCTTGGGATTGAATCCAGGGCCTTGCACATATATAGATCAGACTCTGTTCTTGTTTTTTGTTGTTTGTTTGTTTGTTTATAAATGTGTATTGGTGTGAGGGTGTTGTATCCTCTGAAACTGTAGTTACAGACAGCTGCCTTGTGAGTGGTAGGAATTGAACCCAGGTCCTCTAGAAGAGCAACCAGTGCTCTTAATTACTGAGCCATCTCTGGCCCTTGTTTTGTTTTTTAATCTATTTTATTAATGTGTATAAGCTAGTGGTCCTAACACCGAGCCATCTTGCCAACTCTTAAAAACTTTTGTTTTTTTGAGACAGGGTCTCACTAAGTAGCCCTGGATAGCCTAGAACTACATAGACCAGGCTGGCCTTGAAGTCACAAAGATCACCCATCTCTGCTCCTGAGTGCTGGGATTAAAGGTGTGTGCCACTAGGCCTGGCTTGTTTTTTGCTTTTAAATTTTGGTTATTAGATTAAAAACAATAAAGCAAGCATATAGCTGTTCCAACTGAGCCACATTTCCTATATCACATTCTTTTTCTTTAAAGAGCCAATAGAGAAGTGGCTAGAATAATAGAAAATAGGTTTGTTTGTCCTTCTCAAGAATCCACTTTCTCATTTATTGTTTCATCTACTCTGTTATTTTGTTGAAGGTTATAATCTTTGAGTATTAGAGTTATATGTGCAATACACTCCCCCACCCCTTTTTTTGAGGCGAGGTCTTGCTGTGTTGCCCAGTGTTTTAGTTAAAGGACCACTGTATTGGACTAATCTTTTTTGTATATATTTTAAAGTAGAATTATATAGGAAGCTACTCTTTACAACTCTCATTTTTTTTCTTGCAAGTTTTAAATTTGATTTTACTTTTCTGAACAGTCAGAAATATCTTTATAGGTATCTTTGCTTCCTTTCCTATGTTTCCTATGTCAGAAGTATTCTAGGAAGAGGGGAGAAACAAGTAGTGTTGGAGAAGAGACCAGGTTCATACTGTGTTTTCCTTCCTACAGATTATTAATATTTCTAAGGGACAAGAATAAAAGGCAGAAGATAGGCACTCTTTTTGGGTGGAGTCTTTTTTCTTTTTACTTGTTTTTTTAAAAAGATGTGCCTAAGTTCCCAAGTGGAACTTGGGGAGTGTGACAATCACCCTCATGTTCTCTTCCAGATCAACAGATACACTTATTTTCAACCTTGAAATGTTATTTCAACAGTTTTAAGATCTCTGGGAGAATTTGTAAAGCTTGGGCTGGTTTGTATTCTGGGTTTGGAATAGTTCGTCTTCAGATAGTGAGACCTCTAGTACTCCACAGTGTTTGAAGAGAGAGGGATTAAAAGTAAACCCAGTAAGGTAGAGATAACACATTGTTCTGGCCAGAAGATCAACCCTTTGACCTCCCTATCAGAAGCTGACTGGCCAGTCAAATTTGTAGTTAGAAGCAGTATTTAAAGATTAGGCATATAGAGCTGGGCGTGGTGTCGCATGCCTTTAGTCCCAGCGCTTGGGAGGCAGAGGCAGGGGGATCGCTGTGAGTTCGAGGCCATCCTGGTCTACAGAGTGAGTCCAGGACAGCCAAGGCTACACAGAGAAACCCTGACTTGAAAACCAAACCAACCAACCAAACAAACAAACAAAAAGATTAGGCATATAAAACAACTGTGCTTAAAGCAGCTACCTCGAGGTCTGTTAAGATTTCCTCTTTTACACATACACAGTGCTTTAAGAGTAAGTCTGGCTGGGTATGGTTTTCAATACTGTAAAAATCTCGCCGGGGTGGCGGTGGTGCACACCTTTAATCCCAGCACTTGGGAGGCGGAGGCAAGTGGATCACTGTGAGTTCCAGGCCAGCCTGGTCTACAAAGTGAGTCCAGAACAGCCAGGGCTACACAGAGAAACCCTGTCTTGAAAGGAAAGAAGGAAAGAAAGAAAGAAAGAAAGAAATCTCAATGCTGCTAAGACAGGAGGATGTCATGTTCTGGCCTAGCCTGAGCTATATACATAATGAGCCCCTGCCTTGGGGGAAAAAAAAAAGAAAGAAAGGGGGAGGAGGAGGAGGAGGAGGAAAGGCAGACAAGCAGACAGGCTAGATCTAGGACAGTCCTGCCCCTGAGTTAGTTTGCTGAATTTATATTTTCATTCCATAGCCAACTATATTGTGCTGTAGGGTTCTTCACTCTTAACTTTTCAGGTTTTTCATGGTTGAATTCTTCTGGCAGTGAATGAACTACTCCCTCAGTCCCAATCAATGCATTGCTAGAAATCTGGAGGACTATTAAAACAGTATATTTAAGATTGCCACAACTTGACCTTAATTATGTTCTTCATGACCACTGTGTGGCTGTGGTTACAGAGTCTGTCACGATGTTTGGAAATGGGCTTGCTGTGTTACCCTGGCTGGCTGCACGCATGCAGTTATCCTCCTGCAAGGATCTCAAGTGTGGCAATTGATTATAGGCTTGTGCCACCACATCTGACTCAGGGTCTGTCGTTTTACCCCCTGGAATATCAGTCATATAATTTGCAGCAATAGTGTTTTATTGGTCTGTATTGAAGTGTCTTAGCCCATGTGCTCTCTTCATTGCAGATGAACAGGAGGCATTAGACTCAATCATGAAGGACCTGGTGGCCCTCCAGATGAGCCGACGTCCCCGGGTGTCTGGATATGAGACCATGAAGAACAAGGACACAGGTCACCCCAACAGGCAGGTATGTGTGGCTCTAGTACACTTAACAGAGTTGATTGGGGAGAGGTTTCCAAATGAAGAATATATGAGAAGTTAAGGCTACTCTGATTCTAGGCTTGAATGCTGTTGGTCCCTTTCACACCCCTGGTAAAAAATAAATCATACGTAGCAGCCAGGTACAGGTCCATGAGCTGGAGTTCTTGGCACAGCATTTTATCTGTGGAGAATAAGAATAATTCTTCCCCTTGTTATGAAGTCTATATTCATGTACTTCTTTTGCTTTTATTGATTATTTGGCAGATCAGATTCATGATCTGAAACTTAGAAGGTCTTCAGCTACCTTAAAGTATATACTCAGGAAAACGAGTTAGTTTTCACATTAACTTATGTGCAATATAATTAGGAAGGGTAATTCATTCATTAAGTATCACATAACGTTTGTTTGTTTGTTTTGAGACAGAGTTTCTCTGTGAAGTCCTGGCTGTCATGGAACTCACTATGTAGACCAGGCTGGCCTTGAACTTACAAAGATCCACCTGCCTCTGCCTTCCCTAGTGCTGGGATTACAGGCATGCGCCACCACCTCCCAGCTTTCACTTAACATATTTTAAGAGCAATGCTGAGAGATCTTATTATTGTTTTTTCCCATTATTGGCTTGGGTATTTGAGAGTGTCTTTTTATTGAGAGTCATGTGCTGTTTTAGAAAAACATATCCTATTTTCGTTAACCATTAATTTATGTGATGTTGAAATCCTCTCATGTCTGGCATCATTTATCACCGTTTCCTGGGTAAGCTGGCCTTCAGAGAAGAATGGATGGATGGGGTCCCACAGTCTGGTAGCGTCCAGTGCTCTGTGTGATGCCTGTGGTACCCAAGTAGATATGCTTGATGAAAGTTTGCTCAGGACTATCTCCCTGTGGGGGTTTCTTACTATGTAACCTCTTCTCATTTAACCTTGTCTATCAGTTGCTCAGAGTTACAAAGAAATTATAAGGTTTAGAACTTTTTTCTATCTGTGCTCTGCCAGATATACCCTCCCAGAGTATTTCCTGCCTTTAGGAATTCTAGGTTCCCTGGCGGTTACAGGAGTGTTTTTGCTTCGTGTTATAATAGATTAACTTAGAAAGCTGCCTCTATTGTGATTATCTTACAGAACTGATGAATAACAAATTAGGACTCATTCTTACATTTTTCATACATTAATCTGTCAAATCCTGTGGCTTCCCCTTTGCTGCAGTTTACTTGCATTCAAAGCCATGTTGGGAAGGAACATTTTACCAGAAGTGAGTCCCCTCCCCCATGGCTTGAGTCTAATGACCTCACTTTCCTTCCTGTCTTCCTTTGTGGAGTGTGCTTGCGAACATAGCTACAGTTAGCTGGTCTTTTCCTAACTGGACTGTTGGCATGGATAACAATTAGTGGGTGAAAAGAAGGCCCTAAGGATCATTCCAGGAAGTGGCGCAGAGATAGCCCTGGGTAGTTTCATGGGAATCTTGCTAGCGCTTAAAAACTGTTACCAGAAAGTCTTGCTCTTTTTACAAACTTCCTGCTACTATAGATTAAAGTTGGTGGTTGTGAAGATTATGGAATGGAGTAATTGCTAGAAAGTAATAGTAATAAGAGCTGTTGGCTCTTTGCCTCCACAGTTTACTTGAATAACATCAAACACTTTCTGTTGCATGGAGGAAACAAATTGTTAACCTCAGACATTTTTTTTTTTGCAGGGTGGGGGTGGGGGGTTCAAGACAGGATTTCTTTTGTGTAGGCTTGGCTGTCCTGGAATCACTTTGTAGACCAGGCTGGCCTCAAACTCAAATCAGTCCACCTGCCTCTGCCTCCGAGTGCTGGGATTAAAGGCTTGAGTCACCACACCCATCTTAGACTTTTTATTTTAAAGAAATAACACAATAGCAGCTGCTCAGACCTTCTAAACAGCGAGCTCATGTGAAGGGGCTGATGAGAAAAATTTTTGGTGAGGAGCCAAATTACCTGTGAAAGCCGAAATGTCTTTTGTTTTTTTGTGTATGTGTGTTTCGAAACAGGGTCTCAAACTCACAGAGATCCACCTGCCTCTGCCTCCCAAGTGCTAGGATTAAAGGTGTGAGCCACCACTACCCAGTTCTGAAATGTACTTTTAAATTTGCCACTAGTGCTGAAGAGTGGACTTCATTTCCTGGACAAAGTTTGTAGTAGATTGCAGAGATCATTGGTTAGTGTGACCCAAATTCTGTCTTATAAACCATGTCTCACAACAGTATTACTCATCTGCAGCCTCTGTTAGTGCTGTTCACTAAAGGTCTGTGTGGTCAGGAATGTTCCACATCTGTGTTATCTGTTGTGGTAGCCACTGACCACATGCAGCTGTTGAGCAACTGCATTTTCTATTTTCTTTAATTTTAATTAAATTAAATAGCCATATGTGGCTTGTGGCTATTGTATTGGACAAAACAATTTTATAAACAATATGAGAGCCTTTTTCTTGTGGGGGAGATGATAACAAGATATTAAATGCTCAGAAGTGTATAAATTCATTGGCGAATTCATTCCTTCTACATAGCTAATTAGTTTCTACACTCTGATAAGCTTATTAATGAGAATCATCTTTAAGATTGTATTCTTGCAGGAATGCGAAGCTGAAGAGCTAACATTGCTATTTAAAAATTTAATTTCAAGGATCAGAGATAGCTTAGTTGGTAGAATGCATGAGGCTCAGTTCCCAGCACAAAGGTAGGAGTGTGCGCAAGTGTGTGTGTGCATGCATGTGTTGGGAAGCTCAAGGTTTTATGCTAATATCAGGTAAAATGGCAATAAATAAAAAGTCAAGATATCCTTTTCTTTTAATGAAGTCAAGTGGCTTCTTCTGGGGGAGGTAGAAGTTTCTGGAAACTATTCTTTTTTTGTTTGGTTTGGTTTTTTGGGTTATTTTCTGGTTTTTTGAGACAGGGTTTCTCTGTGTAGCCTTGGCTGTCTTGAACTCGCTTTGTAGACCAGGCTGGCTGGCCTCTGCCTCCCAAGTGCTGGGATTAAAGGCGTGCGCCACTGTGCCCAGCTTCTTTAGCAAAATCTTGAAGACAAAAGTGCATTCCTAAGATGCTGAGGGAGGTAGGGGTACAGGAGATACATGGGAAGATAATGAAAAGAGCCTGACAATGTGAGTATGTTGCAGAGATCATTGGTTAGTGTGACAATGTTAATACAGATCCTTACCGTTTGCTATTCTTTTTGTTATAATAACTTAGGCTAGAGATAGTATAAAATAGTGTTTTGGGGTTTTGTTTGTTTGGTCATTTATTATGTGTATGAGTGTTTTATCTGCATGTGTGTGTATCACATACATGACTTGTGCACATGGATGTCAGAAGAGGAAGTGCATCACCTGGAAGTGGAGTTGTTAGCCACCTTGTGGGTACTGGGAATTTAACCCAAGTTTTCTGGAAGAGTAGCCAGTGGCCTTAACTGCTGAGGCATCTCTCTAGCCCATAAAATAGTTTTTTTCGTTACCATCCCCTGCCCCAGGTCTGTATTTAGGAGGACAGGGGGATAAAAAATAAATACCTAATTTAAATAGGTGAGATGTCAAATTGGACTAAAACATGGTAATTTGGATAAAGATCCAAACCACAGAGTTGAAACAAAGGCAATCTAGCATTTTGGCTGGTGGGAAAAATGTTGATTCAACAGTGGAATGGTGTTGGCAGAGGCAAATGGCCATTTAGTGTGAGAATGGAAATACCCAGCTGAGATTGGCACAGCACGAAAAGCAAAAGAGCTGGGTTCAGTGACAGAATTGTTTGGGTGTTAGGCCTGGAAGAACTAGAAAACCTAATTCAAACATCTGCTTGGCAGGGCTTTAGACATCCGATTCCCTAAGTAAACAATTTTGGTATCCAGTTGAAAGAGAAAATACATTTGAGTATAAGTAAGTATTCTAAGTAATTATGAGAGTTCATGGACAGTGGAGTCTCTACTGTAAACTATTTCTTAGGAGATAGGTTTGTGGTTTTTGTAATTTCCCTAGAAGCCAAAACCATAGTTATAGCTGGTTGAACATCTTGGATGTATGACACATCCTGGGTATAGCTGGAACCTGTGCATGGCCTGACAGTCTTTAGCACTCACCAATTCACAGTTCACTGTTTATTAATGAGTGCTAATTCTTCATGGAGCTGACAGCTTAGTGTAGTGGAAAGTACACCTGCCCAATAGTCATAATGCTGTTTGTTAGTCATCTGAGGTTTTTTGTTTTTGTTTTTCCAGACAGGGTTTCTCTGTGTACTAGCCCTGGCTGTCCTAGAACTCGATTTGTAGACCAGGCTGACCTCGAACTCCTGCCTCTGCTTCCTGAGCACTGGGCTTAAAGGTGTGTGCCACCACACCTGGCATGTTATCACCTCTTGACACAGAGTTTTATGATGGCAGTTAACAATGTCGCCACCTATAAACATGTATATAAGCAACACTTAATAAAAGTTTGCAGAACTTTCACAGGAAGATTTGGAGTAGAGCCAGGAAATAACAGAACTATTGATTTCTAGTCACAACAATTGTACTGAAGTAATTCAGATAACTTTGGTGAACCTTAGTTTTTCCGTTTGAAATATAGGCACTTAATGCACATTGTTTCCACTTGAGAGTTTTGCAAGATCAGAGAATGTATTTTGCACGTTATAAAAATGTATAAATGTAAAGCAGTAGTAATTATATAATTTCTTCTGTGTTCTACCACTATGGATTTGAGCTTTGGGGAAACTCCTAACCAGAACTATGCATGTTGTTGTGGAACTGAAAGTGTTAAGGTTTTGGTGCCTTTTTTGGCTTGTCATTACTATCTAATTAATGGTCTTTTGCAAACTTCTGGGTTGTGTTTGTTTTGTTGTGATTTTGTTTTTTCAAGACAGGGTTTCTCTGTGTAGCCTTGACTGTTCTGGACTTGCTTTGTAGACCAGGCTGGCCTCGAACTCTCAGAGATCCACCTGCCTCTGCCTCCTGAGTGCTGGGATTAAAAGTGTGTGCCACCACCACCTGGCCAAAATTCTGAATTTAGTCCAATTTCTGAAGATCAAATTGGAAAAAAAAAAGACAATCCTTATTTCCATAAACTCTTTCTCTTCCATCTTACTAATCTTCTCTATGCTTGCATGGATTCCAAAGTCAAAATCTGATTCTTCAGGGATTCACTGGTGAGTATGCCCGTGTGGGAAAGCTGCTTTCTTTGTGGCAGGCACAAAGCAAGGAAGGGCCTGGGTTATCAGTTCCAGGCCAGAGAACTCTAGGAGAGGTTAGCCTTACTGAGCCAGAGACTGAGTTGTTCTGCGGCAGACCCACTCTTAACTCTTCTTTTTCAGAGGTTGTTGATAAGGAGGGCTGGGCAGCTTGAAGATTGGACACACGCAAGCCTAGGACTGCCTCCATTAGTTTCTTATGACTTCACCGAGTCACATTTATAAAACAAAACAAAACAAAACAAAACAAAAAACAAACAAAACCTATACTTTTGTTTCCCTTTTCATTTAACCTATTTACTATCTTTGGCAAAAGGATTCCAGTTCCAAATGTGCAAGGAAGCACCCCAAATATATATAGTAAGTAGCCTACCATGATGGCATATTCCTTTAATCTCAGAAGTCCAAAGCCTGGGTGCACACATTGAGGGAGAGGTAAGAGAGGCGTGAAAGAGGAACCAATGAAGAAGCAGAAGTGGTTAAAGTGCTGTTAAGTTCTTAGGGCTGGAACCAAGTCACAGAAGTCAGAGGAGGCTAGGCTACCAGTTGAGATGCTTTAGCTAAGTCCAGGAGAATAGTGAAGGGGTTGAGCATAGTTGTCTGTTTATGAACGTTCCTTATTTGTGGCTTGTTATTACCAGCTTGACAGGAGAAACTCAGATTTGGGAACTTGCCTGATCTGGGCATATGATGATGTAACTTGAAGCCTGTTCTAAAATGGCTATTATTGCACCAGAAAAGGCATCTTTTTATGCGCTGTTTTACTACTTTTGGGCTTGGTTAGACTTCAGAAGGAGTGATTCTGGGTTTGGAGTAAAAGTTCAGTTCCTTTCTGTTAACATAGAGCAGCACTTGAGTTTTGGCCTACCCTGGAATAGATTAGTTCCTTCAGACCTTTAATCCATAATTTTAATTATGTTTATTCTGTGCATGCATGTGTGCATGCGTGTGCGTGCTCATGCGCTGAGATCAGAGGGCAACTTTAAAGATGTGGTTCTTTTCCTCCCACTGTGTGGGTATTGGGATTGATCTCAGGTTTGGTGACAGGTACCTTTTCCAGCCAAGCCATCTCACTGGTCCCTGTGGCTCTGACATTCTTTTATTCTAATTTAGTGATTCATAAGGTATGGTCTGTCGACCCTGTAGGATACTCCTTTGGCCCTTTAAAAGACAGTGGGAGTATATGTAGTTAAAACTCTTTGCATAGGCCGAGTGTGGTGGTGCACGCCTTTAATCCCAGCACTCGGGAGGCAGAGGCAGGCGGATCGCTGTGAGTTCGAGGCCAGCCTGGACTACAAAGTGAGTCCAGGACAGCCAAGGCTACACAGAGAAACCTTGTTTCGGGAAAAAAAAAACTCTTTGCATAATAATACTATGATGTTACACCCTTTTCAATTCATCCTCTTAAGGATGTACAGTGGGATTTTCCAGGGGCTTCGTGATATAAGTTATTATAATAGATTGAAAGCAGAAATGGGCATGAAAATCCTGTTATCTTAGGCTGTGCATTAAAGAGATTTGCATTAAGTCACTATTTTTGAAATATTAATATTTTACTCTAAACACATAATGAATTTATGTGTTAACAAAGTATAAGTTTTCACATATATGAAATCTCTTTGGGAGTATCAATAATTTCTAGGGTGTATATTAGAACCAATATTCCATTTCAAGGATTGGAAAGGAATTTTAGCCTCATAATCCCCTGGGAAAAGGAAGTCCTTAATGCATACTTCCTTCCTTGCAAACTTCCTCCCTTTTTTGTGGTGTGTGTTCACTTCTGTGTGTTTACCCCTAACTAAGAAGTTATTTACGGGCTGGGCTTGGTGGCGCACGCCTTTAATCCCAGCACTTGGGAGGCAGAGGCAGGCAGATCGCTGTGAGTTTGAGGCCAGCCTGGTCTGCTAAGCAAGTCCAGGACAGCCAAGGCTACACAGAGAAACCCTGTCTCGAAAAAACCAAAAGACCAACAAAACAAAACAAAAAAGAAGTTATTTACAATTGATATCTATTGGCAAAGTGAAAAATCAATTTTTTTCGAATGGAGTGTTATTGGGAATTTCAACCTCACTCCATGCTCAGGAATAGCTGGCCAGCACAAAATGAACTTTTGTCTTATTTTGGCATTTTGTTTTGTTCTACTGATTTTTTATTTGTTTTGAATTTTAGTTTTGTGACTTTTGTAGGTGTCTTAGGTAGTGTTCTGTTACTGTGAAGATGCACTAAGGCAACTCTTACAATGAAGCATTTGCTGGGTGGTGGTATACGCCTTTAATCCCAGAGCTTGGGAGGCAAGATCTCAAGTTAGCCTGGTCTACAGAGCGAGTTCCAGGACAGCCAGGGCTTCACAGAGAAACCCTGTCTCAAAAGAGAAGAGGAGGAGGAGGAGGAGGAGGAGGAGAAGGCATTTAATTGGGGGCTTATTTATAGTTTTAGCTGGTTAGTCTCTGATCGTATGGCGTGAAGCAGACAGGTGTGCTGCAGCAGTAGCTGAGAACTACACCCTCATCCTTAAGCAGTAGTCAGGTTGAGGGTATTGAGGGCCTGGCATGGTCATCTGAAACCTCAAAGCCAGGGCTCCTCATCCTCCCCAAGTAGTTCTACTAACTGGGGACCAAGCATTCAAATATATGAGTCTGTGCAGGCCATTCTGGTTTAAACCACCACAATGGTTCTGTTTATTTTTGAAACAGTGAGAGAACACAAAGTTGGATGGGTGGGAAGTTCTGGGAGGAGTTGATTAAAAATATTGTATTAAAAATTTTAAAGAAAAGGCCGGGTGTGGTGGCGCACGCCTTTAATCCCAGCACTCGGGAGGCAGAGGCAGGTAGATCTCTGTGAGTTCGAGGCTATCCTGGTCTACAGAGCGAGTTCCAGGACAACCAAGGATACGCAGAGAAACCTTGTCTCCATAGAACAAACAAACAAACAAAACAAAAAACAAAACAAAAACAAAACAAAAAACAAAAAAATGCAGGGGGGGCTTAGAACAGAATTAAAAATATATATATTCTATTAATTTATTCATAGTACATCTCAATTGTTATCCCATCTCTTGCATCCTACCATTCTTCCCTCCCTTCCATTTTCCCCTTACTCCCCTCCCCCATGACTGTGACTGAGGGGGACTTCCTCCCCCTGTATATGCTCACAGGGTATCAATACCCTGCTATCCTTCCTTTGACTGCCGCCAGGCCTCCCCATCCAGAGGATGTGGTCAAATATGGGGCACCAGAGTTCATGTGAAAGTCAGTCCCCACTCTCCGCTCAACTGTGGAGAATGTCCTGTCCATCGGCTAGATCTGAGTAGGGGTTCGAAGTTTACTGCACTGATAGTCCTTGGCTGGTGCCATAGTTTGGGCAGGACCCCGTGCCCAGATCCGCCCGTCATAATGATCTACCCCTAGGTTTCTAGGACCCTCTGGGTCCTTCTATTTCCCCATTCTCCCTTGATTCTCTCATCTAGAGTACCAATAGAAAGTCTTCCCCTCTGTCCCACTTTCCTGGTAAACAAAGACTTTCTTGGGACATGCCCCTTGGGCTAGTGTCCAGATATAAGTGAGTATATACCATTTGACTCTTTAGAACAGAAATTTTAAGCTTGAAGAAAAGAATTAACTTTTCTGAGTGGAGAAACTGGAACAGGAACCATTAGGTATTTAATTAATGGTAATGTTTGCCAAGTGCCTAAAGGACTATCCATGCCTTAGTGGAAACTCAGAGAATTCTCTAACCTATCTGTGATTTCTTCTGGCAGAGTGACGTCAGAATCAAGTTTGAACACAGTGGGGAGAGACGGTAAGTTGTCTTCTGCTAAGTAAGTAGTAGTGTTAATGTATGCTGAAGTCCTGGGACAGCACTGAGCTCAGAAAACTACTTCTAGTTTCTCTCTTAATTAATTTACTTTTTTTGTTAATGTTTTTGTTACATTTTTTAAAAGATTTATTTATTTATTACATATACAGTGCTCTGCCTGCATGTGTGCCTGCACACCAGAAGAGGACTCCAGATCTCATTACAGATGGTTGTGAGCCACCATATAGTGGCTGGGAACTGAACTCAGGACCTCCGGAAGAGCAGATAGTGCTCTTAACCTCTGAGCCATCTCTCCAGCCCAGTTATAATTATTTCAAAAAACAAAAACCAAGGTGGAAATTCTCAATGGAGAAAATTGTGATTTCACTTAATCCTCTGCTCATCATGGAGTGCTTAGGACCCTGTGTTGTGGATATGGTGTCTGTGCACCTAAATGTGTTTTCAGTGTCACCACAAACCCCCTTTTGCTTATCTCCCATGTGTTTTCTCCTTTCTCCTTTTCTTTGTGTATTTCCTTAGTTACTTTTCTATTGCTATGTTAAAACACCAGTGTGGAGGCAACTTAGACAAGAAAGTTTAATTGGGCTTACGGTTTCAGAAGGTTAGAGTTCATGATAGGGGAGCAAAGGCATGGTGGTAACAATAGCTGAGGGCTCATATTTTGATTCAGAAGTAGGAGGTGGATAGAGGTAATTTGGACTGTTAAGAGTCATTTGAAACCTCAAAGTCCACCCCTAGTGACACAGCTCCTCCAACAAGGCCCCACTTCCTAACCCTTTCCACCAGTGAGGATCCAGTATCCCAGCATGAGCCTGTAGGGGATTCACATTCAGAGCACCCCCGAGGGCTAGCCAGCCTTCCCACAGGAAGGTCACGGTCTTGCTGTAGGCATGTCAGTACCTCTACTTCTTTTCTTTATTTGGAGAGTTCTGCAGTTGATGTGTTTCAACCCACTTTGAAGGCAGCACCAAAGGAGATGGATAGTTGTTGTTCTCCCTCAAAAAGACCCATTCTCAGAGAAGCGCCCTGTTAAAAGTACTGTGGAAATGACAAGTCTGCAGAGCCAGGGTCCTGCTGCTGCTCTGAGTTCTAGGGCTACTCTATACCTGGATGAGGGAAGAGCTGAGCTCTGCCGCCCGATTGCAAACCCTGTGTCTTGACAGAAGCAAGGAAGTTAGCTGCCATGTCATCATTAGCACTCTTTAGTTTCTGGTTCTTGAGGGATGACCAAACTTGGAGCACCAGACTTTTCAGAAGTGGGTATGGAACCAAAAGCTCAATTGTGTTGGAGCTTAATTATGCTGTTATGGTCCCCTGAGTTCCCTGTCCGGTGGTCTGCAGGTTCAGTGAGTAGACTTAACTATGAAAGTGTATGTGTTTGATTTCAGAGAAGCTGCCAGATAGAAACCACAAGTATTTACGGTAGTCAGGCAGGAATGGCTTTCTGAAGCCCTGAGCCACAGAATGCTGCTCTCAGGGTTTTGAAAATCTATCTTCTCTTTTAAGGAGTTGTTTTCAGGAAGCACAGCATTTCACTGTTTGTACATTATGTGTATAACTGAGCACTTAAGAGAGTTACTACCAGAGAGCCAAGCATAAGCTGTTCTGTGCCAGGCAGCTCCCATCCCATGTGTTTCATCTTTTAGGATTTTTTGCAGAGACTCAGTTTTTACAGAGAAGTAGTATCTTTCCTTCTTTTATTTCCTTTAATTTTTTAAATCTGTTGTGTGTCAGTGTTTTGCCTGCATGTTTATCTGTGAATCACTTGTGTACTTGGTGCCTGAGGAGGGCAGAGAGGGCATTGTATCCCCTGGAGCTGGAGCTAGGATGTTAGTTACTCTGTGGGTGCTGGGAATCAAACTCTAGTTCCACTGGAAAAATAGCCAATGCTCTTAACTCCTGAATCATCTCTCCAGCCCCAGTATCTTTATAAATGTAGGCCCCTGTAGAATTGAAGTTTACAGAAAAGGTGAAAGAAGTAGTGACTTGTCCCATTGTCTAGGCATTCACTTTCATAGGTAGACTTCCGTTTTAGAAGGGTAGGACCTTTTCCAGCCAAGCCTCTGTCTCCTGAGTGCTGGGATTAGAGGTGTGCGCCACCAGTCTGGGCAGGAGTTTAAGTTTTTGTTGTCAGAACAAGTGTCCTATCACTTAGCTTTATCCCCTGTCTAGCAAGACAGATTTGACAGCAAAATTATTTTCTGTGGTTATTTGAATATGCATGTTCCCCATAGGCTTCTATATTTGAGTATTAGATTTCCGGTTACACTGTTTAGGAAGTCTTGAGGGGTGTGGGTTGGAAGAAGTATGCCACTGTGAGTGGGCTTTGAGGTTTCAAAAGCTCATGGCAGACCCAGCATCTGTCTGCTGCTTGTGGATGAGATTCATCGCTCCAGCATCACGCCTGCCTGCCCCATCATGACGGTCGTAGGCGCACCCTCTGACTGTAAGCAAGCACCCAGTTAAATGCTTTCTTTTTAAGTTGGTTGGTTATGGTGTCTTTCCACAGCAACAGAAAGTGACTAAGACACTTTCTAAATTATACGGTTAACCAACATTCTTGTTCTCTGTTAGAATTATAGCATTTAGCCGGCCTGTGAGATTCGAAGATGTGGAGCACAAGGTGACAGCAGTGTTCGGGCAGCCTCTTGATTTACATTATATGAACAATGAGGTGAGGAAGGTGGATGGGGAAGGGCCAAGAGGTACAGCCATGTGCATTTTCTCACTTCTTTCCTGAAAATATTTTAGTTTGTTTTCTCCTCTTCCTCTTCCTCCTCATCTTTCTTCATTCATTCATTCATTCATTTATTTATTTATTTATTTATATTGGTTTTCGAGACAGGGTTTCTCTGTGTAACAAGCCCAGGCTATCCTGAATCTTACTCTGTAGACCAGGCTGGCCTCGAACTCAGAGATCTGCCTGCCTCAGCTTCCCAAGTGCTGGAATTAAAGTGTGTGCCTCCAAGCCTGACAGTTTGTTTCTTTAATTTATCATCTGCAGGTTTTCTGTTTCTGGAGCCTCTTATTAATTGCAACAACAGGGATTTTTATTTACTAGATGAGAAATTATTTAGTAACAAGTAATCAAATATTCCATGGTAGGATAAAATATGGTAGCAGAGCCAAGGCTTCTTTTTATTTGTTGTTTTTCTTTTTCTTTTCCCTCTATATTATATTACACACACACACACACACACACTTTATATATTTAGAAATGATCCCTGAAAGTTTAGTCTTTCCTTTATATTTTGCAATTTTTGTTGTTGTTGTTGTTGTTGTTGTTGTTGTTGTTGTTGTTGTTGTTGTCCTCAGCACAGCCTTAACGAAAGTGGGAATTATAGCAGGGGCTGGCAAGGTATAAAGAACTAGGGCAGGATCATCTATTATGGTATAAGAGCTGGCTTCAGCATATAAAAAAGCTAGATTCTCTTTCAGGAGTTAATTCTGATTGTAGTTTCAAAAAAGTTAGCATCTAATACATCAACTAACTACTTACTCTGTTCCTTTCTCCAATAGTCTTTATCTTTCATGTTCCAAATTGCACCTAGGAAGGAATTCTTTTGAATATTACTTGAGCCACGTGCGGTAGGTGACACAGGCCTGTAATCCCAGCACTGGGGCAGGGGGTTTGGGGGGTAGGTACCTGGGGCAGGTGGATCTCTGAGTTTGAGGCTAGTCTGGTCTACAAAGTGAATCCAGGACAGCCAAGACTACATAGAGAAACCCTGTAATTGCAATAGAAAACATATATCTTAAGGGAAATATGTGAGGGACAGTTGACTTGAGTCTGCTGTACAGGTGCTTTAGCACCAAGCCACATCCTTAACCTCTTACTGTGTAGTTCCATATTTAATAACAGGTTAGAAAATTTCTCCATGGTTTAGTCCCTGAGCTGCTGGTTACTGAGAAGTGTTAAAGATTTTGGGGGTGTTTTTTTGTTGTTGTTGTTGTTGTTGTTGGGTTTTTTGGTTTTTTTGTTTGTTTGTGTGTGTGTGTGTGTGTGTGTGTGTGTGTGTGTGTTTTAGAGACAGTCTCAGTGTGAACCTGATGCTATCTTTGAACTCATGATCTTGCTGCTTCAGGCTCCTGTGTCTGGGATGACAGGTGTGCACCCGCACGTGGCCTTAGCTGCTGGGGTTTGTTTTGTTTTTAGACAAGATGGTGCTAAGTAGTCCATGCTAGCCTTCAGATTGTAGCCTTTTTGCTTTTGCCTCTCCATTATTGGCATTATAATTGACATGCCCCAGGTGACCACACCTAGCGATCTGTAGGTTTTTTTAAATAAATTTTTTGAGGGTTTTGTTTTTGTTTTTGTTTTGTTTTGTTTTAGGGTTAAAGTAATGTGAATTTTATTTTATTTTTTTATTAATTCATTCATTTTGCATCTCAATAGTTATCCCATCCCTTATATTCTCCCATTCCTCACTCCCTCCTGCTTTCCCCCAACTCCCCTCCCCTATGACTGTGACTGAGGGGGACCTCCTGCCCCTGTATATGATCATAGGGTATCAAGTCTCTTCTTGGTAGCCTGCTATCCTTCCTCTAAGTGCCACCAGGCCTCCCCATCCAGGGGACGTGGTCAAATATGGGACACCAGAGTTCATGTGAAAGTCATTCCTCACTCTCTGCTCAACTGTGGAGAATGTCCTGACCATTGGCTAGATCTGGGTAGGGGTTCGAAGTTTACTGCACTGATAGTCCTTGGCTGGTGCCATAGTTTGAGCAGGACCCGTGGTCCCAGATCCGCCCGTCATAATGTTGTTCTTGTAGGTTTCTAGGACCCTCTGGGTCCTTCTGTTTCCCCATTCTCCCATGCTTCTCTCACCTAAAGTCCCAATAGGATGTCCTTAAATAAAATTTTTGGGTATGGCAAATTTGGTAAGTAAATCACTAACTGTAGTTTATTAAAAAAATATAGATGTAGCCAGGTGGTGGTGATGCACGCTTTTTAATCCCAGTACTTGGGAAGCAGAGGCAGGTGGATCTCTGAGTTCCAGGACAGCCTGGTCTACAGAGTGAGTTCCAGGACAGCCAGGGTTACACAGAGAAGCCCTGTCTCTAAAAACCAAAAGAAAAAAAAGAAAAAAGAAAAAAAGAAACCAGCTCAGGGACTAAATTATAGAGAAATTTTCTAATTTGCTATCATTTCAGTTAGCTCTCTTAAGACCTCATAGAAGCCAATGAAATTGTTTTTCTCCAAACATATTTATAGTTTTTGTTTTTGCAAACTAAAGCATTGAGATAGATTTGTATTTTGTATGATTTCATTTTTCTGTGTCCTGTTGTTGCAGCTCTCCATCCTCTTGAAAAACCAAGATGATCTTGATAAAGCAATCGACATCTTGGATAGAAGCTCAAGCATGAAAAGCCTTAGGATACTTCTGTTATCCCCAGACAGAAACCATGTAAGTGGCTCAGCAACTGAAGACAGAGCGGATCTTCCTACAGTCTTGCCTTGCTTACTTGACAGAACTTTGTGTTTCTTAGCCAAAATAAGAGTGTAACATTTGGTCCAGCCCCATCAGTGACCAGCAAGTTTTCTACATTTGATTTCACTAGGAGCCAGATTGTTTCTTAGAGTCGGCTACAGCAGGAGGGGGCGGAGGGAGGATGGGAAGGGGATGGACGGATGGAGGTTTCTCACACACACACACACACACACACACACACACACACACACACACACACATTCTCTCTCTCTCTCTCTCTCTCTCTCTCTCTCTCTCTGTCTGTCTCTCTCTCTCCCTCCTTTGATTAGATTTTGACCTAAATAAGAGATCATTTGTGTAACATAGAGGCTAGCAAAGACTCGCATGCTTTTTAAACCCGACCTCTACAATTCAGTAGCCTTGCCTTGCCTTTGAGACACATATGAAAAATATACTTTTACTTCCGTTCATTGGAAAAAATGGTCATAGAGTTTACAACCTTAAAGCAGCTGCTTTCCCAAATGTCTGGGAACCATGCCATACACACTTCTCTAGTGAGTGGTCCCTCTGGGTGTCCACCTTGCAATCTTGACCTGCCTGCCATTACTGCAGATGGGTATTCCTGAAGGTTCCTTGGCATTCTTTCCTGTCTTAAACTAACTGAGGACAGTCAGTGTGGTCATATGAGAAGGATGGACATGAAAGACCAGAATAGTTTAGGCCAGTTAGCCCTATACTACCATTGCGTTTCCTTTTTTGTTTTTGAGATAGAGGGAGAGAGGTACAGAGACAGAGAAACAGAGAGAGAGAGACAGACGGACAGATGGATGAACTGACACTGGCCCTAAAGTAGGCTTTTGAACCTCAACCCCCACACCTAGTGACACATTTTCTATAACAAGGCCACACTGCCTAATCTTCCAGTCCTCAAACAATCCCATTTCTTGGTGACTTACGTGTTTAGAGATGTGAGCCTGTGGAAGCCATTTCCATTTACACCACCATAGTCACCAGCTGCCGCTACGTTAGCTTCCCAGTCTCATCTCCTTCACATTCTCCAGCCTCTTTCCTCCTTGTCTGCAGCCAGCCTGTCCTGTCTTCTGTTTGACCTTATCTACTACAGTGTATCAGCATTCTTAGTTGTGGCTGTTTTTATTGTTCTAGTCCTTCAGTTTGGATGTAGTTTTCATGCTAGTTCTTACTCTGTTTATTAATTGCCTTCTCATTGTAAGTCATATCACAAGAGATTATAAACTCCCTAAGAACAGGAGCTGTATCATTGTTTTGAGACACTTTCCCATCATTTCTCTAAATAATACATGAAATGCTTTTTAAACTCTGTCTTTAGTATTTTCAATTCTGCAACGAAACACTGTGACCAAAACACAAGTTGGGGAGGAATGTTTGGTTTACACTTCCATTTCTCTGTTCATCCTTGAAGGAGGGCATGTTAGGAATTCAGTCAGGCCAGGAACCTAGAGGCAGAAGCTGATGCGGAGTCTGTGGAGGAGTGCTGTTACTGGCTTGTTCCTCATGGCTTTCCTGAGCCTCCTTTGTCATAGAACCCAGGGCCACCAGCTCAGTGATAGCACTGCAATAGGCTGGGCCCTCCTCCTTCAACCACTAGTTAAGAAAAAGCCTTACAGCTGGATGTTATGGAGGCATTTTCTTAATGAGGGTTCTCTTCATTCAGGTGACATAAGACCAGCCAGCACAAACTCTAAGCAAAAGCTGATCATTTTAACAAGCCTCCCTTTCTTATAAAAGAGGTTGCATTAGCAATTTAGGCAAATTATTGCCTGCCTGAAAACTGCCACCTTTGACTTGCTGTGATTTCCATAGTCCTCTGTTCCCCTGATGAGACCTTAAAAACAACTAGTTACTTACATCCACATCCCAGTTACCAAGAGATAGGTAAGATAAAGCTATGGCACAGAATTATTTAAAAGATGACCGACTGATTATCTGAGCTCTGACACTCATGGTATTGCATAGGACAAATGTTACACAAACGTCTTGTCCTATAATATCTTTTTTTTTCCCTTTTTTTTTTTTTTTTTTTTTTTTTTTTTTGAGACAAAGTTTCTCTGTGTAGACCAGGCTGGCCTCGAACTCAGATAGATCCACCTACCTCTGACTCCCTGACTGCTGAGATTACAGGCATGTGCCACAGCGCCTGGCTTCGGGTCCTATAATTAATTTAAAGCAATGGTTCTTAACCTGTGGGTCACAATTCCTTTGGGGATCAAATGATCCTTTCACAGGGTCACTTAAGCAATTGGAAAACAGATATTTACATTGCCATTCATAATAACAATACCAAAATTACAGTTATGAAGTAACAATGAAAATAATTTTATGGTCAGGGGTCACCACAACATGAGGAAGTATTTTAAAGGGTTGCAGCATTAGGAAGGCTGAGAACCACTGATTTAAAGTTCCACATTTAATCAGGTGGTGGTAGTGCAGGCCTTTAGTCCCAGCACTCGGGAGGCAGAGGCAGGTGGATCTCTGAGATTGAGGTCAGCCTGGCCTACAAAGTGAGTCCAGGACAGCCAAGGCTACACAGAAAAACACTGTCTCAAAAAAAAAAAAGAAAGAAAGAAAGAAAGAAAAAAGTTCCACATAAAAAAAACATAGCTAAGCCGAGCATGGTGGCGCACGCCTTTAATCCCAGCACTCGGGAGGCAGAGGCAGGTGGATCGCTGTGAGTTTGAGGCCAGCCTGGTCTACAAAGCGAGTCCAGGAAAGCCAAGGCTAACACAGAGAGACCCTGTCTTGAAAAACCAATAAACAAACAAACAAATAAATAAAATAAAAAAGCAAAGCTCTTGTACGTGGTCCTCTCACCATATACATTTTTTAGTTCATTTCTGCACATACCTCTTGAATTTCTAACTTATGTGTACATACTTTATGTAATGTTTTCAATGCCAGTCCTGCAAGTCTCTTAAGTTATGCTTTTACCTAATATTGTCATGAACATTTTTCCAGTATCTAATCTTCATAATTATAATTTATAATGACACATAATTTCCTTGATAAGATATACTATAATTACATAGCATAACTTTTTGGGAGGATACTACTGGAAATGTAAGCTGCTTCTATTTTTAGCATTAACAAATATTTACATTTAACAATAACAGTGGAGGCCAAGTAGGGTGGTATGTGCCTTTAATCACAGCACTTGGGAAGCTGCAGCAGACAGATTTCTGTGATTTTGAGGCCACCAGCAATGAGAACCTGTCTCAAAAAGTGATGATAATGGTGGTGATGAAGAAGAAAAGAAATAAAAATTGGATAACAAGTCACTCAGTGGGCAAAAGCTGTTGCCATTAAGCCTGGCAACCTGAGTTCTGTTCTGAGGACCCACATGGTGGAAAGAGAAACAACTCCCAAAAGTTGTGTTCACACACATGCCATGGCATGCATATACCTTTACAGGTACACATACACATAGAATAAAGTTAAAAATAAAGATCAGCCAGAGCAACATGATGAGACTCTGTCCCCCAATAAATAAGTAAATTTTAATTAAATTTAAAAATTGTAGGGCTGGAGAGATGGCTCAGAGGGCACTGACTGCTTTTCCAGAGATCCTGAGTTCAGTTCCCAGCAACCACATGGTGGCTCACAACCATCTATAACATGATCTGATGCCTCTTCTGGCCCGCAGGTGTACATGCAGGCAGAGCATTGTATCGTTGTATACATGCTAATAAAGATTAAAAAAATTTTTTTTAGCCAGGCATGGTGGCCCATGCCTTTAATCCCAGCACTTGGGAGGCAGAAGCAGGTGGATCTCTGTGAGCCTGGTTTTCAAAGTGAGTCCAGGACAGCCAGGGCTCCACAGGGAAACCCTGTCTCATAAAAACAAACAAAAAATTGTTAAAAGAAAAGAAATAAGAAATATAGCACCTGGGAGGCAGAGGTCAGTGGATCGCTGTGGGTTTGAGGCCAGCCTGGTATACAAAGGGAGTCCAGAACACCCAAGGCTACACAGAGAAACCCTGTCTCAAAAAAAAAAAAAAAAAAAAAAAGCAGGGCTGGAGAGATGGCTCAGCGGTTAAGAGCACTGACTGCTCTTCCAGAGGTCATGAGTTCAATTCCCAGCAACCACATGGTGGCTCACAACCATCTATAATGTGATCTGATGTGCATTGTATACATAACAAATAAATAAATCTTTAAAAAAAAAAAGCAAAAAAATGTGCTCGCTTTGGCAGCACATATACTAAAATTGGAACGATACAGAGAAGATTAGCATGGCCCTGCGCAAGGATGACATGCACATTCGTGAAGCATTACATATTTTTGACGTGAACTCTGGTGCCCCATATTTGACCACCTCCCCTTGGTGGGGGAGGCCTGGTGGCACAAAGAATAAGCAGACTACCAAGGTGAGACTTGATAGCCTATGACCATACAGTGGAGGAGGAGGTCCCCCGTGGGCTTATACCTCGGAAGGAATAGTGTAAAAGCAGGAGGGAGGGAACAACGGGAGGATACAAGTGATGGGATAACAATTGAGTTGTAATCTGAATAAATTAATTAAATAAAAATATAATAAAAATTTAAAAAAAGAAAAAAGAAAAGAAATAAAAGTAGAGGACATTGAGATGGTAGCCCTCATGACCTGAGTTTGATCCCTGGAGCCTACATAGTAGAAGGAGAGAACTGACTCACATAAACTACCCTCTGACTTCTACAAATGCACACATAAATAAACACACAAATAAGTAGTTATTTTTAAGTAAATAGGTTTTTTTTTTAAAGGAAGAGCAGTCAAGGAAGATACCCATTATTAAGCCAAGTCATCTACATATATGTACACATGAACATGAAGTATTAGTTCTTTTAATTCTCCCCCCCTCCTTTTTTTTTTTTTTTTTTTTTTTTTTGGGAGACAGAGTTTCTCTGTGTAGCCTTGACTGTCCTGGACTCCTTTTGTAGACCAGGCTGGCTTTGAACTAACAGAGATCTGCCTGCCTCTGCCTCCCAGAGTGCTGGGATTATAGGCATGTGCCACCATGCCTGACTTAATTTCCAATTTTTCACTAACCATGTTTTTATTTTTGAAAAATGAAATGGGCCTGGGCTTGGTGGTGTACGGCTTTAATCACGGCGGTCAGGAGGCAGAAGTAGGCATATCTCTCCGGGAGTTCGAGGCTGGTCTGGTCTACATAGTGAGTTCCAGAACTGCTGGAGCTATATAATAGAGAGACTCTGTCTCAAGAAAAGAAAAATGAAATATAAACTATAAAGTAGACAGACTGGCGTTTGTAACCAGTTCACTGGTGAGATGCTTGCCTGGCAAGTACAAGGCCCTGGCCCTGTGTTTAACCCCCATCCACAGAAACAAAAAAGAAAAAATGGACACTTATAAACTGTAAGACCGTAGTTTTTTGTTGTTATATATTCAGTTCATGCCAACTACTCTGCCAGATTGCTGTGAAATGTGCATTACTGGTTACCTGAGAGGACCAGTGTGGTATTAGTTCATAGCCTGGTCCCTGAGCTCACACTGAAGTGCACCACTCCAGGATGCTGTGTCTTCGGTCTTCAGTTCTTGTCTGATAAATGTTGGTTGCTTGTCTGCTGTGAATCTTCATTTTTGCAGTTGCCTCATCCAGCCTTTGTTGCCATTTGTTTGTTTACTTATTTTGAAGCAGCCTCTAGCTCAAGCTTCTTTTGTCCTTCTTGATCCTCCTGCCTCTACCTCCAGAGTGCTGGAGTCATAGGTGTACAACACCATGTCTAGTTCTACTCAGAGCTGGAGATTGAACCGAATTGTGTATTGCTATTTTGCCCGCACTACATGTGTGCTTGGTGCGCGAGGAGGCCAGAACAGGATGTTTCATCCCCTGGAACTAGAGTCACCAACAGCGTGAGCTGTCTGTCGTGTGGGTGCTGAGGATCAATAATGCCTTGGCCCTCTGGAAGAGCAGCCAGCGCTCTTATCTTCTGAACCATCTCTCCAGGGTGCCCCCCAGCCCAGTTTATAGATTTTTTTAAAACAGAAGGTTAGAATATATGTTCTTCAATGCATTTCAAATCCATGCTGGCAAGATTCAGTCAGTCCTCACTATCTGAAAGGCTTTTGCATCTAAGCAGAGGGCCTTGGACACTCATTGTGTAGCTTTCTGTGACTGCAGGCCTGTGGGCCCTCCCTCCTTGCACTTTTCCCCCATATGTGGTTTTGGCTGTTTTTTCCTTTCTGACTCTCAGCAGAGAGCTATTGCACATCGGAGGCTTCAGCAAGAACATTCACTTCCCCTTGGTTCTGACTTCCTGTTAGAGCAAGACAGTTTGTCAAGACAGCCCTACATGTGATAAAGTCTGGCATGGGAAGGCTGGAGAAGGCTGCGTGGCAGCTGAGCTTGCCCCTGGAAGCGGGAAGCCGTTTTCCTGAAGGACAGGATATAGAGACTGTTTGTGTGGTACTATTAGGAGGTAGAGAAGATACAGAGAAGCAAGCAAAAAACTTTGGCTCAAATTGTAGCTCCTATTTTTACTCTTGGTAGTGTTCTTTTTTCCCCCCCTTCCTTCCTTCCTCCTCCTTTTCTTTCTTTCTTCCTATCCTGGTATCACTTGCTCATCCTCAATACTCAGTTTAAGCTTTCTCAGTGTAAAGTCCCACCCACTGTTTTGATTTCTCAACTGGTCACTTGACTGAGCTAGCACAAAGTAAGGGTGAGTGCAGGAAGGCTACCGACCCTGTTCTGAGGTCCATGACCTCCAATATGACAGCTTTTCCCATTTGACTATGATCCCAACATGATTTGCATATAAACCTTTGTGCTTTGAAGCAACTGAGATCTTAGTGAAATTTCAGGGAGAATATAGTCGTGGAACAGATTGAGTTGCCTCTGTGTATATGTGGTATATGTGCACATATATGTGCAAACGCACAACAGGCCAGAGGAAAACATCAGGTATTCTACTCTGTCGCTCTCTATCTTACTTCCTTAAGTTGGGGTCTCTTTACTGAACCTGGGAGCTAGGCTAGTGGCCATCAGGCTCCAGTGATCCTCTTGTCTCCAGCACCTCACTCACCTTGGGGTTTCAGGAGCAGCCAGCCAGCCATGCCTGGCTTTTCCCATAGGTTCTGCACTCCAAACTCAGGACATCACGCTTGCTGCTCAGCCCGTACATATTTGGTCTGGCATGGTAGTACATGTTTGTAATCTCAGCATTCAGGCACCTGAGTCAGAGAAACCACAAGTTCAAGGCCAGTTGGGCTACCAATAAGATCTTGTCTCAAAAGGGAAAAATAAAATACATATTTAGTAGCCAGATTTTTGTAGGGCAGAGAAATGCCATCATTCTCTATTCCATACTCACACAGTAGATGTTGCTTTGGAAATAGTCTCCTGCTGTTAGATAATTTTTTATCTAAGCTTGCTAGATAATTTTTTAAAGATTTATGTATTTATTATTTGTACAGTATTCTGCCCACATGTACACCTGCACGCCAGAAGAGGGCACCAGAGATCATTATAGATAGTTGCGAGCCACCATGTGTTGCTGGAAATTGAACTCAGAACCTTTGGAGGAACAGTGCTTTTAACCTCTGAGCCATCTCTCCAGGCTGCTAGATATTATTAAAGATTTATTTTAATTTTATGTGTATGAGTGTGTTGTCTGTTTATATATGTATGTACACCACATGTGTGTTGATCCCTGAGGAGGCCAGAGAGGGTGTTGGATCCCCTTGATCTGGAGTTAGATAGTTTTGAGCTGCCATATAGGTCCTGGGAACTGAGCCTGGGTCCTCTGTAAGAGCAGCCAGTGCTCTAACTGCTAAGCCACTTCTTCAGCCTCTTGATAAATAATTTTATAAGAGGGTATTTACAGCTCTATCCTGTTTGGCAGATTATTACACAGATGCCTGCTTTAAGTACATCAAGGTAGTAATTTGGCAAGACAGATTGAGGATTGAGATTTGGCGAAAACCCTGGTAGCTCATATATTGAAAAGTGCCTGAGAAGTCCTAAGGGAAGACAAAGATCCTTTGTAGATCTGATTATTTAGAGACCTGGCTCACACGCTGCCTCTTCTCTTACAGACCAGTTCCTCTCCCCATGCTGGAGTGTCCAGGCAGGTTCGCATCAAGCCTTCCCAGTCCGCAGGGGATGTAAATACCATCTACCAAGCTCCTGAGCCCAGAAGCAGGCACCTTTCTGTCAGTGAGTATCTCACTCTTCTTTTCTTCCCTGTCCTAGTGTATTTGATGTGTTCATATTTAAAGTACTCAACTGTTAAACAATCATCAAACACTCATTGACTAGCCACTATGCAAAGTAGTGCTGTACGTTTTTATTTGGGAAGGAGGGCACATGAAATGACCCTGTCCCTTGAGGAACTCAGAATATATAATACAATGGCATGATTAAATTTCTTTTAAATATCTCTCAGAAAGTGATCCCAGATACTTGTTTGAAAACTTACAGGGAGCCATGATGGTGCACATGTGTAATCCCAGCAGAGGCAGGCAGATCTCTGTGAGTTAGTGGTCAGCCTGGTCTACAAAGCAAGTTCAGGACAGCCAAGGCTACACAGAGAAACCCTGTCTGAGAAGACCAAAAAACAAAAAACAAAAACAAAACAAAAATACTTAGAGGGGACCTATCAAATTAGGAGTCAAGTCTACATTTTAGTTTTAAATGTAGGCTTATTCCTAAGAAATCCTGTGCTTCACAGAGGATGCTGGCTAGTGAAACTCTTGCAAAGTCGAGTTATCCTGGAAGCTCAGGGCATGAACACAGCATCTACAATTGAGTAGCAAAGAAGCGATGTCGTTGCTACTAGGCCTCTCTAGGAAGGAACTGTAAGCCAGGCTTGTGCATTATGTATCAGATAACAAACACAAGGTTCCTCTGGATACCTCTCAGGGTCTCTCTTAGGTAGGGTTACTATTGTTGTGATGGAACATCATGACCAAAAGTTGAGAAGGAAAGGGTTTATTTTACTTACTTCTTCATATCATAGTTCCCTATTGAAGGCAGTCATGGCAAGAACTCAAACCATGGCAGGAACCTGGGGGCAAGAGCTGATGCAAACTCCAGGAGGAGTGCTACTCAAGACCACTAGCCCAGGGGCAGCCCCCTATCATTGGTTAAGTAAATGCCCTGCAGGCAGTTTCTCAGTTGAGGCTCCCTCTTCCCAGATGACTCTAGCTCTGTCAAGTTGACATCAAACTAGCCAGCACAGGGTTGAGGAGAAATTGTGGGATTTTCGTCAAGATAGAAGTATGGAGGCTGGAGAAGTGGCTCAGTGGTTTGAAAGTGGTACTGCTATTCCAGAGGACCAGAGTTCAGTTCCTGGTGCCCATGGCAAGTATCTCAGAACTGCCTGTCACTCCAGCTCCAGGGCATCCAATTTCCTTTTCAGACCATGGTGGTCATCTGCACTCACATGCACACACACACACACATGTGTAAATATGTATAAATAAATCTTTTTTAAATGTCTAAAAGAAGTCTGACTTTATCAAACATTTGTATGTGCCCACTGCCCTGATGTTCTGGCCACTAGGAAGCCAAGTTTTCCTTTTTCACATGAGCAGAATTCCGTGAAACTTAGCTGCTCTCTGCAGATACTGAGCTGGGTCTGAGGAGATGTGAACCTTGTTCCTGCTATTGAACCTGTCTGTGAATGATGCTTTTCCAGAGACACTACTAGCAAGACATTGCTACTGACACTGACACTGCCTCACTGAGTAATTCTAGAACTCAGGCACTTACAGTAAACATAGCTGCATGTTTGAGTGTAAATGAATTTCAGATTTTTAAATAATTGGTGGGTATGTTTTCATAATCTAGTTGAAGAGAAAGAGGCAGGGCCCCAGAAAATATCCTAAAAATCTGACTACCTAGAACCTGAGAAATAGACATCTTGGTTTTTTGTTTTTTTTTAAATGTGTATGTGTGAATTTCTCCGTGTATGTGTATATGTGCATGCCAGGTGTACTTGGAAGACAGAGAAGGGCATTGGATTTACTAGAAATAGAATTACAGATAGTTGTGAGCTTCCATGTGACTGATAGGAACTAATTCCAGCTTCTTGCAAGAACAGCGAGAACTCTTAACCACTACTGAGCTGCCTTTCCAACTCCCCAACTTGGCGTCTTTTGTAAAGACAGGGTCTCATTCTGGCCTGAGCTTCTCTGAAACTCAGTATGTGGCTCTGCTTGTGTGGACCTGACAGCCCTCTTGCCTTTGTCTCTTAGTGCTGGGATTATAGGCATGAGCCTCCATATCCAGCACTTTAGAAATTTTAGTCAATCTCAAAAATCCAGTTTGTTAATTAAAGACTCTTAGAGACTTAATGATAGCATGACATTAGTCATTAGATGTATTTAGAAACTATAGAGAAGAGACTTCCCCCCCACACACACACACAAACAGCCCCTGTAGTAGAATATTAAAAGAAAGCTCCTAAACATAGTATGATAGTGTGCCTGTGAACTCAGCACTCAGGAGACAGAAGGAAAAGGAATGCCTGAGTGTAAAGCTAGCCTGCTCTGTGCTGTGAGTTGCCAGCCAGCCATGCCACATAATTAGACACCATCTCAAAAAACAAACAGCTGGGTACGGTGATGCACACCTTTAACCCAGCACTCAGGAGCAGAGGCAGGCAGATCTTGGTGAGTTTGAGTCTAGCCTCAGAATTCGAGGCCAGCATGGCTACACAGTGAGTCCCTATCTCAAAATTAACAAAAAACCATACACACTAACAAAACAAAAGAGAAAACTTCTATAATTCCATAGCAGAAATAGTGTTTTAACTATAATTTAGTAAAATTAGAAACCATAGGGAAGATGAGCATCATGACAACATGGAACCCTGTCTGCAAAAGCCAAACAAAGTAAAAGCCAGTATCATGGCACCATCTGTAACACCAGCACACGGCTGACTTAGGATGATCAGAGTTTGCCCATCCTCAGCTACGTCAGATGTTTGAAGCCAGCCTAGACATTTGAGACCTTGTCTCAGAACAAAAATCCAAAATAAAAAGTCATAAGGAAGCAACTTCTTTTCAAATCCCATGTGTATTTTGATATAAAATGTTTGTTTTGTGTGTGGTGTGTGGATTTTTTTATATGTGTTTGGAGTTTTTTTGTTTGTTTGTTTTGTTTTGTTTTAGCAGGGATATGATTTGGACCTAGAACCTTGAGTTCTACACACAGAGCCATACCTTCCACCTACAGAATATGTCATTACTTTATGATATTTTCTCAGCAATACATTATAGCCAGGTAAGGTGCCACAAGCCATAATCCCACCACTCAAGGAGGCAGAGGCAGTCAGATCTCTGTGAGTTCGAGGCCAGCCTGGTCTATAAAGCAAGTTCCAGGACAGCCAGAGCTGTTACACAGAGAAACCCCGTCTCAAAACAACAACAAACAAACAACAACAAAAGGAAAAACAACCCCCCCCCCCAAAAAAAAAAGTAGAAAGAACAAAAAAGAAGGGCTGGAGAGATGGCTCAGAGGTTAAGAGCACTGGCTGCTCTTCCAAAGGTCCAGAGTTCAATTCCCAGCAACCACATGGTGGCTCACAACCATTTATAATGAGATCTGGTGCCTTCTTTTGAAGTGCAGGTGTACATGCAGGCAGAATACTATATACATAATAAGTAAATAAATCTTAAAAAAAAGAGAGAGAGAAAAATATGGCTTTAAGTGGTAATTAATTAAATTCAGATTTCTTTTTTTAAAGATTTATTTGTTTATTACAGAGTATCATTGCACCATATACTCCTCTCCATTAGAATACTAATTATGTTGTCTTTCCCACCAAACTGTGTCTTTGTTCATTCATTACCAAAAAAAAAAGTCCATTATGGGCCAGAAACCTGGATACCAAAAGTCACAGGCTTTGTACTGTGGACCTTGTAGACCATGGAAAAATATTTGTCCTAATGTGATTAGTATGTAGCTACAAACTGTGACTAGAAGGTGGTATGGTGTTGTGTGATATGCAAATGAGAAATAGGACCTGATCTAGGGATCAGGAAAACTTTAGGCTGCCACCTAAAGCACATAGAGAAGCTGTGCAAAGATTTGGGGGCAAGAGCTTTGGACAGGAGATGTTCTGTTTGCTGAGAGCTAAGGACTGGAACAAATGTGGACTGTTGGAGAAGACTGATGTCTGGATGCTAAGAACCAGGAGCAAGGAAAGCAGGCCTCAGCTAGAGAGGAGGCAGAGCCCCATGGACAGTAGTGATGATTTGTTATAGTCTTTGGTGATAGCAGTGAAAAGGTTTTTTGTCTTTGTTTTTTTCCTAAAACAGGGTTTCTCTGTAGCCTTGGGAATGCTGGGATTACAAGCGTGTGCCACCACGCCCTGCTAGTCATTGGGTTTGTAAGTAATGATGAAAAGGTAGAATGACATTCAGATTTGCATTGTCAAGAGACTAGTCTGGCTCAAGTGGGAAGGACAGATGGGAAGGGCAAGACTGGGCCCAGGAACCATATATTCCAATGTAGATAGTCTGGTGGCCGAGATAAAGACAAGGACCAGGTGGATCTGAGACACCTAGAGGTAACACTGACAGAACATGGCATTGCAGTGGTCTTTACAATATGGTATGGGGAGCCAAAGGAGCTCTTAAGACCCTTTTAGGGCTTCTGTGAGGGCAAGAGTATTTTTAAAGTCACTCTAAAACTTGACACTCGTCCTATCACAACTCTACAGTGGCATTTTCAGAGGTTATAAGTGTAAGGTATGTGAGGTAGTCTGTGTGTGTGTGTGTGTGGGTGTGGGTGTGAGAGAGAGAGAGAGAGAGAGACAGAGAGAGAGAGAGAGAGAGACAGAGAGAGAGAGACAGAGACACAGAGACAGAGACAGAGAGAGGCAAGGGGGCTGGCAGGTGGGTAGGGGTGGGGGAGCAGGCAAGCAGACAGACAAACAGAGGGTCTAATGAGAGAGAGAGAGAGAGAGAGAGAGAGAGAGAGAGAGAGAGAGAGAGAGAGACACACACACACACACACACACACACACAGAGAGAGAGAGAGAGGGTCTCATGTATCCCAGGCTAGCCTCAAATTTATTATGTAGCAGAGAATGATCTTGACCTTCTGGTCCTTCTGCCTTCACCTCCCTACTTCTGGGATTATGGGATTACACGCATGCACCACCATGCCTGGTTCATTTGGAGCTGAGAATAGAGTCCAGGGCTTTATGCGTGCTTGGCAGTTACTCTACCAACTAAACTACATCTCCAGCTATATCTGAAAACACCTGAGCTTGACTACAGAGATGGCTCAGCAGTTAAGAGCTCTTGGCTGCTCTTCAGAGGACCTGGGTTGAATGTCAGTACCCACATAACAGCTCTATAGAATAGATTTGCCATGAGTTAGGAAGAAGAGGCTGTGATAGGTTTGCATGGAGAGAAGCATGTGACCAGATAGGCACGGATGAAGGAAAGTAGCCCAGATGAAGAACACTAGTAAGTATATTGGGGTTACGAATGGGAAGGAGTCCAGGTAGGCATTATTAAAGCAGATGGCACGGGATGGGGGATGGGAGATAATGGAAGGTAGTTCAGGGGCTTACTATCTCCCCAGTCCCAGGTGAAATAAGGCTATTCTAAAATACAACAGATGTCTGTGTCTTTATGGTTTACGATAGCAGGTTAGATAATACAAATAATATTTGTAGGTATTTAATAATAAGCCTTATTAGGTATTTTTTATTTACTACAACATAACTCCAGTCCTGGGGGTTCCAACACCCTTTCCTAGCCTCCATGGACACTACGTGCATAGATGTACATTCAAGCAAACACACATACATTTTTTTAAAAAAGAATTTTTAGAGAAGGAATAGGGTCTGGAAAGATGGGTCAGTGGTTAAGAAAACTTGTTGTTCTAGCAGAGGACCCACACGATGACTCACAACCATCCATAAACTCTAGTTCCAGGGGATCTGATCCCCTCTTCCGGTATTCACAGGCACCAGGTGCACATAAGTGCAAAAAAATACTCATGCATATAAAATAAAAATTTAAAAAGAAAGCACCCACACTTTAATTTCTAATATTGTTATTAGTTCATAGTTTTGGTGTTCAGGTACCCTAGTGTGGTTCTTTGGCTACTAAATACTTTGAATGAAGGACATCGGAAAGTTATCAGAAACAGTCTGTTTCAGACTTTCTCTTGTCCTGTGTTTTGCTCCACTCTTTCTCACAATGCAGATTATAAAATAAAATACTCTTTTCCTCTGTGGGTCATAAAAAGTTGAGAACCTTCACTCTTGAAGCTAGTCATAAAGCCTAATATTTCTCTAACCTAGTCTCAGCTGCTCTGTAAAGCCAGTTATGAAGAAAGAAGGTCTGAAGACCCCCATCCTAGAGCAGGTGCATCCCTACACCAGTGAGTGAAGACCCCATATAGTGAGACCGAGAAGAAGCTCAACAGACCTTGCTGAGTTCCCCTCAGATCTGATACCCCTTTGTTAAATGTGACATTTGTGTGTCACATTGAAGTATAAACATGGAGTTTTCCCTGAGCTTTTTGGTTTTTATGCTGAAGGCTCTTATGGCATGTAAAACAGTAAACAAAACGCGATTTTTCTCTAGTTAGCCTGTTTTGTTGTTGTTTTAACTATATGCTTTACCCCTTTGAGGAGTAGGCAAAGGTGTCATCATATTGTTTCCTCCTGGCAGTTGAGCCTAAAGTTTTAAGATGCTGAAGGAGTCCTTTTTTGTTTTTGTTTTTGTTTTTGTTTTGTTTTGTTTTGTTTTTCTCTTCAAGACAGGGTTTCTCTGTGTAACCCTGGCTGTCCTGGAACTCTCTTTGTAGACCATGATGGCCTTGAACTCACAGAGATCTGCCTGCTTCTGCCTCCCAAGTGCTGGGATTAAAGGTGTGTGCCACTACACCCGGCTTGAAGGAGTTCTAATACCAAAAAGGCTAGAGCTACTGTGACATTGAATTGAATTTTCAGGTGTTATGGGTGAGAGCTAAATTATTGGATTGTGGAGCTAAGAAACTGCCTTTCATTTTCATTAAGGCAATTACTAGAGGAGAATCTGGGTTTGGGTGCTGGCAAGAGACAGGTCTGATGTTTTGTCATGTTGAATTTTTTTGGTTTTGGTTTTTTGTTTTTCAAGACAGGGTTTCTCTGTGTAGCCTTGACTATCCTGGACTCGCTTTTGTAGACCAGGCTGGCCTTGAACTCACAGAGATCCACCTGCCTCTGCTTCCCAAGTGCTGGGATTAAAGGCATATGTCACCATGCCTAGCTGTCATGTTAAATTTTAAATGCCTTTGAGACAGTGGAACAGTTAGATGTATGGGTATTGAAGATGAAGATACAGCTCAGTTGGTAAATGCATGCGTCATAAACACTAAGCACTGGTTTTAATTCATAACACTGTAAAATATTCAGTCTTTACCTCAGAGGGGAGAACATTAACGCTGGAAGAAGCATAAAAGAGGGATGGATGTTGGGGATATTGCCAAGTTGAAGCCATTGGCCCAGAGGGGAGTACGTATGCAGAGACTGTAGGATGAGGGGAGTTAAGGGCCCAGAACAGGTTTTGGAACTTGACCCTTATCAGACAGAAGAAGAAAGGGCGAACAACCTGCTGAAAGACACAGGAAAGAAGTGACCAGAAGCCAGGCAGTGGTGGCGCACGCCTTTAATCCCAGCCCTTGGGAGGCAGAGGCAGGTGGATTGCTGTGAGTTCGAGACCAGACTGGTCTACAAAGTGAGTGTAGGACAGCCAAGGCTACACAAAGAAACCCTGTCTCGAAAAACAAAAACAAGAAGTGACCAAAGAAGTAGAAAGGAAATACAAAAGTATGGGGACGAGACCTGAAATGCAACCAGCCAGATTGAAAAAGACAAATGTCTAGGTGCTTTCTGGTAAGCTTTCTAAAGGTAAAGGGAAACAGGAAGAGACAGTCAAAAGCGTGAAGGACTAAGAAATCCTAGTAGGAGAAATGGAGTCAGAGGAGAGGTTGAAGTTAGTAAGTTTTAGCAACTCAGCCTTCTGTTGGTTCTTCCTTAGTCAGACCTTTGAGTAGGTGAAAACTGCAACGTGAAGGAAATTCAGCTCCCACCACAGCATTAGTACATGTGGAGACATACAAGGCACCCCAGTGCAATTATAGAAATCTTCACTTGAATCTGAGCATGGTGGCATACACCTTTAATCCCAACACTCGGGAGGCAGAGGCAGGCAAGGGATCACTGTGAGTTTGAGGCCAACCTGGTCTACAAAGTGAGTCCAGGACAGCCAGTGCTACACAGAGAAGCCCTGTTTTTGAAAAACCAACAAAACAAAACAAAAACACAATAACAAAAAACCCAGATGGATATAGTGACTCATGCCTATATATTCCCAGCATTCAGGACACTGAAGTACAACTGTCATTAGTTCTAGTCAAAAATGAGGAGACTGTCTCAAAAACAACAAAATTCCTTGAGAATGAATTTACCCCAAAGAGTTAATAAATAGCCTCATAGAGGGATCACCAGAGAGCAGATGGACTCTCCCTATATAAAGGTATTCTTGCTTTTTTTGCCTATGGAGATTCTGCCACCATTGAGTCTTATTTCAAGCACAGGTCCTCCATAATTTGCTAAGTGGTGCCCTGAAACTATGTAGCCAAGCCTCAACTAATGTATTTATAGGAGGCACATTCTAATTCCTTTGTCCAATGTGTCGTAAGTGCCTTTGCCTCTGCCACACCATCTCCCTGGCCCCCCAGGGCATGAGGTAGAACGCAAGACTCCAGGCGTACTAATCATGTACTCTACCTGAGTTAGTCCATCTTTCTTGTATTTCCACTCTAATCCCATGGTGAGCGGACTGCAACCCTGCGGATGAGTGGAGGCAACCGGTCTTTTTAAGGTATTTGGTGAAAGCTAACGGCATAAAAGGGAGGGGAAAATATATATGGTCAGAATATCTTTAGAGATCTCAGCAAGTAATAAGGAGACGAATAAGCTAAAAGGGACAGGGGAGGCATATAGGCCATGATGAGTGGGCTTCAGCAGGGGTGCTTCATGGAGTCTGGGACTATAATGCGGTGAAAAGGAGAGAAGCCTCTATCTCCAAGTGGAGGATGAATTCAGATGAAGGGGGAAAGAAAAAGCTGAAATCTTACTATAGCAATAACTAGTAGCAGAATGCCAAAATACCATGCATAGTATAAATGTGTAGTCCTGGGACACGTTTGAAGAGACGAAACCCTGATAGTGGTTTGTGCTAATACACATTGAGAAATAAAGCAGTTGCCGGGCGGTGGTGCTGCACCCTTTAATCCCAGCACTCGGGAGGCAGAGGCAGGCGGATCACTGTGAATTTGAGGCCAGCCTGGTCTACAAAGTTAGTCCAGGACAGCCAGGCCACACAGAGAAACCCTATCTCAAAACAAACAAACAAACAAAAAACAAACAAGAGAGAAGAGAGAGATTTTAGATACGATTATAAAGTGTGTGGTGATGGTAGCTGCTTCAGAATTGAAACATAGATTGTTGTCACTGTCTATGGGATAAAAAGATTGAGAAGTATTTTTGCACAGCTTTGCCCCAGGTGAGCAGTTCTGGAAATGTTGCTTATGATTTTCTATTAAAAGAGAAAAAAGATTGGATTACACTCCTCTCTCTTCATCTGTCCCTTAAAAAAGGATTTAGAAGCCGGGTGGTGGTGGCGCATGCCTTTAATCCCAGCACTCAGGAGGCAGAGGCAGGCGGATCGCTGTGAGTTCGAGGCCAGCCTGGTCTACAAAGTGAGTCCAGGACAGGCAAGGCTACACAGAGAAACCTTGTCTCAAAAACAAACAAACAAACAAACAAACAAAACAAACAAACAAACAAAAAGGATTTAGAAATATCTCCTGTGCTTGCAGTGACCTGCACATTAACACTGACCCAAAGCCCTAGAACTCCCTGTGGAGGCAACTTCCTGCCTGCATCAGCTTCCTGCTGAGGGTTCTCTGAGAAGAGTGAGAGCCGCATTTCAGCCTAAAGTCAGAATACAAGTGGAAGAACCACCCATACACTAGGGAGATACTTTGTGTCTGCTCGGTTTCTCTGAGGCTAAGAAGTAACATAATCTGGGGGAGAATTTTAACAGATCACACATAAACCCTGGATGTCTCTCTCCGCTTAGAATGCCTTCAGAGGAAACTGCAGATAGGCTTTTCTGGTGCTGGCTAGAGCAGCACAGTCGGCTGGGCGCATCAGGAAAAGATGTCCCATGGGAACTTTCCCCCTTTGCCTTCCCTCTAAGACTCCGGAGTCAGTTGTGCTTTGCAAGCAGAGCCTTGTACCTTCTGGCTCACTCCTGGCCACTGCTAGTAAATGTGAGACTGTCCAGTCTCGTAGCTTGGTATCATCATGGCCTGCCCGCCCAGCCCCTTCCCTCACTTGTCCTCAGCTGTTGGTGTGCCTCTTATTGGCTCTCAATTTTTGAAATAAAGATAAAAACAAAACTGAAAATACCCTGGAACAGTCATGCCACCTCCTGGTGTTTCCGTTTGCTTCCTCTGATAGTCATTGGTCTGGGGAGACTTCCCTTTCCTGCTCCAGGCAGTAGGCCTGTGCACAATAGCCCCTGGCCTGCTGCCCATCAGATAACAAGGCTGGCTTTCTGTAGGCCACAGTGTGGATTGGAAAAAGTGAAAGTCTCTGGCTGGAAATAAAAGCCCAGAAACCCTTTGCTCTTTCCCTCTAGGCCCTCCTGTGTCTGCAGCAGTGGCCCCCTGTGTGCTAGATTCCTCCCAATGGCAAAAGCAAGGGAGGACTCAGCAAGCTAGTAGTAGAGGGAATGCTGTGGATCAATGTCAAATATCAGCAATAATTTTTTCTTTCTAACTAATCCCTTATAAGATATTTTAAAAATTCATTGTAGGTGAAATCATACCTTGTTATTCCACAGCATCTTGGGTTCAAATGCTAGAAAGGAGCTGCTCTAACTTGTTTCAGGAAGAAGAGATTTAATGTAGAGTTCTGTTATGGAACCAGTGAAAGCGCGAGAAGCAGATTGCCATGTCCAGATGCACAAAAGGCAAGGGTCATCTTAGTAGATATTATTGCTCTGTGACTTCACAGCAAAGTACCCCTAAATTTATACCCTGCAGCTTCAGTTTCTATAGGGACTTAACATACCTGTATACACTGTGTCCTGCAGGTTGCTGAGGTCACTTCAGTACTGACTTGGTAGCTGTCACTCTGAGTGAGATGTTGAAGCAGGAAATCCACACAATCCTTTGCCTATTTTCAAGGCAGTGCTATAGCTTTATGCCAGTCTTCTCATCTGAGACTGTGTCCTTGGCTTGATGTCTTCATGACTCAGTTGGAAGTGTTCTTGGTGGTAATTCATCAAGTGTCTTCAGCACGACTGAAAGCTGTATGTTGGAGCAACTGACTTCATGTGGAAGAATGAAGAACTCAGTCTCTGGAGGAACCCTGAGAATAATTTAAACTCCTTAGAAGCTGTCTTTCAACCACCAAATGTGAGACTCCTGTCATCTCAGGACTCAGGAGATGGAGGCAGGAGGATGAGTTCAAGTCTAGCTTAGAATACACAGCCCTATCTAAACAAAAACAAACAAAGAAGCTGGTTTCCCAAGGTATGGTGGTAGTGTATGCCTTTAATCCTAGCACTCATGAGGCAGAAGCAAGTATATCTCTGAGTTCAAGGCCACCCTGGTTTTTCAGGCCAGCCAGAAGAAGTACATGTGAAACCCTGTCTCAGTACAAAACAACAGCAAAACCCTCACCGTTTTTCAAGCGGTAGTCTATTGCACCTTTTTGTTGTTGTTAAATATTTTTCTTCCTTTGGTTGGTCCTTCTTAGTTTAGGAGGAGCCTCCTTGGCTTAGAAAGTTTTTTGAGGCCCATTTGTTTATGCCCAATAAACAGCCAGACTTTTCGGCCCTTGCAGTATAGATAGTACCTACCATCTGTCCTGGAGTGCAGGCTGAGTGCGCTATACACAAAATTTTCCTAAATTTTCCTTCTGAAACTGCTTTCTGTCAGGACCACAGAAAGTTGGCATCGGATGGTCACGTCTTCCAGGGTAGAATGAGGTCAGGTGTTTCCCCACACCTCCAGGTACTGATCTTCTTCTCCTAGGCATTTCTACATGGTATTTTTTTGTTGTTTTTGTTTTTGTTTTCAAGACAGGGTCTCTCTGTGTAGCCTTAGCTATCCTGGACTCACTTTGTAGACCAGGCTGGCCTCGAACTCACAGTGATCCTCCTGCCTCTGCCTCCCAGAATGCTGGGATTAAAGGCGTGCGCCACCACGCCCGACTTTCACAGAACATCTTGCCTGCAGAGTTCTACCCGAGAAAACCTAGATTAATAGTCCTGAAGTACTTTGGTAAGGATGGTACTTTGCCATTTCTGGTGTCTGGGGAGAGGAAAGGGTTCTTATGTTTCTGGCTTTCTTCGTGATGGGACAAATATGCACCCCAAACAGGAAGAGGGCTAAGAGAGCACACGGGAAGGCCAGAAAAGACCTTGGTAGAGTCAGTCCTCTTTTTAGACCATGTAGGTCCTGAGGAGTGAGCTCACATTGTGCGGTTTGCTGGCAAGTATTATCTCAGAGGCCATGTTAATATCTTCTTGAACCTTCTAAAGGTTGTTTTTTTTTCTTCTCTAGACTAACAATGTGAAAATACCTACCAGAGTGCCTGCCACTTAGCAGTTACTTAGAGAATGTTTGCCAAAGGTCTTTTGCAAATTATTGAAAATCAAATGAGGTCATTACTGTGAATGTCCGACAAAAAGGAAACTTCTAACTAAGGGCGACATAATGCTACTCATGCGGTCAGAGGTATAGGAGTGAATGGCAGCCTCTTGTCACTGGCCAAAATGTCCTCACTGAGGCTGGCATTGCCTTAGTGACAGGAGTGCTGGGATTGTAGGTACGTGTCGCAGCCTACCTCAGAGTATCTTACCTGTATCAGGTAAGAACAAGTTAGAGAAGGTACTCGTCGGAGGAGCGGAGCCTCAGGGACACATGCTCAGGTGTGTCCAGTTAGCCTTTGCAGGACCTCAGCCTCAAAATGTTGTTGGGGCCCAAAGCTCAGGAGAACTAAGATGATAGACGAATGTACAAGACCTCTTATTACAGTTCCTTTCATACTTTCACTTACTACCAATCAACTATTCAGAATTTGTTTTATTCATAGACTCTTATGTCCTATGCTGGCCTTGAACTCATTAAGTAGTAGAAATATCCTTAAACTCCTGATCTCCTGCCTCTGAGTCATAGTGCCATTGGGTCTGGCTCAATCTTTAGTACTATTTTTTTAGTTTATACTTATGCCCAGGCTGGCTTCAAACTCCAAAGCTCTAGTGATCTTCCTTACTCAGCTTTATAAACTTCACATCTGGCTCAGTCAGAAAATATTAAATGAAGAAATCAAGCTGGCATATGGTAGTACACACTTTTAATCCCAGAATTTGAGAGGCAGAGACAGACAGATCTCTGAGTTTGAGGCCCGCCCGGTCTACATAGCGAGTTCCAGAACAGTCAGAGCTACATAATGAGACCCTGTTTCAAAAATACATTTAAAAAAAGAAAGAAAGGAAGGAAGGAAAAGAAAAAGAAAAGTCAGAAGTGTACAATTTCTTGATTTCTATTGCTGTAAAGAGACATCATGACCAAGGCAATTTATAAAAGAAGCATTTGACTGGGGGCTTGCTTACAGTTTCTGAGGGTGAATCCATGGCTATCACAGAGGAAGCAAACATGGCATTGGGGCAGTAGCTGGGAGCTCATATCGCATCCATAAGCACAAGGCAGAAAGAGAGACTAAAGCTGGACAGACTTTGAAACCACTGACATCTGCAACAAGGGTGCCCCCGCAGCCCTTCCCAGAACAGTTCCATTAACTGCAGGTCAGGCATCCTAATAGATGAACCTCTGAGGGCCATTCTTATTAAACCACCACACACAGAAAGCTTTAGTTATTTTTATTTATTTTTTTTGAAATAGTCTTACTATGTGCCTGGCCTGGCATTTGTTATGTAGACAAGACCAACCTAGAATTCATTAGGAGATCTACCTGGATTTAAGGGGTGCGATATCATACTCAGGTTTTGTTTTTGTTTTTTGGGGGGGTTGTTTGTTTGTTTCGAGACAGGGTTTCTCTGTGTAGCCTTGGCTGCCCTGGACTCGCTTTGTAGCCTCGAACTCACAATGATCTGCATGCCAGGATTAAAGGTGTGCACTACCACACCTGTCCAGCTTTAGGTTTTCTGTTGTTGGTTTGGTTTGGTTTGGTTTTGTTTTTCAAGACAGGGCTTCTCTGTGTAGCCTTGGCTGTTCTGGAATTCGATCTGTAGACCTGGCTGGCCTCGAACTCAGGCCTAAGTACTGAATTAAAGGCACGAGCCACCCCTGCCTGACTTGTTTTGCTTTTAAGCTATATTATATTTAACTCTGTGCGTGCGTGCGTGCGTGCGTGCGTGCGTGCGTGCACCACCTGAGGCCATAAGCATCAGATTCCCCTGGTGTTAGAGTCTGAGCTACCCAACATAGATGCTAGATTCCAACTCTGATCCGCTACAAGAGCAGTGTGAACTCTTAACTGTTAAGCCATCTCTCCAGGCCCTACAATAAGTTTTAAATTGTGCTTTACTCTGAGTATCGTAATAAAATCTCACACTATTCTACCTGGAATGTGAGTCATACGTTTGTCCAATGCATCCATGACACATTTGCTAATGGCCCATTTGTCACTTAGTGGCTATCCCAATTATCAGATTGTATTGTATTATTAGTGCTTGGATTCAGGTAACCCCTTCTTTTTTTAACCTAATGGCTCTCAAGTATTTTGTCATAATTGTTCTATTTCATTAGTTTGAGTTTTGTTGTTTGTTTTGCAGGTTGAAGTGCTGGGGGTCAAACCCAGGGACTCTCATATGCTATGCAAATTATGCTGTGCAAATGTTCTTTCACTGAGCTACATCCCTAGGCCTGGTGGGGTTTTGTTTTTGTTGTTGTTCCTGTTTTGTTTTGTTACTTACTTTCTTTCATTCTTTTTAAGAATCTTGGTATATGCTAGTCCTGAACTCATTCTCCCTCTTCCTATCTCCTGCAGCCTGGAATTATTATTATTACACCATCATGCCAAACTAGTTATTGTTAGTCTCTTATTATACATAATTTATACATTAAGCTTTGGCATAGATACATATGCATTGGATTTGGTATTATTTAGGGCTTCAAGCATCCGCTTGCGATCTTGCAGTGTATCTCTCAATTATATGTATCGAGGATTGAACTGGTCACTTTCCTAGGTTCTTCCTTGGACAGGAGGAAGTGGCATTGGTGCCTAAAAGAAAGAGAGAGAGGGGAAGGTGTGACATTATCAAGAGAAGTGGCACTATGAATGACATACAAGCACATTAAGTTTTTTATTATGTTTATTTAGTGTGTGTGTACACATGTATAGGAGGATGCCACAGTACATGTGGAGGTTACAGGGAGTCAGTTCTTTCCTTATATTATGTGGATCCTGGGGGTTGAACTGAGGCTTAGTGACAAATGCCCTTACCTACTGAGCCATCTCAGGTCCTAAAAGCATTTTTGTTTTGTTTGTCCTTTTCAAGACAGGCTTTCTTTGTGTAGCCTTGGCTGTCCTGGACAGTCTGTAGACCTGTAGACCAGGCTGGCCTCAAACCCACAGAGATCCACCTGCCTCTGCCTCCCTGAGTGCTGGGATTACAGGCATGCGCCAGCTCCTAAGCCGTTTTTAAAGCTGGCTAATATCCTGCTTGTGGCACAGGGTTAGCTCTGACTCATGTTCTGTGTCAGGGTCTTAGTTACATTTGCTCTAGTGCTGCTCCAGCCCCTGAAAGTTACTTTTAGGGAAGAGGTGTTGTTTGCTTCCTCAAGCTGAGCACCATGACTGTCTCAGTTATATCCCAACCTCTTGGGTGCAGCCTTCTATCTGGCTCTGCTCCTCTGGTGCCACATCTTGGCTCTGTTCTTAAAGGTCTTCTTTCTTTGCTCTAGGCTCCCAGAACCCTGGCCGAAGCTCTCCTCCCCCTGGTTATGTACCTGAGCGACAGCAGCATATTGCCCGGCAGGGATCCTATACGAGCATCAACAGTGAAGGTGAATTCATCCCAGAGACCAGCGAGCAGTGTGTGAGTATGGGTGTGGGGGTCGGTGTCGAGTGTACCATGGCCAGTGTGAGACCAGGATTGTGATAGGGACTCTCGCTGATCCCATTACAGACTTGAGGAATTTGATATCCATTTCATACGTCTTTGAAAACCAATTTTACCCCAAGACATATTATTCCTTTGGAGAGCCAAAGGTCAGTTCTTTTCAAAGATGAAATCTAACCTTCTTAACCTTACTAGTGTTAGGTGAGCATTTGCTGTATCCCTCTTTTGGGTTCTCTGACTAGGCCACTCACAAAACATCACTGTGTCGTACTGTTTGTGTACGGCATACAAAGACCCTATTTTCATTCAGCAGTTTTAACTGTGCACAACCCTGAACTGACAGATTATGTTTTTCATTGGCTATATTTTAGTTTTGCTATTTCTTGAGGAAGGTGGGGAGGAATTATGAATTAGACTGTAGGACTAGTAAAATAACATGATTTTGTTAATAGCTGTATTAGTTATCTATTGTTAAATAACAAACTGTCACAAACTTGGTCTTAAAACAATATACCTTTGTTTTCATATCCTTAGATTGGGAGTTCAGGCATGACTTATCTGGGTTTTTTCCTCATGGTCTCATAGGGCTACAGTCAAGGCACTGCTCAAGCTGCATTTCTTTGCTGAGCTTAAGGTTCTTAGCACAGTTTAGTTCCTTGCGTTTGGTAGGCTTGTGGGCCTTTTCTTGGTTAGAGTTGTTTAAGGATTCTCTCAGCTCCTCCTCCATCCTCTTACAGCATGGCCTTCTTCAAGGCCAGCCCCGGGCTCTGTTCCGACATACAAAGATGGAGTCTTCTATAATATATGATAGGGACTGGGCATTCCTAGCCTCTTTGCCTTACCCTATTGGCTAGAACTAAGCCCCAGTTCTGCTTGCACTCAAGGGACTCATTGGCCTCCTATTAGTACCTCTGACTTTTTTCCTTTCTTTTTTTTTTTTTTTTTGGCGGGGGGCAGGCACTGGTTTTGGTTTTGGGTTTTTTTTGTTTTGTTTTGTTTTGGTTTGGTTTTGGTTTTTGGTTTTTCGAGACAGGGTTTCTCTGTGTAGCCTTGGCCATCTGGACTCACTTTGTACACCAGGCTGTCCTGGAACTCACAGTGATCCACCTGCCTCTGCCTCCCGAGTGCTGGTATTAAAGGCGTGCGCCACCACGCCCGGCTTGGTTTTGGTTTTTAAGACAGGGTTTCTCTGTGTAGCCTTGGCTGTTCTGGACTCTTTGTAGACCAGACTGGCCTCACACTCAGAGATCCTCCTGCCTCTGCCTCCCAAGTGCTGAGATTAAAGGTGTGCACCATAGCCTGGCTTCCCCCTCCTCCCCCTTCAGTGAGCTTGTCTTTATTGCAAAGAGTTAAGTTCTTCAAGTTTCTGGGATTTGACTTAAGAAGGGAAAATTTCTAATGGATAAAATAATCAACAGAAGGCTCAGGAAGTTGAGCTTAATTACCAGGACGCATCTCAGGCAGCTCTGAACTGCCTGTAGTTCTAGCTGCCGGAGATCTCACACACACACACACACACACACACACACACACACACACACACACACACACACACAAAGGGAGAGTAGGCTGGAAAGATAGCATAACAGTTAGGAGTTTTTGCTGCACTTGTAGAACACCCAAATTTAGTTCCCATCACCTGTACTGGATGGCTCACACTTGCCTACAATTTCATCTCCGGGGATCTGGCATCTTTTCTAGACTTAGTGTGCTCCTGTACTCATGTGTACGTGTGTACACACACACACACACTCTCTCTCTCTCTTTAACACCAACATAGGTGAGATTTTACAGAAAGCTTATTACTGTAGCTTTCATCATTCAAGCCTTTTGGGCTGTGAGAAACTCTTTAGACTCTTCTAGATGCACACTTTCCAGGTGGCTTCACGTTTAGAGTAGTAGCCTGGACTGCCTTTGGCTCCATCTTTTTTTCCTGGGTGTTTGACTGACCATCTGTCTGTATTGTACATGTACAGACTCTTCTTTTTTGTCATTCCCCAAACTATAATTTAACAACTTTCCACAGCATTTACATTATATTAATCAAGCTGATGGCGGGGTGTGTGTGTGTGTTGGACTCAGATAATAGCAGCATGAGTCCTGGGACTAATCTCCGTGGATCTGGAGTAAGGACAGTGTTCTGAACCTGAAAGGCTACACTCCCATCCTTACCACTGCTTTGTCAGGGAGAGGGGGACATGAAGCCTTTAGGAGATTGGGGTGGGAGGATCTATTCTGAAAGTTCTTTGTTACTGCATTTTACTATAAGCTAGAAAAATAGTTTATGTAGATTCCTCTCACCTCTGCTTTAGAGTTAGGAACAGGGAGCTTGTTTCTCTGGCACCAGTTTCTGAGTTTGGCTATGGCTCCTAACCTTTCTTGGTCTGCAGTGCTCATTTGTGAAATGAGGTAATGCTTATCTTTGTAAATTGTGCATTATAGAGTATAATCAGAAGCATTATGGTCCCACCCAAACTCCACTGGAAACCTCTGCAGGGCAATACCATGTCAAGTGCCAGGCACTAGTGTTGATGGGCCAAGAAAATGCCAACCAGAGAAATAGCGCCTCTGCTTTGCCTTATTGGCAGAGCCCTAGTGAAACCAGCCAAACATTTTTCTTCATCCTAGAAGCTTCCTTCCAAACTAAGGGAGACTGGTACCTTATAACCCTTCACCGCTACATGGAGAAACAAGGACACTTCCGTATTTTGACAAAAAGGACCACGTGCTAGCTCTCTCTGGGTCGGCTGGCTGGGATTTGAGTCAAACTGTAGTTTTATTGTGTGGCTTGCCTTACAGATGCTAGATCCCCTGAGCAGTGCCGAGAATTCCCTGTCAGGAAGCTGTCAATCCCTGGACAGGTCAGCAGACAGGTATGGAGCTGTGGGTGGTTTGGAATGATTTTAGGAGTGGAATTGGCTAGTCTGTGTCTAAAACAGCCACAGGCCCAGGATTAAAACAACTTTCCAACACTCTGAGAATGTTGGGTGCACAGTAAAATAAACTTAATATCACCTGGGAGTACAGCTCATGTATTGTTTGTTGTGTTGATCCAAGTGCTTTATGTGTCTTGAACATACTATATTCTGCCTTTACCTCATTACTGTGATTTGGATTGAGAAGCAATGCCTTAGTGACACTTAAAAGAAAAACAGAATTCTCACTCATAGTTTGGTCTGTCTATTGTCTGTCTTTTCTTTCTCCAAATGTTTGTAGTTGAATAAGAAGCTACGATAGATAATTAGAAAACAGAGTATCAGGCCAGACGAGGTGGCACACACCTGTAATCTCAGCACTGGGAGGCAGCGGCAGGTGGGTCTCTGAGTTCAAGGCCAGCCTGGTCTACAAAGAGAGTCGAGGACAGCCAAGGCAACGGAGAGAAACCCTGTCTCAAAAAACCAAAAAGAAGACAGACTATCCGGATTTCCTAACTCAACTATTGCCTCTTGATGTAAAATGGCTGTTCTTACTCTCTTAGAAAGCAATGCTATACTTTATATAGCAAATGGCTATATGGTTCATCTAGTGGTATTGAGGGTTTGTTGTGTTATTTTGCTTTGTTGAGACAAGTTCTCACTATCTAGCTGGTCTGGAACTCAGTCTCTTCCTGCCTCAGTTTCCCTGTGTACTGTAACCTGGCTTGTGAGGGCGTTTGGAGCAGACATTCACCTCTCTATGCCAAGAAGCCGTTTGACTAGGGTTTGGGAAATAAGTCTAGGGCTGGGAAACAGGAAGAACTTCCTTCTCAACGGTGTAGTCAGTTGTCCATGACTAATGTTGTCCTCCTCTGGATGTCACAGAATGCGCGCTTAGTTCTTATATTAGTGTGTCGATTTCTTTGGGGCTTGCTCTTCACTCAGGGAACAAAAAGGCACAAATAAACACGGCAGGAGGGTCTATCACTTGATAAGGCATCACCCAGGACAGGGACTGATCTAGCTTTGGACTATCCTAAACAATGGGGTGCCAAGGGAGGATGATGGTCTAGTTGTTTGAAAGTAGGGGGCAGCCTTCCAAAACTATCTGAGAGTTTCTGACCTGTGACTCTCAAAAGATACTTAGAGGACTAGGAAGATGGCTTTGGACAGTTAGGTGCTTGCTGTACAAGCATGCGGACCTGAATGCAATCTCTCATGTACCGTAGTACTGGGAGGTGGAGACAGGAGAATAACTGAGGCTCACTAGCCAGCCAGTCTAGCTGAATCTGGAAGTTCAAGGTTCAGTGAGGAACTCTGCCTCTAAAAACAAGAGGGAGAGCAATTGGGAAAGACACCAGATGTCAACCGCTGGCCTTCACGTGCACATGTTGCGCATGCACAGTGCAGGCACACACCCAAGGTGCTTATATGTCTAAGGTCCATTCAGGTTTAACTGGATGTTGGAAAAGATAGCTTAATTTAACTTCCTTCTTAGTTTTTTGTTTGCCCATCTCTAAAACAAGATGGTAGTCTAAAAGGTCTGTCTGTCTGCCTGTCTGTCTGTCTCTCACTCTCCCTCCCTCCCTCCCTCCCTCCCTCCCCCCTCTCCCCCCTCTCCCTCCCTCCCTCCCTCCCTCCCTCTCTCTCTCTCCAGGGTTTCTCTGTATGCCCTGGCTGGCCTGAACTCTCTTTGTAGACCAGGCTGTCCTGGAACTCACAGGATCCGCCTCCCTGAGTTCCTGGCTCAAGGCTAACTCTTTTGCTTCCTCGATATGCCTTGGCCTGTAGGCGATCAGTGACTAGTGATAACACAGCAGCTGCTCAATAACTGGTACCTGATAGTACTTTTATTATTTGTCCTACCTTACAGAGGAATGAGGATTAAATATAGAATAAGAAAGCATTCTTTGCCTGGCGGTAGGGATACACACCTTTAATACCAGGACTAGGGAGGCTGAGGCTGATGGATCTCTTTGAGTTTGAGACCAACCTAGTTTATAGAGCAAGTTTCAAGACTGCCAGGACTACACAGAGAAACTCTTTCTCAAACAATCAGAAAGAAAGCATTCTTTTTTTTTTTTTAAAGATTTATTTATGTATACAGTGCACATTTGATCACATTATTGATGGTTGTGAGCCACCATGTGGTTGCTGGGAATTGAACTCAGGACCTCTGGAAAGAGCAGTCAGTGCTCTTAACCTCTAAGCCATCTCTCCAGCCCCAAGAAAGCATTTTCATTATTACTGCCTAGACCAAGTTGGTTTGTTGTTGTTTGGTTAGGTTTTGTAGCTCTTCACCTGCTATAGAGATTGGAGATTAGGAAAAAGGCCACAAATGTGAAGGAGCAAACAGCCAGGGAGCAGTACAGCAGGACAGGTAGAGGGGTCCTCCTGTTGTGCCTCAGGCTACTGAAGTGGGGTGGTGAGCACCAGAAACCAGGCTCCAGTTACAGCCGCTTTCCTCCACCTCTCCCTCTCTGAACACCATTTGGAAGGGGAGATGCTTTTCCTTCTGCCCTCTGGGTTACCCTAGACAGGCACTGAAATTTATTTTGGAGTCTTGTTTTTTCCAGTTCATCCTTCAGGAAATCACAAATGTCCCGAGCCCGGAGCTTCCCAGACAACAGAAAAGAATGCTCAGGTGAGTTCCACAGAGCCTAGGTGGGCACTGCAAACCACAGATGCCTCTAAATTGGAAAGCCAAAACTATAGTAATTTTCCTGGAACTTCTACTCTGAAGTCACAGGAGGCTTTAGGAACTTAAGTGACTCATCCATATCGATTCATCGCCAATGTCATAACTCTCCTGCCTTACTCAGATCGGGAGACCCAGCTCTATGATAAAGGAGTCAAAGGCGGAACCTATCCCAGGCGCTACCACGTGTCTGGGCATCACAAAGACTACAGTGATGGTGAGTGCTCTCACTGCCCCCTGCTGGCTGGCTGGTGAAAGACTGAACTTTTGCCTAGAAAAAGCCACCACCAGAGGGTTTAGGGGTTGATGGAAAGGAAACCAGGTGCTCCAGCCAGCCTCTGTGTTTTCCTGTATTCCTGAGGTATTTTGTCCTAGGTTTGAGGCAAAAATGTCAAGGAACTAACCAGATGTGGAGTAGGGATGGGGGTGTTGGTAGATGAAGATGCTCCCACTATGAATGCTGTCCTTTGAGTACATCTGTGTTCCAGGGTGCCATCTCTCTAATGCCATCTTTTGCAGCAGCAACAAATAGAATAACACTGTGGCAGAGGGAACAGAGCACACTTGAGCTGTGGTTTGCCTGTTCCTTGTGGTGTGGGCTTCTTGAACCAAGAAACTTCCAAATTTATCCTTTTGTCTTGATTCTTTTTTTTTTTTCAAGATTTATTTATTTCTTATTATGTACTCTGCGCTCTGCCTGCATGGTCACCTGCACACCAGAAGAGGGCACCAGATCACATTCTAGATAGTTGTGAGCCACCGTGTGGTTGCTGGGAATTGAACTCAGGACCTTTGGAAGAGCAGTCAGTGCTCTTAACCTCTGAGCCGTCTCTCCAGCCCCTTGTCTTGATTCATTTTTGTTTGTTTTGTTTTAGAGACAGGGTTTCTCTGTGTAGCCTTTGCTGTCCTGGACTCACTTTGTAGACCAGGCTGTCCTCGAACTCACAGAGAACCGCCTGCCTTTGCCTCCCAAGTGCTGGGATTAAAGGCATGCGCCACCACGCCCGGCCTGTCTTGATTCTTAAGGAACTGGGACAGCAGCCTTTCTGGTATGTGTTAGGTGGGATGCACCTGAGCTGGTTGTTACTGCTGTCTGCTTTTGCACATCTGGGTTTGTGGCTGGGCTCTGACTTTACTCCTGCACCCTTTCAGGCAGAAGAACATTTCCCCGAATACGGCGACATCAAGGCAACCTGTTCACTCTGGTGCCCTCAAGTCGCTCCTTGAGTACAAATGGCGAGAACATGGGTGTAGCTTTACAGTACCTGGACCCCCGTGGACGCCTGCGGAGTGCTGACAGCGAGAACGCCCTCTCTGTGCAGGAAAGGAATGTGCCAACCAAATGTAAGGAGTGTTCCTAACTAGGAGGGTGCTGTGGGGTGCTGAGGCAAGAGCTCAGCTGTGCCACTGTGGCACCTACTCTAGTAGTATGCTGCTCTGGCGCGTCCTCCCTACTGAGAGTTTTGGAGGAGGCACCACACCCTAGAATATAGGCCTGGCTCCATGGCTATATGGTAAACCATTTCTTCTTCCTGGTCTTTAGTTTTCCCAAGTTTAAGCTAAAGGGCATAATATTTTTGTTTGTTTGTTTTGTTTTGTTTTTCAAGACAGGGTCTCTCTGTATTAGCCTTTGACTCCCTTTGTAGACCAGGCTGGCCTCAAACTCACAGCGATCTGTCTGCCTCTGCCTCCCAAGTGCTGGGATTAAAGGCGTGGGCCATCATGCCTGGCTTAAAGGGCATAATCTTAATCCTTGCATATTCAGATATTTAGGGGCAAGTGCATCATGATGGTACAAGCCTGTAATCTCAGCACTCAGGAAGCTGGAGCAGGAAGATCCACACCAGCTTGAGTTACATAGTGAGTTCAAGGCCAGTGTGTGTTACACACCAAGGCCCTGTCTCAGAATCATAATGAACAGATAGAAACATGCTTAGGAAGTTGGGTGTGCTGGCACACGCCTATAACCTCAGCACTCAAGGAGACAGAAGCAGACTGATCTTTGTGAGTTCAAGGCCAGCCTGGTCTACAAAGCAAGTCCAGGACAGCCAAGGCAACACAGAGAAACCCTGTCTTTAAAAACAAACAAACAAACAAACATGCTTAGGAGCTTTGAAAATAAGGTTATATGATCAGCACAGAAGGCCGTTTTACCAGTCCTCTGCTTCTCAGAACTCTGTCCTTAGGGTCCTGTTGACCAAGGGCGTGGGCCTGCAAGAGGAGGAAGGGATGATGGTGCTGGGCCCAGGTATAGAAAGTTCATGATCCATTGCTCTCTCTTGCTGCTCTCCATAGCTCCTAGTGCTCCCATCAATTGGCGTCGGGGGAAGCTCCTGGGTCAAGGTGCCTTCGGCAGGGTCTACTTGTGCTATGATGTGGACACAGGACGTGAACTTGCTTCTAAGCAGGTCCAGTTTGACCCAGATAGTCCTGAAACAAGCAAGGTACAGCTTTTTCCACACACCAGCCTCCAACCAAAACACCTATTGAGTATTGCCTAAAGTGATACAAGTTTCTTCCCTATAACCTCCACATTCCCTTGCTAGAGCCAACCAACAGGTGAAGGGCCAGTGTTCCGAAGTGTACGGAACCCCTAGGAGAAGGACTGCATCCATACTAAAGTCCCGGCAACCCAAACTGAGATGTGATGACCAGTTCCCCAAAGGGCACTCTTCAAGCCCACTCCACTCCCCAGACAGAGCCCTCGAGCCTGGAGAAAGCTATGGAGCTCTCACATTTGTTTTTGGGAGTAGGAGTCACAGAGTCTATACCTCAATTTGAATAGACAAATACAGTAGTTGCTTTAACGAGGCTTCTGCAACCCCTCCTCCCTCCTCCCTCCTCGCTCCTTCCTGTTTGCCTTCCTCTCTGGGTAAGGAATGCTGCATCCCAAGGGCTACCTACCATTGTGGCCAGGGACCAGGAGGCTGAGTTTGCTGTTCTCTAGCTGAAATTCCCAGAGCAGACCCCTGTGAAACACAGACTAGGGCAAGATAGGCTGGTCCAGGTGGGTAGAGTGGACCCTGGGTACCTAGCTGACCACTGGCCCCCGCAGGAGGTGAGCGCTCTGGAGTGTGAGATCCAGTTGCTGAAGAACCTGCAGCATGAGCGCATTGTGCAGTACTACGGCTGCTTGCGGGACCGTGCTGAGAAGACCCTCACCATCTTCATGGAATATATGCCAGGGGTATGTGCCCTTGGGTGCATGTGAAATTCACACAGGATTAAGGCTGTGGATGTGGGCATGGTCACCCTTGATGTGGGCCTAATCCTATGAGGTTCTGGGAAACTATGTGCATTGATGAACTTGACATCAGGAGGGCCCTGCCTGTGGCTACAGAGAGGGTATGAGATGAGAAATGGGCCAGGTTCTGTCTAACTTGAGACGTCAGGTAAACACAGCCTTTACCTGGAACTTGGGTCCCACTTGTTTGGGATGAGGACTCCTCCATGCTTTCCCCTAAGCACCTGGCAAAAGTGGCTCACACATGGAAATGAGACTCTAATGAATCGCTGCTTTGCCATAGTACTGGGACCAGGAAATAACCTTGACTCCTTTCACAAGCCAGCCAGCCCCCAGGGGACTCTGTTGACTTCTTGTGGTCTATTAGGGCTCTGTAAAAGACCAGCTGAAGGCCTACGGAGCTCTGACAGAGAGTGTGACCCGCAAGTATACCCGGCAGATCCTGGAAGGCATGTCATACCTGCATAGCAACATGATTGTGCATCGGGACATCAAGGGTGAGTAGAGGCAACATTGTGGCGGAGGCACCAAGACCTAGGTTCAGCCAGGCATAGTGGTGCAAACCTGTAATCCCAGTACTTGAGAGGGAAGCAGCAGCAGGCTGCCTCTGTGACACTGAGGCAGGCTTGTCAGCGTAGGGAGTTGTAAGTCAGTCAGGCCTACAGGGTGAGACCTGGGTTCAAGGCTGCCATTCAGTTAGCAGTAGACCAATCACTAACCTAATGACTCTTGAGCTTTCTGAAAAATAGGACACCAGTGTCTTCCTTAATTGGAGATGAGTGTAAGAATTTGCTGAGCAGTGTGGGGAAACATCCCAAAATGCAGATCTTGACTAGGGGGCCGCCCTTTTTACACAGTGAGGCTTCCCTGCAGTTCATGTCTAAGTCAGTGGTGGCCCTGGCCTTCCCACAGTTGCCAGTCACCTGGAAGGGAAAATAATAGGAAAATACAAGAGAGTCCAAAGTGGTGGCCTCTGCCCTTTCGTGCCATAGGAGCCAATATCCTCCGAGACTCAGCTGGGAATGTGAAGCTTGGGGACTTTGGGGCCAGCAAACGCCTGCAGACCATCTGCATGTCAGGGACAGGCATGCGCTCTGTCACTGGCACACCCTACTGGATGAGTCCTGAAGTCATCAGCGGCGAGGGCTACGGAAGAAAGGCAGATGTGTGGTGAGCATTGGGTTGTGCTACCTATCTTCCTGCCTGAACTGAAGGGTCTCTACATCAAATATGAACTTGGGGACTTGACAGTGTAAGAATGAGGGACTGGCTGGAGAGATGGCTCAGAGGTTAAGAGCACTGGCTGCTCTTCCAAAGGTGCTGAGTTCAATTCCCAGAAACCACAGGGTGGCTCACAACCATCTATACTGAAATCTGGTGCCCTCTTGTGGCATGCAGGTGTTACACGCAGGCAGAACATTGTATACACAATAAATAAAAGAAAGAAAGAAAGAAAGAAAGAAAGAGGGACTGAGAATACGCTCTAGCTGGTGCACACAGTACTTAGAGTCTGTAGTGGGGTTGGGGGATAAACACAGGGGGAAAATTGACAAATGGAATGAATTTTTATCCCAAACAACAAAGGGTTATTGTTAAGGGCTTAAGCCATGGGGGTCAAAAATCTCTTTTTTGCTGTACCTCTTTAAGAAGCAGGTTTGATAATCCCAGAATTTGGGGAGGCAGAGGCAGGCAGATCACTGTGAGTTCGGGGCCAGCCTGGTCTACAAAGCTAGTCCAGGCTACACAGAGAAACCCTGTCTTGAAAAAACAAGAAAGAAAGAAGCAGGTTTAATGCTGTTATTCACCCCTTTAATCTCAGTCCTGGGGAGGCAGAGGCAGGCAGAACTCTGTGACCTAAAGGCCAGTCTGGTCAACATAATGAGTTCCAAGCCAACCAGGAGCATAATGAAACCATGTCTCCAAAAAAGAAAGAAATGGCAGGTTCTAGTACTAGGGAGATGGCTCAGTGGGTAAGAGTACTTGCTGTACAAATATGAGGACCTGGGTTCAAATCCCTAGCTCCCACATAAAAGCTAGGTATTGTTGCTCATGCCTGTAACTCCATCACTGGGAGACAGAGACAGGTGAATCCTGAGAGCTCTCTGACCAATCGTGGCAGTAAGGAGGAGACACTTGTCCTGCTCTGACCTTTGCATGCCAGTACAGACATACTCACATGTATCTCTCTCTCTCTCTCTCTCTCTCTCTCTCTCACACACACACACACACACACACACACACACACACACACACACAGACACAGCATCTATTCTAGGTCCTAGATTTGTCTCTAAACAAGAGACAAGTAAACAAGTAAACTCGGCCCCTTCTTGTACCCAAATGGCTTGTATTTGCTTCATTTAACTTTATATCCATCTTTAGAAAGAACCCGAGTTATAAGAACAACTCTCCTTAGAAAATTATTATGGGCTGTCCCCAAAAGATGTCTAAATCCTAACTGCCGAAACCTGTAAATGTAACCTATATGACAGCAGGCTTCTGTGAGGCACCATCCTGGGTTACCTGGGTGGGCCCAGGATAGTGATGAGGTCCCTGTAAAAGAAAGGCAGGTCAGAGTGGGTAGTGGGAGATGTGACAGAGAGCACACAGGCGACAGTGAGCCAGTCAAGGAGCTGGGGACCAGAAGCCAAGAAACACAACACAGGCTTGGGGTAGCTATTGCTTTATCATATTGAGTGTGCTAAATATACCAAGGCCTTGGGTTCAGATTTCTCATATAGGAGAAACATAGACAGGAAGAAATTCAGACAGCCCCTAAACGCTGGAAAAGCCCCAACAGGAGTCTGTTGGTACTCTTTTCCAGTCTCAGTAAGTACCTGAGTGTCAGCCATGCATGGCAGCATGTACTTACAATCCTATCAGCCCTTAGCTGGGCCCAGTTGTCCTTCAGTGTGATCTAAGATACCTCCTTTCACTGTAGCAGGTAGGTTGGCTGAGAGCCTGACGTTCGCTGAGAGGTGACAAGGTCTCTCTTCCAGGAGCCTGGGCTGTACTGTGGTGGAGATGCTGACAGAGAAACCACCTTGGGCAGAGTATGAAGCTATGGCTGCCATTTTCAAGATTGCCACCCAGCCCACCAATCCTCAGCTGCCCTCTCATATCTCGGAACACGGCAGGGACTTCCTGAGGCGCATTTTTGTGGAGGCTCGTCAGAGACCCTCAGCTGAGGAGCTGCTCACACACCACTTTGCACAGCTAGTGTACTGAGCTCTCAAGGCCCTGCTGCTCCCAGCTGCCGCCGGCTGAGCAGGCAAGGGGCTGCTGCCAGGCTCAGTGAAGTTGCTGCTTCTTCAGGCAAGGCTATGGACAGTGGAGCTTCAGTCCAGCCATTGCTTGTCTGTCTGTGCCCTGTCACAGCCAGGATCGGATAGCTGTGGCATCAAGACTGGGAGCCCCCAGCCTGTAAGACCCAAGAGCCTCAGCATCCTAAGCTCAGTGTGGAGGGAAAGGGGCTGGGAACAGTGTGCAAGACAGCCATGGTGGGCCCTGCCTGCCCTCATCTGTGTCCTAGCACTGCAGTCAGCACTGACGCTGAGAGGGACTGGGGCACAGGACCTTCTCAAGGGTATGGATAGTGTTATTTCATTCAGAGTGTTCTTTTTCCTCCCAATGTTTGGAGACCACCAGAGAGTCTCTGAGCTACACAAGCCCACTCAAGCCTGAGGTAAAACTCAGCATCCCCAGCCAACAAGAAGGTAGAGGTCTGGGCTGCCCTCACTGAGAGCCTCCAGGTGTGCTTTGCCAGTCCTGTCTTTTACCAAAGATGAATGAAGCAAATGTTTTGCTGCCTTATTCTGGGAAGGAGCCTGCCCCCATAAGCAGGGCCTGAGATATAGAGCTGCCTCCAGTAACTGGGGAAACTCAGCATTGTCAATGCAATTGTCTGTTTTACATGCTGGAGTCACTCATGCTGTTCCCAGTTTTTAAACTGGAGACTTTGCCCTCTGAGCTCTAGAGACCCATGTGGAAGAGTTGATGGGATGGGCTCCACCCCTGGCTGGCATCTGCTCCCTCACTGGAGCAGAGAGGGTAGGCAGCACAAGGAAGGACAGCTGGCTCTGGCCCCACGGGGCAGTGGAGGAGAGTGCTGGGGCGGGGAGGTGTTGGGGCTGTGTGCGTCTCAAGCCTGTTGGGTTTGAGCCTACTCCATTGGTACAAAGTTCTTGTGCCACCACCAACCATGCCCAGAACCACCGCTGTGTTCCTGAGCCTGCCTTGCCCAGTTGTGTCATCAGCCTCATCCCCTTCTTCGCCAACAGGGGTTGTGAAAAGAGCATCTCCAAGCAGCTTAGAGTTGGCCATATTTACCTCAGCCTGGGCGCTGGTCCTTTCTTCCAGCCCCTCCCTTCCCCTCCAAATGTGCCTATTGCTAGAGCTCCTCCCTCCCAACTCCCAAGTTTCTTAGGAGTTGTCATTAAAGGAAAAAAAGAGAAAAAAAAAGCCAGTGCCCAGGGATGGGCATCTCCAGGGAGCTGGGGATTAGCGCCAGGCAGCTCTTTGCCAGCCATGCCCACTTGCTCATGGGCACAGAACAAGCCAAAGCCTTCGTTGTATGTTGACGATGCACTTTTATGAATGTAGTTTCTATCGCTGTTTTTAGCCTTTTCACATCATGTAATGTGAGGCCTTGTACTTGTTAATTTATATCTCAGATCCATATTTGATGGTTTTTATATATATCAATTCTAGACTGTTACCGGTGATGGACTCCTGAAGAGAGAACAGGAATTGAAAGCAGCTGGTTTTGCAGATATGTGTATTGCACGGTGCCAATTGGGCCTGGGCCCCTGTTTGATTTCCTTGTCCTCGGGGGTCTGTCAGGCTACTCTCTAACTGCTCTGAAGCCAGTGAGCAAAGTCCTACTTCCAGCGCAGCCTTTATCCAAAGTGGGGACTGGCCCCTCTTCTAGACCAAAGCTGCCAAAAAGGCAGCTTGGCCTCTCCATGACCCCATCCTGATGGCTGTAGCACCCCTTAGCCTATCCCCATCCACAGCCCCAAACCCCAAGAGGAAATAAAGCTTGGTGGGATGACAAGTTGTCACATGAGACAACTCTGCTTGTCACAGGTTGAGGCTCTCACAGTGGTGTCCCCACCCCCACCCCCACAGCAGGGGGCATCTTACCTCATAGGGAATATTTCTAAAATGAACTTAAAAGCCAACAAATTCTGCACTCCAGAGGGAGGTGGAAGACCCCCCCTTTTTTGTGCCAAAAAACTGTGGACATGCTGGCCCAGCATCCTCAGGACCAAGCTATTAATTTATTTTTTCCTTATTAAGAACTCCAAATGAGAAGCTGTGGGCCTCTAGGATGGCCTGAGCCCAAAGTTCTGAAGGATGAAGTCTCCTCGCAGCCCTCGGCCTGCTGTGCAGAGATGCTGCGCCACCATTTGTTCCTCATTCCATGGGGTTTATCTGCCTTCACCACCCCACACGGAAGGGCCAGGTGCATGCTGCCATCCCCCGTCCTTCCCACTTACCCACTCTGTTGTCTGAATTGTGGATTGTGCAGAAAAACCTGCAGCCATAGTTATTTGACTATATCTTGACTGAGGGCTTGCAGTGCAAAGCCAGGCCAGTGCATTACTTACAATAAAAGGGATCATTTATATCAGAAGGGTCCTGTAGCCATGCTTTTAGTTGAGGCGTGGGGTTTACTGGGATGGGTTGGATACAATGCCTAACACCAAGTTTAGGCCCCTTAAATAGAAGTTGGGATGGCAGCCACAAGTGGGGTCCTGGAAAGACTTGGCTAAGCATCGCTGCCAACCCGAAAGGTCCCTCTGACCTCTCCTTCCCTCTTACCCAGTGCTTCACCGAGACAACACTGTTGCTCCATCTGATCTGAGTGTATCACTAGCTGAGTTCCTGGGACCATTCATGGCATTCATCCTGCAGTCTTCCTGGCCCAGAGGGGCTTCCCTTGGTCCCATTCTTACAGTCAGAGGCAAGGTCTCACTGTGTCGCGCAAGCTGTCCTGAACTCACTCTGTAGACCAGGTTGGTCTCAGACTCAAGACATCCACAGTGCTGGGATTAAAAGCACCACCAAGCTCAGCCCTGCCACTGTTTCCTTTCTGTGGCAAGAGACCATCCTTGTCATCCCTGCTTATCGAATGCCCATCTGAAGGAACAGTCTACAGTGGTTCACCCACCAGCAGGAACTGAGGTGGATTTCCTAGCAGTCTTTGCCTTCTTGCTTACAAATTGATTTATCCCATACGCAGTTTGCAGAAGTCAGGACAGTAGGGCCTAAGGGCAGGACAACTCAGACTTCCGATGAGGGAGCACTTTCACACTTGCCTGGTTTCTCTGCTGTGAGCTGCCATTCCTCTGTGTGCATGGGATCTCAAAGAGGAACAATATTTGTCCCTGGGTGACCTGACACAGTAGCTGTGACCTCCCACTTCTCATAAGAGGCTCCAGGAAGATGACAGTAATGGAGAGGGAAAGCATGGAAGCTGGTCTGTGGATTCCCACCATTCCTTACAAATTTCTAGGGCAAAAGGCTAAGAGGAAACAGGACAGCTGGGACCAGCTAGCAGAAAGGCAGTCAAGCAAGGTCTTGGCCAAATCAGAATGGTTCTGCTTTGCACCCTACTCAAGTGTAGTAAGTTAACCTCCAAAGAGCTACAGTGAGGCTGGGCATGGGTACCACGTGTCTTTAATCACAGCACTTTGGAAGTAGAGGCAGACAGATCTCTTGAGTTCTAGGTCAGTCAAGGCTACACACTCAATGAGACCCTGTCTCAAAAACAACCACTGTGTGGATGTGAGTCGGTGGGCTTGGTTTATCTCCCAACAAGGGTTCCGTGGGAGTCCAGGTTTAACAGCTTAACACCTAGAGTTGGCAGAGACCAGTTTTTCAAGCTAATACTTCTCTGACAACCATCACCCAGCCCCTTTAAGGCTAGGAGTATTATGGGCGGCCCCCCTTTCCCATCCCTCAGATGAGTTTGCAGCCTGTCACAAAGCACACCCCATCAGGCCACATAATAGAGCTGAGATCTGTTTAAACATGTTTAAAACAGGGTTGATCACAACAGTCAGAACAGCACAATGGGGGGGGGGGGCATAGCTTTTGCCGACCCTGTCAGCTGAGGCTCTACTCTAGCTACAGATTTAGCTTTGTTGTGCCAGGGGCTCTCAGACCCCAAAGCTGCGATCTGTCTTGCCTCTTCCCCAGCCTCCCTCCCCCACCAGCCAAGTGGCATCTAGGAGGCCCAGCAGATGGCACACACACACTCTCTCTCTCTCTTCTTCCAATATCTTGTGGCTCAGCACCAGGCTATGGGCAGAGGTAGATGGGGACACAAGGGGCGGGGGGGGGGGGGGTACACAAGGCCCAGGTGGCAGTGAGGGAGCTTGGGACCCTGAGGAGGGCATGCTGACTCCTTGCTGGAGAAAAGGCACCGAGATAAGGAAGCTGGGCTTGTGGGCCTCCCAGGGAGCCATGGGGTGAGGTAAGATGGGCCGAAGGAAGCAGTATGGTGAAAATTCCAATTCTGGTTCCCAAACCCAACCTCCTATGGGAAAAGAAAGGAATCCTGGAGCACAGCCCTATGCCTGAAACCTGTCTGAGGGAGCCTCAACCCCTCCCACCCCACTCCCCCACGCCCAGATCAACTGCCTTCCCACTGGCCAGCTGCAGGGAGTGGGTGTTACTGGAGCCTCAGGCTGTCTTGGTGCCTGAGTCCACCTCCTTGTGGGCCCAGAGCTCCTTGTGCTGTTTCCGACCAAACCCCTCATCGTAGTTGCCTTTGCTCTTAAACAGCTGCTGAAAGTGAGGTTTGCAGTAAAATTCACCATGCAGTGCGGCGTAACTGCCCAGGCTGTGGAAGCAGAGAACAACTGGGTCAGGGCAAGCGGGCAGAGTGGAGTGGGCAAGTAAGTGGGCAGGGCAGGGGAGGGCGGAGCGGGGCAGGGGCGCACCTGAGTTTGGTGTGGCAGTGTTTGCAACAGAAGCAAGAGTTGTGGAAAATGAGCTTGTCTGCCACCAGCCGTTCCATAGGATACACAGTCTTCTGGCAGGCTGCACAGGTCTCCTTCACCTGAGCCCGCAAGCTGAAGGACTGGAGTAGGAGCGGAGCACGCTCAGCAGGAGGTCTGGTCAGCACAGACCCTGTCCTCCACCCACACCCACCCTTGGGGCCCTACCTTGGAGCGCTGCACACTGCTGCTGCTACTGCTGCCTTTGGCTTCCTGGGGAAGAGGAGCAGTCAGAGCACGGTCAGCTCTCAAGTGGCCCAGCCCAGATCCCCGGGGCACTCAAGAGGTGGCAGAAGGTGCCAAGCAACAAGCTGCTCCTGTCCCCTCTACCCCTCCCACCGGCCTGGTCACCTACATGAGAAGGGGTGGTCTGGGCGGCTCCGGCAGCCTGGAACATGGCTCTTCTTCAGGGTGCTTGGCTGCCCCGGTGGAAACAACAGCGCCAGGAGGGTTCTGTAAGGGGAAGTCAGTCAGTGGGGCCCCATGAGCCCTCCCCCACCCTGCAGGCTGGGGTGTTTTTTAGGCAGGGGGTTGGGGGGCTGCGGTTGGGACTTTCCCTAAGTCATTTCCTGTTGCTCTGGGTCTTGCCACTTCCGCCCCTAACCTCCCCCCCCCCTACTCCCAGGCTGCCCGCCCCTCTTTCAGCTCCCCAAGGGTTAGGGGGTCCCTGAGTGGAAACATATGTGGAGATGGAACAAAGTTAGCGAGAGCAGCTGGGGACAAGGGATTCCGCGATGTCTGCGTGTGCGTCGGGTGAAGGGAGGTCAGCAGAGGTTTGGGCCGGGCACCGCCTGACCCGCGCCCCCCGGTACCCGGCTTAGACGTCCAGCCCCTGGACAGCGCTCGGCTCGATCTCCCGCCCGGCCGGCCGGCCAGGCTGCGCCGCCGCCCGCGCCCGCTCCTTGGGACCCCAGACCCTGAGCCTCCACCCCACCACCGGCCGGCCCTGCGGGACCGACGCAAGCCCAGGGGTCCTGGCGTGGGCGACGCGCGAACCGCCAAGCGGAGTCGGCCCCGCAACGCTCCGCGCCCCTCCCCCCGGCCGCCGTGGGTCTCACCGGGCCCGGCCTGCGCCGCGGGGCGGGGGTCGGTCGCTGGGGGACCGCCTCTGGTGCGAGAGGCGCGGGCGCGAGCTGCCGCCGCTGCCAGTGGTCCCCGAGCGGCAGCCGCCGCCTCACCGCGGCGCCGCCCCCGCCGGCCCCCGCCCCGCGCCCGCCCATTGGCTCCGCGCGCCCGGGGCCGCCTCCGGGAGAAGCCGCCGCCGACCCCCCCACCCCGTGCTTTGTCTTTCCCTCGCTCGCCGTTCCCCCGCCTTTGTCTGCCCCCTTCCCCCATGCACCGCTTTCGCAGCCCGCGCTCGCCCGCCTCCCGGAACCGACCTTCCCTACCGATCGAGGGGAAGGGACGACGGCGGAGACCGAATCGCACACCTCGGGCGGAGACCAGTTCAGCCTACGGTCGCCACACAAGGCGCGGACCTTCAGAAATGATCTGGGCCTTTCGCTGCCTCGGTTTACCCGTTTACCATTGTGAAGGCCGAGTCCCATTAGCTCCGCCCCCTCCTTGCGCTCTGGGGACCCAGTAGCCTGAGCTATCCCACTGTGGGGACTCCAGAGGTAGGCACACTGGCAGCCACGGAGTCCTGCGGAGAGGTGTGACAGGTCCACCACCCGAGAACTTCTGCAGCCGCGTGATTTCCAAAAGCACCCACTCTCTTAAGCCGGGCATCATAAACGGTTTCTGTGGCCGGATTTTGTGAGATTAGTAACCTCTGGCCTTGCCATGGCCATGGCCAAGCCCTTATTTGAAAGGACCCGCTTCCTTGCAGCAGGTACACAGAAGGCAGCAGAGAGGCATTTAGATTTGTTTAGAGAACAAAGTACAGCCAGAGCTGCGCCTGCCGCTCCACCGCAGGTCTGAGGAGGACACAGCGCTGGAGGGCCTGTAAGGCAGCAGCACCTAGGGACCCGACCTCTGCTGGAGGTTTTGCCTAAAGCCAGGCTACAGGCTGTTTCATGAAGCACACAGCCCATAGAGACACGTTCCCACATCCCTGTGACAGGAATAGAACTGGTGGCTCCAGCGCGGGCCCACGCGTGTTGGGGAACAGAACAGCTCAACGCCTCCTGCCTGCCAGGGGAATGGGGAGGCAGCAGGCTGCAGCACTCGTCCCCAGTCGCCCCCACTGTTTCTCTGGCTGTTAATGCACCCACGCTGTGCTTCACTTTTCTTGTCAGTTTCGGATTCCCGCACTAGATGATGTTTTCCCTGCACTGAGGCTCAGCCACCGGCTTCCTGATGGGTGTTCCTGTACAACCAGGGGTGCCTCGTACTGGGGAAAACTGTCCACATTCCTCATCAGATTCTCCAAGGGAGCTGTTTGATGCAAGAAAGGTGCAGCCCTTAGGGACACCCCGAGGCTGCTCTGGGCACTGACTGGCAGCCTGGCCTGCTGGGACCATCTGTGGGCTGAGCAGCAGGGAGCTAGCTACCAGTCCGTTGACTGCAAGGAGGAAGGCAGTGCGGAAGGAGAGAAAAGGGCTAGCTGTGGGCCCATGCAAGTTGGGCAGGGCGTAAGGAGATGCACTGGCGATAGATGTGACTGGGGCTTCTTCACACTGGCCTTTCTCGCGTGTCATTTCAGGTCCCCTAGACCGCCTCCAGGGGCAAGTTAAAGTTTATTTAAATGTTCTGTAGTTGTTAAACAACTCTAGCCCAGGCTGGCCTCAAAACAGCTATGTAGCGGAGGATCATGTCCAACACTCCTCCCTGTCTCTCCTCCCAGGTGCTGCACCACGCCCCATATGTGAAGTGTAGAGGAGCTGGCATTCAAACACGGCACTTCATGCATGCTGGGCAAGGACGCTGCCAACTAAGCTGCACTCCCAGTCTCAACTGTAAAACTTTTAAGAAAATGTTAAGTGGGAGTGTTAGATGGTTTGAGAAGCCGCGGGGGCAGGGGCGGGGGCGGGGGAGAGGCTTCAGCCGAGTGGGGGAGGGTCTCACCCGGCAGGGACTAACAAGGTGGAAAAGGCGAGGCTGGAGCTGTGTAGTGGCATGCACAAAAATAAGGTTAGGACAGGTCCCCTTGCTCCTAGTCACTGGCCGCCAGCCAGGATGACAGGTTCTTGGGTTACACGCTTGCTGGGTATTAGTACCAACCATAAGGAGACACGCATCAGGTTTCCAGACAAAACCTTCCACCCTTTGCTGCCCACAGATGGGCTTGGCCAGTTGCCAGCACTGATGCCCTTTCTAGATAGTTTTTGACAAGGTAAAATTTAATGCTGGAATTATGGAAATTAAGAGACCATGGTTGTTTTGTTTTTAGAGGGGTGCATGCTTATGAAACAAATTACTGCCAGGCCCCCACACGCACTTAGCTCACTCTAGGAGCAACAATGACTGGTATCTGAGCCTGTTTGGCCATCCTTAGAAGCCAGGGTACAGAAGCACTAGCGCCATTCCCAACATACTGTGAAAATTTTAATTTGTTCTGACAATGAAACTAATACAACATAAGGACTCTTCAGCCCTCAGATGAGGCAAGACATCTGTGGCCCTTGGAGGAGGCACCAAGGCAGCAGCTGGCAGGAGGCATAAAGATGGATTTGTGGGGAAGGAGTGTAGTGAACAAATGAGCTAAGAGGTGGTTTCAGGTGTCAGGGCCCAAGAGAGAGGTGGGGATGAGGATGGCCAGTCCTGGCCTTAACTGTCCTGGTACTTAGAAGGCCAGAACTTGTCTTCCCTTCTCAGTCGGGCAGGTAACTGGGGAGATGCCTGAGAGCAGGGCAAGCTGCTTAGGACTGGACCCCTTCCGCCCTACAGGATCTGGGAGCAGAGGAATGCAGGGATAGGCTGCAGAGGGCAGGGTGGGAAGAGGACGGATGTGAAAGTTCCCTGGGTGTCAAGTTAAACCTCTGGGCTAGGACTCAGCCTTGGGCCAAAGAGCAGCTCTTCCTTCTACGGAGGTCCCCTGAGGGATGTCAGGATGTCAGCTTTCCGGCCTCTCTTACGTCCCTGGTGACTGGGTCTCCCTGTGTCTCAAAAGCCACAATAACAGTGTAATCTCTTCCAGAATGTCCTTTCAAGCAGCCAGCAGCCAGCTCTGCCAGCAAATGTCCTTTCTACCCAGTCTGCACTCAGAGGCAGGTGCTGGCCCTCAGGAAGGGCCCTGGGGCTCACACCCCACCCCAGCTGGAGGGTGCAGGCTGCACTGACTCAGAATTCCCAGTCATCCACCTCCAAGTCTTCCAGGTTGGTCACCAGGCCAAAGATTCCACTGTGATCCTGAGACTGGCTGCCCTCAAAGTTAGTGATGGGAGTGACAGGGCGAAGCAACTCAGGCAAAGCCTCCGAGGCACGTCGCTTGATCTGAGGGAGAGACATAAATTGGATGTGGATCCTACAAGTCAGGTCCCAGGACACCATAGGACCGTTGGTTATAGGGCCATGGCTCCTCCCCTGTGGTGTCCTAAGGAAGGAGAGTGCCTCTTAGGCCCTCAGAAGCACGGTCATCCCACTGGTGCTTCCCCCACAGACAGAGGAGGACTCCCTAGACCCACAGCTAAGGGGTTGTGGCTGGACCCGCAGGCGAGCAGCAAGCAGCAAGCAGCAGGGACTCAGGGAGTGCCACCATACCTGCTTGAAGAAGGAATGGTTCAGGAGGGTGCTGGCATTGGGCCTGGAGAGAAAGGAGAAGAGTTCCATAGGACCCCTGGGCCCAGCTGACCCAACCCTCCCCTCAGAGACCCTCTCCTGCTTCCCTCGGGTCTCCCAACAACTAATAATACCCAAAGTCACCCAGGCTAGCTTCTTAACAAGAGGCTGATTCTTTTTGCTGTAGGGCCACACATTCCTCTGGGAATCCAGATCTCCAGAGTCACAGCCTCTTGAATACTGGCTGCAGCTCCCCAGCTCCCTCTGCTCCCTGAAGCCAGCGGGTACCTCGCATCAGGACTGCGCTGAAGGCACTGCTCCACAAACTGGTGGAAGTGAGCTGAGAGTGTCCGGTGGTAAGGGCGGGGGGGCGAGTCGCCATCGGGAGGCCGGAGGCTACCAGTGGCCAGGCTGTCATTCAGGGAAGGGGTGGCAATGGACCGTGAGGGACTCATGGTGAGCTCCTCAGCAGGGATGGTGCTGGTGTCCAGCAGGCAGGGCACGGTGCCATTCAGTTTCTCTAGCAGCATCTGGGGAAGAGATGAGTGTGGGTTGAGGGGCTCTGGGAGTCCCCTCACAAAACTCTCCTCCTGGAACAAATGGGATCTCTGGGAGTGAAGACGGAAGTTGGACCTGCTGGCTAGCTTTATGTTAATTTGACATAAACTAGAGTCATCTGAGAGGGAGCCTCGTGGGAAAATGCCTCCACACAAATGGGCTGTAGGCAAGCCTGTGGGCTTTTTCTTAATTAATGATTGATGTAGGGGTGGGGGGGGCATTGTGAGTGGTGCCAGCCATGGGGTTGGTAAGAAAGCAGGCTGAGCAAGCCATAGGGAGCAAGTAAGTAAGCAGCACTCATGGCCCCTGCATGAGTTCCTGCCCTGCCTTTCTTAGCAATAGGCTGTTTACTGGAAGTGTAAGCCAAATAAATCTTTTCCTTCCCACCATGTGGTCATGGTGTTTCACCTCAGTAGAGCAAACCCTAAGACATGGTGTAAGTCTGACTCTTGCAAAGGAACGCTGGCCTAGTCTGACTCTTGCAAAGGAACGCTGGCCTCTGGCTGGCAGTGAAGGCAGAACGGGAGAGAAGGGGCTACCAGTGCCCCTCACCAGGGACGAAGGGCACAGCGTCCGCTCCCCCTTTACAAGGCACTGAACTCCTGTACCTACAGGGCTGTCTCTAGGGCAGAGGTGGAGTGACATTGCTCTGTGAAGCCCAGCTGCACTTTGCCGGGTGCAGGTGAGTCCAGTGAGTGCACAATGGAGCAAGTGCAATACAGCAGCACGGGCTGATGGGCAGGCTGCACCAGGGCCAGGCCCAGCTGGGCAGACTGTTTCAGAGCTTTCCAACTTGACACATTAAAAGCAGCCTTAAGGACAGCTATTTTTGTGGGTGACCTCATGAACCTCCTCAACACTCCAAACAGAACGTGGAGATGTGGCTGGGGCTGTGCTAACATGGAAGCCTCTGGCCACATGTGATTCTATTTAAGTTAGCCTTAAAATCCTGTCCCTCTGCCTCAGTGGCCACATTTTAAGTCATCACATAACACGTGGCTAGTGGCTCCCTTACTGTGGACAGTGCAGGGACAGAGTTTTACTGGACAGTGTTGCCTCTGGATCTGAACCTAATGTTCACACTAACTGGGCTCACACTATTTCCACACTAACTAGGCTTACACTATTTCCATACTAACTAGGCTCACACTATTGCCACACTAACTAGGTCCACACTAATTGGGCTCATGCTATTGCCATACTTAAAGTCCACACCAACTAGGCTCACACCATTTCCACAGTAACTAGGCCCACACTGACAAGGTTCACACTAACTAGGCCCACACTAACTAGGCCCACACTAACTAGGTTCACACTAACTAGGCCCACACTAACTAGGTTCACACTAACTAGGCCCACACTAACTAGGTTCACACTAACTAGGCCCACACTAACTAGGTTCACACTAACTAGGCCCACACTAACTAGGCCCACACTAACTAGGTCCGTACTGACTAACCATCTAACTCCTTTCTGAGCGTCTCCTGTTAATTATACTTTCCTTACACATTTCTCATACCTAGGCTCTACAACTAACTAGTCTACAGAGCTAAGTTAAGCTAAGAGCTAAAATGGATAGACTTGAGTCACCTTTCAGATAGATGGACGGCAGATACTCTACTATCACCCCAGGCTTATCTCTTTAGCACTTCTCTATTCTGTGGGACATGAACCAATGCCCTGGGACACCCTTGCTTCCTTCTCCAGCCTCATCACCCAGCAGCCCCCTGACATGCGTGGACCCACACCATTTACAATTCTTTGCCATGCCCCAGATCTGGTTCTTTGTTAGCTCTGGGTCTTAAAGACTCTGTGTGTGCACGCACATTGCTGAGACTGAACTCAGACTCTGCATATCCTAGGCAAGCATTCTACCACTGAGCTGCACTTCCAGCCCAGGAGTAGGCTTCTATTCACTCTTCATATGGTCAACTGCCATTAGATTTTAAGGCTAGACCAGGGGCTAGAGAGGCGGCTCAGTAGCTAAGGCTCAGTAGCTTGCTGCTCTTACAGAAGACCTGAGTTTGGTTCCTAGCATCCATGTTGGGTGACTTAAAACTTTCTGACTCCAGTTTCCAGAAGCTCAAATGTTCTCTTCTGAACTCCTTAGGCCACTGCATACACATAGTGCACACCTGTGTGCCATATACACACATGCAAGAATGCACACACAGATGAATTTTTTTCTTTAAAAAGTTTGATACCGCCGAGTGTGGTGGCACACGTCTTTAATCCCAGCACTTGGGAGGCAGAGGCAGTGGAATCGCTGTGAAAGCTTACTCTGCCATTCCCGAGGGGGCAGTCTGTGACCTGAGGGGGAGGCTTGATCAGTTTCTTGCCTCCTCCTGGTTCTGGATCTTGCTTCAGGTACATGAGACCTACCTGAGACCCAGGAAACACTCAAACAATCTCAACTCCATTCCCTGGGTGTGATAGGGCCTGGGCAAAGGTCTTCTCTGGGTCTGTCTAACAGGAGTAAACTAGGCCACTGCCTGAGTTGTGGCCAAAAGGCAGGAAGGTGAGTAGAGGCTAAACTAACAGAATTTAGTTTCTAAAAGTATGTGCCAGAACACATGGCACAAAACTCAGAGACACCTGAGAATAAGATGCCTTATCAAGGAAGGAAGACAGGAGACATCTGGTAGTTTATGGGGATGAGGTAGCCAGCTAGGCATGGTGGCGCATGCACACAGTCACAGAACTGGGAAGCTGAGGAAGGAGTGCTTGATGTTGCCTGAACACAGGAAGAGGCCACTTCACAACGCAGAGAATAACAAAATTGGTTAGTGTGGTTTACAGTTTGCATAGCTGTGTGTTATGTGACCTCTCTGCCCCGTCCCCACCCACTCTGGGTTGGGCTTCTGACTACATTTATAACCAGAGAAGGGAACAAAGAATTGCCCAAGCACCCCTCCACCACGGTGGGAAACCTCTTCAAGAAAAGACTAACTGTCTTTCACGTTAGTAACCATAGTGGGAGTCTGAACGTGGCGGGGAGCAGCAGACGTCTGGGGCAGGCAGGCGGGGAGAGGTCGGGAGCACTGGGCTGCAGGCTCACCTGAGTGGCGGGCATATCCTTGAAGGGGACATGGCCGTTGGCTAGTTCACAAGCTGTGATTCCCACACTGTAGATATCAGACTTGGCATCATAGCCCTGAAGATTCTAAGTCAGAAGAAAAAGCGACAGATGACTCCGTTTGCAGCCTTGGTCTTTCTTTAAATAGGAAGGAAAAACACAAGGGCTGCCCGTCCACAGTCAGGGCCAGGCGCGGACCGTGCTCCTCGCTGTTCTGCTGTGTGAGGAGCGCAAACGTCTGGCACTGCTCTGACACTGGGATGGGTGCTTCTGCTCAGCACCAGGATCTAGAACACCAAGTGTTTCCAGAATGCTCTCTACCCATAGGGTGAGAAATCTCTGAGACAGACACAGTAGTACAGTGGGGGCCCCACACATCCACAGCAGGCAGCAGCCTGTATATGCTAAGCCACAGCAGGCAGCAATGCTGTATATGCTAAGCCACAGCAGGCAGCAGCCTGTATATGCTAAGGCACAGCAGGCAGCAATGCTGTATATGCTAAGCCACAGCAGGCAGCAGCCTGTATATGCTAAGCCACAGCAGGCAGCAGCCTGTATATGCTAAGCCACAGCAGGCAGCAATGCTGTATATGCTAAGCACAGCAGGCAGCAATGCTGTATATGCTAAGCCACAGCAGGCAGCAATGCTGTATATGCTAAGCCACAGCAGGCAGCAATGCTGTATATGCTAAGCCACAGCAGGCAGCAATGCTGTATATGCTAAGCCACAGCAGGCAGCAATGCTGTATATGCTAAGGCACAGCAGGCAGCAGCCTGTATATGCTAAGCCACAGCAGGCAGCAATGCTGTATATGCTAAGCCACAGCAGGCAGCAATGCTGTATATGCTAAGCCACAGCAGGCAGCAATGCTGTATATGCTAAGGCACAGCAGGCAGCAGCCTGTATATGCTAAGCCACAGCAGGCAGCAATGCTGTATATGCTAAGCCACAGCAGGCAGCAATGCTGTATATGCTAAGCCACAGCAGGCAGCAGCCTGTATATGCTAAGCCACAGCAGGCAGCAATGCTGTATATGCTAAGCCACAGCAGGCAGCAATGCTGTATATGCTAAGCCACAGCAGGCAGCAATGCTGTATATGCTAAGGCACAGCAGGCAGCAGCCTGTATATGCTAAGCCACAGCAGGCAGCAATGCTGTATATGCTAAGCCACAGCAGGCAGCAATGCTGTATATGCTAAGCCACAGCAGGCAGCAATGCTGTATATGCTAAGCCACAGCAGGCAGCAGCCTGTATATGCTAAGCCACAGCAGGCAGCAATGCTGTATATGCTAAGCCACAGCAGGCAGCAATGCTGTATATGCTAAGCCACAGCAGGCAGCAATGCTGTATATGCTAAGCCACAGCAGGCAGCAATGCTGTATATGCTAAGCCACAGCAGGCAGCAATGCTGTATATGCTAAGCCACAGCAGGCAGCAATGCTGTATATGCTAAGCCACAGCAGGCAGCAGCCTGTATATGCTAAGCCACAGCAGGCAGCAGCCTGTATATGCTAAGCACCAGCAGGCAGCAATGCTGTATATGCTAAGGCACAGCAGGCAGCAATGCTGTATATGCTAAGCCACAGCAGGCAGCAATGCTGTATATGCTAAGCCACAGCAGGCAGCAATGCTGTATATGCTAAGGCACAGCAGGCAGCAGCCTGTATATGCTAAGCCACAGCAGGCAGCAGCCTGTATATGCTAAGCCACAGCAGGCAGCAATGCTGTATATGCTAAGCCACAGCAGGCAGCAATGCTGTATATGCTAAGCCACAGCAGGCAGCAGCCTGTATATGCTAAGGCACAGCAGGCAGCAGCCTGTATATGCTAAGGCACAGCAGGCAGCAATGCTGTATATGCTAAGCCACAGCAGGCAGCAATGCTGTATATGCTAAGGCACAGCAGGCAGCAATGCTGTATATGCTAAGCCACAGCAGGCAGCAGCCTGTATATGCTAAGCCACAGCAGGCAGCAGCCTGTATATGCTAAGCCACCAGCAGGCAGCAGCCTGTATATGCTAAGGCACAGCAGGCAGCAATGCTGTATATGCTAAGCCACAGCAGGCAGCAATGCTGTATATGCTAAGGCACAGCAGGCAGCAATGCTGTATATGCTAAGCCACAGCAGGCAGCAGCCTGTATATGCTAAGGCACAGCAGGCAGCAGCCTGTATATGCTAAGGCACAGCAGGCAGCAATGCTGTATATGCTAAGGCACAGCAGGCAGCAGCCTGTATATGCTAAGGCACAGCAGGCAGCAATGCTGTATATGCTAAGGCACACGTCGCCAGCGGGTCTCTTCCCTCTGGAACCCTCTTACCAGAAAACAGGGAGTAGCCCCACCCCAGCAAACCCCGTGCTTCCTTGGGAGATCATGAGTGGGTGGAAGGAAAAGGCTCCTTGGGTCCAAGGACACAGACCTGCTGGAGGACTTCTGGGCTGAGCCAAGGCAGGACCTTGATGCTGTATTTGGGGAAATCATGGACTGCCCGCTGCCGCTGCCCATGGCTGATCATGCTAAGGTTGCTGCGTAAGCCAGACAGGTAGACCTTCCCCTCTGTGGAGATCAGAATGTGGCTGGCCTTGACACTCCTGCAGGGAGTAAGACAGTGTCACTGGCAATCCTTCAGGCTTCATCTATTACATCTGCACAGCTCTCTCCTATGTGTATGTTACATGTATATAAGTGCACCACATACACATACACATATAAATGTATGTGTGAACATTTTTCAAACACACCCGAAAATGAGAAAATAACATGGCCCCACTCAGGTACTATTAGATGTCCTTCGTGCAGGGTTTTGAGGGCCTTTCTCTGGCGCCCTGGCTGTCCTGGAACTCAGCATGTACATCAGGTTAGCCTTGTACTCAGAGTCACCTGCTGTCTCCAGAGTACCCAGATTAAAGGGGTGTGCCACCATGCCCAGCCACTTGATTTTAAAAGAGATTTAATTTTATTCTTAATTACGTGTACATGTCTGTCTGAGTGTGGGAATGTGCACACGAGTGCAGTGCCCGAGGAGGGTAGGAGATAGTGTTAGGGCCCCTGAGTGTGGGAATGTGCACACGAGTGCAGTTCCTGAGGAGGGTAGGAGACAGTGTTAGGGCCCCTGGAGCTGAAGGTACAGGCAGCAGTGAGCTGCACAATGTGGATGTTGGGGCCAAACTTGGGTCCTCTGCAAACTCTTTTTTTTTTTTTTTCTTTTTTGGTTTTTCGAGACAGGGTTTCTCTGTGGAGCTTTGGCTGTCCTGGACTCACTTTGTAGACCAGGCTGGCCTCGAACTCACAGCGATCCACCTGCCTCTGCCTCCTGAGTGCTGGGATTAAAGGCGTGCGCCACCACACCCGGGCACTGCAAACTCTCTTAATTACTGAGCTGTTTCTCTAGCTTAAAGACTTATTTTATTTTAGTTAAGGGGTGGGGGGAGAGCATAGGGAGGGTGAGGCCGTGGGAGTAGGTATGTGCCGGTGCCTTCAGGGGCTAGAGTTGTCAGATCTGGAGCTGGAGTTACAATCGTGAACCACCTAATGATTTGCTGGGTCCTCTGCTCTTAACTGCTAAGCCATGTCTCCAGCCCCCAAGTGCTATGTTGAAGGAGGTCTCCTAAGTGCCCTGAGAGTTGGTTACGGCCCTGCCACAGGCATTGTTATAAATATTGAACCATCTCCTGTACACATGTGATGTAAGGAATGTTCCCCAATTATCCCTGTCTGGCTAACAAAGATGCTGAAGCCTATGACTGGACAAAAGAGAGGTCGGCAGAATTTCGGTTTCCGGGCTTGGGGTCAGGAGACCATGAGGCAGGAGGGGAAGGAAAGAGGGAACAGAAGGAGCAGAAGATGGAGCAGGAGTCCATGGGGCAGGATGGACGCGGAGCACGTGGCCATGGGCAGGATGGACGGGGAGCACATGGCTATGGGGCAGGATGGATGGGGAGCACGTGGCCATGGGCAGGATGGACGGGGAGCACGTGGCCATGAGGACAGACTGATGGAACAGGAACCTCCCAGGAGTCGTGAGCACGTGGCCGTGAGGACGGACTGATGGAACAGGAACCTCTTCGGAGTCCCAGGTTGGCAAATGATTGGCTTTTAAGAGCACTAAGATTAGAGAAGCTCAGACTCTGCCCAGCATAGTGCCTACAGCTTAATAATAAGTCATAGTCTCTCTGGATCAATTATTTCGGAAGCTAGCAGGGGTTAAAGAAAACTGTTGCTTTATTGATTAGTATCTTACATATCACTATAACATTTAAATTTAAGGGCTGGGAGGTGGTGACGCACGCCTTTAATCCCAGCACTCGGGAGGCAGAGGCAGGTGGATCTTCATGAGTGGTCTAAAGAGTGATTCCAGGACAGCCAAGGCTACATAGAGAAACCCTGTCTCAAAAAACCCAAACCAAACCAAAGCAAAACATCTAAACTTACTATGTCCCTAGTATCAAAGTGTATGAAATGTGAATCTTTACACCACAGATGAGTGCAGCTCTCAGCCCTCACGGGAGAAGGTTCTCTATGCACTGCACGCTGATTAATGCATGGGCTCACAGCTGGCTGACCTGCAGGGTAAGTGTCTGTGGAGTGGTCAGCCACAAGCGGGACATCTGACTCACTCAAGGATCATTGTAAAAGAAAAGATGGAGGACCCTGACCAAAACAGGATCTTCTGGACATGGCGGGACCACTGCACTCATGAATTCACACCAACTGTGGTTGCCTGCAGAAGACCCAAAGCACACTAAGCCAGTCAGCACCAGAGCACAGAGGAGAGAGGGCTCTTCTACTCCTAACTGACAGGCTGACTGCTGAGGGAGAGAGAGTAGGCTTTACTTAGCAGTGTGGCCCCTGCTGTGTTGACCATATTCTGCTGGATGACCCAGCTAGCCTGGGACTCATTGTTTAGCCTAGGCTGGACCAAAACCTTTGCTTTTGTTTTTGCAGACAGAGTTTCTCTGTGTAGGCCTGGCTGTCCTAGAACTCACTATGAAGACCAGGCTGGCCTTGAACTCACAGAGATCTTTCATGCATTTTCCAGACTGGCTCCTACGAATACTTTTACTCTGTATTTTTTGTTCTTGGGCATTCTTGGAGAATGTGTGTGTGTGTGCTAAAACACACTCACCTAATCGCTTATATTGAGCAGCTTAGTCCTTTCTCACTCGGCGCTCACGTCACGACTTTGTTGCTACCTGTGTGCCTCAGGTGCTTGGTTCTCATGGCATCTCTGGTCCAGGCAGCTGACATTTGCCCGTTCTCCAGAGAGAGACATTCAAGCCACTTCTATGTGCAAATGGAGCAGGTGTCAGCCTGCAGGTCCACTGATGGGCACACAGCCAGCGCTGTCATGAGCCTGGTTCCATGGCCCTGACCAGCTGCTCGGGGTCCCCGCCAGCCTAACCACTGCCAGTTATGTGTACACTGTGACATCTTGTCTTCATTTGCAGTCCTCTGAGCACTAGGGCTGAGTGTCTGTCCCCGTGTCTGTCTGTGACTGCTGGGGCCTGCTTTGATGTAATTTCCCATCCTGCTATTTTGCTGTTCTGTCCTTGTTTTGCATGATCTTGTGGCTCATTCGTGTTTCCTCCGGTACACACTACTTTATTCATAGTGTCTTTTATGAGATAGAAATCTTTAAACCTGATGAAATCAAATTTATCATTTTCTTGCTTTATGCTTCTTAAATATTTATTAGTTCTTATTTGTCTAGGGTTGGAAGCTATTCCCTCACACTGCCTTCTACTTAAGTCTGCAGTTCAGAGCGTGCAAGATGGCTCAGAGGTGGAAGGCGCTTGCTGGCAAGCCTGACCGCCTCAGTGTGATCCCGGAACAGTGAAGTGGAAGGGGGCCAGTCCCACTCTCTTCCCCACTGACGCCAACGACAAAGCCACCTGCCTTTGCCCTGACTGTGGGCCTGCTCTGAGGCACACAGGGGTGAGGCAGGGGCCGGGGGCAAGTGGTCCACAGCAGATAACTGCTCTCACACAGTAATGACCAAGTGACTTCAGCACTGACAGGCTAATGACTGTCCCCTAAGTGGTAAGTCCAGACTCCAGATCCTTGATTGTGAACTTTAGATTCACTAGTGAAGGGTAAGTGGCTTGGAACACACCTGTGCACGTAGCCCATGTGGTGGATGTAGTCCAAGGCCTTTAGCACGCCCTGCAGGATGTACGCAATCATCAGCTCATTCATGCCATCCATGAAGTGTGTGCCAATGAGATCCTTTGCAGAGCCTGAAAGGGACACAGTGGGAAGAGGAGAAACAGCACAGAACCTGCCCGCCGTTCAGAACCCACCCGCCGTTCAGAACCCGCCCGCCGTTCAGAACCCGCCCGCCGTTCAGAACCCGCCCGCCGTTCAGCACCCACCCGCCGTTCAGAACCCGCCCGCCGTTCAGAACCCACCCGCTGTTCAGCACCCACCCGCCGTTCAGAACCCGCCCGCCGTTCAGAACCCACCCGCTGTTCAGAACCCACCCGCTGTTCAGAACCCGCCCGCCGTTCAGAACCCGCCCGCTGTTCAGAACCCCCTTCACACTCACCATATGCCATGAATGACGTGACGACCCACAGCTCGTTGTCTGAGATGAAGGTGGCTCGGTACGGCACAATATTGGGATGGCTGAAGAGTTTAGAGACATGAAGCTCCCCCTAAAAGCAATGGCAAAGCTGAGGTCGGCGTCAAGAACGGCGTCCAGCCCAAAGGAGCAGTGCGGTGTTAGTGTGGGGACCTAGTGCCTTCTGGATGCTCTCCTCAAAATCCTTCCAGTGCAGGAAGGCCTACCATGCCTGAGGAAAGCCCCCTGCTTTGCCCACTCAGGCTCCGGGTAGCTCTGCTAACCAGCAACACACCCAAGAGGCCCAAAAACCAAGCCCTCAGCATGCAGGGACATGGCTGTCAACACAGCGAGAGTCAACCACCTCAGAGACAACAAATAAAACAACAAATGGCTGAAGACTTGGGGATGATTTGATTAATTCAGTCCCAAAGGCCAAGATACATAGTCCTGCTGAAGTTAGGAGTGCGATCCCAGCCTGCACACGTGAGGCCAGGCTGGGTAACAGGGCAAGATGCTATCAAAAGACGAACAAAAATACTTTCCCACTATACAGCAAAGTATAAGAGTTGATGGGACTAATGGGCATATAAGAACTACAGCGTACAAGGGACATTTCCCAGCACCCCGACTGGGGCCCTCCCCAGAAGCAGGCACCTGAAACATTTTTTTAAAAGGTTCAAAGGGACCTCAGAAGAGCCAAGTAGCTCTGTTAGGCCAGTGCTTAGAGCAGTGGTTCTCAACCTGCCTAGTGCTGCGACCCTTTAATACAGCTCCTCATGTGGTGACCCTCAACTATAAAGTTATTTCACTGCTACTCCATAACTGTAAATTTGCTACAGTTAGGAATCGTAATATAAGTACCTGATATGCAGGATATTTGCTATGACCCCAAAGGGGTTACAACCAACAAGCTGAGAGCTGCTGGCTTAGAAGGCTGGGACAGGAGGACTGATGAGTTTGAGGCCAGCTTGGGCTACCTGAGTTCTAGACCAACCTGAACGAGAGAGACCCTGTCTCAAAAGAAATTAAAAAAAAAAAAAAAGAACCTCCAAAATTTTCACATTCCTGAAATTTTATGACCTAAGGCTTTTATGACCTAAGTTAAGGCCATATGTGTAGTTCCGTCTGCCTGTTTAATGTTTCAGAGGAAGAAAAAGAAAAAAGAAATCACATGGGGAACCACGTTCTAGAACAAATAGCTAAGCTAGTACTGGCCCCATCTGGTTACTACATACAAAGAAATGTGGACAGCACTGTCAGGTGAGCGTCACTTGAGGAGAACGCTCCAGGTGAAGGGCAGGAGCTGCACACTGGCCCGAGCCCACTCTGTGCTGTGTGCTATACACACTGGCCTGAGCCCACTCTGTGCTGGGCGCTATGCACACTGGCCTGAGCCCACTCTGTGCTGGGTGCTATGCACACTGGCCTGAGCCCACTCTGTGCTGTGTGCTATACACACTGGCCTGAGCCCACTCTGTGCTGTGTGCTATACACACTGGCCTGAGCCCACTCTGTGCTGTGTGCTATACACACTGGCCTGAGCCCACTCTGTGCTGGGCGCTATGCACACTGGCCTGAGCCCACTCTGTGCTGGGCGCTATGCACACTGGCCTGAGCCCACTCTGTGCTGGGCGCTATGCACACTGGTATCACAGGGCCATGAGGCATCTCACCCCTACTTAGTTCCCACACTAGTGTAACAGAAGGAGGGCTTCTTGCTTGCCAAATGGAGAGGCATCTGCACACAAACAGGGTGCTAAGGGCCAGAAAATGGCCACTGGTGTTTGCGACAGAGCAGGTGACCCTGCCTGTGACTTTGACTTCCTGAGACTGAGCCTGCCTGTGCTGCTTGCTTCTGCGCTTGCCTGCAGGCGTGCTGCTTAGCCTCTCTGAAGAATGCAGAGCAAACAGAGACTGCTAAGATTCTTCACTGATGCCTCATGACTTCCGAACACATGGTCCACGTTAGCTTCCTGCAAAAACTTCTAGAGGAATGACTATGTAGCCAGGAGCCCACCCTCCCAGGTCACACCCTCCCAGGTCACACCCTCCCAGGGTCACACCCCCGGCCACACCCTCCCAGGTCCACACTCTCCCAGGGTCACACCTTCCCGGGTCACACCCTCCCGGGTCACACCCATGCATTAGTACCTGCAAGAACATCACCATCTCATTGGAGCAAGCTTCTAGGTTGATCCTTCGTACTGTCACATACTCTCCTGTTGGTTTGTACCTGGCTAAATTCACTGTCATCAAGTCCTCAAACCCTTTGCCTGAAAAAACAAAAACAAAACAACCAAGAGGAATGACTTAAACAGACACAGCCACAAAGATCTGTCTACTCTAAAGATAATTTTCTTCATTTCAGCAGAAAATTTTAGTTAGTATGTTAACTGTTGCTGACATTTCATAGCTGACATTTCTTGGTTTTCCATCAGTCCTTCTCAGCCAATCACTGTGGCAGACTATGGCCTCCTGGAAATGACCTCTTCCCATACTTGGCACAAGAAGTTCACAGAAGCCTGCTGTCACCATGAATCCTCCCAGCCAGCTGAGGAAGGCTGTGGCAGGAAGGTGGGCATTACCTATGATGGCGAGCAGCTCATAACAACCGCTCTCTGGCAGAAAGCTGCTCATGACCTCTGGCTTAGAGAAGGATGCTATCGACTCTGAGCTCGCCTCATTGGCCTAAAGGAAAAGAGAAGGAGGTTAACTGAGAAAATGGAGGTGGAGAGTGGGCAGAGGCAGTAACAGATGCTCGAGGAGCCTCGTTTCTACAGCACACACAGCAATCCTGACTGCGGCAAAGAAGCTCTGCTGCCTCTGCCTGAGGAGGAACACAGCACATGTGCTCAGTCAGCACTGCTGCCTCTACCTGAGGAGGAACACAGCACATGTGCTCAGTCAGCACTGCTGCCTCTACCTGAGGAGGAACACAGCAATGGTGCTCAGTCAGCACTGCTGCCTCTACCTGAGGAGGAACACAGCAATGGTGCTCAGTCAGCACTGCTGCCTCTACCTGAGGAGGAACACAGCACATGGTGCTCAGTCAGCACTGCTGCCTCTACCTGAGGAGGAACACAGCACATGTGCTCAGTCAGCACTGCTGCCTCTACCTGAGGAGGAACACAGCAATGGTGCTCAGTCAGCACTGCTGCCTCTACCTGAGGAGGAACACAGCACATGGTGCTCAGTCAGCACTGCTGCCTCTACCTGAGGAGGAACACAGCACATGTGCTCAGTCAGCACTGCTGCCTCTACCTGAGGAGGAACACAGCAATGGTGCTCAGTCAGCACTGCTGCCTCTACCTGAGGAGGAACACAGCACATGGTGCTCAGTCAGCACTGCTGCCTCTACCTGAGGAGGAACACAGCACATGGTGCTCAGTCAGCACTGCTGCCTCTACCTGAGGAGGAACACAGCAATGGTGCTCAGTCAGCACTGCTGCCTCTACCTGAGGAGGAACACAGCACATGTGCTCAGTCAGCACTGCTGCCTCTACCTGAGGAGGAACACAGCAATGGTGCTCAGTCAGCACTGCTGCCTCTACCTGAGGAGGAACACAGCACATGGTGCTCAGTCAGCACTGCTGCCTCTACCTGAGGAGGAACACAGCACATGTGCTCAGTCAGCACTGCTGCCTCTACCTGAGGAGGAACACAGCACATGGTGCTCAGTCAGCACTGCTGCCTCTACCTGAGGAGGAACACAGCACATGTGCTCAGTCAGCACTGCTGCCTCTACCTGAGGAGGAACACAGCACATGTGCTCAGTCAGCACTGCTGCCTCTACCTGAGGAGGAACACAGCACATGTGCTCAGTCAGCACTGCTGGCAGACCAGGTGTTGTGAGATTTACAAACAAGGATGACTGTCCAACAACTCTGCTTCTCCTTTCCAGTAACTAACTGCTAAGGTCTACCAAGCTCGTGGCTGGGGAAGGACGTGTGGAGAAAGACCCATGAAAAAAGGTGGTGGGGGTGGGGTGGAGAGATGGCTCAGTGGTTAAGAGCTCTGGCTGCTCATCCAGAGGTCCTGAGTTCAATTCCCAGCAACTACATGGTGGCTCACAACCATCTATAATAGGATCCCATACCCTCTTCTGGCCTGCAGGCTCTGCATGCAGATAGAGTAAACATAAAATAAATAAATAAATCTTAAAAGAAAAAAGGTGGGGGTAGAGAAATATAGTTTTCAGTTTCCTGCTTCATTGGGGCTCAGTTTTTAAGGGCCCAATTGCAAGACTCTAAAAGGTCAGACCTACAATTTTGCTCTAGAGCAGTTCTCAACCTGTGGGTTGCAACCCCTTTGGGGGCCAAACAGCCCTTTCACAGGGGTTGTATATCAGATAATTTACATTATGATTCATAGCAGTAGCAAAATTGGTTATGAAGCAGCAATGAAATAACTTTATGGTTGGAGAGGGGTGGTCACCAAAACACAAGAAACTATATTAAAAGGTCATAGCATTAAGAATGTTGAGAACCTGCCAGTGGGCATATGTGCAGGCAGAGCATTGTATACATAATAAATAAATAAATCTTAAAAAAAAAAAACAAGGAATTTTGAGAACCACTAATCTAGAGGAACATGGCTGGAGGAACCTCATTCCTTTAACAAACCAAATGCCCAGGCTATTCACTGCTGACGTTCCTGAGCGACAGGAAAGTGACTCTCTGGGCCTGTGGCGTGCTCAGCCTCCTGGTCCCTGCCCAGTCAGGTTGGGGATAGATGGACTCCAGCCATGTGGATACAGATGTCACACCTGAGGAAAGGTGGCCAGCAGTGCTGAATGTGGATGGCAGGACAGCACGCCAACAGCTCTCCTTTCACAGGCTTGCTTTCCTTCTAGGCCCAAACGCATTCATATGGCTTGGGGAAAGGATTTCTGTCTTTGTACCTTCTTCCTTCAGGTGTCTCTAACCTGAATGGAGACACCTGAAGCCAGCTCCCTGTGTGGTATACCACAGTTATAAGCCTGGCTTCAAGTCAGGGGTGCTGGTGCATGCCTGTAATCCTCGTACTCGGGAGGTAGAGGCAGGAGGATCAAGATTTCCCAGCCAGCTTCAGCTGCGGGAGCCCTTGTGTCAAAAAGCCAAGCAAAATAAAACAAATCTGGCCTCCAAGCAGAAGAAACTGTAAACGCACAAAAAGGCTCTTGCCTCAGCAGCACTAACCATAGAAGCTGAGGATGCTCTGACAAGCTGGTGCCTGGACAACCATCAAGGCTGTGACTGCAGAGAAGCCCTAAACACTGCTTGGTGTCCTATTTAAATACCATATACTCTTCAGAGCCCATTTACACTGTATCTGATCTTCCCTCCCCTTGCTAGATTAAGAGATGGACAGATACTTTTTTTTTTCCTTTTTGAGACAAGGTCTTTGTAGATCAGGCTGACCTTGAATTTAAGAGATCTGCCTGCCTTTGAACTCCTGCATGCCGGAGCAGGGGGTGCCCCACCATGAGTACCCCTGCTCCCTGGAACGCACTACGTACGCAGGCTTGCCTAGAATACATGGTGATCTTCCCGGCTCTGCCTTCCAGTGCTGAGCTGACAGGAGTAATCTCAGCATCACTCCAGCTCTACCTCTCAATAACAAAAATGAGGGCCCCTGAGGTAAATGATTTGCTAAAAAAATTCAAACATGGCTATGTGACACAGACAAGAACCAGGCCCCTGCCAGGGAAAGTGTCCTGTTACTCATGTTTTGACTACACCTGGTTTAAAACAATTAATAAAGGGGCCAAATGGCTCTGCCTCCCTCACCACATAGGTGTGATACTAAAAATTGGGTGCAGTGGCACACACCTTGGTCTCAGCCCTGGGGAAGCAGGACTATCTCTGTGAGTTTAAGGCCAGCCTGATCTACATAGTGAGTTCCAGAACAGTCAGACCTACATAGTGAGACACTGTCTCAAAAAACAAAAAAGAAAGAGAGCGAGAGAGAGACACTGAGAGGGCTCTAATTGAGCAAAATAGATACCTATCAATAAAGTCTCTTTTTGTTTGGTTAGTGGGTTTTGTTTTTTCAAGACAGGGTCTCTCTGTGTAGCCTTGGCTGTTCGGACTCACTTTGGAGATCAGGCTATCCTTGAACTCACAGAGATCCGCCTGCCTCTGCCTCCTCAGTGCTGGGATTACAGGCATGCACTAACCTCACTTGGCTAATAAAGTCTATTTCTAGTTTAATCCATCTTTTATTTTCTATCCAATTATAATTCACTGACTTTCATTGTTGTGTAATATTCCTTTCAGGAACAGATCTCAAATTAGCCACTCCAACACTGATGGGATTGAGTTCTTTCCCAACTCTGCTCTTACAAACTGCACTATTACAAACATGTTAGACTGCGTCTCCTGACGAAAGCTGGCAACTAGCAGAAAGAATCACCAAGTTACTGACTGCATGACCAGCCAATTTTGTGAGACAATGACATAACTGCTTTCCAAAATAATTGCACCATTCACATCACACTCTCAGTGCCTGAATGGTTTCTTGTGTGTTTATTTCTCTTTTTACTGTTGTGTGTATAATGCACATGTGTAGGTGTGCACACATACGGCTTTGGAGCTCAGAGAATGTCTCTGTGGCGTCAGTGCTCCCCTTCTTCCAGGAACTGAAGTCAGGTCGTGGCGTTTGCACAGCAAGTGCCTTTACCTACTGAGCCATATGGCTATCCTCTTGACTATTCTTGCTCTTAATAAAGTCAGCGTTTGGTTCACAGAAAGCCCAATGGGCTGCTTATCAGATCTAGTTCCCTGCACTGGCTCTGTCGACCTCACTGACCTCATCTCCCCAGCCAGTCCCTTTCCCCCAACAAATAAACATGACTCCGGTCTTAATGAACCTGCCAATCATCTCATCTGGAAAAACTTTTTTCTTCTTAATGATTTATTATAATTTTGAGTCCTGGTTGGTTTTCTGTCCAGCTTGACACAGGCTGGAGTCATCTGGGAAGGGTGAATCCCAGTTAAGAAAAATGGCTCCATCAGATAGGCTGTAGGCAAGTCTAGGGCATTTTCTTCATTAATGATTGCTGTCGGAATGCCCAGCCCTCTGCAGGTGGTAGAGAAAGCAGGCTGAGCAAGCCACTGCAAGCAAGCCAGAAACCATGTTCTTTCAGTTCCTGCCTCCAGGGTCCTGTCCTGACTTCCCTCAGTGACGGACTGTAAGCAATAAGATGGAATAAACTCCACATTTCCTCTTGTATTGCTTTTGGTTTTGGTGTTTATTACAGCAATAGAAAGCAAACTAAGGTAACATATATGGGTGTGTTGTCTGCACATATGTAAGTGCACCAAGGTGTCCAGCCAGCTTTGAGAGTTAGTTTTGAGCCACCACATGGCTGCTGAGAACTCAACCTGCATCCTCCACAAGAGCAGCAAGTGCTCCTAACCTGTGAGCTATCTCTCCAGTCCCCTTAACTGGGACACTCCTACTTGTCTACAACTTCTGTCCCCACTGTTTGTTTTGTTTGGTGTGGTTTGGTTTTGAGACAGTGTCATAGAGCCCAGGCTAGCCTCAAACTCACTATGTAGTTGATGCTGCCCCTCCACTTGTCCAGCAAACACACATGCCCTCATCACCGTCTTCTTATCACTTAGGTCCCCAGTGTAATTTCTCCAGAGAAGACTCCGGGCAGCAAAGCAGAGCAGGTTCTTGCCGCTCTGTTACGTTGCCTTGCTTTATGTTCTTCACAGAGGACACTGCATATGTGAGTAATCTATCAAGTCACTAGAATATGCTCTGCATAAGAGGGTTCTTGCCTGCTGTGGGCACTGCTATATTAATAATAACATGGTAATAATAGAACAGTACTGGACAAACCTAAAGAATCTGTAAATCATAAAAGCAAAGTCGGAACTCCAGAAGTTTTCTGCCAGCTGGGCGTGGTGGCACACGCCTTTAATCCCGGCACTTGGGAGGTAGAGGCAGGCGGGTCATTATGAGTCCAAGGCCAGCCTGGTCTACAAAGTGAGTCCAGGACAGCCAAAGCTACACAGAGAAACGCTGTCTCGAAAAACAAACAAAACAAAACAAAAAGAAGTTTTCTGCCTACAATCTTCGTGGAGAATGAAAGAGTAGGGGGGATGCCGAGTCCTCTGGCAACAGGGCTTAGTGATGGGGTGCACTGGTCCTGCAGCGCCTTTACCAGAGCCTGGTACCTACTAGCAATATTTTTTTTTTTTTTTTTAGCCAGTAACACTACGGCCCTCATGAAAATAACTGCTTCATGTTTAAAGCTTTCTCTCAATTTCCAAACTTCTTTTTTTTTATTTATTTATTATGTATACAGTATTCTGTACTACAGGCCAGAAGAGGGCACCAGATCACATTATAGATGGTTGTGAGCCACCATGTGGTTGCTGGGAATTGAACTCAGGACCTCTGACAGTGCTCTTAACCTCTAGTTCCCTGCACTGGCTCTGTCGACCTCACTGACCTCATCTCCCCAGCCAGTCCCTTTCCCCCAACAAATAAACATGACTCCGGTCTTAACTTGACTGCTCTTAACAAGAGCAGACAGTGCTCTTAACCTCTGAGCCATCTCTCCAGCCCTCAATTTCCAAACTTCTTAAATTTCCTCTAGTTTGAAAAAGAGATGAGGAAGAACAACTGAGTTCTCAGAGTAAAATATTTATTATACATGCTTTTTAAATTATGTTTATTTTAAACAACTCTCTTTGAAAAGCTACGGATGGGAACTCCTTTATTACCTGTCCTACTTCCAGGCTGGGAGGCACACAGGACACATTACCCACTGGGCTCCAACTATAGCATTTCTTGTTGAACACAGGCAGGGAAAGGCTCAATGAATTGCTTACATAGTAACTGGCCAAATACTTCTGATCTAGTTGTACAGAAAATGATTGCAAAGTGAAACTATCAGCAACCAGCTTTTTGAAACTGGGAAATGTGGGGCAGAAGGAGATGAACCAGCCGAGAGGCTGCTGCGGCTTCTGATGGCTGCCTGACTCACGCAAGCCCTCCCAGAACAAGCCCCTCCCACTCCAGTGAACCCGTGCTTTTCCACAGTCAGAGGCCAGCAAACACAGCAGGAAAGAAAGGGGATAGTTTTGTAAACAGGACAAAATTATTCTAATGCTGCTTGGGTAACTTAAGAGTAGTTATCCTGTAGTTACTAAGAACACTTTTCCTTTAGGACACCTGCACCACTAATTTCTAAACAGAGGCGTGAAATAAATTAAGCATCTGAACTAGTTTTCATACGTACATTTAAATACAGAAGGACTTCTGAAAGAGGTCTGGTCTGTTACTGACACAAAAGAGGGGTGTCCTCTTTTCTGTCAGCTTAACCCAGCTAGAGTTATCTGGGAGGAACCTCAATTGAGACAGTGCCTCCATCAGATGGGCCTGTGGACACATCTGTGGAGTATTTTCTTAAATAATGATTGGTGTGGGAGGGCCCAGCCCACTGTGGGTGGGGCCACCCATGGGCAGGTGGTCATTGGTGGTATAAGAAAGCATCTGAGCAAGCCACGAGGAGAACGCAAGTAATCTGTGTTTGTCCGTAGCATGAGCTGCAGTTCCTGCCTCCAGGCCCCTGCAGTTTAAGTTCCTGTTCTGATTCAGGGTACATAAGGAACATAAGCCCTTTCCTCCCCAGTTGCCTTTGGTCATGTTGTTTACCACAGCAACAGAAAACAAACCAGGAAAGTGGCGCCAGGCTCATAGGGCACGGCTGTGTTTTGGTGGGAAGACTGTGAAGAACTTTGGAACTCTGGCTGCAAACACTGTCGAGTGCTCAAAGCTTAGTAAACTGTGGAGAGAAACTGGACGATAACGCTGAGAGTGGAGAGATGACAGAGGTATGGCTTGCGAAGCTTCAGGAGGAAGCAAAGACGATGGGGCTGTTCACATGTTCTACTGAACTAAGAAGCTGTGGTTCTGTCTGCTAGGGCTGAACAAAGGCTTTACCATTCTTTACCAAAACAGGGTGAGCTCATTAAACTCTTGTAGATTTTTAAGAAAACTCTATGTTCAGAGCAAAGAGATGAAATTTTAGCTCATTCTCCTTAAACACAGCACAGCATAGTTATAGCACTGAGATCTGGAATCTCAAATTGCTCAAGAAAAGATACCAGTTCTATTAATCTTTTTTTAGGTCCCCACATTAAAAAGCATTTTTCTTGTTTTGAAGCATTTTAAAACACATAAGCCATTGATACCTAGAAATGACCATAAAACAGTAGCATTGTTTAAAACAAAATCCAATAACACATACAAAGACAATATTTATCAAATACTATGAAATGAACACATTCAACTTGCCTCAGGTTTCACCCACGACAGTCTTTGCTAGACCATCCGTAGCTATGAGCACATAAGAAGTAGTATCTCTTATGAAAAAATTGGGTCTTACAGGGATTTAAATTTTTTAATGTAATTTTTCTTTTTTTTCTTTCTTCCTTTTTTTTTTTTTTTTTTTTTTTTTTTTTTGGTCTCCTGAATGAAAACACGTGGGTCTGACAGACAGGTGTCCCCACAGATGGAGTAAGCACAGCCATCCTCCTTGGTTCAACCCTGGGCTGCCAAGCGTTCTTATCTTCTCCCTCCCTGTTCCATCCTTCTCCAGCTCTCAAGGTCTCACTGTTTAACAACCCTGGTTGGCCTTGAACTGGTGATCCTCCTGCCTCAGCCTCCAGCGTCCTGGGATCACAGATGAATGCAGCTATGCCCAGCTATTGTGTTCTCTTTCTCTCCTCTTCCCTCACTTCCCCTCCCCCCCAATCAATGAGTCACGGTTTCCAAAATAGCTTGGTGCACTGTGCACATATGGTGCTATTTACTCAGGGAAAATAAAGCACCAGCAGAGGAAAGACAGCGAGAACCCTGCAGCTTTTCTCAGGGAAAGAAAAACAAACAAACCAACCCAAGACTGTTTTGTATGGGTTTTGTGTGGGAGAGGGAGAGGGCTTGAGTTTTAATTTTTTTTTTTACTTTTTTTTTCTCCTTTATTAATTTATTCTTGTTACATCTCAATGGTTATCCCATCCCTTGTATCCTCCCATTCTTCCCTCCCTCCCATTTTCCCTATTCCCCTCCCCTATTTGTTTGTTTTTTTTTTTTCAATTCTGTGTGTCCACGAGCAGGAAAGTGTGTGCATGTGGAGGTCAGAGGGTAACTCTGTGGGATCAGTCTTCTCCTTCTCCTTTTATAGGTCCCAGGGATTACTGAGGCTGTTGTCTTACTCTGGTGCCCAGGCTTGCGTGCCGCGTGCCTTTACCAGCCAGGCCCCTCACTGCCCTAGTGACTGTCATTTTAAGGCAGAGTCCTGCCATGTAGCTTCCTCTTGCTTCAACCTCACAAGTGGTGGGACTTCAGCCATGTACCCCCATGCCTGACTTGACTTTAGCCATGTGCCCCCATGCCTGACTTGGACTTCAGCCATGTTCCCCCATGTCTGACTTTGGCTGTCTTTTGTCTTGTACTGAGGGTGGCACGCAGGGCCTCATGTCTGAAGAGCACCCTGCTCCTGACCCACACCTTGCCCTTGGTTTTGAGAGCTAGGATGACAGGTGTGGTATGTACCGACAAACCTAGCCTGCTTTGTACTTTTTAGTTTCGTTTTTATTTTTGCAGTAGAGGAGACATGAGGTCCTACCTTATGAGCCAGAGAAGGATCTGTTATTTCCTCCATGGACTGAAATTTACTGCTAATAGTCTACAGATGAGGAAGTGAGAGGCACCAGCCAGTAAAGCTGAGATGTCAAACGGATGAATTTACTTAAGGGTGAGCACTGAGGGGGGAGGAGGCTTCAATCCCCAGATGAGACTTCTCTGCTCTGTAAAGTATACAACAAAGTCTTTCTAGGGTGAAACCTGAAGTGTCACAAGTTAAAAAAATAAAATAAAATTGTATTTCAAATCAAGCTGAGAAGGGCAGCCGAAGCATAACGCACAAGCCAGGGAAACACGTGCATGCCCACAGGCCTCATCTCCGTGCAGCAGCCACAGTGCAGAGCCCAGAAAGCCACTTACTTTTCTCCGAGTGTCACCCGGAGGCTGCTCTGGGGTAGAGAAATTGATTGTTGGCATTTGTTAGCAGAAGGCACACCCGCATTCAGAACAGCAATTATCACACTTAGGACAACAGTTAATAACAGAGACCACTTAAGTCATCACAGCACTATACACACACACACACACACACACACACACACACACACACACACACACACACACACACACACACACACACCACCGCAGTGAGATTGCTGCTGCAGCCTCCCGGGACTTGCATATGAATGTCAACTGCAGCCCTGGGCACATTTACTTACCCTCAACATAGAATGTTAATTTGGACATGCAGGTTTCTGAGCCTTATGTACTTTGTGACATCTACTTTCCCCCTTCCCTTTGTTCTTTAGGCCCTCACTCAAGCTAGGCAACTAATTACTCAACCATGTTCCCAAATTTCCCTTTTTCTTTTCACGAAGCTCATTTCTCAGTAGATAGGGTTGGATTCTGAACGTGAGGACAGCAGTGACTTTGGGTATCAGCTGCTGGGAATGACAACAGACACAGAAGGACACAGGCCGACTAAGTAGTCCTGCACACAAACCCTGTGTCCCTTGACTTTTCTATCTTCAAAAGTAACGGAGACCATTAACAAGGGGTGGAGGGGCAGCACAGTGGGGGTGGGCCTGCCTGGTACACACCAGGCCCTGGGTACAGGAAAGAAGATTATGAAAGGTCTTCCACTGTCAAGTACAGGAGTGGTTATACATTTTCAAACATCTTAAACACATAATTCTAAATACCTTAAACTATAACAAATCAGAGGAGAAAGTTTAGTCACCAAGGAAAATGCCTTTCATTGAGCATCCAATTACCTAGCTACAGAGAGTAGAGGAAGAGTAATTTAGTCTCGGTTTTTCAGTAGTAGTTTCCTCTCAGACAGTAGTTTTCTGGTATACAAACAGCAGTTAGTCTTGACAGAGGGCCAATTCCAAGTTGTGTAAGACTCAGTAACACTGACTACAGTGAGTGAGCTGTGACCATGCAGAGAGAAACATTTTAGCAACCTCAGATCAGACAAGGATTCTGTCAAAGACAACCAGAGACTAGGTGTGGTGGCACATTCCTTAAATGCCAGCACTCAGAAGGTAGAGGAAGAGGGAATCTCTGCGTGTGAGGCCAGTCAAGGAAGGCTACATGGTGAGACCCTGTCTCAAGCAAACAACCAACCTGAACTAAGATTATCATTTCCAAAGAGTTTTACTTTGGAAAGGGCCAAACAGGAATGTCTGCATCTGTTAAAACTCACAATACAAACTTACTGGGTCAGTAGGTTTTATGATAGGAGGTTAGTCTGTTTGCCCTGATAGATTTTTTTTCTTAGATCTATTAGGTCTCACGGTTTCTGCTATGAAATTATGAGTCAACTATATGGATCAATACTACCAGAACTTTTACATCACTTTTACCTTTGTTATGATCTATTGTTTTATTTTAAAAATGTGTGTGTGTAAGACTAGAGACTGAACACTGCCAAAGCTTTCCCCGCTGACCAGTGTTCCTGGCCTTCTTTTTCACTTTTCAATTGGACACAAGGTCTCACTAAATTGCCCAAACTGGCCTTGAACTTGTCAGGCTGCTGTTTCAGCCTCCCAAGTATATATAACCAACCAAACAAAACAACAACAACAACAACAAAAAACTACAGGTTTTGGGGTTTGTTTGTTTGTTTTGTTTTTTGAGTCAGAGTTTCTCTGTGTAGCACTGGCTGGCCTCGAACTCACATAGATCCACCTGCCTCTGCCTCCCAAGTGCTGGGATTAAAGGTGTGCACTACCTGGCCCGGTTTCAGAAAAACTATAGGCAGGCACCAGGCCTGCCTTAGAGACTTTGAAAATTTTTAATTTAGCAATATGTGTTTCAACTGGACAAATACCTATAAAAAGCACACAGGCCTTTAAGCGCTGTGCTTGCTCTCTAATCGTCAAGCCAGGAGAAGGACAACTGCTGGACTCATTTGTCTGGGACACACAAGTTAAAAGAAAGCCATGAGAATCTAACAACTATAGTTCACACTGGCTCTTCAAACTGCTAACTTCTATAAATGATCTAGTCAGCAGAACAGTGGTAATCACCCTGAAATGACGGCTAAGCGCCGTTCTGTACTTACCTCCAAACAGTTCCAAATCTCTTAAGCCCTCAACAATGAACTTTTCCGAGACCCACCGCTAAAGAGGAAAACCCCAAAGAGAATTAGTATGCCTTCTAAGCCACCACAAAGTAGCTATCAGCTCTTAGAGACAAACAAGAGAAGCACCCCACAAAAACATAACAAGCAGGATCTTGAAATTGGTACAAACAGTAGATTTGTTCCTTTCCCTAGTCTTCTGTATCTAACCTTAAGCAAAATAATTGGTTCATAAATGTGCTAGAGGGGAAATACATGGAACTGTCCTAACAGTGAACACTGTTTTCACTCCTACACAGAAAACTGCCATTGGTTCCATCTTGTTTATTCTATAGATATCTTTACAAGTCCTGGATCATCAATGCCAATTTGAAAAGTGTTGCTAGAATTCAACACATAGAAAACAATAAATAAACAAATTTCTCACAAGCCTCTGCTAGTTTACAAAGATACCCAGCGCATCCCATATTCTTTTAACTACAAAGCTTTCTTCTTTTATTTGGTTTTTGCCTTTTGGAGACAGGGTCTCTCTGTAGCCTCGCCCGGCCTTAAACCCCTCCATCCTCCTCCACCAGTTCCCCAAGTTCTGGAATACAGATGTGTACCACCGCACCCGCCTCTTTTGTTTTCCTATCATCTACTGTGGGGTGGGAGGATGGGCTTCCTCATGACATTTCCACGCGTGCAGACCATGTGCCTTGATCATATTTACAGCCCAGCACCTTCTTCCTGTCCCTTCCCCACTCTGGCTCCCCTTTGCCTTTTCAAGGAGAACACCCCTTCTGATTTCATGTCAGAGACTTGCATGCTGTCCTCCATAGCGGGCACGCGCATCCCCTCAGTGTCAACCCATGTGGGCATGGAGGCTGCTGAAGCCAGCACACTCACAGGGTTTCTAAAGATTTACTTTCTATCACGTCCCCAGGACTAAGCTAGCGCAATTAATGTTCGCCTTGCCAGCCCATTTCAGATGGGTTTTAGATTTCCATTTACTAATCAGGGGTCTGGTTTCACCTTAATCAGGCCAGGTTAAAATAGGAATGTGGCTCACATTAAAAGCAATGGAATCCAGACTCTGTGTCACTTCACGACTGGTGTTAAAGCTTGGCATCGGAGCATTCTTTCCACTGAGTGGAGTTCAGGCTAAGGAGAGAATTACCTTTTCCTGTTAACTAACACTAATGTTTATTCCTTACAGTGTAACGGTGTTTATACATGTAAACAAAAGAAAGGGAAGATTAAAGAACATTTTTTTTTAAAGCTGCATAATATGCACTAAAACTATAAAGTCCCTTTGTCCTCTTCTGTAACAATTTTTTTCTGAACTTAAAAAGCAAATTTAAGGCCGGGCGGTGGTGGTGCATGCCTTTAATCCCAGCACTTGGGAGGCAGAGGTAGGCGGATCGCTGTGAGTTCGAGGCCAGCCTGGTCTACAAAGTGAGTCTAGGACAGCCAAGACCACACAGAGAAACCCTGTCTCAAAAAACCAAAAGCAAATTTAATATAATTCCTATGCACTATAGTACAAAGTATAATTTGTGCTTTACTATTTGAGAGTGGCAAACTCATTTCTCATAACACTTAAATATGATTAAAATCTTTAAATAATTATTGCACTTGACTCCGGGGACTGGAAAGATGGCTCAGAGGTTAGAGCACTGGCTGTTTTTCCAGAGGTCCTGAGTTCAATTTCCAGCAACCACATGGTGGCTCACAACCATCTATAATTAATGAGATCTGGTGCCCTCTTCTGGCCTACATGCAGGAAGAATACTATATAAATAATAAATAAATCTTTAAAAATTAAGAGTGATAAAATAAATAAGATACTTTAAGAAAAATTTAACTACACTAATTTATTTTGTTGGGGAAGGGATGCACATGTGGAGGTAGAGGACAACATGTGGAATTTGTTTCTCTCCTTCCCCAGGGCTCCAACTCAGGTCGCCAAGCCTAGTACAAAACCCTGCAACTGATGAGCCAGCTCAATGGCCCATAAGACACTTTCTAATGAAGTCATTGGAGTTTATAAAGAAGTGAAACCCAGTATTTGTTCTTAAAATCAATCTGATAATATTTTTTTCCTAAATTTTTTACAGGAAGAATGGGAACTAAGCTGCCCACTACCGCAGTCATACAGTTGGGTTTCCTGAGCTTGGGGAACTCGCAGGGTCAGCACATCTGAGCGCTAAGTCTCGGCCTGGGAAACCACCTTCACGGTCATGGTATCTCCACTTCCAGGTGAGTGTAAGATTCTTTTCTCATTTATTTATTTTGTGCATGTGTATCATGTCATGTATGTGGGGATCAGAGGACATGTGGGACTCAGGTCTTACCTTCCACTCACTATGTAGGTCCCAGGGACTGAACTCATGTCAGGCTTAGCGGCAAGCACCTGTACCTGCTGGACCAGCTCACTGGTCCCTGATAACAATTCTAATAACAAGTATAATAAATTCTTCAAGTTAATTTTAGTATATGTGCTGCCAAAGTGAGCACCTTAAAATTAAACTTAAAGACTCTTCATGACTGTACTTAGAAATGTGTTCCAGTAACTTCAACCTGATACTGATTTTAAAAACATAAATCCAGCTGGGTGGGTTGGCTCATGCCTGAATTGCAGCACTTGGGAAGGCAGAGGCAGGTGGATTACTGTGAGTCTGAGGCCAGTCTGGTTTACAGACAGAGGTCAGAGAGCCAAGGTTACATGGAGAAACCCTGTCTTGAAAAACCAAAACCAAAAATCCATGAAAAACAGAAGCGAGGAGATCTTTAGCAACTATGCAACTACACAGAAAAGCCCAACTTATTTAACATGCGACTAATCAATTCATAAAATAAGCCACCTTCCCGCTTCTTTTTCACCACACAATTCTGAGTGTTATATAAAACAAAACAACCCACCACGACATCCACCCAAATACTTTTCAGAAGAGAAGAATAGGCAGCCGGAAGAACGGGACACTCACCCTAATCCGCTCTGGTTTACTTACAAGAAAAGACATGGGTTCCTACTGTGCAGACCTACTTCAGTCTCAAAAACTTAAACCTAAAAGGAAAACAGAAACAGGGAGAGTTGGTTAACTCTCTTTTTATAGAACTATTTCCCCCAGTCTCCTGTAGCAGAGCCTGGTCTCAAACTCACCACCAAGTAGAGAATAACCTTGTACTCCAGAGACTCCCGTCTCCACACCTGAGTGCTGGGACTACAGGCGTGCACCACACTGGCTTATGTAGTCAACAGGATGGAACAGGTGTTTTCTTGAGTGCTAGGCAGGAACGCTACTGAGCAATATCCCCAGCTTAGATAAAACGGCTATGAACAAAACGTACTACTGGTCTACCCTTCAAGGCACCATACCAGACATCTAACTTACTAAGTTCTGAGTACTGTTTCAGAAAAGGGTTGGGGCCAGGCGTGGTGGTGCACGCCTTTAATCCCAGCACTCGGGAGGCAGAGGCAGGTGGATCGCTGTGAGTTCGAGGCCAGCCTGGTCTACAAAGCGACTCCAGGACAGCCAAGGCTACACAGAGAAACCCTGTCTCGAAAAACCTAAAAAAAAAAAAAAAAAAAAGAAAGAAAAGGGTTGGGTGACAATAAACTTGGATATATTTGGGGAAGTACACTGTAAAACTGCCATTTCTTTTCTTTTCTTTTTGAATTTATTTATTTATTGTGTATACAGTGCTCTGCCTGCAACATACACTTGCAGGTCAGAAGAGCACATCAGATCACACTATAGATGGTTGTGAGTCATTTTCTATAGGAGAAGACGTTTGGAGTCTGGCATGTCGGTACTCTCCTGAGAACTCAGGAGGCTAAGGTGGAGATGGAGAACTGCAGGGCAGCATGGGCCACATCCACAGCAGGGCTGCTGAGAGGAAGACAGGGAAGTGGGGTGCAACGGAGAAATGGGAGGAGGAAACTTCTTCCATTTGAAGAAAGGCTAGTGCAAAAGCCACAGCTAACAGACTTAAAGTGAGCTTCTTTTAAAAGCAAAGCCTGATGGCACACACCTTTAATCCCAGCACTTGGGAAGCAGAGGCAGGAGGACTGCTGTGAATTCGAGGCCAGCCTGGTCTGCAAAGCAAGGCCAGGACAGCCAGGGCTACAAGAGAACTCAAGAGACAAAAAAAAAAAAAAAAGCAAAGCGAGGCATCTGCTGTCTACTTCTGCGCATCACTCTGCGTCTGCTGTCCTACTTCCATAAGCCACTCCAGCTCAAGCAGAAGCTACAGGCTTTCCCCCTTCTTTTTTTAAGATGGGGGCTTCAGGTATCCAGGGTGATCTCTCACCACATGCACAGCAGAGAATGACCTTGGACTTCTGGTCCTACCTCTGCCTCCCGAGTGCTGGGATCCTCACACCACACCTACACAATCATTTTTTTTTCCTTTGTCTGATTTAATGAAACTTGAATATTGTAAATACAGGTGCAATTTTCAGTTTGAGTTCAAATGTTCAGTAAGCTCAAGTGACTTTCCTCAAATTCCTGCGGGGCCTGGGGCATGTAGGCAGGCACTCTACCTGTGAGCCACCAGCACTGCTATTTTTGAGATCGAGTCTTTTATATAGGCTGGCTTCAAACAATCCTCTTTACTTAGCTTCCAAGGGCTGGGATTACAGGCATGCCAGCTGCACCTGGATGAAAGTGCGAAACTACTTACTGATAACATGACTGTGTGCTTAAAAGATTCCTAAGGATTCTACAGAAGTAAAAACATTTTTAAGATGGGTGTGGAGTTGCATAGCTGTGATCCCAGGACTTGGCAGACGGAGACAGGAGGACCAGGAGTTCAAGGTCATACTTGCCTAACTGTGACTCTGAGGCTAGCCTCTGATACAAGTGTCAAGAAAAAAAAGAAAGAAAGAAAGAAAGAAAGAAAACAAAACAAAAGATTAGCCCTAAATATTGCATAGCAGACTGGGTGTTGTGGCAAAGACCTGTAATCTTAGAACTAGGGAGGCAGAGGCAGGAGGGTCAAGAGTTCAAGGCCAGGTTGGCTACAGAAAAAAACCAATCTAAAAACAAATAGACATTCATCTGAATACTGAGGGGCTTTGCTTTTCTACTGTTACTTTGTGTGACATTAGTGCTGCTTTCAAATGTCCTTAAAATGCAAAATACAGCGGAAGATAAAGCAGATGGATGATATGTCATTCAAAGCATAAATCCATTTTTATCAAAAACATTTAACAGCTAGGCATGGTGGCACACGCCTTTAATCCCGGCACCCAGGAGGCAGAGGCAGGTGGATCGATGTGAGTTTGAACCCAGCCTGGTCTACAAAGTGAGTCCAGGACAGCCAAAGCTACACAGAGAACCCCTGTCTCAAACAAAACAAAGCAAAAAAACCAAAAAAATTTAACACCATAATACACTGGCAAAAAAATGTTCTTGTAGACAGATATAAAAATAGCCTTATTAGGGCTAGAGGGATAGCTCAGAGGTTAAGGTATCCCATATTTACATTAAAGGTATAGGTCAAGAATGGCTGAGCTATATAGCATTTCCCTAGCATGCCCAAAGCCCTAAATTTAATCCCTGATATAGAAAAAATAATTGGTAGTTTCATTTTTCTTTACCTGAGAGAATAGTTACAATGAAGAGGTTTATACATTAAAACAGGTGAGGGTGTGTCACCTCTAATGTCTTAAAGCCCCTGAGTACATGTGGTCAGGTCTTGAAAGGGAACCAGGCAACATGAGTCACCCTCAAGTATGTGTACTTCCTTTTAACGGGGCCGTGGGTCCTGACACACAAGAGTGGCTGTAGAAGTGGGATGTGCACCAATAAAGGGGAAAGGACAAGAAGGAATGAGCAACACCTTAGGAGACTCGGCAAGAGCTTGGCTGAGTGGTGGTGGGCCCAGGATATCAAAGGCGACTTAAAGAGTGTGGCAATTGTTCAGTATTTGCTCTGTCTTATGCAAAGGTGTACTGTCAACTTCTACAGCAGTGCTTGCCACACAGCAGTCGCTCAGTAACATTGTCCGAATGTGAGGTGCAGGTGCAGGTCCTCGATGCATGTAGTGCATGGCTGTTAGCAGGGAACAGAGAGCCACTGTAGGGTTTGAACAGAAAGATGATACACAATGGTGGTTTAAGCAGTGTCTCTTATCATCTTCTTGTGCCCACGGTCACTTAAAGATCTTGTTAAAATGCAGGCTGTGATTCAGAAGGTCTGGAGTAGGCTGGGACATTCTAACCCACCCACCCCCAAGAGCCTGTAACAGTGGAAACAGCAGCAAACAAATGATAAAGCAGTTACAGCATCCCAAGCTATCCAGCCCATTCTCTACCCTTTGGATAATTTGCTTCAGACAGGGTCCCGATTGAAAACTGCAGAAACTGCCGGGCGTGGTGGTGCAGGCCTGTAATTCTAGCACTTGGGAGGCAGAGGCAGGCAGATCGCTGTCAGTTCTAAGCCAGCCTGGTCCACAAATGGGAGTCCAGGATAGCCAGGGATACACAAGAGAAACCCTGTCTTGAAAAAAAAGAAAGAAAGAAAGAAAGGCCAAAAGAAAAGAAAAGAAAAGAGGGGCCGGAGAGATGGCTCAGAGGTTAAGAGCACTGACTGCTCTTCCAAAGGTCCTGAGTTCAATTCCCAGCAACCACATGGTGGATCACAACCATCTACAATGAAATCTGGTGCTCTCTTCTGGCCTGCAGGTGTTACATGCAGGCAGAAAACTGTATACTAAATAAATAAATCTTTAAAAAAAAAAAAAAAAAAGAAAAGAAAAGAAAGAAAGCCGGGCGTGGTGGCACTCGCCTTTAATCCCAGCACTCGGGAGGCAGAGGCAGACGGATCGATGTGAGTTCGAGGCCAGTCTGGTCTACAAAGCGAGTCCAGGACAGCCAAGGCTACACAGAGAAACCCTGTCTCAAAAAACAAAAAACAAAAAACAAAAAACAAAAAAACAAAAAAAAAAAAAAGAAGAAGAAGAAGAAAAGAAAAGAAAGAAAAGGATTTTATCTTCCAGGAAGGGGGCATAGCAATTTGTTAGAAAAGTAGTATTGGGGGCTGGAGAGATGGCTCAGAGGTTAAGAGCACTGGCTGCTCTTCCAAAGGTCCTGAGTTCAATTCCAGCAACCACATGGTGGCTCACAACCATCTATAAAAAGATCTTGTGCCCTCTTCTGGCCTGCAGACACACATCTAGTAAATCTTTAAAAAAAAATAAAAAAAGTAGTATTGATGTTTAAAAAGAGGTTAAAGATGGCTACGTGGATTTAAAGGTCAACAGCTAAGGCTATAAAAGTGACCGACATCAAAAGCTGAGAATCTCAGCGCTCAGGAGACAGCGACAGGAGGATCAGGAATTTAGCATCATACTTGGCTACAATCTGTCTCTGAAAAAAAAAAAAAAAGTGGAGCCTAAAGACCCTGCTTCCTTTTCTGTCCCAGTCTCATGTCGACACTCGGTAATCACCTCAGGTACCCTATGCTACGGAAGCGCCCACTGACCATCTACTTTTCCTACCTTATCTCTCTGTTTCAAGACAGGGTTTCTCTGCATAGTCCTGGCTGTCCTGGAACTCACTTTGTAGACCAGGCTGGCCTTGAGAGATCTGCCTGCCTCTACTGCCAGAGTGCTGGGATTTAAAGTGTGTGCCACCACTGCACCTTAACTCTGATACTTACCAATGTGTGTGTGTGTGTGTATGTATGTATGTATGTGTGTATATATATATATATATATATATATATATATATATATATGAATGTATAACTGTGTGTATGTGTGTTTGTATGCATGTGTGTATATATATGTATATATACATATATATGCATATGAATGTATACCTGTGTGTATGTGTGTTTGTATGCACAGGGAGGCCGAAGGACATTGGCTATTCAACTCTACCACTCTCTACCTAGACACAGGCTGGCAGCCAGCAAGCTGGCATTTCTTTTGTCACACGCTCATGGCCACATACAACTTTTTACATGAGTGCTGGAGGCTGGAACTCAGGTCTTCCTGCTTCGGCAGTATTGTCCCTCTTATCCACAGAGCCACCTCTCCAGCCACCCAACCACACTCTTATTGGCCTAGTTACCTCTCCCACTACAAAGGGTACGGAAAGGAGAATTCACGTGCTCTGACTGACTTTTTTCTATTTTTGTCACTAGTCCACTAAACTTCCTTCATGTCTGAGGTCACAACCCAATTAAAGGGTGGAGAGTGTTGACCAGTTCAGTACTATAATTAATGGCAAAACTATTAGGTTCCTGGTCTAAGGCAGAGGCAGGTAGCATTTTTTTTTTTTTTGTAGTGTTAGGAATACTAAAGATAAGCAAGCATACGGGCACTGGGCCACACCTACAGTGTCAAATTTGGTGTATCACCTCTCAAGGACCAGAATCAGACTCAGGTGTTGGGTATCTCTGGAAAAACTATCAACTAGTTCATGAAGACCCAGCCACATACTAGAACACGAGAGCGGATCTACCTCAAGTACTTCAGGAAGACCGAGGCCAACAGTCTGGGAGAAGGGGCTCAAGTTGATGGATCTTAGGGTCTTAGCAGAAGACTGGGTTGAGAAGCTGGCTCTCCACTTCCTAAAATTATGAACCATATTATTTCTGTCGCGCTCTCAAGTCACCATACCCAGTCCCCCCAAACCGCTGCAGGCACTTAAAAGACAAGGCAATTAGAAACTCTTCGTTTTGCCCGTGGCAGAGGATGATAACCCTGACCTTGCTTCCTTCTAAGGGCTCAACTCTATGCCAGACCAGCATCGCCTGAAATGCGGGTGGGGTCGAGGGAGGTCAGCAGTAGGGTTTGCTGCTACTTTGCGGGAGTACGACGTCTAGTCCCGGGCACCCCATGTAGAAGCTCCGGAAAAGATGAGGAGGGCAAGCGGGAGCTAGCCTCTCCGGTCCGGCAACTCTGCTCAGCGTCTCCCCAGCCAGGCCCAAGCCTATTCTGCTCTCTTGTCTGTAACCCCTCAATGCGGGAACCCAGAACCCAGGTTAAATGAGGCCCCGAGGAAGGCGAGGGTGAGCTGGGATGGCCGCTGAGGCCCACCCCCAAGGAGATGGACTCGACGTCGGGTGAGAGGGACTGGCCCCCGGGAGCGCACCAGGCGGCCCCGCCACCCGGTACCTGGTCTAGGAGTCAGAGCGCAGTACCGACTCCTCAGCCTCGGCTCCGCCTCCTCAGTTTTGTGGCTGCGCTGCCGCCAGGCCGGTTGCTGGGAGGGAGGTACGCAACGTGCCATGCGCAGTAGAGGGAATCCAGGGAGGCTGGTCGAACCTCGCCCCGCCCATCCCGTAGAGGAAGCCCCGCCCCCTACGGAAGATGCTCCTCCTTACCCCGCCCTACAGAGGAAGCCTTGCTTTGCCCCACCCAAGGAAGCCCCGCCCCTCACCTCCCATGGAGGAAGCCCAAACTTTACCTTTAGGTGTGAAAGACCTGCTGTGGTGGATAGAGAGTTGCTAGTCTTTTCCCTTTTGCTGTGGGCATTCCTTACAAAATGGGACGGCTGCGGGTTTCCTCAAGTATGTGGAAACCAAAGACCTAAAGTACTAGCTATTCGTATGCCTTATTTGTGTCTCTCTCGGGCCGCAATTTGCCTCTGTAAAGCACGAAAATAGCTCAACTAAACGAGAGCTATCTTTTTTTTTGTTCCTGATCTTTTTTTGAACTGAGGCTTTTTGATTGTTTTTCGACACAGGGTCTCTGTGTTAGCCTTGGCTGTCCTGGACTCACTTTGTAGATCAGGCTGGCCTTGAAGTCACAGCGGTCTGCCTGCCTCTGCCTCCCGGAGTGCTGTGATTAAAGGCGTGCCCCACCACCGCCCAGCTTATTTAAATGTGAAACCCAGGCTGGCCTTGAACTCATGACCCTCTTGCCTCAGCTTCCTTAAGCTTACTGGGGCTTTTTTGAGACAGGGTCTCATGTAGCCTGGGCTGGCCTTGACCTCAAGAGATCAGCTTGCTTCTGCTGATTAAAGGCTTAGTGGTGTGCCCCATTTGTAGAACCCTGTGATGAATTTGCCTTTATGAAAGAAGGCAGCTATCAGAAGCCATGGCATATAGGACAGATAAGTGAATCACTTCAGATGCAGCAAAACTTCCCCCCTGTGGGAACTAAGGACTTTTAGTCACTTCAGTTGCTGTGGGGTGAGGACCCAAAATATCCATGTATTTACTGTCAAGTAACGAATACTTGCTTTTTCCAGTTCTGCCTCCTCACAGATTTATACCAGTCTAGTAACTTCCAAGAAGTGTAAGTTTGGCAACATCCAAATGGGGACTTGATGGAAATACCCCGTCACCTGAGGATCTTGCTGTTTCACACACCCCTGTGACCCTACCCAGGGCTTTAACATCCCAAAGTACAATCTTGGTCTCACACTGTTTCAGCATCGAACCTAATGAATCCACAAAGAGCGAGAGAGTAAAGGAAAACTCAAAGTTTCTGCCAGTTCACATGATCTTTGGAATGGAGTAATAGAGAAGGCAGTACCTGAAAAGACGCCAAGCTTTTTTTTTTTTGTATGTTGTATATATGTGTACTTGAATATATGTATGCACACCATGTATGTGCAGAAGCGGGCAGAGGTCAGAAGGTGTCATACCTCCTGGAACTGGAGTGACAGAGAGTTGTGGGTGCTGGACCCTTTCCAAGAGCAGCAAGTGGTCTTAACTGCTGACCCATTTCTTCAGGCCCCAAATTGAGGCAGTCTCAATTCTAGTCCAAGCTAACCCAGGCTGGCCTTAAACTCAGTGATCCTCCTTTCTCTTCTGGGATTATGGGTGTGAACCACCACCACATCAGGCTGTAATTGTCAAGGCAACCTCAAATTGAGTTTTCCTTTCTATCTGTTCCTCTTCGTTGGACTGCATTAGAGATTGAACCTTAGGGCCTCACACATGGGCAAGCGCCGCGCCCTAAAGCCTCCGACAGTCATGTGTAAACTCTAGGCACTTCTTTTATTCTCCTACCTAGTAGCCCAGCCACCACATTTTCTAACAGGATGTTACAATTTGAGAGTCAATGTGGCTAAAAGATCTTATTAACTGGATGACTGGCCACACACACACACACACAAAAAAAAACCTACTTGAGAACCCCCCTCCCAGATTCTGTTGTGCTGTTGCAGTCGGCGAATGCACAGGCTCTTACACCAATCCTGCTAAGTCAGAAAAAAGTGTATAATGAAAGGTCAACATCTGGAGATTACAGAGTGTGAGCCCTGGAAGGCAAAGCTCCTGATTTTTTATTTTTATTTATTTATTGGGTTTTGTGGGTATTTTTTTTTTTTGGTGTTGTTTTAGTTTTTAGACAGCCTCTGAGTTGGAAACCAGCCTACATGATGCTTAACAAGTAGTCCTCTCAGAAAATGAGTAGATGTGGTGGTACCCAGCCGGCTATCACCTCAGCACTGGTGGCTGGGGCAGGAGCATTGCAATGAATTCTGGCCAGTCTGGGTTATAGATGAGAGTTTATCTCAAACAAAGCAAGCAGCAGGATCCACCATTGGGAAAAATCACAGCTTTCTTTTATTCCTTCTCAATTCAGAAGATTGAGACAGCTGGGAACTTGTACAAACCAAACTCTTTTTTTTAATTGGAATTTATGTTTAGTGTATGTGTGTGCAGTTGCCACAGAGACCAGAAGAGGGCAGCAGCTCCCTTAGAACTGGAGTTACAATCAGCTAGTAGCTGGTGTTTGAATGTGGGTCCCCTGCAAGAGCACCAAGTGATCCTAACCCCAAGTCTTCTCTCCAGCCCTGTTGTCTTCTTTTGCAATCAAATCTTCTGCTGAGCACCAAACACTTGACGTATGAACTGGGATTGAAGACATGTCCCACCATGCCTAGCCAGGCTTCTTTTTACCTTTTTGCTTTTGTTTTTCGAGACAGGGTTTCTCTGTGTAGCCCTGGCTGTCCTGGACTTGCTTTGTAGACCAGGCTGGCCTCTAACTCATGGCGATCTGCTTGCCTCTGCCTCCCACAAGTGGTGGGATTACAGATGTGCTACCACACCTGGCTCTTCTTTTTACTTTTGTTTCAGAAGCCACCCCCATGGGTCTAAGTCTTTTCTCTTCTATCCTTTTCCTTCATTTAGAATAAGGGAGGCAGGAGAAGAGGACCAGGGTGCAGAAAGTACAGAACTTGACCCCTCCCCAAATCCAACAGATCTTACACAACACGATGCTACATGATTTTCACACTGCTCTATTCGTATTGGATGACAAATGAAAGTGTCACCCAGTTATGTTTCTTGACCCAAGTCCCATATAAAGGTGACAGGATTATAAACAATCCCTCTATTTCCACCACACCCCCCAGCTCCAAGGAAAAAAACAAAACAAAAACCCACCTTGTCAGTTCTGATACAAAGTCAGTTGGAGAAGGCTAAAGGGTCTACTTTGTTCTACTGGACAGAGAAAACTAAAGGAAAATACGCCATTTGATAGTAGCCTCGCCTTTGTAAAGTAAAATTATGAAATAATTTGCACACATTATCTTTTGGTCTTAAACTGTGAGATAAGCAGGAGAGAAAGACACTGTTCTGGTTTCCTTGGGCGTGTACATACATGGTACACAGATCTACATGCAGGCAAAACACACACACACACACACATAAAATTAGGAAAAACTTAGTAAACTGTGAGGTAGGTAGGAAAAATATTATTCCCAGATTCAGTAAGTAACTTGCCCAAAAGAAAAAGCTTAGCAACTTTTTTCAATAACGTTTTTATTATTTTTATCTACCTGCCCATATTGGAAGTCAAGTGGGAGTTGTATCCATTCTTTGAATTAAACTCAGGTCACCAGGCGTGGCAAGCACCTTTACCTGCTGAGCCATCTCTCTGATCCTAGCAAAGGTTTTGCTGGCGCTGAAGCTTAGCCTTTGTCTTATATTTCAGGACTTATTTTGGCACTGATAGGGATCTAGACTAAAGTAAAGCAAGCAGGGTGGGTGTGGTGGTGCATGCCTGTAATCCCAGCACTCTGGGAGGCAGAGACAGGTGTTAAGAGGCTAGCCTGATGTACAAAGCAAGTCCAAGACAGCCAAGGCCACACAGAGAAACCTTGTCTCAAAAAACAAAACAAAAAAAGAATTTGGAACACATGTTTTCTTTCCAGTGCAACAGTAAACAACATTCTCCTCTCTTGGTCCTCTGATTCCTAAGTTGTCTTACTCAAGGAGAAGACATTATATTGGTTTTTTAAAAATATAATTTATTTAAATTTTATGTGCATTGGTGTGATAGTGTCAGATCCCTCAGAAATGGAGTTACAGTTGTGAGCTGCCATGTGGGTGCTGGGAATTGAACCCAGGTCCTTTGGAAGAACAGACAGTGCTCTTAACCACTGAGCCATCTCTCCAGCCCTGACTATAATGGTTTGGATCTTAAATGTCCACCAGAAGTCCCACTGTAAAGACACATAGCCAGTAATGCTGCAGGTGATGATGGAAGCCACAGAGGGGAGTGTGGTTATTGAGGGTGTGGCCTTGAGATATTAGAACCCTTCCCCTCCTATCTGTTCGCTCCCTGGCCACTATGAGGTAAGCGGTTTTGCTCCACCACAGGCTGCTTCCCCTGTACATACATGCAGGAAAAACACCAACGCACATAAAATAAAAATAAATAATTAAAGAAACTGTAATCCCAGGGCTGGAGAGATGGCTCATAACCATCTATAATGAGATCTGGTGCCCTCTTCTGGCAGGCAGGCACACATGCAGGCAGAACACTGAATAAGTAATAAATAAATCTTTAAAAAAACTAATCCCATCTTTTCCTATTTGGAGCTTATTATCTCAGCTATCTTCTCACAGTGATAGGAAGCTGACTAACATGGGGAAGAGCTCACTAGTCACATTGTGTCTAGAGTGGGCGGGTATGGTGGCACGCACATTTAATCCCAGCACTCAGGAGGCCAGGACAAGCAGATCTCTTAGTCCAAGGACAGCCTGGCCTACATAGTGAGTTCCAGCCAGTCAGCACTACAGCGAGACCCTGTCTCAAAAAAACACAAAATTAGGCCAAGAGATGGTGGTGTATGCCTTTAAACCCAGATCTCAGGTGGCAGAGGCAGGCAGATCTTGTCTTAAAAAAGAAAACAAAACAAAAAGGGGGCTGGAGAAATGGCTCAGAGGTTAAGAGCGCTGACCGCTATTCCAGAAGTCCTGAATTCAATTCCCAGCAACCACATGGTGACTCATAACCACCTATAATGAGATCTGGTGCCCTCTTCTGGCACGCATGTGTACATGCAGGCAGAGCACTGCATATATAATAATAAATCTTTAAATAAACAAAAATTACAAAAAACAAAATAAAAAAACCGAAACAAACAAAAAACAGTGGTACAGTGGTGTGTGTAGTATTCCCAGCACTCAGGAGGCTGAGGCAAGAGAATTCATGACTATGGCCACTTGGCCTATATATAGTAAGACGCTTTCTGAAACAGAACTATCAGGACTTTAGAATATAAAATACTCCAAAAGTATTAAGTGGTAACTATAAAGGAATATTCAAGGCTGATGCTTTTGAAGGAGAACCATTTTAGTGCTAACTTTTAATAAGAACACTTCCCTTTGGGTACACATGTTCTCACAGGACAGCTCCAAAAAGTCAAGGCGGCACGCTCAGATTTTGTCAATCAGTTTAATACATGTCATAGGTAGTTCATATGAATGCTTAAATTACAAAATTAGCTGCCACGGTCCGAATGTACGGGACTTTAAGAAAGCTTGTATTACTCAAAAGATAACTAAGCACATAAGTTTTGATTCTAAAATGTATTTTAAAGATTTGTAAAATAATGTTAAGTCTAGAATCATATGGCCTCAAAGGATTCGATTTTGTGTTATTTTTAATAACTTAAACTTGTGAACTGTTAAAAAGCATTACACTTGTATATCCCAGTACATACATGTCTGTTAACCTAGACAAAGCCACATGAAAAACCCCGTATAATTCACAAGGCAACAGCACACACTGTTTTCACCGCAACCCACTGCCCGCCCCTAGCAAAAAAACCCAAACAACCCTTTCCCATCCCGAACAAAAATTACCTGGTACAAGCAGTGAGTTAAAAATGCTTTCTCAGTAGGAAGCATTTATAAAATGCAGAGATCTCAACAAGCCAAATGCTTATGCAGAGGGCTCTCCCCTCATGAGGCAGACCAAACTTGGAATCACCTAAGAAAGCTCACTTTTGAAAAGCATACTTGTGCATATCAATGGTTATCTGTTACAAGAAAGTACATACCAGCCTTGTGGACAAGAGAAAAGCAGACGGAGAGGCCAAGGTGCACTCGTCCGTACGACAGAGAACAGCTTCCCCGCGAATACTCATCAGGGCTGCAGCAACCAAGAAAACCATTGTGACCTCACAGAGACCAGCGATCTGCCCGCGGCTGCTGGAGCTAGGTGAAGCAGTTCATGTTGTCATGCATTTTTTACTCAGGAAAAATAAACACACAATGACTTCCAATTCAGCACTCAAGGAGAAACTGCGCCTGTACGACCTACCTCTAGAACCTTCCATGAACTTACAGTATCCTAACACCTAGATTTCCTCCTATAATACTGTCACCAGCACCACCCACATACAAAATATTCACTGTACTAAGTCCTAAGTCTCTGAAATTCATCATCACATACAGTGTTCTAGATTCTTTTTCCCCCCACAAGTTTAATGTGGACACAGAAAAAAAAACAAGCAATGTGTATTGTGCAGTTTTCAATAGTTACTCTTGGAATCTTGGTTTAGAGTCAGTCTCCATAGTTTTCTAATCTCGCAGTTTAAACAAAAAGCAACAATCTATCTAGAAATTGCATGATCGCTCTTCGAACACCAAAGTAAAGCACTGATGATTCATGTTATAATTTAAAAATATTTTAAAACTACACATACTTTATAACCATTCCTCTTATAAAATAATCAAAATAATTTGATCATCTGGAAGGAGATAACTGGGAGAGCCCTCCCAATGTGTCCACAGCCTCTGCAGAACTCCAAGAGGAGAGGAGAGGATCAAACAAGGAGTTCTCAGTCACCAGAAGTAGTCGAACTTGAAGGGAGAAACGGACTCGCGCTTTTCCCGTTTCCTGTGGACGCAGACCTCTGGGGCGAAGGGCGACGTTACATGGCTTTCACTTTGATTTGTTTCATTTTCATTTGTTTCTTCTCCAACTTCTTTTGTTCTCTCCTCAGAGCAGCTTCCTGTGAAACAGGAACGGGGAGAGAAAGATCCAAATTAAGCTCCGAGCACTCACTGAAAATGCCCAGGGACTGGAGAACCAGCTTGGTAGTTAGAGCTCTTGCGAAAGATCCACGTTCTGTTCAAAGCACACGCCAGGTGGCTCACAACTGCCTTTAGCCCCAGCTCTGAGAGACCTGATGCTTCTGGTGTCCACGGGCCCCTCTGCTCACCCATATTATCACTCAAAATCCTTTTGTGGGAGTGGGGGCGGGGTGGAGTGAAGTTTGACAGGGTCCGCCTGCCTCTCTCCTGGGTGCTGGGATTAAAGGTGTGCCTTTATTCAAAGTCCTGGTCTTGCGAACAACACAGAGAAGATTCTTGAAGATACTTATAACAATAATTGCAAGCCAGGCATGATCATGCACCAATCCCAGCATTTGGAAGCCTGAGGCAGGAGGATTGCACTTTGAGGCCAACCTTGGCTTCACAGTTAGTTCCAGGCCAATCTGTGCTATGAGACATTGTTTTGAAAGACAAAACAAAAACGTTGCCCACACTGACCGTAAATTCAACACCCACTCTTCCTTAAAAGGTAATGTTCTCATTATTTAGCCATTGCTAGCCTAGAAAGTGCTATTCAGACCAGGCATGGGGCTAAAGAAATGGCTTAAGGTTTAAGAGTGCCTGGGACTCTTCTGGGGGATTGAGTTTGGTTCCTAGCACCCACACCAGCTTAGTGCACAACTTCCTATAACTCTAACTCCAGCTTCAAGGGACTCTCACACCCTCTTTGGGCATTTCTTATGCGTATATCCATAAGCAGACATATTATTAAAACTACAATCAGGCTGGAGAAATGGCTCAGTGGTTAAGACACCTGTTATTCTTGCAGAGGACCTAGGTTTGGTTCCCAGCACCCATATGGTAGCTCATAACCATCTCCAATTCCAATTCCTGAGGATCCAATGCTGCCTTCTGGCTCCCACAAGCACCAGAAAATGGTGCCCAGGTACACATAGATGTATGCAAAGCATACAAATAAATCTTTGTTTTGGCCAGGCAGTGGTGGCGCACACATTTAATCCCAGCACTTGGGAGGCAGAGGCAGGCGGATCCCTGTGAGTTCTAGGCCAGCCTGGTCTACAAAGCGAGTCCAGGACAGCCAAGGCTAATACAGAGAGACCCTGTCTCGGAAAAAAACAAAAACAAAAACCCTTTGTTTTGTTTGTTTGTTTTTCGAGACAGAGTTTCTCTATGTAGCCCTGGCCTTCCTGGAACTCACTCTTTATACCAGACTGGCCTCAAACTTTTAAAGATCTGCCTGCCTTTGCCTCCCAAGTACTGGGATTAAAGGCATGAGCCACCACTACTGGCAACACAAATCTTTAAAAAAAAAATAAAATAAAAAACCTTTTCATAAAAGCCAGAATTTAGGAGGCTGGAGAGATGGCTCAGGGGTTAAGAGCAATGACTGCTTTCCCAGAGGTCCTGAGTTCAATTCCCAACAACCACATGGTGGCTCACAACCATCTACAATGTGATTTGATGCCCTCTTCTGGCCTGTAGGTGTTACATGGAGGCAGAGCACTGTATACATAATAAATAAATCTTTAAAAAAAATTTCTGATTTCAGCCGGGCGCAGTGGTAATCCCTGTACTCAGGGGCAGGAGGATCTCTATGAGCTCAAAGTCAGCCTGATCTACAAAGCGAGTTCCGAGCAGCAAAGACTACACAAGAAACCCTGTCTCTAAACAAACCAAACCAAACAAACAAATTCCCCATTTCTTTCTAATTGTTTGGTCTGAAATGGGACTGAATTGGGAAAAGAGGGTAATTCAGTCATTTTCCAGGTGCACAAACTCAACTTAGTATGGAATAAAGTGCTGTCAAATGACAATGTGTCCCAAACATTGAAAACTATGAAGCTTTTAGCGTGTGTACACTTGTGCACAGGACTATCATAGACGACAGTATGGTACAAACAGGCATCTGGATCACTAAACCCAGGACCGTTCTGGGGACTCTCACAAAGCCTCAACCCAGACGAGGAGCTACAGGCAAGGAAGGAAAGCTGGGAGCAGAACAGTCCCCCAGGGCAGAGCACAGCAGCTGGCTACCCAATCCCAAACGGTCAGCCCTGGACACGCGCACACAAGTAACACACGCAGCACACAGCAGCAGCAACAAAGACAAGGAGGCCATGAATTTGGACGCGAGCTGTGGGGAGAAGCGAGGTATATGGGAGGCTTAGAAGGGAGGAAAAGGAAGGGGGGATGGTATAGTTATATTGAGAGCAGCCAGCGCCTCGGCCTCGGGGGCCTCGGGGGCCTCACCTCCAGCCGGCGCTGCTTCTCGGGGTCCTCCTCGTTCATGATGCGCTCCTTCTCAGCTCTTTTCTTCTCTTCACGCCGAGACTGTGCAGCCTCCTGTCTCTGCACGTGTGTCAGCTTCAAAAAGTTCTCTTCCACTCGAGCACGGTTCTTGTCTGCTTTTTGCTTACCCTTCCCCGGGAAACAAAGTCTTCATTGGAAGCCCATTTCCATCCCACAGGAGAAAACCCCACTTAGCACTCTTTGGTAAAACTACTCCCTTTGGCATTTTCAAGTCAACTAATAAAGACTTGGTCTCTGCAGTCGCTGACAGCTGCTGCCCATGGGGTCGGGGGAGCCAACAGTAAAAGGTGCCAGTTTGTAAGAAAGGCCTAGGGACTTACTTCTCTGTTGAGTCGGAACTTTTTGGCTTTATCGATAGAATAAATCACCATGTTCATCAGGGGTAACAAAGCCTCCATATCCTTTGGGTACGTGTTACCTGAGCCAGGCACTGGAAAACACGAGCACCCGCGCCATTAGTACTTCTGGGTTGGCAGTCTCTTCCTTCCTTCTTTTTCTTTTTTCTTTTTTGAGACAGGGTTCTCTGTGTAGTGTTGGCTGTCCTGGACTCGCTTTGTAGACCAGGCTGGCCTTAAAGGTGTGTGGCGCCACCCCTGGCCACAGTCTTTCTTTCTTAATGCTAACAGACTAGCTCCTTGGAGGAGGAACCCAGAAATCAACAAGGAAAAATGAGGTTAACAATACTTCAGTTTTAAGGTTATTATTTTAGAGGCTGGGCGTGGTGGTGCACGCCTTTAATCCCAGCACTCAGGAGGCAGAGGCAGGTGGATCTCTGAGTTTGAGGCTAGCCTGGTCTACAAAGCGAGTCCAGGACAGCCAGGGCTACACAGAGAAACCCTGTCTTGAAAAGCAAAACAAACAAACAAACAAACCAAACAAAATAAGCAAGCAAACAAAGAGTTATTATTTTAGAAGGAAAAACAATCTCAAAAACATTTCAGAGATGGGGCTGGAGAGATGGCTCAAGAGGTTAAGACCACTGGCTGTTCTTCCAAAGGTCCTGAGTTCAATTCCCAGCAACCACATGGTGGCTCATAACCATGTATAATGAGACCCGGTGCCCTCTTCTGGCCTGCAGGTACATATGCAATAAGGAATACTGTATAGAATAATAAATAAATCCTTAAACTAAAAAAAAAAAAAAAAAAAAAATCATCAAGCCAGGCATCATCGCACTCAGCTTTAATCCCAGCACTTGGAGGCAGAGGCAGGTGAATTGCTATGAGTTTGAGGCCAGGCTGGTCTACAAAGATAGTCCAAGACAGCCAAGGCTACACAGTGAAACCGTGTCTCAAAGAATTAAACCGACAGACCCAGAACACTTACCATTAAATGTAAACAGTAGTGTCCTCTTAGTGTCAGGCAGCTTTAAAGGCTGACCTTCCCTGTCATGAAAGAGAAGTGTGTTAAAAGTGAATGTCAGAAAGGCACTTTGCATGTATGTAAGCCACTCACCTGTCTGAGTTGGGCAAATACCTGCCAACAGCACTGCATGTACTGTGTACCTCATGTCACTGGCACCTGAAGGAGCTCGTGGATCATCTTGCCCACTTGGTGCTAATTTGAACCCCTCCAGTGATGTTTCTAGTGGGCAACACATAGTCCCTCTCACCCAGGGAGCCAGGAATGTGCCTATATTTAAGTATGAGACCATATTTTAAATACTTTTGCTTATGTTTTTTAATTTCTAAATTTTTATTTTTGTGTCTGAGTGTTTGGGCTGTGTGTGTGTGTGTGTGTGTGTGTGTGTGTGTGTGCGCGCGCGCATGTGCACTACCTGGAGTTAGAGTGGTTTTTCGCCTCCATGCGGGAGCTGGGAACCAATTCCTGGGCCTGGGTTTTATGCATGAGCAATATACTCTTAACCACTGAGTCACCTCTCCAAACCCCAATTTTCACTGTTTTTTATTGGTCATTATTCTCTAAAAGTTGAGGTATACAGTGTAACAATTACTTAATAGTGCTTCCATTGTTTCAGGTATAACAAGAATCTAAAGATTGTTGCCTGTGGAAAAGGCTATGTGTGTTACATGCAAATACTATGTCACTTTATGTAAGAGACACAAGCATCCTGAGAATTAGGTAGAGTGGCGGTTAGCCAGCCAACAGTCCTTCATGGATTTGGAGCAAGCATTGTTTATAAACTTGTTCTGTCAAGGTCATTACAAATTTTGACTATCAAACAATCTACTTCTGTCCCACTCCCAACAAAAGGCTTAATAAAAGCTACAATGTAATACTTTGTCCCTAGTGTTGTGACCAAGCTTAGCAAGGCAAGGACACAGTATCATCTAGAAGCATAAGAACCCAAACACTCTCCACAGGCAACTAAAATCTAGAGTACACTTTTGTTGCTGCTACTCTTACTCTGGCATTGGGAAAAGAACCCACAGTTCCTAGAATGTGTATGGCTGGTAGAGTCTCACTGTGTCACTGACTGACCTAAACCTCACAATATAAACCAGGCTGGATTGGGAGACCTCTCTGTTCCTGCCTCTGAAAGCTGAGACCCAATGCCTGCGCCACTACACCTGGTCCAGAATGGCTTTTAATTGTACTCAACTCCATAGCCTATGAGAGTAGCCTGAGACCAATTCAGGTCAGATCCAGCTCCCTATCAGAAGCAGATTTAGTTAAGCTTCCCAGAAACCGCCTGAAAATTCAATGAATAAACCCAAGCCCAAACTCTGAAGCATATACACCTGAACAGTACTACTATAAAACCAGAAACTATAGGTACTGTCATCTAATGACACATCCAGTTAGTCAAGAAGTGAAGGGAGAAAGGGGGTAAATATAAAATACATACATTTGCAATCAAAGTCAAAGATCACAAATTTAGAAATGGCACAGGGTGTACCAGCTGCAATTTCTTAGCACCAGCCTTCCTTCTGAGCCTCCCCAGGTGAGTGATACAAACACGCTCCAGTCACTTCCCATGATGCACTTGGTAGGAGGGCACTCATTATCAGCATCCCCTTCTCACTTGGTAAGGAAACTGCAGAGGTACCTTGTGGTGTTCCAACAAAAAACTACTATGGAAAACGAATTTTAATACTTTCTTTCGTACGTACTCTTGCATAATCTTTGGACCAGAGAACTGGTCTGAAAAATGAACAGATTCAATCTTGTCAGCATAGTGTGTTAGAAAGTGAACCATCTAAAAGAAAGAAAAAAAGGATATTATCTAGAGTTTGGTGCATTTCCAAGTTTTCATAGATATTCACCTTTTAATCCTTACTTTTACAAAATGTCACTTAGACTAAAACACTTTTTTCTTTTATTTTTAATACTTTTATCTTTAAAAAAAGGGCGGGGGGAGTTATCTAATGAAGCCTTCCCCTTCCCCTTAAAAGAAATGGTTCTCAGCAGCCAGCCACCCCCCAGCCTTGGCCTCTGCCATTACAGCGTCACAAGTGCCCACCCTTGTGTGCCCATCCTTACTTATACAAACTAAATCTCAAGAGTGACTAAAGGACACCATCAAAGGACTAAAGCTATAATCCTAAAAATAAATAAACAAACTAAGCAAACAAACAAACTTGAAAGTTGGCTTGGAGTGGTGGTACACACCTTTAATTTTAGCATTTGGGGGATAGAGGCAGGTAGATCACTTTGAGCTCCAGGCTAGACAGGGTTACACAGTGAGACTCTATCTTAAAAAACAAGAGTCTTGAAAGCTTGAATTAAAAGTCATTAGTTCTTTAGAGAGAATTTTTTATTTTAGTGTGGGAATGTGAGTGTGTGTGCACATGCGTGCTGTGTACCTGGGGAAGGCAGAAGAGGGGGTCATATCCCTCCAGCTGGAGTTCAGGGACACTGCTTGCTGAGCAGACCCTGGGATACAAGCTCCTGTCCTTATGACTGCACAGCTCTTCACTGCCGAGCTGTCCCCTGGACCGACAGCCCGCTATCTATCAGTGTAAAGGAGGAATGGCAACTGCAGCTAATGCACAGCACAAGAGGACCCGTGCCAGCTGAGGGAGACCCACCCCCTCAACCCCAGGGCCGACATGCCTCATTAGGATGGTGGTGGTGTGCTACTGTTTCTAGTGCAATCAACAGCTGTGTTTACCCAGTTATGACTATAAACATCACAGAAAACGTTTGTCATGAGTCATTTATAGTCACAGCTTATTTACCTGTTGTTTCAAAGGATAAAATAAAACAGTATTGATTTGTTTGTTTTTTGAGACAGGGTTTTTCTGTGTAGCCTTGACTGTCCTAGAACTCTCTTTGTAGACCAGGCTGGCCTTGAACTCACAGAGATCTGCCTGCCTCTGCCTCCTGAGTGCTGGGATTAAAGGCACGCGCCATCACCGTCCAGCCCAGTATTGATTTTTAATGATTTACTTTTTGAAGACAGCCTCTCGCTGTACAACCCAGCCTGGGCGGGGACTCATGATGCTCTTGCCTCAGCCTCTAGAGCAGCTGCCATGACAGCCATGCACGGCTGCACATGGCCTTTCCAGTGTTTACCTTTGTATCCATCATCCCCTCTGTGACCTCTCCCATTTCTGACAGAATGGCCAAAGAGTCTGGCAGTCCATACTTCGCTCCAGACTTAGGTTTATCACTACAAAATTCACTCTGAAAGAAGAAATTGAAAACATAAAACATGGTTATTTTATTATACGTTTTTCCCCCAAAATGCTAGGAATGCAGAACCTGTTTTAAAGTGGGACTTAACATTGGAGAGACAGAACTGTGCTGTCCTACAAAGCTGAGCTTCCTGTGTAATGAGGCAGTTTCGACAAATGCTTACATTAAAGCAACATGACATACCAGGTCCTGCATCTCTTTCTGCAGCCGCACCAAAGCTTTGCGAGTGCCCACAGCAAACACATACGTATCCATGTCCTCATCATTCATGGTAACTTTTATTTGCTTTAAAAAGAGAGAGAGAAAAAAAGACAAGACTCACTTGTTGGGTTCTATAGTGGGTAGATTTCTAAATGGCCCCAAAGAATTTAGCCTTCTCCTATATAGATTTTCCATTTGAGCAGGGATCAGTTGATTTCAATTAACAAAAGGAGCACCATCTTGGGTATAACACATAATCCGACAAGTTATTAAAAGTAACTGGGCTGCTGGGCGTGGTGATACACGCCTTTAATCCCAGCACTCGGGAGGCTGAGGCAGGTGGATCTCTGAGAGTTTGATGCCAGCTTGGTCTATAAAAGTGAGTCCAAGGCAGCCAAGGCTACACAGAGAAACCCTGTCTCCAAACAAACAAACAAACAAAGTAAAATAAAATAAAGGTAACTGGGCCATAGCTGAAGAGGAAACATCAAGGAAGAGGGATGGGTTATGAGGCCCTCCAGGACCTGAGTAATTCCCAGTTGGCAGGTCACAAGAAAATAAGGGCCTATACATACAAGAAACTGAATTCTGAAAAAAAACCTGAATGAGCCTATAAAGAAGGAAAGTCGAGTCTTGCTCACACCCTTTTTAGCCTTGTGGACCTAGCGAGAGGATCTAGATCCAGGTAAGCTACACTGGTCACTCAGGTACTGATACTGTAAGATACTGGCTTGTTTTGTTTTGTGTTTTTCCTTCAGTCTTTGTTTTTGAGATAGAGTCTCAAAAAACAACCCCTCCCCCACCCCGCCCCTTCCAGGCATGAAAATATATTACGGGCATGGAAATATATGCCTTTAATCCCAGCACTCAGGAGGCAGATGCAGGAAGATTTCTGTGAGTTTGAGGCTGTATCTACACAGTGAGACTGTTCCAAATAAACAGAAAAAGATTATTTCTATCCTATGTATATATGGGTGTTTGCCTGCATGCATATCTGTGTACCGTGTGGGGGCAGCACCCCAGAGACTAGAAGAGAGTACTGGATTTCCTAGAACAGACGGTTATGAGCCTGGTGTTGGTTCTGGGAATCGAACCTGGGTACTCTGGAAGAGCAGTCAGTGCTCTCAATTTCTGAGTCATTTCTCCACTCCCAAATGGCGCTGCAGGTTTGTTTTTGTTTTTGTTTTTGTTTAGTTTTTTGAGATAGGGTCTCTCTGTGTAATAGCCCTGGTTGTCCTGGACTCACTTTGTAGACCAGGCTTGCCCTCGAACTCACAGATTTCCACCTGCCTCTGCCTCTGCCCCCCTGAGGGCTGGGATTACAGGCATGTGCCACCGTGCCTGGCTCTGAATGGTGCTGTTTTAAGCTGTTCGGTTCTATGGCAATTGTTATGAAGAAACACAACACCAATATAGGTTCATATTAAGTGGTCAAGTAAAAAAGTTAGCAGTAAATAGGATCCAACTGGACAGTGTGACATAAAAATTATATCTGGGGGCTGGAGAGATGGCTCAGTGGGTTAAGAGTACTGACTGCTTTTCCAGAGGTCATGAGTTCAATTCCCAGCAACCACATGGTGGCTCATAACCATCCACAATGAGATCTGGTGCCCTCTTCTGGCATGCAGTACATGCAGGCATAATACTGTATACATATTAAATAAATAAATATTTTAAAAAAATTATATCTGGGTTTTGTCTCAGATTCCTGGCACAGAGCTAAATCCTTTAGTCTATCGACCCCTGTCTATCGACCCGAGTTCGTACTAATGTAAGGCCTCCATAGACTGGGGCTGATCACGAGAAAGCAAATACTGGGGGAAGAATATGGAGCCTTGCTCTACAGAAACCCTTGAACCACATTCCAACGCTTCCACATTCGTAAACTTGTGAATTTACTAAAAGAATGGGATGGTTGGAAAAAGTAAGGAAGCTGCACACAAGTCCTTCCCTTTTCCCACAGTGTCTTGCTTTGTAGCTCTGGGCAGACTGGAGTTCGCCATGTAAAGCAGCTTGTCCTGGAACGCACAGAGCCCCACCTGCCTCTGATCCTCCAGTCCTAAGATTAAAGCCACTTGCCATCACTGGCTATTGCTGAGTGTGTCCTGAGTAAGTTAGGAGGTATAAGCAAAGGTTTCCCTTGAATTCTGTGAGTCATTCTAATAACCCTGGAGGGGAGGAGGGGAGAACCCTCGATTCATAGGTGCCTATGGTCTGGGTGGTCTGGGTTTGCAATGCCTTCAGAAGCAGGGACACTGGGGGCCTGAACCTTTCAACCTGTGGGGCCTGAAGCTAATGATCAGAACTGAAGTGTTGGATCCCAGCTGGTATTTAGAAAATCTAAGAACCAGTCAGTGTAAAAACATTCTTACACAAGTAAATAATTCTTAGTATTCTGCACAGGGACAGACAATATTATAAACCTAAAATGTAGGATATGGGAAAACATGTTTCTAGTTGTACTAATTGTAATTCTTAATGGTTGGGCCAAATTCTTAGTATGTGGAAGGGAAACGTGGTGCTAGAGACAGTGGCTTCATGGTTAAGAGCACTTGCTGCTCTTGCAGAGGACACAGGCTCAGCACTCAGCACTCAGCACAGTAGCTCATAACCCCCTGTAACACTCTAGTTCCACAAGGCCCAACACTCTTTCCCGACCTCTTTGGACACACATGTAGGACACAGACATACATGCAGGCAACACACATGCATAACATTTAAAAATATTTTTCAAAAAGGGGGTCCCAGGATTCTAATGAAGGGAAAGACCTGGTAAATGGTAGCTGAATTAAAAAAAATTTTTTTTTCTTTTCTTCTGTATTACAGGAAATTATAAAAGCAATAAGCAGGATCTTTAATAGACTCTAGGGGGAAAAAAAGCAAATAATAACAATCTTGTCTGAGGGTATCTCTTCTCGGGAGAGAGGCAGGGAACATTTTTGACAGGGAACACAATTTGCAGAATAATGTTAACTTACTAAATGAAAGATGGGGGTTGGAGAGATGGCTCAGTGGTTAAGAGCCCAGCCGTTAAGAGTTCTTCCAGAGGTCCTGAGTTCAATTCCCAGCAACCACATGGTGGCTCACAACCACCTGTAATACAATCTGGTGCCCTCTTCTGGTATGCATGAAGACAATGTATACACATACATAAAATAAGTAAATCTTTAAAATAAATAAATAAACAAAAGACAATACACTCAATACCTAGATTGTGATGTGACCTCTTTCAACCAAAATCCATCATTTGAAGTAAAAATATTTGATAAAAAAAAAAAAAATGACAAGCAGTGGTGGCAATCATTTATCCCAGCACTGGGGAGGCAGAGGCAGGTGGATCACTGTGAGTTTGAAGCCAGCCTGGTATACAGAGGGACTTCCAGGGAAGCCAGGGCTACACAAAGAAACCCTGCCTAAAAACAAAAACAAAAACAAAAACCCCAAAAAACAAAAAACAACAACAAAAGAGAGAGAGAGAGAGAGAGAGAGAGAGAGAGAGAGAGAGAGAGAAAACAAAAATAAAAACAGGGGCTGGAGAGATGGCTCAGTGGTTAAGAGCACTGCCTGCTCTTCCAAAGGACCCGGGTTCAATTCCCAGCACCCACATGGCAGCTCACAACTGTCTGTAACTCCAAAAATTTGACACACACCAACGCACATAAATTAAAATTAAATAAAATATTAAAAAATAATAATAATAAAAACAAAGAAACAAACCCTAAGACAAGCAAAATGAACTTTGAGACAAAACCCAATGTTCCTCACAGGGCTGGTGAGATGGCTCAGAACATGCTGCTTGCTATGCGAGACTGATGGCCTGAATTTGACTACCCAGACCCCAAGATGCAAGGAGAGAATTGACCCCCAAAAGTTGTCCTCTGACCTCCACACATATGCCCTGGTATGCACATGCCCACATTTACACAGATAGATAAGGTTTAAAAAATAAAGGAAAAGTATTCACAAGGAGAGTTGGATTCCAGGGCACACAACACAGACAACTGTTCTCTCTAGCAAGGCTAAGCCAGCTGTCATACGTGGTGAGAGATATCATCTCCTTCCCTGCAGAAAGCAAGTGGAGGCCTCCCAACAGTTGACAACACAAAAGACCATGATCTGCTTAGGCAAAAAAGCATCAAATTTTCTGGCATGGACACTGACTGCCAGGAGTTCCAAACACAATCCAGGCAGAAATGGAATAGCTATGAAAATAATTCAATTGGTCCCAAGCAAACCAGCAGGAATACTTACCACTTGATCACTCACTGGCCTCATCATTCGGGCCAGGACATTAAGCAAGTCTTGCCTCTTAAGGAACTGAAAAAAAAAGGAGAGGAATTAGTCATTACCTTGCAGCTTACACTTACAGAAGAGCCTTGGCGGGGACTCAAATGCTTCATTTGCCAACTAGTAGAAATATAATATTTATTATTATGTATTATTATTTTAAATCAAACAAGGATGAATGAAGCACTGAATTTAGATTACTAATCACATTTGCAAAAAAGAAAAGAAAAAAAAAAAGCAGGGAAGATCCATGCCGGAGCATGAGCCCCTACTTACCCGCAGCTGGATGAGCATGCCCTCACAGCACACCCGACCAGAACACCACAGGTTATAGATGTGCTCATTCTCCTGATTCAACTTCCCTGTGCTCGTGGCTTCTTTGTTAGTTCCATCATCCCCTAGGAGTGAAAGCACTGGATCTGACTCACTGCACTTTTGGAGCACTTTAGGGGAGCAATGCTTTGCTCTCACAGAATCTCCTTTGAAAGGGATTAAAGGATCGGCACTGTTGCTTTTACTTCGGCATCATTTTACAGGCTGCATGCCTCAATAGGTGTGATGTATACATTTGTCATCTGCTTCATCAACTTTAAGTCATCTAGTTTTGAAGACATACTCAGTGTCATCTCTCAGCCAAACATCTTCAGAATAAGGTTTGTATATAAGCCTGGATTTTCTGAATAAGCTTCATTAATTCCAATTACTTCTGACAGAGTAGAGTCAATGGCAGTTTCCACATATTTCAAATCACCAAAATCATTATTTTACTTCAATGTTATACCAACTTGCTATAACAAGCTCCCAAAGTTTCCTGTGTAAGATTACCGATTTCCACTGTTCCACCATTTATGTTGCTATCCATTCATTTCTCTGTGACGTTATGCAGAGAGCAGAGAGAATGGGACCTGCCCCTGCTCCCGGGGCACACCAGGCACCAGGGCGGCGGGCGACAGGACACAGACAGGTTCTTGTCATCTGCTAGGCTGGGTGTGCTGGGCGCTGAGGGTGGCTGCACAGCCTAGTACAGGTGGGGGCTTCCTTTTACTCTTAAAACTCTTTATTGTCTCCATAAAAAAAGTTAGGGATTCTGGCATGAAGAAGAGGGAGGGCAATGAGCCAAAGAAGCTCCCCCCCCCACCCCAAATTCCCTGACCAAACACACCCGATAAAACTCTGGAACAGGGAAGAGAGCATGGGCTGGTAACAGGAATAGTTTAATATAGTCCAGTAACCTGGTTGTAATTTAACCCTTTAGGTAGGTTTTAACACCGGTTTCCTTCTTACAAAAAACAGAAACTATATATCCAATTAGCAAGCAGTGTTGCAACAAATAGCAATAAAAAAAACATGTGACAAAAAGGAGGAGAGAGAAGAGGAGGAGGAAGAGGAGGAGGAGGAGGAGGAAGAGGAGGAGGAGGAGGAAGAGGAGGAGGAGGAGGAAGAGGAGGAGGAGGAGGAGGAAGAGGAGGAGGAGGAGGAGGAAGAGGAAAAGAAAGAATATTTGAGGCCCAACTTGGTGGTGCATGCCTTTAATTCCCGCACTAGGCAGGCAGAGACAGGAGGATCTCCGTGAATTTGAGGCAAGCTTGACCTACAAAGCAAGTTCCACGCTGGTCAGGATTACACAATGGACCAGCAAGATGGCTCAGGGGGTGAAGGCATTGGCTACCAAGTCTAAGACCTGAATCCTGGGACCCCCACGTGGAGAGAACTGACTCCCTCAAGTTGTTTTCCCTGCTTACGCTATCTGTCACAAGGATTCCTGCCACTACCAATAAATAGCAAATTAAATTTAAAAACAACTAAAAAAAAATTAAAACAATCAAAACAATGCGTGTAAAATATATTCTACAATGTAGGTGAAGAGCAAAATGGACGGGAGCGTCTCACTCACGAGAGCTAAACGCTAAGTGAGTGTAAAGGGCTCTCACTTCCCGAGCTGCACACAGCTACCCACTCTACAGACTGGTGTATGTCGCATCTGTGGGATGAAAACCAAGGCACCCAAGACGTGAACAAACTGTAAGGGATTTCCCATTCTAAAAATCAAACAAATTATTTTATCCAACTACCTAAAATGGCAAAGTTTCTTGTTTTAACCTGAATTTGAACATCTTGTTTTTATACTGACTATATCTAAAGCTATTTAGCAATTATACTGCTAATGGTAAACGAGAGCTTATATATTTAATTTACTTACATATAAAACCCAACAAAATGGGACCCTTGGAGAAAACAAATGCATTGTAGTCAGCCTTCCATGAAGGCATTTAGATACTGCTGCAGAGGGGATGAACTGTTTGCAGGCAGGCCGATGGACACACTGAATTAACTTACCCACTAAGGTAAAGTTGCTCTCCAAAAGCTCTCTATGAGAGTTAAACCAGGCCTGAGCGAGCCGGCTGTTCTTATTCTTCCCAATGATGTAGTTCATGATATAGGCCAGCAGCCCAGTCACCATCAGAATTTCCAGGTAATAACTCTCCCAACTGTTCTGGAGGTGTGCAGGGACCTTAACAAGGAAAAATCTCAGTCAGTGTTGGCTAAGTAATGGATGAAAAATGTCCCTGGCCTCCAAGAGCACAAGGCACACACGGGCGCACTTAACATACATGCAGGAAAACACTCCTACATATAAAATCTTTAAAAAAAAAAAAAAAGTTAGACTTTGAAAAATATTTCCATTTTGATCTTCTATGACAGGTTTTTATTTTGCTAGCTCCAGGCCAGCTTTTTAAAGATTCTTTAAGAAGACGTATAGCAGGACTGTAGAGATGGTGCCGTGGTTAAGAGCACTGACTGCTCTTCCGGAGGTCCCGGGTTCAATTCCCAGCTCCCACATGGCCGCTCACAACTGTCTGTTAACTCCAAGATCTGACACCCTCACACAGACATACATGCTAGGAAAACATTTATGCATATAAAACAAAAATAAATATATTATTTTTAAAGAAATGTATAGCTGGGCGTGGTGGTGCACGTCTTTAATCCCAGCACTTGGGAGCTAGAGGCAGTGGACCTCTGTGAGTATGAAGCCATCTTGGGCCACAAAGCCAGAACTGTCACACCAAGAAACCCTTTCTCAAAAAACAACAACAACAACAACAACAAAAAAGAAAATGTAAAGACAATCAAATATATCAAGCTTGCTTAGTCACTCTCTGAAGTACAGCCAGCCACCTACTACTTGAACTAAGTAAAAGTAGGAGGGCTACACTACAACACGAGCTTCATAACAACGATGCTTACCAGAATTCATGTTAAGCCCATTTTTAGAATGCACTAGTATCCCAACACCCACTGTATGTCATGGTCCACGTTATGGTATTAATGATTTACTGCTTAGCTTGGAATTCCGAATCTTACGTACTTACATCAACAATTGTTATTGGATCTTTACTTTTGCTAGAAGAGGTATCTGGTTTGTCTTCATAACCCTCAAATTCTTCATCATCATACGGCTCACTTTCCGTATCTCCCTCCTACAAAAACAAAACAGACATGTCCACAAATGGTGCCAGCAGCTGTGTCTCATTTTGTGGGTAACATTTGTAGAGGAAAACATAACTAGCAAGCAACAAGTACAGAACATAGATATAAAATGCTTTAGCAAAATAGCAAACTTTGAGGCATAAGTTTCAGAAAACTAACATACACGCTAATGATATTTAATAATGCATTTCATATTTGAAATTTGGTAAGAGAGCTTGGCATGGTAGCTAGTGCATTTAATCCCAGAACTTAGGAGGCTCTGTGATTTTGGGGCCATCCTGGTCCACATAGCAAGTTCCAGGATAGCCAGGGTTATATAGTGAGACTCTGCCTCAAAAACAAAAACAAAAACAAAAAACAAACAAACAAACAAACAAAAAAACAGGCTGGACAGATGGCTCAGAGGTTAAGAGCACTGGCTGCTCTTCCAGAGGTCCTGAGTTCAATTCCCAGCAACCACAAGGTGGCTCACAATCATCTATGAGATCTGGTGCCCTCTTCTGGCATGTAGGCAGAGCACTGTATACATAATAAATCTTAAAAAAATAAAAAAGATAGGAAGAAATTTTTCTAATAAAATAAACCTTGTTCTTGTTTTCTCATCACTTCTCACTACACATAAAACACTGTGCTGAATATGTTAATTAATTTAATTCTTCAATGTACATGCATAGTAAACATGGCAAAAACAAAAACAGTGAGATCTTTTCTCAAAAAACAAAACAAAACAAAAAAAGAGATACTATACAGAATAAATGCCTTAATATTATAAACTTCCAAGATGAGACAAAAACTTTAAGACACTAAAAGAATGATACCACTTACTTTACAAAGCCCAAAGTCCTACAGTTTCATTCGTATATTACTAATCCTCAGTTTGGATTTGTTTGTTTGTTTGTTTAGACAGGTTTTTCTGTGTAGCCTTGGCTGTACTGGACTTGCTTTGTAGGCCAGGCTGGCTTTGAACTCACAAAGATCTGCCTGCCTCCGCCTCCCGAGTGCTAGGATTAAAGGCGTGCGCCACCACACCTGGCTCAGTTTGGATCTTTACTACAGTAACTATAGAAAGCACAATGCTTTAGCAAGGTATGAGGTAGGAACGCACCCCAAAGTATTTAGAAGAGTTTAGCTGGGTTGTGGTGACACATACCAGCACTAGGGAGACAGTTTGAGGCTAGCCTGGCCTACAAAGCCAAGTCCAGGACAGCCAGAACTATAGAGAGACTTTACTGGGGGGCGGGGGGGGGGGGAGAGAAAGAATGAGAATAAACTAGAACAAACATGACGACACCAGAGAGCAAAAGCCTCCATTATATTTGGCTCTTTTGTTTGTTTGAGGAAATCACTAATAATTTTCCGCCCTCCCAAATTTCCCAATAGACTGGCAATAAGCACCCTTCTTGGAGGAGTTAAAGAGGCATTTCATAAATTAAAGCGCCTGGTGCTCTTTGCAAAGGACCAGGATTTGGTTCCCAGAATCCACATGGCTGCTCAGTTCCAAAGGACCCAGCACCCTCTTCAGGCCTTCAAGGGCACCAAGGAGTGCACACACAGCACACTTACATGCAGGCAACACTCATACCCATGAAAATAAATCAGTCTTAAAAACAAAAACCCTACCTGCGTGTCTGCATCTTCAAAATCTCCTTCTTGGTTTTCATCCTGTCCTTCTAACTCCACAGTGGTCTCATCTTCATCATCCTCCGTGGTTATCACTCGCTGAGGCGATTCCGTGACAGAATCTTCCATGACATCCTCAAACTCAGCAAAATCATTATCATCGTATTCTACTATGTCTTCTTCATCCTCGAAATCATCAAACTTGGCTTCAGAGACTCTCCCAAGCACCAAAAGGACAGCACAGACAGCACAGAAGGCTTTCATGGCACCTTAAAAATAAGCGGTGAGAGACAGTGTGCCACATATGATTACCACATTTTGTAAATTGTCAGTATTCTACAAACCAGCTAGGTATGGTGGTACATGCTTGTAAAGCCAGTGCTGGGAGGTGGAAGGAGGCCAGCCTTGGCTATACTGAGCTCAAGGCCAGACCAACCTGTAGGCTGACCCTTAATTAAAAACAAAACAATCAGCCGCCATGGTGGCGCTCGCCTTTAATCCCAGCACTCAGGAAGGCAGAGGCAGGCGGATCGCTGTGAGTTGGAGGCCAGCCTAGGCTACGCAGAGAAGCCCTGACTTGAAAAACAAAACTCACAAATGTCTCCTGCTTTTCTCTTCCTCAATATTCTTGGATTCAGACAGCACTATGTAAAACAAAAACAAAAAACCCAATGGGGTGAGGCTAAGAGGTACGGGGTCTATCCAGATCATTTTCAGGAGTTATCTGTAAAAATGGGGATGTTATGAATTTCTTTAGGTTTAGTTCTCTAATATCTTTCTGTTTATGTTACATATTCCCTAAGATTTCCCCTCCTACACACACAAAAAAAGTATTTTTGAGAGACTATTAAAACCTTTATAGGGGAACCAGGCGTGGTGGCGCATGCCTTTAATCCCAGCACTCGGGAGGCAGAGGCAGGCGGATCGCTGTGAGTTCGAGGCCAGCCTGGTCTATAAAGCGAATCCAGGACAGCCAAGGCTACACAGAGAGACCCTGTCTCGAAAAAAACCTTTATAGGGGCTGGAGAGATGGCTCAGCACTCAGTGGCTGCTCTTCCAGAAGACCCAGGTTCAATTCCTAGCACCCACACGGTAGCTCACAACTGCCTGTAACCTCTGGCACCCTCACACAGACATGCCTGAAGGCAAAACACCAGTGTACATAAAATAAATTATTTAAAATAAAACCTTCCTAAAAGAACTAAGTCATGTGGAAAGAAGTATTAAGATACAACTATTTGCCGGGCATGGTGGCCCACGCCTTTAATCCCAGCACTCAGGAGCCAGAGGCAAGCAGATCTCCATGAGTTCAGGCCAGCCTGGTCTACAAAACCAGTCCAGGACAGCCAAAAAAAAAAAAAAAAAAACCAGAGAAACCCTGTCTCAAAAACTAAAAACTAAAAAAACCCAACCCAAACCCCATCCCACAACTATTTAATGTGTAAATGGTTACAAAATAACGCATGAATAAGAATCCCCCAGCCGGGATGAAGTTTGCCAGTCCCGGCTTCTGGCTGTTCTGTTGTGCAGACCAACTGTGCCAATGTGTCTGTCTTACAGACGTGCTCTCCTGGACAAAAACATCACTATGAGCATCACAAATGTGAACACTTAAGTAGAGAAAGAAGATGAAATGTGATAATAATCGAGACAGCTACTAAGTACATGAAATCTCAGAAGACAGTGAAAAAAGCATTCAACCAACAAGATCATTTATACTATATTTCTAATTCTGTCTCCTCATCCAAACACAAGCAAGCGGATCACTGTGAGGTCGAGGCCAGCCTGCTCTACAAAGTGAGTCCAAGACAGGGCTACACAGAGAAGCCCTGACTCAAAAAACTGAAAAAACAAAAACAAAACATCTATTTTTAATGCATAGAAATTCAGCTTAAAGGACAGATACACATGAAAGTATTATTCCTGACAGGGTGGTACTAAAGGATGTGTGAGACTATTACTGATGATCAAGCTATGGATATAATATCCAAACCATATTTTCTTGTTTATTAAAAATTGTTACAAAAGGACTGGGCTGATGGGATAGCCCAGTAGGTAAAGGCACTTACCAACAGGCCTAAGGACCTGTGTTTTACCCTTGGGCATAGTGGAAGACAGAACAAGTTTATAAGTTGTCTTCTGACCTCTCCATGCACACAACATAACCCAAATAAATAAATGAATGTAAATTTTTAAATGTTACAAGGGAAACTGGGTATGTAATTCAAGTTGGTAGAGTACCTGAGTTGATAATAGCACCATATAAAACTGGGTGTGGTGGTACACTCCTGTAATCCCAAAACTAGGGAGGCTGAGGCAGTGGGATCAAAGTTCAAGGCCATCTACCCCTACATAGTGAGTTTTAAGTCTATCCAGGCTTTGTGAGAACCTGTCTCAAAAACTCCGAGAGCTGGTGGGACACGGTTCTTGCCTTTAAAATCCCAGTAGCCAGGAGTCAGAGGCAGGCAGATGTCCCAATTCAAGACCAGCCAGGGATACATAGTGAGCCCCTATATTTAAAAAAGAAAGAAAGACAGATAGATAGATTTACATGGTACAGTGGCTCAATTCTGTAATCCCAGCACCATGGAGCCTGAGTTATGAGTTCCATTGGCCTTCCTTGCCCTGTCCTACACAATGAGTTTTAAGTCAGCCTGCGAGAGACAGACACTATCTCAGCAACAAAGAGTGTCCACTTTTCAGTTTTGGTTTTTAAAGATAAGGTTTCTCTGTGTAGCCTTGGCTTCCCTGGACCAGGCTGGCCTCAAACTCAAGAGATCTGCCTGCCTCTGCCTCCGAATGCTGGGATTAAAGCTGTGCACCTCCAGGCCTGGCAACAGAGGTATTTCTAATGTGATTTATATAACCAGACTCCCTTAACGTTATTTAGGTTAAAAACATCTAACTCATTTGTGCACTGGCTTTCCTTCTAAGAGGAATCCGCTGCACCTGTCAAACCATTTCCCAAATGCACAACCCAGCCTTGTCACCCAGCCTCTAGGACTTCTGAAGCAGAAGACACGAGAATCCAGGCCAGGCAGAAGAATTAACGCGCCTGTCTTGAGTATCTCTGGCAGGTTCCCTCAGTAGTTTCTCGGCACTGACTCCAGACTTTAAAAATCAGTAAATGGCCGGGCGTGGTGGCGCACGCCTTTAATCCCAGCACTTGGGAGGCAGAGGCAGGTGGATCGCTGCGCATTCGAGGCCAGCTTGGTCTACAAAGTGAGTCCAGGACAGCCAAGGCTACACAGAGAAACTGTCTCAAAAACAAAACAAAACAAAACAAAAAAAAAAGGAAAGAAAGAAAGAAAGAAAAAAAAAAACCCAGTAAATGTAGCAATCATTGCTTGTCCTTTCGGCTCTTCATTGCATTAATCAAAAGGATGAACTTCCTAAAAATGATGTCAACAACAGTGTTGGCTACAAAGTTGCATGTTAGAAACCTTCGGCTAAGGTCGACCCTGGCAGGGGTTGCTTCTGTGAAACCTGTCGTGCCTAGTCCTACCTCCTAGTAGGTAGGCCTAGTGTCTATGCTCCATTTCCCCCCACTACACACCAAGACTTTTCAGATTTTGTCTTTCAGGTTGGAATTTGCTCAAAGCCACTAATATGACTCCAAACCCTGCTAAAGCCCAACAGATAATGACCAGGAAAAAAAAAATGGACAGAGGTTTAATCTTTTTTTTTTTTAATTTAGTAAAGGAAAGTTGCGAGTTTTGGTGCATGTCACTACCGACCAGACTTAAAGGGTTGGTTAGGTGAGCAACAGTACCTGGCTCTGCGGCCAAGAAACTTAGTCACCGCTCGGCCTAGGCTGTACACACCAACTGGCATGTCATGGCCCGCTACCTACCTGCACCCGAGGTTGCAACCCGGCCCGGGGCTCCTGAGGCCACCACCTCCACCCAGCCTGCCTTTGTCTGGTCTGTCTTCAGGGAGCAGAGACGTCTGCGGGCCGCGATGTCACTGAAAAGCCCAAAACAGGTAGCTCAGTCCCCGAACCCCTTACTCTTCACGTAGCTTCAGCCGTCCGTTACGTAGATTGCGTACGGCTGGTCTGCGCCTGCGCGCAGCGCGGTGGTGGTGGGGGGCGGGGCGAGGCCTTAAGGACATCCGCGCGAGGCGAGGCGAGGCAAGGCTGCTGGGAAAGTTACGTAACCCCCGCGGCCCCTGGGCTCAGAACCGCCCTAGCGGAGGCTGGATTTCTCCGGCAGGGTACTGTCAGGTTGACGTCACTTTGATCTGGTGCTCCGGAAGCTAAAGGTGGCCATACTGTCTGGGACCATGTGGTCAGAGGCATGAAGGGAAGTGTTGCCCAAGTCGGTTTTTTTGTTTGTTTGTTTGTTTTTTTCTTAGGGAGGGTCAACATTCTTAGGTAAATGAAGTTTCCGATCCATCAACACCCTATTATCTTAGTTTTTTTTGGGGGGGGGGCGGATCCCAGTCACCACCGCTGTCTTCATCCCAGATCTAGTCTCTCCCACAAGCCACACACAATCTTCATCCAGGACCAGGTGTCCCTGTCCAGAGTGCGTGACGCGCTTATAGGTTGCCTTCCGGAATCGGAAGGGCGGTCGTAAATTGGCACCTTTCGGGAGCCGTAGCTCCAGCCACACCCTTCGGCTCGCGCCCTCCTCAGCGCGCATGTCAGATGCGCCCTCCCACCCCCCCCTCACCCCTTCACCACCACCCCCCCCCCACCCCCAGTCAGCAACGGGCCGTGAGGCGGCGGCGGCGGTGAAGGGGGCGGAGGAGGAGGAGGAGGAGAAGAGCGGCTGGACGCGGGCCCGCACCGCGCGTACTCAGGGCCGCGGGGGGTTCTTTCGCGCCGACCGTAGAAGCAGCTGCGTGTGCGGCCGCAGCAGCAGGTTTGTGTGAAGGGCTTTCCCGACGCGGGGCCGCTAGCCCCGGGGGCACGGGAGGTAACTGGGGCCTGGCGAGGGCGGAGGAACCGCGGCCTGGCTTAACAAAGAATCGGCGGAGCCTCGGGACCTGGGCGGCTGCGGGGTATCCGGGAAGGGACCGGTGGGCGGTCTGCAGCCCCCCGAGGACGGCCCTCCGGAGCTGCGTTTCCTTCCCACGGCTCCGCTCCTCGGCCGTCTGAACGAGGCCCACTTGGCGGCTTTCCGGGGGCGGTGCCTGATGGGCTACAGGAAGGGATTTTTTCGGGGTGCTGGGCTCCGGGGCTGTGAGAGCCAGTGGAAGTGTTGTTGATCCTGGCGCGTAGCTGTTTGGGAATTGCAGCCTCGCAAATAGGGGTTTCTCCGTAGCGGAAGTTGACAGATTAGAAGACTGTAAAAAAAAAAAAAAAGTCATTGATCTTTGTGAAACCTTGAGAGGATCGTGATTAACGTCACCATAGTTACAAACTTTCTGCCGGGCCTACTTGAGTGAGTAAATAATATATTCGGATTGCAAGCACGAACCGGAAACCTGAGAAAAAAAATTATACTATTCAGTAGTTTAGAGGCATATATAAGCTCTTCTGTCAGCTTTTCCCTCTTGGCCACTACTTTAGGCTGTCGTTTCCTGTGGCTTCCCTGCATATTGTTTTTATTTTTGCAAATAGTATTTCTGCATTGTCTCCTATACACACCTCCTGAAAGGCAGGGACTATGTCCTGGCAGGTGGGAAGTGAGCAGTAAGTTTGATACAAACATTTAATCTTAGAGATGAAAAATGTTGTTTTCCTTTACCCAGAAGGAGAATTACATGGCTTAATGTGATTCATTAAAAAAAAAAAGTTGTTGCCTCTACACCTATTTTCTCTTGCATTGCTTAAGTATTAAGTCTATGACCTCTGCCCCCATGAAACTCTTTAAATACATTTTTACACATATTTGTGTGTAACATACCTTACTGTAGCAGGAGGTCAGAGGCCAACCTGTGGGAGTCAGTTTTCTCCTTCCACCCTGTAGGTCCTCAGGATGGAACTTGGGTCAGACGTGCTGCCAAGCGCCTTGACCACCAAACCATTTCACCAGTCCCCTCACACAACTTGCTAATGAGGGGGAAAAAAGCAATGTGTGTTGAGCTATATGTTAAAGTATGTATGCAAAGGAGGATTGGGAGAAACTACAATTTGCAATAAAGTGGTCAGGAAAGCTCTTTCAGGTTTACTATTGATTTTTTTTTTTTTAACTATTGATATTTAAGGGACCTAGAAGATGGTGAGGGAGTCCACCCATGGAAGTATCTGGAGAAAGGAATGTTGTGAGCAGAGGAACAGGCAGCCATAAAGCCTTGAAGAGGACAAAGCTGGGCCTGGTGGAGTGCAGTATATTTGTAGCCTTTAGCAAATGAGGGTCTTATAGGCGATACAGCTAGGAAAGATGAGAGAAAACAAACCAGCCAGGGCCTTGTGGACTATTTTGAAGACTTCATCTTCACTCTGCATGAAATGGGGCTGTCTAAGCAGAGGGATGATAAATTTGACTTACATTGTAATACAATTCCATTCACTGTGCTTTTAGACTGTGATAATATAGTGTGACTTACACTTCAAATTTGTGTTCTATCAATTTCAAAGGTACCAGTTGTCCTTGGCTTCATTAAAACTGATGGGAAAGGAGTGCTTCTAAGACAACTCTCGCCCAGCACTCTCTTGTGGTTTTTCAAGACAGGGTTTCTCTGTGTAGCCCTGGCTGTCCTGGACTTGCTTTGTAGACCAGCCTGGCCTAGAACTCACAGAACTCCACCTGCCTCTGCCTCCTGAGTGCTGGGTCGCTTTTTTTTTTTCTTTTTTCTTTTTTTTAAGGTTTGAAACATGATGAGATTCTTAGTTTTCCCCACAGCTTTTCGTTACATTAAATTGACAAAATGAGAATTTGAATATAGTTATTACTATTCTGTTACAGTTTCCTGTTAAACTATTAAAGAACTAACTAGCCTGGAGCTCACAGTGATCCACCTGCCTCTGCCTCCCCAGTGCTGGAATTAAAGGTGTGCGCCACCACGCCTGGCTTGGCTTCATCCTGTTTAAGATGTTCTTATTAAGCTTATTAAGTAGAGTAGATACTAACCAACTGTCACTGTAGCTCTCTCTTGTGAAATTTACTCCTCTCGTCAACTTGTGATTGTGGTACTGTGAGTGCTGTGTGACACTTGAATGTGAATCCCAGTTAGGTCTGATATTATCAATTTACCAATGGAGAGATTGATGTCTGTAGAAATGTAAACATGTCTGTAGATGTCTGTTGAACACTATGTTACCATGCTTCGCTAAAAGTATTTGATTTTTGTTTATTGGATTTGGGACAGTCTACCTTTTTGAGCCATGTTGGTAAAGACCTCATGTGTAGCAAGGTTAGTCTTAACTCACAGGATCTCATCTGTGAGCCTCTAGTGCTGAATTTATAGGCATGGGTCACCACACTTTTGTCCCTGATAACTTAGGTTTCTACTCCAAGTCTTACGGTATGTGATATGCTCACCATTTTGCAAATGGAAATTCTATGGCCCAGAATTAAGTAGCATCTTCAGGATCCATGTTATCAGTGGCAGAACTAGCGTTTGAATACAGCCAGCTGGTGTCATTTTACAGTTGTATTAAGGCTTCTTATTAAACCATCACATTTTGGTACCCAGGCACCAAGCAGGACCTCAAACCATCTTCAGTGAGCCTCCTCATTCAACTTGTAGTTCCACTTTTAGACTCTTGCATATTAAACGTGAATGAACAATAAGTGTCTGCTCTCAGAGACCCAAGAGATTAAAGATAAGTATTCAGTCATGAACTGTATGGTGTTTAAGAAATAATACAATGTCAGGTGTTTAAAAACCAGAGAATGCATTTGACAGAAACATCACTTTCTAGAGAAACCCTCTTCATGTTGATGCTCTAGAATTGGTATCAAAGTAATCTGTGCAGGTCAGAAAGACCTTATAGGTCAATAACAGATTTAGCATGGGGGATTCCAAGTAGAGGCAAGATTGATTTTTCTTCAGGAACTACATGTGCAGAAACCCTGGGCAGTATGAGTGGTTAAAGTCGTTTTCTGCCATGATGCACTGCCTGATTCCATCTGACTAACTGGAGGCCACTCAATTGAAGGGAGTGAGAGAAGCACAAATTGGTATTTGGAGGAAGATGGTTTTGCTGAGTATCTGTGCTTTATGTGGGACCATGGTAGTAACAGACAATGCTATTCTGCCAGAGGAAGTAGAATTCATTTTGTTTTCATCTAGCCTCATTCTTACTTCATCTTATACTTCTCTACATAAAACTCACTTTTTACATATGGCAGAATGTTTGCTAGTAGTACATGCAGCTGCTAACTGTGTATCCTATGACTTTTCCAATACAGCAGACATTCTTGAAACAGTGTTGTGGGAACTATTCTTTATTAATTGGTATTTACCTCAATGAGTCCTCTGACTTGTCTACAGTAGCTTACTTCTTAACCCTGCTTGCTTTGTTTCATAATTTTTTGGTTTTTCAAGACAGCGTTTCTCTGTGTAGCCTTGGCTGTCCTAGACTCGCAAGTACTCTTACCCATTGAGCTGTATTGACCCTGCTTGGTCTTTTTCTTTTATTTTTTTAGTTTACCTTTATTTTATGTGCATTGGTGTTTTGCCTGTATGTATTTCTATGTGAAGAGTGTCAGATCTTGGAGTTACAGAGAGTTGTGAGCTGCCATGTGGGTGCTGGGATTTGAACCTAGGTCCTTTGGAAGAGCAGTCTGTGCCTTTAGCCTCTGTGCCATCTCTCCATCTTCCCCCCCCCCCCCCCGCTTGATCTTTTTGAAGAAAAATACTGCTTGACACAGCTATTGAACCATTTTACATTCTACTAGTAATGTGTAAAGATTCCACGTTTCCCTACATCTCTGCCAGCACTTTCTCTACCAGAGTTACACCCTCAACCCCTAGACTGTATCAGATGATTCTACTTCTGTTAACACCATGATAAAGCCCTGGCTATGCCTTCTTCCCATCAGCCTGATGGGGCTGTTGAGCTTGACCAGGGTGTGGTAGAGTTGCCTTTCAGCCTTGATGATCCACAGTGAATACAACAAACTGTCTTCTGTCTTCCTCATGGCGACTATGCAGGGGTTGACAGTGTAGTGAGCAGTGTGTTTCTCTTGAGAGCACTTTCTGAGAATACTTGTGTTACTCTCTTAGGGGCAGCTAGAAGATGGGTGATATACTACTCATCTTTATTTACTTTTGTGGCTCTGACCATTATTAAGCAAGGGAATTTCTTTGATACTCTTCAAGATCAAAGGATATCTTAATAAAAAGCTGTTTTCTGGGCATTTGTTTGAGGCATTATGAGATAGCCCGTTGTTGTTGTTGTTGTTGTTGTTTTGGAGTTTTGTTTTGTTTTTTTCTTTCTTGGTTTTTCGAGACTGGTTTCACTGTGTAACCTTGGCCATCCTGGACTCACTTTGTAGACCAGGCTGGCCTTGAACTCACAGCGATCCGCCTGCCTCTGCCTCCCGAGTGCTGGGATTAAAGGTGTGCCTCCGCACCCAGATCCTCCTTACCTATTTTTAAAACTGGGTTGTTGTTGAGTTTGTTTTTAGTGAGGTCTACCTGAGTATAGGAAGCCATGTGGTAAATACATGCCCTGAAGCTTCAGAATGGTTCCTTTTCTTTCCTGTCATCAATTTGAGAAGTGTTTGTGTAGGCAGAGGTAAGGTTTCAGGGCTGTTTGATCCATGTTTTCTACCATGGTGGAAGCCAATAATTATAAACCAAGGGAAGGTGTGCATGCTTGTGCATACATGCTAACAAGAGGGCAATTGTGTTTTGAACAGACCTACAAATAGCAATACTGTAGTTAATTTTGAATATTCATATCCTTTTGACTAGATTAACCAGTGGTGGATGGCTTTTCAAACAATATTTGTTAGAGATTTTTTAATGTATTTTATGTATATGAGAACTTTGCACGCACAACAGAAGACAGCATTAGACAGTATGAGCTGCCATGTCGGTGCTGGAAACTTAACTGAGGACCTCTGGAAGAGCAGTGAGGGCTTCTCACCACTGGGGCATCTCTCCAGCCCCTCAGTGTATGCTTGGGGTTTTTAAGAGCCTAAGCCAAGGTTTGGTTTGGTTTGGTTTGGTTTTTGAGTCAAGGTTTCTCTGTGTAGCCTTGGCTGCCTTGGACTCAATTTGTAGACCAGGCTGGCCTCAAACTCCCAGAGATCTGCCTGCCTCAAACTCCCAGAATGCTGAGTTTACAGGAGTGCACCACTGTGCCTGGATATGTTTATCTTTATAAACTTTATTCAACAAAATAAAAATTAGGGTATTATGAACTTACTGTTATCTGTTTTAATAATCTCCATTTCTCAGTTCTCCGTGGAAGTCCATGTAAACTGCCCATTCCTAAAATATTGACATACTGTAAGATGTGTATTGCCAAGCCAGGCGTGGTGCACGCGCCTTTAATCCCAGCACTTGAGAGGCAGACACATGGGGGATCTTTGTGAGTTCGAGGGCAGCCTGGTCTACAAAGGAGAGTCCAGAGCAGCCAATGTTACACAGAGAAATGCTGTCTCGAAAGACAAAACAAACAAACAAAAGATTTATATTGCCTCTACTCACTGCCTTTTTCCTCCTATTTTATCTGTGTCAATATTCTCAGATGCAGTTCATCAGATCTGTAGCTCTTCTGCAGGTCTACTCTGCAGTTACCCTTTGGCATCTCCCCTTTGGCTTTCCCACGGATGTGAAACTATACTTGCCAATTTCCACACATGAGTTTCCATCTCTTGTTAATGATACCACATCCCTTTACCCAATCCTTAAAGCTTCCCAGGGTGTTCTTAACAGTTTCTCACCACGCTATGCTGTTGATGGCTTTTTCTTGGGTACCTTAAATAAATGATTCAGATCTGCTGTCTTTTTCTCCTTCCTTCCATATATTTCCTTAACTCAAGATAATTCTATTTGAAACCAAAACCAACAAAATATAGTGTATGAAAATCCTATGATGAAATATATTACTTTCTTTTTGTAATTTTTAAATTTTTATTTATTTTACTCATATGAATGCTCTATCTGCGTGCACACCTGCAGGCCAGAAGAGGGCATCAGATCTCATTATAGATGGGTGTGAGCCACCATGTGGTTGCTGGGGATTGAACTCAGGACCTCTGGAAGAACAGTACTCTTAACCACTGAGTAATCTCTCCAGCCTGAAATATATTACTTTCTATGTTTACCTAAAATTTATTTTAAAAGCTTGTTAATATTTTTTGCTTTCTCATGCAGTCTTTCTAAAACACTGACCTGAAATATGTCCCTTTTTATTTAGAATTAGTGATAATTTTAGCTATAAAATTTTTTTTTGGGCTGTGTTCTTAGCATACTAAGTAACTAAAGCTAACACGTTTCTTTTTGAATTCATTAAGAATTATAACTCACAAATGGGACAACACTAACTACTACTGAGTTTGTATGAATTTGGGCTCCTGTTACCTGATTTAAATTTTTCTTTCTTACCTTCCTTTCTTCCTTCTTGATTTCTTTGTTTTTTCTTTCTGGTTTTTCTTTTTTTAAAGATTTATCTATTTATTATGTATACAGTGCTCTGCCTGTCAGTACAACTGCAGGCCAGAAGAGAGCATCAGATCACATAGATGGCTATGAGCCACCATGTGATTTCTGGGAATTGAACTCAGGGCCTCTTGAGGAGCAGTCAGTTCTCTTAACCTCGGAGCCATCTCCAGCTCTTTTTCTGAATTTTTGAGACAGGGTTTCTCTGTGTAATAGCCCTGGCTGTCCTGAATTCACTTTGTAAACCAGGCTGGCTTTGAACTCAGAGAGATCAGTCAGCCTCTGCCTCTCTAGTGCTGGGTTGGATTAAAGGCGTGCTGGGTGGGTTCTTTCTTTTTCTCTTCTTTTCTTTTTTTTTTTTTTTTAAGATTTATTTATTTACTATTTATACAGTATTTTGCCTGCAGGCCAGAAGAGGGCACCAGATTTCATTACAGATAGTTATGAGGCACATTGTGATTGTTGGGAATTGAACTCAGGACCTTTGGAAGAACAGCCAGTGCTCTTCTGAGACATTTCTCCAGCACCTCCTTTCCTCTCTCCCTCCCCTCTTTTTTTTTTCTCTCTTCTCTTCTTTCTTTCTTTCTTTCTTTCTTTCTTTCTTGATAGGCTTTTACCTTGCGGCCCAGGCTGGTCTTAAACTTATTCCTGCCTGGGCCTCTGGAGTGATATTATTGTAGGCATGTTCTGCGTACTCTAAAATGATATTCCTCGGGTGCTTCTCAGATCCATTACTACTTCAGATTTCAAAGCTTAATGTTAGTATCACCTCCAGGAAAAACTTTGAACCTTTCACCGCTAATCAACTCAGGAACCCCTCTCCAACCACCAACAAACTAGTATACTTCTTTTGTTAGAAGACATTATTGCAGGCTGGAGGATGACTCAGTGGTTAAGAGCATTTGGTGGGGGCTGGAGAGATGGCTCAGAGGTTAAGAGCACTGGCTGTTCTTCCAAAGGTCCTGAGTTCAATTCCCAGCAACCACATGGTGACTCACAACCATCTATAATGAGATCTCGTGCCCTCTTCTGGCCTGCACGAGTACATGTACATAGAACACTGTATGCATATAAATAAAGACAAGTCTTTTGGTTTTGGTTTTGGTTTTTTGAGACAGGGTCTCTCTGTGGTAACCTTGGCTGTCCTGGACTGGCTTTGTAGACCAGGCTGGCCTCGAACTCACAGCAGTCCACCTGCCTCTGCCTCCTGAGTGCTGGGATTAAAGGTATGCGCTACCATGCCTGGCAAGACAAGTTGTTTTTTTTTTTTTTAAGACTTATTTTAAAAAAGAAGAAGACATTCTGCCTTATTTGGTTTTGTTTTGCATTGTGAGATTAAACCCAGGGCTTCATGTGTAGTAGGCATACATTCCAATCCAAGTACACCTGCTCCCTCAGCAACCTTTCAGTCTTTCCACTGTCCTTCCTCTGCTTCTGGGTGACTTGGCTCATTAATAATGTTATATATTACTGTGACCTCCATAGTCTTGGGATTGACTTAAGGGGACAACAAGGAATGAAGAAATGACAGACAGACAGAGAAGCTGAGGTCAGGTGGGTCATGCACTCCTATGTGTACTAGCAGCTTGGAGACGCGATGGGTTTATTATATACAGCTGAACTAAGATGCTGCTGAGCTCACCTCAGTAGGGGGTCTCTGCGTGAAGGGCACTCTCAGGCTCCGCCACCATCAGTCATCTACAAGGAAGCTGTGGTAGATACTTTCTGTTCACATGGGGGTGGGTAACCTGACTGAAGGAAGGCCTTGCCAATTCCATGGCTGAGGTACTGTGGTACTTGACTTGGTCATGCCTGTGTCAGCAATACACATTTATTCAGGACTTCATTGCTCCCTGCAATACAGAATGAGAAAAATTAAATTTAAATTTAAAAGTCCACCTGTTGCTTAGTAAGAAGTCTTAAAAGGATAGGCTTATAAACTATTTAAAAAGTATTATCCCAGCTGGGCATGGTAGTGCATGCCTATAATCTCAGCACTCACGTAGACAGAGGCAGGAGTTGAGGCCCCCCAGGGCTACATAGAAACCCTGTCTCAAAAAAAAACAAAACAAAAAAGTATTATCCCTGGAGCTAGAGAGAAGGCTCAGCAGCTAAGAGCACTGGTTGCTCTTCTAGAGGACCCAGACTCGATTTCCAGCACCCACATGGCACCTTACAACCATTGTACATCCAGTTCCAGAAGATCTGACACCTTCTGGCTCAGGAGGCACCAGGGTGCAAGTGGTATGCAAACACACATTCTAGCAAAGCAACCACCAAATAAAATAAAAGATAACTTTAAAAATATATTGTCAGATAGCCAACCACAGTTGCACATAATTTTTATCCCATTCATTACTCAGGAGGCAGAAGCAGGTGGATATTTGAGTTCAAGACCAATGTGGTCTACATATTTCCAGGACAGCCAAGGCTGTATGTACAGACCAAGTCTCAAAAAACAAACAAAAAAACAAAACAAAAAAAAACCCCCAAATTATCAGACATTAAACTTCATTTTGCTTGTATTTCTTTTTTTTCTTTTCTTTCTTTTTATTTTATTTTTATTTATTTTTATTTATTTTATATATATATGAGTGCGTGTACACCTGCATGTCAGAAGAGGCCATTAGAGGGTATAGATGGTTGTGAGCCACCACGTGGTTGCTGGGAATCGAACTCAGGACCTCTGGAAGAGCAGACAGTGCTCTTAACCTCTGAGCCATCTCTCCAGCCTCTTTCTTTTTCTTAAATATGAGTTGGTGTTTTGCCTGCGTATATCTATGCGAGGTCGTTAGATCCCCTGGAATTGAAGTTACATACAATTGTGAGCTGCCATGTAGATGCTGGGAATTGAACCTGGGTCCTCTGGAAGAGCAGCCAGTGCTCTAAACTACTGAGCCATTTCTCCAGCCCTTTTTTATATTTCTTACATGAAGTTTGATCTCACTAAAATTGCATTGATCTTTTTTGGTTGAAGGGACCCCCTTATGAAATGTTTGACCCCAGGCTAGTCTAGCACGCACTGTGAGCTGATCCTCAACCTCAGGTTTCCCATTGCTGGATTACTGTGGTGATGCTGCTGCTTAAAAGGTAGGGAAGGCAGAGGCGGTGAGTTTGAGGCCAGCCTGATCTGCAAAGAGAGTCCAGGACAGCCACGACTGCACAGAGAAACCCTGTCTCCGTTAAAAAAAAAAAAATGTGGAAGGCCCAAAACAAAATTTTATGGAGCATGAAATATCCAAAATTGAGGGAAAATAGTCTTTCTGGAGCTAAACATGATCTAAGGGTGACAGTAGGTGCCTTAATATTACACCAAGCCAGTTAAGCTAAATGGTATATTCAGACAACCTATTGGGGTGTATAGGTAAGGGGCACAACCGCAGAAAAATACTGAGCCTGTTGTTCAGATCCCTTCAGTCATGTTAAATGTAAAAGGTACTTTTTTTTTTTAACTCCACGTTGGCTTCAGAGCCTTTTATAAACATTTGATATTTCCTATTAATAGTAAATAGCAAAGCAGAAGAGATGAAAACACCTGCTGTTAGCATTCTGATAGCATTCTAGCTATATGTGTATAGCACATGCTTTTATATCAACAGAGTCACACCACCCACCTAAATGCCCTCATTTCACTCTGTGTAATGTCTATAAATGCAAGTAGTCATCAGATTTTAAAGTCTTAGAATAAATGTTTCCTTGACTAAGCAAATTACATTTTAAAAATTATGTAAGGAAAGAAATAGAATTTGCAAAGATTTAGTATGAACCAGCAGCAGATATATTTATTGCCATTGATTGGCATAGTATATCAGGTAAAGAGTCAGTAACAGTATATTGTTTCAGTTTTGCTCAAATTTTTGTGTATGTGTATATACATTCATGAAAAATTAACAGGATATAACAATTCTGTGTCTAGAAAAGAAAATTTTGAGTAGTCTTATTTTTGTGTGTTTGTTTGATTTAACGACTTTTATTTATTATTATGTATAGAGTGGCTCTGCTGGCACATACACCTACAGGCCAGAAGAGGGAATCAAACCACATTATAGATGGTTGTGAGCCACCATGTGGCTGCTGCTGGGAATTGAACTCAGGACCTCTGGAGGACCAGTCAGTGCCCTAAACCTCTCAGCCATCTCTCCAGCCCTTGTTTGTTTGTGTGTTTGAGTCAGGGTCTCATTATATAGCCCTGGCTGACCTAAAATTCCTTGTGTGGACTCACAAATGTCCAGCTCCTGGGTGCTGGTATTAAAGGCTTATGTGCCACCATGCCCAGACTCAGGTAAATTATGTTATTTTTAAAAAGGGTTTTGGAACTAAGACTAATAAAAATTGTACACTGATTTTGTTCATACCAAGGACATTTCACTGTAATCCTTAACCATACTCAAAGCAACTGGTCGCTTCCTGGATGGTGTTCTAATGGACAATTGTTGAATAAATCTATGAGTTTTAGCTGTCTTTTCAGACTTGTATATAGATAGTATCTTGGGTTTTGGTTTGTTTGTTTGTTTTGTTTTGTTTTTTGAGACAGGGTTTCTCTGTGTAGCCTTGCCTGTCCTGGACTCACTTTGTAGAACAGGCTGGCCTCAAACTCACACCGATTTGCCTGCCTCTGCCTCCCCAAGGGCTGGGATTAAAGGTGTGTACCACCAAGTATCTTGTTTTTTGAAGTTTAATTCTTTGATTTTTCCAGATGTTAATTGCCAGGTGCTCATTTTTAGTTTTAACTTGGGATAGCTTTTGCTTTGTTCCTTCAGTGAAGCAATGTCTTTGAGACAGGTCGCTGGAGTTGCCTATGTGGCTCAGATTGGTCTTGAACTCCCAAGCCTTCCTGAGTGCTGAAATTACAGCTATCCACAACCATGCCACATTTAGTCTTTTTAGTGACTTTTTAGTCTTTGTTATAGAAGCATTATAATTGTGGATCTTGTTTTCTGAGATTTGTTTCTTCATGGTACAGTATAAGTTCTTAAAAATAAATATTTGAGCCAGGGGTGGTGCACACACCTTTAATCATAGCACTCAAGCTGCAGGTGCATCTTTGACTTTGAGACCAGCCAAGACTACAGAGAAAGGGGGTGGGGTGCCAGCAAAGATTAAGAGCCAGTGATAGATACCTTGGTAGAGGCCTGATAAACTTTTGAGTTTTGACCTCCAGATCCCACAAGGTGACAGAAGAGAACCTGCTGAGAATTGTCCTCTCATCTCCACACTTGTGCCATAGCATGTAACGCACATGTTTGTGCACACACATAATAATTAAGATTAGGAGATTGTCTTACAATGCCTTTCCTATATTAAAGGTTCAGAGTAGTTAATGTCATAGGAGGATTTTTTTAAAACACCCTGTAATAAAATTGCTAATTTAGGCAACTCAATAAAAGTACTCCTTTTGTTTGGGATCGCAGTAAAATGAATTTGGTTTAGTTTCTTCAATATTGTAAGGGAAAAGTAATTATTTGGTCACTATTATAATTGTATCTGAAGGCCAGTGGTACATGTGGTACAGTTGATGTGTTTCTGGGTCCTCCTGCACACACGTGGCAAATACTCTACCACTAAGCAGAACCATCGAAAAATTAAATTTATGGCTAGACACTGAAAATGAAATGAATGTTAGTGGGCCTGTTCACAAAGTCAAACTAATATATGTGTGTCTTGTTCTAACACCAGTCACTGGCATCATGAACTGGAACAAAGGCGGCCCTGGAACCAAGCGGGGATTTGGCTTTGGAGGTTTTGCCATCAGTGCTGGGAAGAAGGAGGAAGCCAAACTGCCACAGCAGTCCCACAGTGCCTTTGGGGCAGCCAGCTCTTCTTCTGGATTTGGAAAGTCTGCTCCACCACAGCTTCCTTCTTTCTACAAAATTGGATCTAAACGGGCCAACTTTGATGAAGAAAATGCGTAAGTGATAATTCTTGGTGATTGAACCAATGTGAGTTATTTATTCTTTTGGTAGAAATTGAAGCAAAGAAATCTTGTTCCCAAGTAATAATAATGACTGCCAGGATTGGAGTGTGCCCCCCCCCCCAATTGTGTTGTTTCTAAGTATATTTACTTTGACGAATACAGTATTTGTATGCTTGGTGATATTGTTCCAGGAACATTTTCGCCCTGATTAGTGTTCTAATCACTAGTTAACACAACAAACACATGATTTTGGTGTTTGAGTCAACTGAAGATTAGAATCTACTGAAGATTTTAATATAATTCATGTGGAGTTTGGTGGACTTGTTTTTAAAGCAGAATCTCAGTATGTAGCCTTCCTGGCCTTGCACTCACAATCTCCTTAGTGCTATAGGTTCATAGACATTTGCCAACAAACCCAGCTGAGCGCTGAGAATTCTCTTAATAGTAGAAATAGTACAGTAAGAGTTTGTGTTGGCAAAGGTTTCAGTCACTTTACTAGTTGTTTTCATTTTCAGGTACTTTGAAGATGAAGAAGAAGACTCTAGCAACGTAGATTTACCGTACATCCCTGCTGAAAACTCACCTACTCGTCAGCAGTTCCATTCCAAGCCAACAGATTCTGACAGTGATGATGACCCCTTAGAGGCATTCATGGCTGAAGTGGAGGCAAGTGTTGGCTCTTGTTTCCTTAAAATATTGAGCAGATTGAAGTAGTTAACAAAATTGTTGTTTTGTTTTGGGGGGGGGGTTAGAGTTTTGCTCTCTCCATTTGCCCTGTATTTTCAGAGTTAATCAATGAGTGGCAGGAATAGTACATTGCAATGTTTGAACATAGTTAACTCAAATGTATGTTTTGTTATAATAGTCTTAGTGTGGTCTTAAGTGGATACTGTTTTATGCACTCTAGTATTTATTAAATCCTACTTCATAAGGAAGCTAAACCTTAAGAACTCTGTACTTAAGATTAAAGTACTTTATTCTGTAGTTTTGTTCTTTCCTGTTATCGGCATTGTCAACAACCATAGCTTGTCTGTAGAAACTGAAATCATAACTACCTCCTCCTCCTTCTTTTTTAAGACTTATAGATTTATTTATTATTTATACAGTATTCTGCCCACATGTGTGCCTGCATTCCAGAAGAGGGCACCAGTCTCATTATAGATGTTGTGAGCCACCATGTGGGTGCTGAGAGTTGAACTCAGGACCTTTGGAAGAGCAGCCAGTTCTCTTAACCTTTGAGCCATCTCTCCAGCCCATAACTACCTTCTTAAAATGTCTCATGGTGTCTTTGGTGTTTGCATTTTCTCATTTTCTTCCCATCTCTGACATTTTGCTTTTTGCATAAAGTATGGGAAACTTCAAATATATAAAAGCAGAATAGTGGAGTGAACTCCTGTGTTAGTGAGACAGCGCATTCCGACCATACCTGAAGAAAGCCAGTTCAGTAGAGGACGTCCTGTTTGACTCACCGTTTCACTGAACTTGGTTCCTCATCATGGGAAAGGCACAGTGGAGCACAGCAATTCACATCTTGATGGCCAGGAAACAGAGAGACAGAGAGAGGCCAGAAACAAGACAACTGAAAGGGCCCGCCACCTGAACTGTGTAGAACTTTCTCTGTAGTGCCACCAACTCAGCACTAAACCCCGTGCAAGACCTTTTTTTTTTTTTAAGTTCTTTGTTTACTTTAAATCCCAATCCCAGCTTCCCCTCCTATATAGGACTCTTTTTTTTTTTTTTTTTAAGATTTATTTATTATGTATACAGTGCTCTGCCTGCATGTACACCTGCAGGCCAGAAGAGGGCACCAGGAGGTTATGAGCCACCATGTGGTTGCTGGGAGTTGAACTCAAGAAAGAAGACAGACAGTACTCTTAACCTCTGAGCCATCTCTCCAGCCCTGATAGGACTCTTTTTAGGAGCACTTCATAACTAAATCATAACCTTCATGTATCCTGTGCCTAACTTTTATCAACCATGGAACCAAGTAAGACCCACAGCAGCCTAAATAGTCTTCCAGTACCATGACAGCTTACTTCATAAGACCTATGCTCAAGGCATGTATGTAATTTTTCTTATCCTAGCTTCATTCATTTATTGCTAGCTTGTTACTTGTTAAGTATTTAGATTTATTACTTTTTGTTTGTTTGTTTTTGGTTTTGTTTTTCAAGACAGGGTTTCTTTATGTAGCCTTTGCTGTCCTGGAATCACTTTGTAGACTAGGCTGTCCTCGAACTCAGAGATCTGCCTGCCTCTGCCTCCTGAGTGCTGGGATTAAAGGCATGTGCCACCACACCCACTCCACACCACACTCTTTGAGACCTTATTCTAATGAAAGATTTATATAGGCTTAAAAGAATATGTGGGACTAGATGGCATGAGCTGGTGTCCCAGAGAACCTGGGTTCAACTTCTAGCACCTGCATAGCAGCTCCAGTTCCAGGAAATTTGATATTTTATTTACCCTCTGTGTGTACCTGGCACACATATCATGGGATGTTCTTTGGACCACCAGTTTTTAAATAATAACACGAAGACCTTTTATTAATATGAAAACTTGCCTTTAGCCTAGGCTTGTTCCCAATCAGCTCTTACAATTTAAGTTCATTTATACTAATTTATGTTCTGCCATGTGGCTTGTTCTCTCTTTAGTCTCTTAGTGGCACCTGTTTCTTCCTTATGTCTGGCTGGTGAATCCTCCACCTGCGATTTTTTTTTCCCCAGAGTTCCTATTTCTCCCTGAAGGGCCTGCCTTTCTTCTCCTGCCTGGCTATTGGCCATTCAGCTCTTTATTAAACCAATCAGAAGGTATTGGAGGGAGTGTTTATAAAATATGATGCAGCCATAAGAATAACAGTACAAAGTCTGGCCTGTAATTAGATCTCTGCTGGTACAGAAATCAGCATTTGTAAGCCGGGCGTGGTGGCGCACGCCTTTAATCCCAGCACTCGGGAGGCAGAGGCAGGCGGATCGCTGTGAGTTCGAGGCCAGCCTGGTCTACAAAGCGAGTCCAGGACAGCCAAGGCTACACAGAGAAACCCTGTCTCAAAAAACAAAAAAAAAAACAAAAAAAAAAAACAAAAAAAAAAGAAATCAGCATTTGAATAATAAAAAGACACAAAGACAACCTGTGCACAGTGCACAAAAAATACCACCTCAATACACATAGCATGTACATTTACATACATGTACACATAAAATATAATCATCATCATCATCTTTTTAAAAAAGAATAAGCCAGATGTGATGGCACAGACTTTTAATTCCAGCACTCGGGAGGTAGAGGCAGGCAAATCTCTGGGTTCAAAGTCAGCACAGTTTACAGAGTAAGTTCCAAGACAGCCCCAGGCTACACAAAGAAACCCTATCTTGAAAAACAAAACAAAACCCCAAAGAATCATGTTCTGCAAATGATTTGTTTCATATGTAACAACATTATATTTGGTTTATAGCCCTAGCCTTGTCTCTAGCAGCTCAGTCCCTTGAAAAGTAGTTGTGTGTAATTTTTTTTCTTTCTTTTTTAAAAGATTTATTTATTATTTATACAGTATTCTGCCTGCATGTGTATGCTAGATGGCTGTGAGCCACCCTGTGGTTGCTGGGAATTGAACTCAGAACCTTTGGAAGAGCAGGCAGTGCTCTTAACCTCTGAGCCATCTCTCCAGCCCCTAATGTTTCTTTTAAAAATAGTTCCTCTTTGGTGAAAACATTTATGTATAGAACAGCTGGTCATGCCATGGTATATGTAGTGGCTTTCCTTTTTAAAGGTGGTGTGGGGGACTGGAGAGATAGTTCAACAATTTACAAGCACTGTCTCCTTCCAGAGTACCACCTGAGTTTGAGTCCTAGCGCCTACACAGCAGTTCACACTCTTCTATAACTCCATCCCAGGAGAGCCAATGCAGACAAAACATACATACACATAGAATGAAATTAAAATAAAAAGATAGAAAAATTCACATTCTTTTGATAATGATAATGATAATGAAAGGCTTTGGACAAAAATATTTTTTATAACTTTGATTTCCAAATGTGTAAAGCAAAGGATCAGCTTAGATCAGTGATTTGTCATTGTAATTTTTTTTTTAATGTATAAGAACTGCCTATGGAAAGCATAACATCAATACTTTTCTGTTGGTTTGTTTTCCAAGACATTGTTTCTCTGTTGTAACAACTCTGGCTGTCCTGGACTCACTTTGTAGACCAGGCTGGCCTGGGAATCACAGAGATCCGCCTGCTTCTGCCTCCTGAGTACTGAGATTAAAAGCATGTACCACGACACCCAGCTTGGCACACTTTTAATTTAGTGGCTTTTATAACACATTTTCAACCTTATTAGTATTTATGATTAGTTTTTTGTTTTTTGAGACAGAGTTTCTCTGTGTAGTCTTGACTATCCTGTACTCGTAGACTTGAACTCACAGCAATTCACCTACCTCTGCCTCCCAAGTGCTGGGATTAAAGACGTGCACCATCACTACCAGCTGGTAATTTTTATTATAGGGGTTTTTTTGGTTTTGAGAGGCAGAGTATCTCTGTAGCCCTTGCTGTCCTGGAACTCACTATACAGACCAGGCTGGCCTTGAACTCACAGAGATCAATCTGCCTTTGACTCCTAAGTGTTTAGATTAAAGGTGTGTGCCACTATGCTGGGCTTTTGGGCTCTTCTTACTGGAAAATGTTTAGAAACATCTCTAGCCCCTCCCATCCTGATCACTATTCTTACTTATCCACCTCACTCTATTTATAAAAGCAAAAATGCCATATGTTGGAGCATCTAGCAGAGTCACTGTAGGGGCCAGGTATGGTGGCATGGCCTATAATCCCAGCACTTGGCGCAGACTGAAGCAGGAGCATCAGTAGGTAGAGGCTAGCCTAGGCTGCATAGAAAGACCTTGCCTCAGAAGGGCTACGCCCCTTCCCCCCAACAAACAGGAAGAAGAAAGAAAAGGGGAGGAGAGACTTACTCTTTTTTTTTTTTTAAGATTTATTTATTGTTTGTACAGTATTCTGTCTACATGTGTATCTACACACCAGAAGAGAACACCAGATCTCATTATAGATGGTTGTGAGCCACCATGTGGCTGCTGGGAATTGAACTCAGGACCTCTGGAAGAACAGACAGTGCTCTTAACCTCTGAGCCATCTCTCCAATGAGAGACTTGCTCTTAAGTTCAGAGCTATCTTTTTTTTTTTTTTTCTTTCTTTCTTGGTTTTTTGAGACAGGGTTTCTCTGTGTAGCCTTGGTTGTCCTGGACTCGCTTTATAGACCAGGCTGGCCTTGAACTCACAGAGATCCTCCTTCCTCTGCCTCTCGAGTGCTGGGATTTAAAGGCGTGTGCCACCACCACCCAGCTCAGAGCTATCTTTTTAAAATAAGAACCAGAACTCAATATACATACCTTTACCCCTTTGGATTTTCTCTGTTTTTTGTTGTTGTTGTTGTTGTTGTTGTTGTTTGTTTGTTTTTTGTTTGTTTGGTTGGTTGGTTTTTGGTGGAAGTGGTAGATTTTGGTTTTGTTGTTTTAATTAGGCCTATTTCAAGCTAAACTTAAAGGCTGATTTGCTTAAATTTAAGGACATCTGTAGAAAGTTATTTTCTTTTCTAAAAAATTAGCCAAGATTATTGGTGGTGAATTAAGCATTTAGGAAATGTATATGCATTTATATGTATATATATGGCATATGTATTAGTTAAAAACTGAAATCTATGTATAGTAAAAGACATTTGGATATTTGTCTTTGAAAAATATTTGTCAAAGCTTCGTGAAACATTACAGCAATGCAGGTATCACAACATAAGGAAAGCTGTGAGTAACATGATTCAGTGTGCAAATTGTTGATAATGAAATTGTTCTTGCAGTGTTTTAAACTGATCTGACTCATGTAGCCTTTTATTTCATTAGGATCAGGCAGCTAGAGATATGAAGAGACTTGAAGAAAAGGACAAGGAAAGAAAAAACGTAAAGTAAGTTTTCTTCACTCTCACAAAAGTTGTATAGAAATTGTTGAAGTGTGGCAAAGATTATTCACAAAAGTTTATAAAGGGAAGAATATTAAAATAAATTATATTAAGATAACTTGTGTTATCTCCATATCTTGAGTAATTCTCTAGTCTGAAGGTGGCAGAGTCTGCTTTTGTAATAACTAAAGGGCATTCTGTTTAGTAGAATTTGCTTATAAATAATTGTCCAGGAAATAGGAAATGAATTATAATGAGGATAAAGGAAGTATACCTACTAAAGTTTGGGTTCTTGTTTCAGATTTTGTCTCGTAATAATACTAAATAGCCTCATACCTGTGTGATCATTATTAGAAGTTATTATAAAGATCAGGAATAAATAAAACCTAATTTCATCTAAAGAGTGATCTTACTCTTTAGCAACCAAATCCTGAACTTGAATGCTTTATTTTCTGTGAAAGAAATCTTCTTCCAGCTAGGCGTAGTAGTATACACCTTTAATTCCCAGCACTTGGGAGGCAGAAGCAGGCAAATTGCTGTGAGTTTGAGGCCAGCCTGGTCTACAGAGTGAGTCTAGGACAGCCAAGATAACACAGAAACCCTATCACGAAAAACTAAAAAAGAAAAAGAAATCTTTTTCCTTTGCTGAATACACTCCTAAAACCTTTTGCTAGACATGTTTGGACCTTTTTCTCTCTCTGCCTAGCAATCAGTCGTGCTCAGGCCCCTCCTGAGGATTCTATGCCAGATGGAGACTCAGCCATCTTTTGGTGCTTGCTGTGTATTGCATCTTTCTCCCAGCTGTCCTGTGCTGGTCGTATTGTGTGCAGGTTGCCTTAGGAATAATAGAGACTCTAAGTTAGGTAGAAAAGCTGGTTAGAAAAATATGACCGTGGGAAGTAAGCAATAATAATTAATACAGTAGACTCCTAGGAGATACAGCAAGTTCCGTTCTCTATGTGAAATACTAGTTTTAATTCTAGACTCATGAAGGAGTCGGTGTAGTTTTCCTTTCTCTCTCCATCCTTATGGTGGCTGATTTTGGCTGAAAGCAATTATTCTAGAGCTAGAAGCTCACAGGGACAATAAAGTTGGGATATTCTTTCAACTGTATACCAAATCCATGAGGGTTTGTTATGTTTGTTGTATATATTGACAAAACTTAGGATCGATTGCTACCTACCTTCACAAAGAAAGGTTTTAGTTTTTTGATTGTTTGTTTTGAGACAGGGTTTCTCTGTGTAGTCCTGGCTGTCCTGGAACTCACTCTGTAGACCAGGCTGGCCTCGAACTCACAGATCTACCTGCCTCTGCTTCCTGAGTGCTGGGATCAAAGGCGTGTACCATCTTGTCTTTTCTCATATCAGTTAGTAATTTGATGTTTCTAGGGGTACCATACCATCTCGGTGAAAAAAGAAGGAAAGCATAGAATTAAGCCACACATATATCATGGTGGATTGTGTACAGTACAGTATGGTCATTGCTGCTTTGTTATCCTTAGTGTTGAGAGTTCCTATACTGTACGGAATTCAACACTAATCTGCTCTAAGTATGGAGCTGGGTATGTGGAACATTTGCAGGGAAGTTTGTTTCTCCGCTTGTTTTTCCAGGGGTATTCGAGATGACATTGAAGAGGAAGATGATCAAGTGAGTTCCTATGCAGTATTTCTATTTTTTATTTTTACTCTACAAAGTCTGTACTGGGGACAGGCTAGAGCTTGCCTTCACTGAATGACTTTCTCCTTTTATACCTGTGTGACACGTTAGTGCTATATTCATTATGGCCTTCCCTTATGTTGAAGGTGGGATTTTTGGTCAACTTACAAAAAAAAAAAAGCTTTATTCAGTTTTTGGTTTGTTTTTTTTTTTTCTTCAAAATTTAAGTTTATTATCTTAAACCAGTGACAGTGGAATGGGGTCTGTTGTTGTCCTTTGCATCTTTCCAGTAGATCTTTGTGATTCTTACAGTTTAGATGGAACATTAGTAACTGCCCATTAGTACTTCCTTTTTCTGTTGTTTAGTTGTGGGATGGTGAGAAGCACAGGCCTTTGCAGGTTTGTGATCTTTCAAATCCATGTCAGCTGCCCACTGTGGGTTGGTATAAAGCCAAAGCATGTGTCTTTCAGCTCTGGGCAGGGTGGTAAATGTCCCACAAACAGGAAGACTTCTGTTAGATAAGTCAGAACATTGCATAACATTGTCTTGCTCATTGATTCTGGGTATTGCTATTATAAAAGAAACCATTACTAGTGAAAGTCTTTCTTTATTTGGTAGCTATTTGTTTAAACTAACCAAGCTTACAGTACACTGTGTGTTCACCGATTACAAAGGTAGAAATGTTTTTCATTGTATTTAGATCTGATTGTGCTTCTGTGCTTTCCTGCAGGAAGCTTATTTTCGATACATGGCAGAAAACCCAACTGCTGGGGTGGTTCAGGAGGAGGAGGAAGACAATCTGGAGTATGATAGTGATGGGAATCCAATTGCACCTTCCAAAAAAATTATCGATCCTCTTCCTCCCATTGATCATTCAGAGGTACTAGATTTCTTGCTTTGTTTCAATCTGATAACAATTTCATAGTTTGAGATCTTTATTTCTGCTAAGTCATTAGATCAGAAATTCCATGAGGTATTTATAGTCAATAAACTAGCTTACTGTAGTCTCAACACTTAGGAGGTAGAGGCGGGGAATAACCAAAAGTTAGGTCAGCATAGGATGCACAGAGAGTTGCATCTTAGTTTTGTTTACTGAATGAGACTGTCATAAACAGTTTCATACTATAAAAAGAAAATTTGGGGCTGGAGATTTAATTTGGTTGGTAGAGTGCTTGACTACCATGCACAAAGCCTGTTATTTAATCCCCAGCGTGTCATAAAATCAAATGTGGTGTATGCCTCTAATCCTAGTATTTTTATGGCTAACCTGGGCTACATATTAAGATGCTCTCGCAAAAAAGCATCAAAACAAATCAACCAAAATAGGCTTGGTCATTCATTTTAATGTTATGTAAGAATTTTTTTTTTTTTAAGATTTATTTATTATGTATATAGTGTTCTGCCTGCATGTGCACCTTCCCGCCACAAGAAGGCACTGGATCTCATTACAGATGGTTGTGAGCCGCCACGTGGTTGCTGGGAATTGAACTCAGGACCTCTGGAAGAGCAGATGGTGTTCTTAACCTCTGAGCCATCTCTCCAGCCCCCCAAAATTTCTTAGCTTTAAATTTTTTATGTGTGGAACTGGAGAAGTAACTCAGCAGTTAAGAGTGCTTGTTGCTCTCAGAGGACCTGAGTGTGGTTCATAGCACCCACACCTACATCAGGCCGCTCACAGCTACTTATAAACCCAGTTCCAAGGAATGTGATGTCCTTTTCTATCCTCTCCAGGCATTTCCACACGTGACATATACTCCCACAGACACATAATACAACAAAAATAAGTATTTTTTTAAGAGTTTTGTGTTTTAATGATGTGTGTATGTGGTGGGGAGGGTATCCACATGAGTGCAGTGTCCAAGAAGGCCAGAAGAAAGGGTCTGATCCCTCTGGAGCTGCAGTTGTGGGCCACCCATGTGAATGCTGGAAACTGAACTTGGATCCTCTGCAATAGCAGCGTGCAGAGCCGTTTCTCCCATCCTAATTTCATGCTTTAAAAAAAAATAAATAAAAGGCTGGAGAGAAGGCTCAGAGGTTTAAGAGCACTAGCTGCTCTTCAGAAATCCTGAGTTCAACTCCCAGCAACCACATGGTGATTCACAACCATCTATAATTGAGATCTGGTGCCCTCTTCTGGCCCGCAGGCACACAGCAGGCAGAACATTGTATACATAATAAATAAATACATCTTTTAAAAGAAATACATTTAATCCCAGCACTCGGGAGGCAGGCGGATCTCTGTGAGTTCAAGGCCAGCCTGGTCTACAGAGTAAGTCCAGGACAGTCAAGGCTACACAGAGAGACCCTGTCTCGGAAAAAAAAAAAAAAAGAAGAAGAAATACATTTTTTTTTTTAAATTAGAACTCCTTCTGAAGACAAACTTATCTCTAAAGGAAATACTGAAAATGTTTTTAAATGCTTAGACCTGGATGAACAAATTAATCCTAAGCATAATTAAATGTTATTTGTGAAATAATTGCTTTTAAAAAGTGTATCATCTGAGACCTTAAGCATGCAGCAATTCACTATTCTGCTGCATGTTATTAAAGTCTGAGGTTCTTTAGGAGGTAAGTTGTTGTCTGTTTTGAAAGTAGGAATTAGGGCGTGGTGGCGCATGCCTTTAATCCCAGCACTTGGGAGGCAGAGGCATGTGGATCACTGTGAGTTTGAGGCTAGCCTGGTCTACAAAGTGAGTCCAGGACAGCTAAGGCTACACAGAGAAACCATTTCTCGAAAAAGCAATAAATAAATAAACGTAGGAATTAGGAAAAATATAGGCCGTGATTTTTAGGAGTGTTGTCAAGAATAAATGAATTCATTATCTTTTTAGCAAAAATGCCTTTGTTTTAATATTTGTAAAAGATTATTTTACATTAAAATCAAACTTACAGGATTGACTCTTGAATTCTAGACTAACTTTGAATAATTGGACCTGCAGATTGACTATCCACCATTTGAAAAAAATTTTTACAATGAACATGAGGAGATAACCAACCTCACTCCACAGCAGTTAATAGACCTGCGGCATAAACTCAACCTTCGGGTAAGAGTCATTAAGCAAGTGTTCTTACATTAACATTTGTACAGTTTTAGAATTAATGTTATCTAGATAGTAACCCTGGATTTTTTTCTTGGGGAGAATGTTTATAGCCCTGGGGTTTGTGTGTTTTGGTTTGATTGTTTTAGTCCTGTAGATTATTTTGGTTTTAACTTTTCCTCCTTTAAAAACAGAGTGTGGAACTGGGCATGGTGGTGCATGCTTTTAATCCCAGCACTTGGGAGGCAGAGGCAGGAGGATCTCTGTTGTGAATTTAAAGCCAGCCTGGTTTACAAAGTGAGTCCAGGACAGCCAAGGCTACACAGAGAAACCCTGCCTCAAAAAAACCCAAAATAAATAAATAAATAATAACGTTGTGTGTGTGTGTATGTGTGTGTGTGTGTGTGTGTGTGTAGATACTGGGGGGCAGTGCTTTCAGAGAACACCTTGAAAAAGTTGGTTCTTTCACCATGTGATTCCTAGGGATAGAACTGCTGTTGTCAGGCTGGATGACAAGTGCCTTTACCTGCTGAGTCTTCTCACCAACCTTGTATTTTTGTTTTGCATATTTAGTCAACTTTATACTGAACTGGGTGGACTAGCAATAAAAGGTAGGAAACTCCAGAGACAGGAAGTAGGATTAATAATAGATGTCAACAGCACAGGAAGTGTTAGAATAGTTTTGGGATTGCATGTGCTTCAAGTTATATATTATGTACTCTTAAAATAGTTACTAAGAGGAGGTTGGATAATTGGCTTGGTGCCTGCTGTTTAATTGTAAGGACTGAAGTTCAAATATTTGCACATAATAAACTAGGCACGTAGAAACACCAGTCATCAAGCTCAAGGGGATTAGACCTCTGCCTCTGGACGGACGGACGGATGGACGGACACACTTCTATTTGTTATATGAAAACTAATTTTAAGATAGTTTTAGGTGCTTAGTCATATAAAATCATGTGATTGGACTATGTTGGGAATTCTTAGCATTGTGTCTTTTTCATGAGAGCCTGGTCAGGTTTGAGATTTCACTTTTTTTTTTTTTTTGAGGTTTCACCTTTTTGGTGTATGCTTTTGCTTACGTACTTTACACTCTCTGTTCTCTACCTAATGTACTTGACCTTAATGGTGTTGTTGAACTGTAAATGCTGCCATTCCTGGGAACTGTCTTTGTCTCTAGGTCTCTGGTGCTGCACCTCCTAGACCAGGAAGTAGTTTTGCTCATTTTGGGTTTGATGAACAACTTATGCACCAGATTCGGAAATCTGAGTACACACAGCCAACCCCAATACAGTGTCAGGTATGTCAAATATAATGGGAGGAAAATGCAAGGCCCTGAAACTTCTAAAAATGGAAGAAAAATGAGAATTCTTAGAAAATGTGTTTACATACCTGCTAATACCTTGAAAATGTGATATGAAAAAATACTTTATTGCCTAAACTTACAGAATATATTTGTGTATGGATATATTTGGTGCTTTCCATGACTAGAATTCCTTTGTATTTAATGTGAATTTTTTTCATTTATTTCTGAGACTAATAGCTTTTGTTTCCGATTCAATGTCGTATTTATTTATTCCTTTAAACCCCCAAAATTGAGAAATTTCAGTATATGAATGGTCTGTTTCTTTGTCAGTTGAACATTAAATTTAAACATTTTTTTTTAGTTATTTTTATGCATGTGGGTGCAGGCGTGTTTGCTTGCATGTGTATCTGCTTTCCACTTTCCTACAGTGACTGTGGAAGCCAGAGGAGAGCTGAGTCTCCTGGAACTGGAGTCACAGTTACGGTGCTCAGTATTGAGCTCGGTGATGCTAACCACTTACTGTGTCATCTCCACAACCTGCCATGCAGAAAATATTAGTAGCTTTTATCATAATTTTTTCAAAAAAAATCAATACAAATAGGTATTATTCATTTGTTAAAATAAATGATCACAGGGCCTCATGAAGGTATATTATTTTCTTTAAATCAAGTTGATGGGAATGTCAGGATTCAGCTAATACTCCGTAGATATTTCTGTCCCATTGGAAATGAGTGTCATCTGTAGTTATTTTTCCCATCCTTAGAGCTGAGATTTTGGGGTGTGTGGGCCTTTCTTCTTTTCTAGGGTGTGCCTGTAGCATTAAGTGGCAGAGACATGATTGGCATTGCTAAAACAGGCAGTGGGAAAACTGCAGCCTTTATTTGGCCCATGTTGATTCATATAATGGATCAGAAGGAATTGGAACCAGGTGATGGACCAATTGCCGTGATCGTGTGTCCTACTAGGGAGCTTTGTCAACAGGTATGTGCTTTGAAAGGTTCCTTTTCCACTTTCGGACTAGCAAGGCACATTGAGTAGAATGGTATATGAAGTTTAGTTATTGTTGCTTGGAGGTGCATGCTTGGCACACACATACATGTGGGGTCACCTAAGAGAAATCTGAGGTTGACTTTCAGGTGTCTCCCCTGATTCGTCTTCACATTTGCTGGGCTGTTATTGCTAGTCTGGCTAGAGAGTTTGTTCCATGGCTTCTGTCTCCACCCCGAATGCTCCTGGGATTGTTGGCAGGGCACCATTCCCACCCAGCTTTTATGTGGGTTCTAGAAGCTAGAATGCCATTCCTCACACTTGCATGGCAAGTGCTTAACCCATTGAGCCATCTCCCCAACCTCTCCCAACTTTTGTTTTAAATGTGATAAAACCAGGGGAAAATTGGGTATCTTAACTCATTTTAAACACACAGCTCAATGGCTGACACATTATTATGTTCCCAGGGAAGTCTTGAGAAGTATTACGTACTATTCATAACAAGGATAGCACAACAACTTTTTAAAGATTTATTTATTATGTATACAGTGTTGTATCTGCATGTACAACTACTGTCCAAAAGAGAACACCAGATCACATTATAGATGGTTGCGAGCCACCATTTGGTTGTTAGGAATTGAACTCAGGACTTCTGGAAGAGCAGCCAGTGCTCTTAACTGATGAGCCATCTCTCCAGCTCCCATAACATTTTTTTTAAAACTCTCAAAGTATTATGGTTATTGTTGTAACGTAGTATTATAAGTTCATAATGTTTCCTCTATAGCAAATTTATTTATTTTTGTTGTTTTGTTTTTTGTTTTTCGAGGCAGGGTTTCTCTGTGTAGCTTTGGCTGTCCTGGACTCAACTTTGTAGACCAGGCTGGCCTCGAACTCACAGTGATCCACCTGCCTCTGCCTCCTGAGTGCTGGGATTAAAGGCATGCGCCACCACGCCCGGCTGCAAATTTAATTTTATTAATAGAAAGACAGGATCAAGAAGAGGATAAGTGATTCAAAGCAAGAGTATAGCCTTGCTATGATGAAACCGGGTGTGGTAGTGCATACATTTAGTCCCAGCACTCAGCAGAAGGATCTCAGACTTGGAGACCAGCTTGGTTTGCCCTTGAATGCTAGGCAAGTGTTGAGCTATATGCTCAGTCCTGTTCTGTTTGCGTTTTTCTAGTTTTTGTTTTTTGAGAGTGTGTCTTGCTAAATTACCCAGGCTGGGCTTAAACTTACTATCTTCCTGCTTTAACCTCCCAGTTACGTAGAACCACAAGCCTGTGCCACTAGGCACAACTAGGTTTTGATTTTCTATAATAGCACTGTGTTGTTTAGAACTCTGTTTTGAGTAATGTTAATTTTGTATTTGTTAAGCTTATAGTTTTTAAGATATTATTTAACAACTTTTTAGATCCATGCAGAGTGTAAGCGGTTTGGGAAAGCATATAATCTTCGATCTGTGGCAGTATATGGAGGAGGCAGCATGTGGGAGCAGGCCAAGGCCCTTCAGGAAGGGGCAGAGATTGTTGTGTGTACCCCAGTAAGTATATCTTCTTCTGTTCAGCTGTGTTCTCCATCTCTCTTGATACAGAAAACATGATTCCTTTTGAGGGAATTCCCTCTAAAGTTGGTAAAGCTAGGTTGGGAATATCCTGATGAGTCACCAGCCTTTGGTTGGGTTTACTTAGGATTGGTTGACTAGACAGCAATCTATGGCAGTATCCATGACCATATACTAGCAGCTACAAAGTTCCTTCCTGTTTTAAACTTAGGCTCTCCTAAGAGCTGGGTCTGTGCTTACCAAGAACATGAAGAACCATAGAGATGCTCAGATCATGGTTAGACCTGCGCAGAGGATGTATGTTAAATAAACATTAAATGCATCCATATGTTTTTTTAAAAATCTTTTAAGAATATATTACAAAAACAGTTCTAGCCCACTTGCCTATAGAATTTAAACCATAATTAACATACAGAAAGAACTTGAACTTCCAGAATTCTATTCTCACTGTGTATAGTGGTGCATGCTTTGAGTCCCAGCACAGGCCGATCTCTTTGAGCTCCGGGCCACTTGTGAACACCTTGTCTCAAAAAAAGTTCTTTGTCTATTTTTCTGGTTCAGTGCATAAAGGCTGTCAGATCAGTATCTATTTCTGTCCAAGATCAAAGAATTGACACTTTCTCCAGGAATGCTACTGTAGCATGTCTTTGTGAATACCTTTAGTTAACACTTAGTATTCATTTTGTGAATCTCACAGGGCCGGCTGATTGATCACGTGAAGAAGAAAGCTACTAATCTTCAGAGAGTCTCTTACCTTGTGTTTGATGAAGCTGATCGAATGTTTGATATGGGATTTGGTATGCCTTGAATATTAGTTTCTTCTGTCCCTATCCTCAAGTTAGTTTTTTCCATGTCTTCCTAGAGTTGTTTCAAACAAAGGGATAGACCAAGCCATGAACCATAGAAGTATGCTAGTCTTGACTATATTGAGAAAAATTGCAAGTAATTGTAACAAGGGAGTGTTTTCTTTGTTCTTCATTTTTACTCACAGGCCTTTGAAGGTTAAAGTCCATATTCTTGAGTAGGTGAATATTAAATCGTCCAAGGTTCTTTCCTGGTCTCCTTGGCTAAACCTGGCTATGCAAGTTTCTAAATAACCACTATCTACCCAGTCCCAGCTACATTAACGTTTCATACTGAATGATGTCTAGGAGTTTCAAAGGCTTTTTTTTTCTTCCTGGCTTTGGTTTTGGTTTTTTGTTTGTTTGTTTTGTTTTTCGAGACAGGGTTTCTCTGTGTAGCCTTGGCTGTCTTGGACTTGCTTTGTAGACCAAGCTGGCCTCAAACGCACAGAGACCTGCCTGCCTCGGCTTCCCAAGTGCTGGGATTAAAGGCACAAGGCTTTTAAAATCCTTGACTGTTCTCGTGTGGATTTTATTAAAGTGACTTTTCACACCTGTCTTGACTGCATTACAGTATTGTATTGATTACTGTTCTCTTTCTTTCAGAGTATCAGGTTCGATCCATAGCAAGTCACGTCCGTCCTGACAGACAGAGTATGTATGAAGCAGCTTTACAATAAAATTTATCTTTGTATTCTAAATGAACACCAATTTTATACGTACTCATGGTTATGGAAGCAAAAATGACTATGTATGTGCTGATGAGAAGTGTAAAGAGTACAGTTCATGACTACTTATTTGAGCTAGAAAGGGCATTAGAGATCATGAGCTATAATTTGTGTTTTGTTGTTGTCTGTTGTACTGACTGCCTCTCTGAGCTGTGTATGTATCTCCAGCCGCTATCCCACCCTCCTTTTTTCACCTTTTTTTTTTTAAGATTTATTTATTATGTATACAGTATGATCCGATCACATTATAGATGGTTGTGAGCCACCATGTGGTTGCTGGGAATTGAACTCAGGACCTCTGGAAGAGCAGTCAGTGCTCTTAACCGCTGAGCCATTTCTCCAGCCCTTTCACCTTATTTTTTAAGTATTCTTGCTAAGCTGACTAGGCTGTCCTTGAGCTCACTCTGTAGTTAGGCAGCCATGAACTTGCAGCACTCCTGCCTCATCCTCCAAACAACCGGGTTCACAGGTTCATGCCACCAGGCCCAGCATGCTGCTCACTTTTTATTGATGTTAAAACTGAAATTACATAATTTGCTGCAGTTGATTTGAAATCCAAGTCTTTTCCTGAACCATTATGACAATTTTTCTTTCTTTCTTTCTTTCTTTCTTTCTTTTTTTTTTTTTTTTTTTGATTGGTTTTTGTTTTTTGAGATAGGATTTCTCTTTGTAGCCTTGACTGTCATGGATTCACTTTTGTAGACAAGGCTGGGATCGAACTCACAGCAATCCTCCTTCCTCTGCCTCCCAAGTGCTGGGATGAAAGGCGTACACCACCACCGTCCTGCTGATAGCTCAATTCTTGATTGCAAATGAAGTAAAAATAAAATCAAATTTTTGTTTAGTGAATCAGTTAAAGTATAGAAGCTTAATGAAGGAATTCAGTAAAAAATGCTTTTTCTTCATCAGAATTTAATTTTATCTTTTAGCTCTCTTATTCAGTGCAACTTTTCGGAAAAAAATTGAAAAATTGGCAAGAGACATCTTGATTGACCCTATTCGAGTGGTTCAGGGAGACATTGGAGAGGTAATCCACACAAGGTGGGGTGGGTCCTGGGGGTTATTTTTCATAAAGACATAGAGTTTATTTCTTTTTGGTTGATTGGTTTTGGGGTTTTTTTGGTTGGTTGGTTTTTGTTTTTGTTTTGTTGTTGTTGTTGTTGTTGGTAGTGGTGTTGGTTTTGTTTTGTTTTGTTTTTAAGATTTATTTATTTATTATGTACAGTGTTCTACTTGCATGTACACCTGCACACCAGAAGAGGGCACCAGAGCTCATTATAGATGGTTGTGAGCCGCCATGTGGTTGCTGGGAATTGAACTCAGGACCTCTGGAAGAGCAGACAGTGCTCTTTACCGCTGAGCCATCTCTCCAGCTCCCTGTTGTTTGGTTTTTGTTTTTGTTTTTCAAGACAGGGTTTCTTTGTGTAGCCCTGGCTGTCCTGGACTGGCTTTGTAGACCAGGCTGGTCTCAAACTCACAGAGATCACCTGTCTCTGCCTCCCCAAGTGCTGGGATTAGAGGTGTGTGCCACAGTGCCTAGCTTAGAGTTTAATTCTTTTTTTAAATTTTTAAAAAATATTTATTTTTATGTATGCATTGTCCTGCCTACATGTATGCATACATGACAGAAGAAGGCGCCAGATGACATTACATACAGATGGTTGTGAGCCACCATGTGGTTGCTGGGAATTGAACTCAGAACCTCTGGAAGAGCAGCCAGTGCTCTTAACCTCTGAGCCGTCTCTTTTTTGGTTTTTCAAGACTAGGTTTCTCTGTGTAGCCCTGGCTGTCCTGAACTCGCTTTGTAGACCAGGCTGGCCTCAAACTCACAGCAATCCACTTGCCTCTGCCTCCCGAGTGCTGGGATTAATTGTGCCACGACACCCAGCTAGAGTTTAATTCTTAAGTAATTTTTGTTTTGTTCTTTTTTATTTGTTTTTGGTTTTTTTAAAGACAGAGTTTGTCTGTGTAGCCCTGGATGTCCTGGACTCACTCTGTAGATTAGCATTCTGCTTCCCTAGTGCTAGAATTAAAGGCATGTGCCATCATACCTGGCTCTTCAGTAATGACTTAAAAATAAAAATGTTACACCTTATGTGTAGAGCAACATAGTTTAGATTTGTTTTGCTTTGTTTTTCCCGAGACTTGGCTACATAGAGAAACCCTGTCTCGAAAAACAAAAAAAGAAAGAAAAAAGAGAACATACCCCACAAATTGCCTACAGACATTTTTTTCAGTCGAAGTTCTTCTTCACAGATAACTCTAGCTTGTATCAAATTGACACAAAAACAACTAGGACAATGGGGTTTTGGACACATAACTATAAATATTTATGGAATATATTACATACATTCCATCCATGTTAACAACCATTGCAGATTATTGGGTCATACAAATTAGATATGAACATACCATGGGGAGTTGGTGAACAAGGTGCTTTGAAAGAATAGTAAGGTTTTTTTGCTTGTTTGGTTTGGTTTTTGGTTTTTTGAGAAGACAGGGTTTGTCTGTTTAACAGGGTGGCCTCGAAATTAAAGAGATCTACCTGCCTCTGCCTCCCAAGTGCTTGGATTAAAGGCATGTACCACCATGCCCAGCAAGAATAGTAAGGGTTTTTGTTTTGGTTTTGTTATTTTGAGACAAGGTTTCTCTGTATAGCCTTGGCTGTCCTAGACTTGCTTTGTAGACCAGGCTGGCCTTGAACTCACAGCGATGCATCTGCCTCTGCATCCAGAGTGCTGGGATTAAAGGTGTAGGCCACCACGCCCAGCTAAGAATAGTAAGTTTTAAGTTGTATTTGACATACTAAAGGAAGAACCAAGGATATCATGGATGTTCTGGGGCTATTCCCATGCAGTTAGAAAATATAATACCTAATCTTTGAAGTCCCATGTAGCACCAGTGTCACAGTTGCTTATTTTATTTCCTCTCAGGCAAATGAAGATGTGACACAGATTGTGGAGATACTGCATTCTGGACCTAGTAAATGGAACTGGCTTACTCGGCGTCTGGTAGAGTTTACTTCTTCAGGGAGTGTCCTCCTGTTTGTTACTAAAAAAGCCAATGCTGAAGAACTAGCCAATAACCTTAAGCAGGAGGGTCACAATCTTGGTCTGCTTCACGGAGACATGGATCAGAGTGAAAGAAACAAAGTCATTTCAGATTTTAAGAAAAAGGACATCCCTGTCCTGGTGGCCACTGATGTTGCAGGTAAGAATATGGATTTCAGCATAAGCATGCCCTTTGTTACAGGCGTTGCCTGCCCCTGTGGTTAAGACCTGTAGCGTCTGGTAATGAGTGGCACACCCACTGTGGCCATGGCCCTGACTGCTCTCTTTTATAAAGTGCCGTGCAGAACAGCTGTGCCTTCACAGCTACTGCAGTAGGTATTGTAAATTAGTGATAGGACTTTAGGCTTTACTCCACTAAGTTTAGCAGCTACCCTTAAAAACTAGTATTTTGAGCTGGGCGTGGTGGCGCACATATGCCTTTAATCCCAGCATTCAGGAGGCAGAGGCAGGCGGATCACTGTAAATTCAAAGCTAGCCTGCTAGACAAAGCAAGTCCGGGACAGCCAAGGCTAACACAGAGGAACCCTATCTCAAAAACAAAAACAAAAAATCCTAGTAGTTTGGACCTGCAAAATGGTTCATTAGGTACTTGTCATCCAACTCTGACAGCCTGAGCTTGGTATTCAGGACTTAAATATAGTGGAAGGAGAAAACTGACTCACATAAGTTGTCCCCTGTCCTCTATTACATATGCTGTGGTGTCTGCATACATACACACAGGCACAGGTTCTGGGTACTGAACTCAGTTCCTCGTGCAAACACACTACCAACTGAATTACAGCTCTTGGAGAGCTAACTTGTGTGTGTGTGTGTGTAGTTTTTTGGTTTTGTTTTGTTTTGTTTTTCTTTTTTGGTTTTTCAAGAAAGGGTTTCTCTGTATAGCCCTAGCTGTCCTGAACTCTCTTTGTAAATCAGTCTCGCCTTAAACTCAGAGATCCACCTGCCTCTGCCTCACCTTCTCAGTGTAAAGGTGTGTGGTACCATACCACGTTTCTGTTTTTATTTTTGAGATGAGTTCTTATGTATAGCCCCAGCGACCTTGAACTCCAGTCCTTTTTAAGTATTAGGATTAGAGGTGTGATTCTAGTACAATTATCCAGAGTATTTTTTTTTAATGTTCATATTACTCCCAATAGTGTGAACTTATTTTTACTCTTGGCTTCATACCCATCCCTGAGCTTGCCTCGATAAGGAAAATACATATTCTTTTAAATATAGCATTTCTAGTTATTTTGATTTTTGTTGTTGTTGCTAACTGCAGATGAAACATAAATGAATCTGAATACTTTCTATTTCAGCCCGTGGTCTGGACATTCCTTCAATTAAGACCGTCATTAACTATGATGTAGCACGAGACATTGATACCCATACTCACAGGATTGGCCGAACAGGAAGAGCTGGTGAGAAGGGCGTGGCCTATACCTTACTGACCCCAAAGGACAGCAATTTTGCTGGTGACCTTGTACGGAACCTGGAAGGAGCCAATCAACATGTTTCTAAGGAACTCTTAGATCTCGCAATGCAGGTGAGGGCTGGGCACTTAAAATTGATAGAAAGCGTACAACTGAGAAAGAAAGATCAGTAGGCAGGGAGGGATGATAGCATAGGAGCTTGAGGAAAAAAATGGGCAGGAAGGGCGTGGTTAATATGCAGACTGGTACCATGGGATGTTGAGGTCCATGTGTATGTGCTGTCTATAGTTTCTGTTGAAAAGCTGCCTCTTGTGGGTTAAAATCTGTTTCTCTAGTTTTTACCTGCTTACCCCACAGCACACTTTAAAAATTTTTTTTTTTACTTATTTGCATTAGTGTTTTTCCTGCATGTGTCTGTGAGAGGGTGTTGCATCCTCTGGGACTGGAGTTGCAGTTACAGATAGTTGTGAGCTGCCATGTGGGTGCCAGGAATTGAACTCAGGACCTCTGGAGAGTAGCAAGTGCTTTTAACCACTGAGCCATCTCTCTAGTCCCCCATAGCATACTTTTATGAGTCAATTTAATCTCAAAAGATACCCACTATTCTCCCTTATTCCCTCTCCTTTCGTATGAGTTGCCTAAAACCATCAGAAAACATAAATGTTTACAGTATGGTCCATAACAGTAGCAAAATTACAGTTACGAAGTAGCAACAAAAATAATTTTATGGTCGAGAGTCACCACAACGTAAGGAACTGTATTAAAGGGTTGACGCATTAAGAAAGATCTACTGGGTTAAAAAATAAAATACAGGGCTGGGAAGATGGCTCAGTAGTTAAGAATACTTACTGCTCTTGCAGAAGACCCTGGTTCAGTTCCCAGCATCCACATCAGGTGCCTTATAACCAGTTGTAACTCCCATCCCAGGGGATTCAGTGCCCTCTGGCTTCTGCAGACAACTCCATGCACTTGGTGAAAATTAATTCACACTCACACACACATTCACACTCACTAGTAAAAATAAATCATTTTTTTAATATAAATTCATTTTCCTCTCTAAATTAGCCATGGCCAGAGTAGCTATTTTACACTTAATGCTTATTGATCACTTTCCTTCCAGGAGTCTCTGGAGGAAGGAATAGTAAGGGAAACCTTAGGTCAGCATCTAAGCACTCTTGATAAGTTTGATATGTCAAGCTACCAAAAAGAAGGCAGGCTGGAGCCGGGCATGGTGGCACACACCTGTAATCCCAGCACTCAGGGAGGCAGAGACAGGGAGATCTCTTTGAGTTCAGGACCAGCCTGGTTTACAAGGTGAGTCCAGGACAGTCAAGGCTTCTCATAGAAACCCTATCTCACAAAACCAAAAAATGAAAGTTGGTGGGCTAGAGTCAGAGGTGTGGCTCCTTGTTACAGTGCTTGCCTGGCATGCTTGAAACCCTACATTCAATCCTTAGTACCATGTAAATTAAACCATGCATGGCGGCAAATAGATATAATCCCACTCCTTAGGAAGTGGTAGCAGAAGGTTCAGAAATGCAGGGTCATCTGTGGCCTCAAAAAGCCCAAGGCAGGACCTCTACTGTGAATGGTCTCTCTTGTCAGAAAAGCATCAGCTAAAGATGAACCAGAAAGTTCTTCCTTCCTACCTAGTTTTCTTCTGACCCTGTGTGCTTTCTTGGGCCTTTTCTTCCTTTGTGGGTTTAACCTTGAACTGTGTTCTTCGCAGAATGCCTGGTTTCGGAAATCCCGCTTCAAGGGAGGGAAAGGCAAAAAGCTGAACATTGGTGGAGGAGGCTTGGGCTACAGAGAACGACCTGGGCTAGGCTCTGAGAATTCGGTGAGTTCATACTACCACAGTACTCTGGGGATAGGTCCTGTATCTTAAGTTACAGTGTTTGATGTGCATGAAAGTCTCATGAGTCCTGGGGATGTGATTTAATCTGCCGATCTGAGTCCATGCAGTACGGCCTCTTATAATGAAGCTGCTGTGGAAGAGGCATGTGTGTGCTTGGCTGACTGGCTTGCTCGGGAAATTAGTCTAACTTTAATGGATCTCAAATTGTAGTGTCCTAAATAACATCGGGCACAGCTGTCGTACATGTATATAATATTGCCCTATATGATTGCAGTATTTTGTTTGATTTGGTTCTGGTTTTTTGAGACAGGGTTTCTCTGTGTAACAGCCTTGGCTGTCCTGAACTCTCTTTGTAGACCAGGCTGACCTTGAATTCACAAAGAGGCAGGTGGATCACTGTGAGTTCGAGGCCAGCCTGGTCTACAGAGTCCAGGACAGTTAGGGTGACACAGAGAAACTCTCTCAAAAAAAAAAAAATGTTACACACTGGCAAATGTTGAAATACAGATTTGGATCTTTATTGGGGTTGCTTCAAATCCTGTGAAGCAGTGTTATGTTATATTACTGGCCTTTTCAAATCTTTAACATTTTTACTTAATAGAATGTTGATATAATATATAATCATATAGGAGGATATTAGTTCCCAGAAATAAATTTATTGGGTTGAGGGAAATAAGCATTTTTAAATACCTCTTCATTATTGGACCTTTTCTCACAAAGAAAAGAACTTGTAAAAGAATATTCAAATGCCTACTTCAGCCCTGGGCCAGGGCTTTCAGTGTGATGAGGCTGGATCTGGCAACTGCTTTTCTAATACGTATTTTTGTTTGTTTTTAGGACCGAGGAAATAATAACAATGTAATGAGCAATTATGAAGCCTACAAGCCCTCCACTGGAGCCATGGGAGATAGGCTGACAGCAATGAAAGCAGCTTTTCAGGTCTGAAATAAGCATTCCATTCTATAAGCTTTCAACAGGGGGCTGGAGAGATGGTTCAGTGGTTAAAGAGCATTTGTGTTCTTGCAGAGGATCCAGGTTTGTTTTCCCATCACCCACATAGCACCTTAGAACCATCTTAGGATTTAATCCCAGGAAATCTGACAATACCCTTTTCTGGCCTGCACAGACACCAGGCATGCATGTGGCATACATATACACAAGCAAAACACTTAAACATAAAATTAAAAGAAATCTTTTTTTTTTTTTTAAAGAAAAGTTTTCAACAGTAGCTCTTGGAAGAGTGAGGGAACTGTCCTGAGAAGGTAGTGAGTCTGTAAGCTTCATGCTACATTTAGAGCCCCTATTTACTTGGATTTTCACATACAGGCTTAACAGTAACCTGCCTGAATATGCATGTGGAGTTACTGTATCATTGCTAAAGTTACTTGTTTGCTCAAGTTTATTGTTATGCTTGTTCCTGAATCTTTTTTTCCTCTTTTCAGTCCCAGTACAAGAGTCACTTTGTTGCAGCCAGTTTAAGTAATCAGAAGGCTGGAAGCTCTGCTGCTGGGGCAAGTGGATGGACTAGTGCAGGAAGCTTAAATTCTGTTCCAACTAATTCCGCACAGCAGGGCCATAATAGTCCTGACACCCCCATCACCAGTGCTGCTAAGAACATCCCAGGCTTCAGCAGTTCTGGGAATATCAGCAGTGCCCCGGTGACCTACCCTTCTGTCGGAGCCCAAGGAGTCAACAACACAGCTTCAGGAAGTAACAGCCGTGAAGGGATTGGGGGTGGCAATGGGAAGAGAGAGAGATATACTGAGAACCGGGGTGGTGGCCGTCATAGTCATGGAGATGGTGGCAATCGGCATGGTGATGGTGGTCGCCATGGAGATGGATATCGTTACCCAGAAAGCAGCAGCCGGCATACTGATGGCCACCGACATGGAGACACCAGGCACGGGGGAAGTGCCAGCAGACATGGAGAGAGCCGGGGTGCCAGTGATGGTAGGAATGGAGAAAGCAGGAAAGAAGGCTTTAATCGTGAAAACAAGATGGACCCCAAGGTGGACAGCAGCAAGATGGACAAAGTGGACAGCAAGATAGATAAGACACCTGATGGCTTTGCTGTTCCAGAGCCACCCAAACGCAAGAAAAGCCGATGGGACAGTTAGAGGGTATGTGAGAATCAGTGTGATCAGTTGTCTTTAATTTTATTTTTAGAAAGATTTGGTAACTGGGTGTCTCAGGGCTGGGTTGGGGTCCAAGATGTTCAGACCCCCTGCCCTTGGTGGAAAACTGGAGCGAGGAGACAGACATTATACCTTCATCTGGTGTCCAATCAGATGTTATTCCTGGAAAGCAGAGAGAGCTGGGAAGCTTTTGTTTGCTCTGGGTGAGTTTTAAGAGTAAGTGGAAGATACTGAGGGAGAAGGGCCTTAGGGCACAAAACTCACTCTAGGTTTATAATAGCTTATATTTTTACTAAAATGTCACCTTATAAACATCTATAAATTGGATTTTTTTCCCCCTTCTTCTTCTTAGCTGTGGCCAGGCAGTCCCATTATTTTGGAGTTGGCTTCTGCAGACCCAACCCTTTGACCTGTCAGGGATGCTTGGGAAGCAGTTTGGTGCTTTCAGATGTTTGCAGGGGTGATACCTGAATCTCAGGTTCCCCAGACAGTTTTGTTTCCAGCCCTGAGACATGCAGGAAAGATAAGAAGCCTTCCAGACTCAGGCTTTGAAAAACAATTAGGACTGAATCATCTTGGGTGAATTCTAGGATCATCCAGGCCTGGAGTACTGCTAAATTGACCATTAAAAAACAACCCCAGCAGTAGCTTTTAAAGTGTCTATTTCATTGTATTTTTTTTTTTTTAACTTTCCCCAATAGTAGAAAAAGTCTTTTGCTGAAATGATTTTTGTTCTCTATCTTGTTTATAAAAGGAAAAGAAATATACAAACTTTGAATTTTGTGATTTTTGTGAAGGTTTCTTTAAGATGTGCATTCCTCTCTGCTTGCTCGATAGTAAATGTTTTACTACTGGGACCTGAGGGCTGTCGTTTCTATCATACAGTAGTTGCTACATATTAAATTATGGCTTGGAACAGTGCAGCCCATGATGTGAAATGTGGGGAAGTGCTTGCTTATTAAACTATCAGAAAAGTTATCTCTTCTATTATCTTTTTATTCAAATAGTGGAAGAGGGTGGGAGAGGACTCAAAAAGAACCAGATGTTGAACATAACAAAAACCATCAACACTGAATTTCCCCTATAAAGCTTATAAAACAGATGTTTCCATCCAAGTTCTTTGATGTTTATATGGTGTTTATATGGACGACCATTCTTCAAGAAGGCAGGAGGAAGGATGTCCACTGTGGAACTGTAGGCACCCATCGCTCCCCCAATCATATGGGTACTATAGCACGTGAACTATATTCCACATCTTCATTCCTGGTCCTTAGTCTCTGCTCATTTCCGCTTTTGTTTTTTCTTCTGTTCCTTTCGTTGTTGTGCTCTCTGGTCCTTCTTCATCCTAGAGTCCACTACCTTGAAATGTCCTCTCACTCCAGCTGGCCGTCGAACCTTACGGCCTACACCTTTTTTGGCTACAACATAAGTGACCTGGCGTTTCTCCTTGCCAAGTCCAGCCTTCTTGTAGAGACTGTAAAAGAAACAAACAGATTCAAAGGTCTGCTCTCTAGAACTCTATTTAACCCAGTATCTTTGTGGCTTTTCTTTGCCAAATTACCTTCGCAGTTGTGCCACCTTTTCTCGTTCTGAGATATCCACTGTGTTCACCACAGCTTCCGCTTTCTTCTTGGTCTGCTCCAACTTCCTCAGCATCTGGGAGAGAGCCTTGGTTAGATGATTTCTTTCCTCCACCATGCCTAACCTCAGGCAGTCTCAGCTACTTACTCTCCGCTTCTTTCTGGCCTTGGCCTCAGCTACTTTCTTGATGGGCCGTGCGTTGATCTCCCGCCAGCGTTTTTGGTAATGTTCCACCTCCTTGTCAATGGGCAGCTGGCGTATCCGGTGCTGCTTCTCTTCCTGCACAAACCACTCTGGAAGGTCCCCCTCGTCTTCATTAAACGCATACCTGGGTCGAGAGGACACCAGGCCAGTAACTACCTGTGACTTTCCCTTAGTCTACTGGACTTGATGTTCTGTCTGGCCCCTTACCGGTTGAATGAGTTATCTATAAGGTCTCTCTTTGCCTTTTTAGAAGAGGCAATAACAGCACCTAGAGCAAGGCCTTCAGGGTCCAGAATTCGATGTTTTACTACAGAGAGAAAGACAAAAGTCAAAGCCTGATTCTCAAAGCTGAAACCAGCACTGTTTCTCCCCACTGTGTGCATACTTCTCACCTGGGTCCTCAATGGGCACTACCTCAAAACCCCCATCATCGTCTGCCTTAGAAAGACGACTTCGCTTCACACCACGGGAGGCTTTCCAGCTGTGGAAGAAGGCAGAACGGTGCTTGTTCCACCTCCAAGGTAACGCTCCACCCTGCTTCAACACCTATCAGCTGCATCCTCTCACCTTTCTTCATCTTCACTGCTGCTACTGTCACTATCCGAGCTGTTGTCTCTGTCCTCCCTTCCAGGGTCTGTGACAGCTTCTGTCCCTGAAACAGCCTCTGTCTCCTTACGGACCTCATTCTGGCATTGGGGAGTTTTCTCAGTCTTCAAATCAGAAGGTGGCGGTGGAGGAGATGGTTGTGCTGACTGCTGCTCCTTCCGACGGCTCTGGTAAAGCATCTGTGCCTGACTAATCTCCAGGGCCTCATCAGCATCGTCCTCAAACCCACTGAAGCCATCCTGTGAGGACAGGAAAGTCTCAGCAACCCTTCTGCCAGAGAATGCCAGCGTCCCATCAGTCTCCCTAGCTCTACCTTGGAGAACCACAGGTTAGCTTGCTCTTCCTGCAGCACTGCCTTGTCTCCCAGTGGTACCAGCAATGGATTCTCTCCTTCCTCCTCTTTATTGTCATCCACTTGAGCAAACCGCACGCTGTAGACCCAAAGGAAAGTGAGGAGAAGCTCACCCCAGAGCCTTGGCTGTGCCTCTCAGTTCCCACATTAATTCTGTCCCAAGATGGCAGTATTTCCTCTCAAGACAGACTTTACCACTTCTGCTCCTTCCGACCCGAGTGTGTCCTGACTCCTGCCAGCTCTTCTGGATCCAGGTCACTTTCAGAAGAAGTATCAGCATCCTCAGCATCCGACACATAGATGTCATCCCTTGGCAGATCAGACAGAAAGGTGTCTGCAGCTTTCATGTCTCCTTGTGTTACTTCCTCTAACAGCTGAAATTCAACAGGAATAGATTCAAGTACTTACAGGCAACTCACCCCATTTTCCCATGCCTATTAACTTAGTTTATCTTCAGAAATAATCAGTCAGAAAGGACGCTGCTAAATATTAGCTCCTACACAGTCTCTGTGACCCAGGAAAGCCTGTCTAAAATGCCCAGTTCTGGGTCCCGGGCATACGACTAGTTTAAAGCCATGTGAAATACCTGAATTCACACCTGAACATTTGATCACAAGTAAAGACTGCATGCATCAAACTGGTTCCACTACTCTCAACCTCAAAACCTATTTTCACAGGTTCTAGGAATTATATGCAACCACTTTTTAATTCTCCATTTAAAAAAAAAAATGCAGTGGATATTGTGTATTCTTGTTTAAAAAATGAGGAAAACAAACAAGAGAAGTTACACAGTTGTAAATTAAATAACCCAGGTGAGGGCTGGAGAGAGGACTCAGGTTAAGAGCACTTGCTGTTCTTACAAAAGTCCTGAGTTCAGTTTCCAGCAACCACATGGTGGCTCACGACCATCTATACTGAAATCTGGTGCTCTTCTGGTCTGGGCAGGCAGAAATATAAATAAATAAATCTTAAAACAAAACAAAACTTTGGGCTGGAGAGATGGCTTAGAGGTTAAGAGCACTGATTGCTCTTCCAAAGGTCCTGAGTTCAATTCCCAGCAACCACATGGTGGTTCACAACCATCTATGCCCTCTTCTGGCCTGCAGGTGTACATGCAGGCAGAGTGCTGTATAATAAATAAATAAATAAATAAATCTTTAAAAAACAAAAACAAAACAAAAAAAACTTCGGGTAGAGTTAGAACTAAAAGCTGTTCTTACTCTATTGCCTCTCCTGTATCAGAAAGGTGACCAGGCTGTTTTACCACAAAGCTCATTTTGTTGTGAGACTGCTCTTACTGTGAAAGGCATGTTCTTCAGTATTTGGCGGAAGCATCACCCAGCAGCTCAGTGCAAGATGTTCATTAGATCCAGTAAAGTTAAAAGAATTGTGCCTGAACCCCTGTTCCTACAACTGTACTTGACCTCCTGTAATGTGATTTCTTGGTCCTTTCTAAACTTTTTATTTCTAAAATTTTTTTTATTCTAAAAATTCTAAAATTTCTAAAAATAATTTCTAAAATTATTATTATTATTATTATTGGTTTGTAGACCAGGCTGGCCTCAAACTCACAGCAATCCGCTTGCCTCTGCCTCCCAAGTGCTGGGATTAAAGTGCACCACCATGTCCGGCCTCCTGGGTGTTCTTATTCTTGGTCTTAATACTGTAGTCTTACAAATTTTCCTAATCTCATCAGATTAGGCATGTTTTTTTTTAGCATTTGATCTCATGATACTATTTTTTCCTCTAGTATTTCCAAGTTATAGGTGAATACAACAACCAAACCCATGACCATTCACTGCATGTAATCCAAACCCTCAAACTGATGATCCTGACTCTTGCATATCTCTACCCCTCCCTTACCTGCTGACCCCGGATGGTTCGCAGGGAAAACATGCCCGTCTCCCCCTCATCTGCAATGGAAACCCCAGGCAGATCCATCTTCAGCTCCACACGCTCCCGCTGCTTCCTCTGCTCACGAAGCAATTTCTTTTTCTTTCTGAACAGATAGATAGTGGAGGGATTTAACCTGCCTGTCTCTAAAAGTCAGTGCCTTTTACCATCTCTATGTAGTCTTCCTCAGACCCCTCACCGCTTTAGTTCTGCCACCTCTTGGGCTTTCATCTCTGCCAGGGTCCGGTTAAGCTGCTCCTCTTCCTCTTGTTCCTCCTCCTCTGAAGCTTGCTTTGTCTCAGCTATTGGCTCTTCCTCACCACCTTCTTCTTCTTCTTCTGAGCTGAGGCTGACAAGCCAGTCCAAGAGTTTATTTTCCCAGACACTTGGTCCAGCACCCAACCGTCCCTAACCCCAGTTACTTCCTCCTCACCTGATGTCCAGTGCCTTTGCTTGCTCTTTCAGCTTCTTGGCCACATACCGCCTAAGCTTTGTTCTCCAATTCAGTAGAGACCTGCCCAAGAAATACAATTACTGACTAATCTCATCATCTCCATCTTTGTCCCTGCCTCTTCCTTAAAGTCTACACTCCGGTGGCTGGAGAGATGGCTCAGCAGTTAAGAACTCTTCCAAAGGACCGTGGTTCAAATTCCCAGCACCGACATGGCAGCTCACAAACTGTAACTCCAAAATCTGACACCCTCACACAGACATGTATGCAGGTAAAACACCAAGGCATATAAGATAAAAATAATTTTTTTTTTAAAAAAAAGTCCATACTACAAATTTCAGGCTTCAGCCATAAACTGAATCCTGGTTCTCAGAGCGCAACATCGTTCTGCCCTCACACCCGTGTACCTAAGTTCCTTGCGTCCCAGCACTTTGATGTCCTGACAGCATGCTCTTATATCCTCAGTTGTAGCTGGGTGCTGTGCCAACTCCTCATCATCTATTGAGATCTGTTTGTGAGGAAAAGGAATGAAATGTTTTTCTGGCTAAGTTTCTGTGGCTCCTTTATACCCTCAATCCAGAAACTCACTTCGCTGGCCTTGGAGAGGAAGTCAACAGGATTGGCAGCTTTCAAGAAGTCGGTGACTGAGGTTCGGTGATAAAGAGTGAGGTCACCCTCGGCATAGCCTTCAGCCTTAGGAAGGAGAATAAAGATGATTAGACAGTCCCTTCGTAGACAGCAAGCTTTCCCAGTTTCAGGACCCACTTCTCAAAACAATAACAACGAAAACACCTTTGGCTTCTTCTTTGTTACCAACTCAGTAACAGTTTTAGCCTGAACTTCAACCTCCTTAAAGGCAAACTTAGGATCGAAGAATTTAGTATCAACTTTGTCCGGAGCCAGGAATCCTAAAAGAAGAAGACAGATCAAAGGCATGCTCTCATAATTAGAAAGTGGTGTCAAGAGGAAGACGTGGTGTCCCACCTTGGCAAACAACAAAGATTTCTGCAGATTCGTGGCGAGAGGCCTGGGGCTTTGTGGCTTGAACACGGTGGAACAGCTGCTGGAAGATCCACAGCAGAGGCTGATAGTCACGGGAACGGAAGACTTTGGTGATGAAGCAACCACCACGGGCCAAGAAGTCACAAGCCAAACGCAGAGCCATCAGTGTTAAGTGAGCTAAGTGAGTTAAGTGTTAAGGACAGAGACAGTGAGAAGCTCTGCAGTGACATACTGCCTCCACCCTCACCTCCAAGCCCGCCCCCCACACACTGCTACCTCCGCCCTCGCCTCCAAGCCCCCACACACAGCTGGTACCTTGTGAGTAAGCATCATGAACCCAACTAGCTCCAACGTTGGGGGCCCCGTCATTGAGCACAACATCAACTTTCCAGGTCTTCAGCTCCTTCCTCAGGGCCTAATGAAAATGAAGGGTTCACAGCAATGGAAACACAGTAATGGCTGACTAGAACTCCTGGTTCAGTCATCTGCCTAGTTATTTACTAAATGCCCACCACTGGCATCTTGTGCCAGGTACTAGAAACACAACAACCACCAATTCTTGCCTTCAAGTTTAGAATGAGCTCACTAGAAAGAACTTTACTGAAGATCGATCTCTTGGCCTTCTACTAATTGACAGCACTGCCTGCCAGCCAGTCATGGCTCATCCCTGTAATCCCAGTGCTAGAGAGGCAGAGGCAGAAAGCCTGCAAGATCAAGGCCAAACTAGATCATATACTCAGTTCCACAGCAGTCTGGGCTACATAGTTGTAAGCTATCCTGACACAGCAAGACCCCAGCTCAAGGAAAAGAGGAAAAAAAGAAAAGAAAACCTTGACTCTAAGTAAAGATGAAAATGTACACCAGGATTGTCATGTGTCTTTTGGGGCATGTGCTTGAAAAGCATGATAAATTGGGAAGTGGTTTACTAGGAGGCAATAATGCAAGCACGTGAAGGGGCAGGAAGGAGACTTTGTTACCTGCCTACAGCGCTCAGTTGTGATATCTTCCTGGAGAGTCACCACATTGGGGAGAGGCTTGATTGGAACCAAATCCACTCCTGCAAGAAGTTAGGCCAGTGTATTGCAGAGTGGAGGAGATGTCAGAAAATCAGCACTTTACACCCCTCCCTCAAATACCCAGGAAGAGTCACTCACCCACAATAAGACTGGATACAGGCATAAACTTGGCAGCCACCTGCAGCCTGTGAAAGGGACATACTTCAATACCTTTCCCTCCTTTGACTTCTCACCCTTTCTAGGGACACCTGTTAAGTGTAGTAGCTAATCCTCTTTATGCATACATTCAAAGGCTCTTCTCTACAATCAGGAAGCAAACTGTTGGGTATGGCCGCACAGGCCTGCATTACCAGCTACAGAGGGAAAGGCTGTAAGGTCAAAAGTTCAAGGCCATTCTGGGAAACTTTTGAGAGTCCCTGTCTCAAGAAATTATAGAGTGGATTGGGAATATAACTTGGTGGTGAAGCAGCTGCCAAACATGAATAAATCCTTAGGTTCAGACCCAGTAGAGGAAACAACAACAACAACAACAACAATAATAATAATGAAGCAGCAGCAGCAGCAACTACCTTGAGGTCTGTTAAGACATAATAATAAGCAGCAGCTGCTACTACTTTGAGGTCTGTTAAGATCTCTTCTGGGGCTGGAGAGATGGCTCAGCCATTAAAGGCTAAGCTCACAACCAAAAAAGATCTCTTTTGGCGGGCGTGGTGGCACACGCCTTTAATCCCAGCACTCTGGAGGCAGAGGCAGGTAGATCTGAGTTCAAAGCCACCCTAGTCTACAAAGTGAGTCCAGGACAGCCAGGGCTGTTACACAGGGAAACCCTGTCTCATAAAGCAAAACAAAACAAAAATTTCCTCTTTTACACACACAGTGCTTTATGTGTAAGTGTGTTTTCAATCCCATAGCAATCTCACTTATGCTGCTAAAACAGGAGGATGTCATGTTCTGGGCTAACCTCAGCTACATATATAATGAGCCTCTGCCTTTAAAAAAGTGAAAGAATCTCTCTCCCCTCTCTTCCTCTGTGTCTCTGTCTCTCTCCGCCTCTCTCTGGGGTTCCCTTCCCACCTTTACTTCTCTCTCCATGCTCATTTAGTAAACTCCTCTATAACATTAAATAAATAAGTAAGTAAATAAATAAATAGGAAAAGGCTAGGCATGGTGTCGCACACCTTTAATCCCAGCACTCGTAGACAGAGACAAGTGGATCTTTGTGAGTTTGAGGCCAGCCTAGTCTACAAAGAGTCCACGACAGCCAAGGCTGTTACACAAAGAAACCCTGTGTGGAACCACCACCACTCCCCAAAAAAGAGAAAAGGAGGCGACAGCAGCAAGCCTTCCAGAATTTTTGAGTCACAGCAGAGGTTGGGGGTGATGGTGCACGTCTGTGCTCCCAGCACTTGGGAGGCAGAAGCAGGAGGATCGCTGTGAGTTCAAGGCCAGCCAGGTCTACAAAGTGAGTCCAGGATGGCTGGGGCTACACAGAAAAACCCTGTCTCGAAAAAACAAAAAAGGCAGCACATGCTATCGAATATTTCATCTGAACTGGGGGTGAGTAGAAATCCGATTCCCATCCTCCCCCAAAGCAACTCAAAGCCAACCAGAGCCAAGCCAGTGCCATCAAGAACGGCCCCTGTCAAATGTTACCATCCTCCAGGCGCAGCACACAGGTCCAGCAAGGCCCGGGCTTTCTGCAGGAACTGAAAGCGGCGATTGAGCTGGATCAGTTTGAAGGCAGAGCGCGAACGATAACCTGGAGCGTAGGGAGTGGGTGTATAGAACAGTAACGTCTACGGAGGACTTCCACAGCCTCACAACCCCATCAACCCTTCTAAAGGAAAGCAACTCCGTATTAGAAAACGTGGACAGGCTGATATGTTGTTCACTTAGTGCGAACCCAGACTCACCGGTCTCCTTGGCCAAGTGATAGAACTTGTCCCGCCGGCTCTTGCCTACTTTGCCTTTCTTGCCCATGGCGGGATGGGGAAATATCACTCACTTTAGGGAGAAAGAAAAAGTTGAGAACCTCTTTCCGAGCACTGGATCCCGCTTCAGTGCCTCAGGTGGCGAAGCAATTACCTCTCGGGCCCCTAAACTCCCTAGGTTTTCTACACTTAACAAGCAGCACATGCAGGCAGCAATCGTACTTCCGCTTCCGCTCGCGTTTCCGGCGTTCCCTGCCTCCGGTTTTCCGCCATTTTGAGTGTGGCCAAAGAATTGTGTCCGCGGGTCTTCCCAGTTAAAACTGGAGGCTAGGAAGGTCGAGTACAGTAACTACTATCCTATACTCTAGGAAGCAATAATGAGAAGTTCTATATCTTCTCGCTCCCTCCCAGAGCTACTGCCCGCCAGTAGCGCCTCTCCCATTGGAGCCGCCACACACCCCGCCCATTGACCCGGAACTCTTCTCTGCGGTGTCCCAGGTCGCACGCTTCCGCCTCCGCGCCTGCGCGATAGGGTGATTTGGATGCCGGCGGTCCCTGCCGATAGAGGGAAGATGGCGCTTGATGGGCCAGAGCAGGTAAGGTTTCAGCAGCAGCCGTAGGGCGGCCACCCAAGCTGAGTGCGAAGTGCACATAACCTTAAGTGAGTGGTGGCCACGAGCAAGAGAGTCGAGTGGATCAGGGGTGGGTGGACCACGTCAGACTGGATCTTGCCTGGGACTAGATCTGCTGTGTCAGCGCCGCCCGAGGTAGCAGGACAGGGTAGAAATTGAGGACCTAGGCGAGCCGGCATGGCCTGGGGCCGGACCTAAACTTGGTCCCTCCGATCTGGCTTTGTCTGTAGTAGTTACACCTTGGGTTTGTATAGCTCTTTTCACAGAGCAAAGCGCTCCGTGGATATATGGCCCGTAAGCCTCCCAGAAGTCCTCCAAGGTAGACGGTAATTGCATCCTTTAAGTGGATTCCAAAGTGAAGGGTTAGAACCGATTGTTTTTCTTAAGCCATATGGTGAAGTGCCCTGGGGCTATTTTAGCTTGATCCCTTAGTAGTGTAGGCCTTTGGTTAACAATTGTACTTGTCTTCAGATGGAACTTGAAGAGGGGAAGGCAGGCAGTGGGCTCCGCCAATATTATCTGTCCAAGATTGAAGAACTCCAGGTGAGTACAGACACCGGAAGGAGCTAGTGGAGGATGAGAGCTGATGGGTGCCGATTTCTGCAAGTTATTATTCCACTGGGAGTGCAGTGACCTGGGAGTTCTTAACTTCCGAGCTGTCTCTCCGGCCCAGTGAAGAGTTCGCTTCCAATGTTCTTTTGTCGGTTTTTGTTTATGGTGTGTTATCTGTGTGCCTGTGTAAGTTTGTGTGCACCGTATGTGTGCAGGTGCCTGTGGAAGCCAGAAGAGGGCCTTGGGTCCCCTGGAGCTTGAGTTTACAGATAGTTATGAGCTACCAAGGGTGTTAAGAGCTAAAGCCAGGCCCTCTGCCAAAGAAGTAAGCTCTCTCAACTGCTGAGCAATCTCTCCAGCTCCTTCTTCCTGTTAAGAAGTAACAAGCAGTGTAAAGTATATTAATAATCTATTTTTTTTTGTTGGTTTTTATTTTTGTTTTTGTTTCTCGAGCCTTGGCTGTCCTGGACTCGCTTTGTAGACCAGGCTGGCCTTGAATTCACACGATCCTCCTGCCTCTGCATGTGCCCCATCACACCCGGCCTAGTAAGAACTACACTTATCTGTACTTCCATTAGAATGTAGTTAGGAGTGATGCTGGCTTAGTAAAGTGGTGTTTGTAGGTCTTTAACATCCATGACTTAGGCCAGGTGTGGTGGTGCACTCGGGAGGCAGAGGCAGGCGGATCATTGTGAGTTCGAGGCCAGACTGATCTACAAAGGAAGTCCAGGACAGCCAAGGCTACACAGAGAAACCCTGTCTCGAAAAACCAAAAACAACAACAACAAAAAACCCTAAAGATCCATGACTTAACTAGCCCAGGGTAGTTGGCTGTGTTTCCATCCTGTCCCAGGCATGGCTTCCCTCCTGTTAAGCAGACTATAAGTCCAATCAGAGAGCTGTTGGATGCCACACAGTATGTTGTGGTTCGTGAGCATCACAGCCAAGTTGAACTGTTGGTTGCTCCCTCCCTTGGAAGCTTGCATGGCACCTTGTCCTTAGGGACAAGGTGTTTAGTCAGGTCCAACTCAAATGCTCTGGGTCCTGTGTGTGAAGTGTGTAGTGTCTTCAGGAATAAAGACTTACTTCCTCCTCTGAAGGGAAGGGAGGCCACCCAAGGGCAGCAACAATAGCCTATAGTGTTTTGGGAGTCTCTTGGATGTCCCCGACCAACAGCTCAAAAGGTGGTTTCTCATGCCTGGTGGGCAGATTAGTATTAGCTAATCTATGGCCATTGTCAATCCAGATGGGAAAATCGCATTTAAAGTATATGTGTATGCACAGGCATATGTTTTATGTATTATTTTATGTAATTTAATGCCTTTTCCAGACATCCTTACTGCTATTTTACCTTCTTTCCTCCTATATTTATCTTCTCTCTCTAAAGCCCCTCCATTCCCATTTCTCGCTTCAAATCACTTATATTGGCTATTTCCTTCCCCCTTCTTTCTCCTCCCCCCCCCACCCCTTTTATTTTCCTGGTTTCTGTATTCACTCTAGATTATATATACACATTTGAAGACTTGAAGCTAGGAATTCACTTTTTTTTGTTGTTTTGTTTTTCAAGAGTTTCTTTGTGTAGCCTTGGCTGTCCTGGACTCACTTTATAGCCCAGGCTGGCCTCGAACTCACAGAGCTGCATCAGCCTCTGCCTCCCAGTGCCATGCCTGGTAGGAACTCGCTTGCTTTTAACTGACAGCAGTTGGGCTAGAACTCAGGCTTCTCACCTGAGGACCTTTCCACCATCCGTGTGACCTCTCCAGAAGCCACTGCACCAGCAAGCCATGCTCTTTCTCTCTTAGATTGTGTTCTTCCGGGAGCCCCTTGTGATACCTGCCTGGGGCTCCTGAGGAATCTTAGAAGACAGGCCAGGGCCTTCCGATACTGCTGGAGAAGCTGCAGAAACAATTAAACCTGCCTTTAAGAGTCTCAGCCCAAGATCCCGTTTCCTCCAGGCTGTTGCCTTGAAGCCATTGGATTTGTCTTTTGTTCTCCACAGTTGATTGTAAATGATAAAAGCCAGAACCTCCGGAGGTTGCAAGCACAGAGGAACGAGCTAAATGCGAAAGGTGAGAGGGGAGAAGTGGGAAGCCTAATGTGCTAGTTTGCGGCAAGGTCTGGGTGCTCCAACTTTCCATCTTCTGCAGTGCTCCTTGTCACCTCAGCCTGAAGTGAGGCTTTCCACTGTTTGTAATGTAGTTATTTCCCAAGCCCCTTTCAAAGCCTAAGTTCTTTCTTCCCTTCCAAATGTTAAGAAGGTCCTTTAGGTGACTGGTGGTTATTTTATTGCTTGTTTTTTAGTTCGCCTGTTGCGGGAGGAGCTGCAGCTGCTGCAGGAACAGGGCTCCTATGTTGGAGAAGTAGTGCGCGCCATGGATAAGAAAAAAGTGTTGGTCAAGGTAAAAGAAAAAAGCAGCACACCACCAAGGACTGCTCACTGCACTCTTTGCATGTGGCCTCGTGTGTCACGTTGTTCTAGAACTCCCTTGTCTAGAACAACCTGGTTAGGGTTGCTGTGTTGACTATTGAAGAAAATCATGAGCCCTTATTCCTTCAGGTCCACCCTGAGGGCAAATTTGTTGTTGATGTGGACAAGAACATCGATATCAATGATGTAAGTGTGGCAGGTAAGGTGTGGGTGGGGGAGCAACACTAGCACAGTGCATCCTGAGGCGCACACACCCCGCTCTTCTTCAGGTGACACCCAATTGCCGGGTTGCTCTAAGAAATGACAGCTACACTCTGCATAAGATCCTACCTAATAAGGTGGACCCTCTGGTGTCACTGATGATGGTGGAGAAGGTGCCAGACTCAACTTATGAGATGATTGGCGGGCTGGACAAGCAGATCAAAGAGATCAAGGAAGTCATCGAGCTGCCCGTGAAGCACCCTGAGCTCTTTGAAGCGCTGGGCATTGCACAGCCAAAGGTAAGCATCAGGCTTTGCTGGGAGGCAGCCATGCTGGTTCTTCCTGCCCCAGACTAGACCCAGTGCTGGGTTAGTTCTCCTCGCTGAAGAGCAGCAGCAAGCAGCAGATCTCTGAAGCACTGGGCTAGCTTGAGTACCGTCCAGAGAGGACAATGGCCTTTCCTTTCTACATCCCTCACCTCAAGCAAGGGACCCAATACAAAGCCCTCCCTTGTCCACGTTTGATACATGAAGGGGGTTGGCTTCTTTCCCTAAGCATGACGCATACTCCCTCCAGGGAGTACTTCTGTACGGACCCCCAGGCACTGGGAAGACACTGTTGGCCCGCGCTGTGGCTCATCATACGGACTGTACCTTCATTCGTGTCTCTGGCTCTGAACTGGTACAGAAATTCATTGGGGAAGGTAACTGGCTGAGAATGTGAGAACCGGGAGGGAGGGTAGCGGGGAGAGGCGCATGAGCTCCTGACGCCAGGTTGGCCTCCGCACAGGGGCAAGAATGGTGAGGGAGCTGTTTGTCATGGCGCGAGAGCACGCTCCATCGATCATCTTCATGGACGAGATTGATTCTATCGGCTCCTCACGGCTGGAGGGGGGCTCTGGAGGAGACAGTGAAGTCCAGCGCACAATGCTGGAACTGCTCAACCAGCTGGATGGCTTTGAGGCCACCAAGAACATCAAGGTGAGGTGGCATGGGCTTTCAGACAAGCCAGGTGAGGGGAGGCGGCATGCAGGCCTGAGAGGTTTGGCTGATCCCACTTCCTCTCTTCCCAGGTTATCATGGCAACTAATAGGATTGATATCCTGGACTCTGCCCTGCTTCGTCCGGGGAGGATTGACAGAAAAATTGAATTCCCACCACCCAATGAGGAGGTCTGTGGTGGGTGGTGCCTAGAGGAGCTCTGGCTGTGGAGACAGGGTGGGCTTAGGGCTTTCTTCCCTTGTCTCTAGGCCCGGCTGGACATTTTGAAAATCCACTCTCGGAAAATGAATTTGACCAGGGGGATCAACCTGAGAAAAATTGCTGAGTTGATGCCGGGAGCTTCAGGGGCCGAAGTGAAGGTAACTGGAGCCTTCTGGGAAGCAGGGCAGTCGCAGGAAGCCTTAGGAGCCAACGCAGGGCTAAGGGGCCCAGCAGCAGGGCCTCAGCTTCTCCTCCCTCCTTAGGGTGTGTGCACAGAAGCTGGCATGTACGCTCTGCGGGAACGGCGTGTCCACGTTACCCAGGAGGACTTCGAGATGGCAGTAGCCAAGGTATGTGCCTTTGCTGAGGTGGCTCTGAGCAGGGCCACGCCTGTGTGCAGTTGGTAAGTTCCTCCTCACACGTGCACATGCGCTCTCTCCTCCCACCCTCTCCAGGTCATGCAAAAGGACAGTGAGAAAAATATGTCCATCAAGAAGCTATGGAAGTGAGGCTGTGCTCTGTGTGTGGAGCCCTCTAATAAAGGTCTGTGTGGTAACCTCCGACAACTCCAGTCTGTTAATAAGTGACTGCATTGTTCAATGACCAGGTCTGGGCACCACCAATAAACAAAAGGATTTATTTGGAATTTTCCAAGTTTGCCAGAAGTGGCATTTGCCAAGCCTTAGGCCCACTCTCTTTAAGACCAGTCGCAAAATGTAACAACAGTCCTCCAGCTTTCCCTTCCCCTCCAGCGGGCACACATCCCTACTTGAGCTGGGTTAGAGAACTGGCACACTGCCCCCTCCAGGAGACCCCACCTCCCCCTGCCCGGGCAGCTGGGGTGGACAACCCCATGGCATCCCAGGAGATGATGGCGGCTGCAGCCGCTTGCATAGATTGAGGAAAGAAAATAAGAAAGGAGGCACCAAGTAGGGCTCCCTGAAAAAGCCCCAGTTACCTCTGTACAAAAAAAGTGGCTCCCACATAGAAAAACCTGCTCCCCAAATAGTGCAAATACCCAAAGAAAAGGACAAACCAGCAGCAAGGCTGGGTTTGTAGGAATGGCAAAGAACTTTGGTTGAGAAAGGCCAGGAAGAGTGTGGGCTGGGCCTCCTCTTCCTTGCCCAGCTCCCCAAAGCCAGCTCTGACACTGGCCCTAGGGTGGAGCCTGTAAACATGCAAACCCAGCAGCCTTTGGTTCGGAAATGTCTGTTACAAAGTTAAAGCACAGCCTCCAGCAGTCCTACTTGGGCCTGCCTGCAGGGGGCTGAGGCAGCATCTTGCGAACCCAATTAAAGCCAACGCTAAAAAGTAATAAGGCTTTGGGGACCAAGCAATGAGGAATCTAAAACTACATCTATAAAACTAAAGCTGGGGAGTAGAGGGTGACAAGAAACACACCTCACTCCATCCTACATGTCTGCAGCCCCAGCCAGAACCAAGAGGACAGCTGGCCTCCTGCCTGGTTCCGGGGCAGGGAAGGAAGGACGCAGTCCCTGAGCAGTTAGGTCAGGCGAATTCCCAGCACCTGTTCCAGCTCCTGCCTTCGCTGCTGCACCTGGAGAAGGAAGAGCATGGCTCAGGCTCCAGCTTCTCCCGATAAGGAGTTCAAAACGGCAGTGCCTCACCTTGGCAAAGATGTGCCTCCCAACTGCTTCCTGGGCCCAGGGCTGGTGGTAGAAAGCTGCTCGTCTCTCCTCCTCGGGATTTCCAATCACATCGGTGATGATCTGTAAAGAGCAAGGGGTAAAGGGTGGCATGAACCCCACCCTGGCCTGTGCCAGTCTACCCTGCCACTGGACTAGTGCTTGGGGTGAAAAGAAGAAAAGGAAGAAAGAAGTCACCCAGTGTGTTATGTGAGAATCCCTTCAAACTAGAGACCTATACCTTGAGGTCTCTCCGTTGGGAACGGAGCCATTCCTGGATGAAGTCCTGGGGGTCAGTGCTAAAGCTGAGCATGAAATCCCTCTGCGTCTTCAGCTGGTTGATGGACTCAATGGTCTCGTGGATCTGGAGAAGGGGTGCATGTGTCAAATGTGCTCCAGCCTTAGGGTGTTCCCGGACCTAGACCCAGAGGTCTAAGCCTGAGGTCCTAGCCTCAGTGTGCTGGGTGAAATGGCACCCAGAGGCTGTGGAGACAAAGGGCTCACCTTGACGTCAAGAGAGGCAATCTCCTGCTGGTTGGTGGTAGAGGCCAGAAAGTTGCTCATCTGGGCCTTCAGTGGGTCATCCACCTCCACATCGATGTCGTAGCAGGCTGTCTTCTTCTGGTCATTAGGGTCCACGCTGCAGGCAGCACAGGGGAGGAAGGGGAAACATGGCTGTGCACATCCCAACTAGCAGGCCTATCCTGTGAGGGAGGTTTCAGGGTGGATTCTGTTCTCAAAGAGCCATCCCGTTTCTCCTGTTTACCTAATGACATGATTAATAACAATGGGGTCTGGATGCTGCAGCAATCCAGCCAGCTTCATGGGAATCTCGGAGAAACGGAGTCGGCCACAACTGAAGATCTGGAAAGAGCATCAAAGGCATGGTGATGCCTGAGGGTGTGGGGAAGTAAACTATTCGAGGCCCAGTAGACAGACATCAGTTGAAGACTGACTAAGCACTAGCCCCCCCTTCTCCCCCCCCCCCCCCCGGGGTTCCAGAGCCCGTGAGCCAGGGGCCGAGAGAAGGCAGGGCCAGCTGACCTGGCGAAAGTAACGGTTGCAGTTGATGTACTCCCGCTCGTGCCCATCCTGCAGCTGGTTGTGTTTGATGTAAAGCCACAGTGCCTGCATGATGGCAGCCCTGGTCTGTGTGTGCACCCCGAGCAGCCTCGCCAGTCGGGGGTCCAGTTTATACTGCGGAGGCTGGAATGGACAGAAGAAATGAAAAAGGTTCTTATGCAGAAACAGACTATGAAGATGTTAGAGCTGTGCTTCTCCGTCCTTATGCTGCGGCCCTTTGATACAGTATCTCGTGTGGTGCTGGCCCCCACCCCCAGCTATACAATTAGTCTCACTGCTACTTCCTAACTGTAATTTTGTTACTGTTATGAGTCATAAAGTAAATATATTTTCTGATGGTCTTAGGTGACCCTGTGAAAGGGTTGTTTAACACCCCACAAAGAGTCATGACCCACGGGTTGACAACTGCTGAGTTAGAGGAGCCTGTCCCCTTTGTTGCCCATGTGTGACCCTGAGCAGCTGTCACCTGATGATCCAGCATGAGCAGAAGGGTGCACTTGACATTGAGATCTCCTGGCCGCTTCACCTGAAAGCCATCTGTTTCCTGGGTGGTGGGCATCCGATGCCACTGTCAGGGAAGAAGGTAGCAGTGTTAGTTCGTCACTAAGAGACAGGCTACGGCACTCTACCAACACACTGAGTTTACGCTGTGTCCTCTGGCAGCTTGTCCCAAGCAGGCTCTAGGACCACTCTTACCTCTACCAGGTGGTTGTCGGGCCCATAGAGCTCCTTGTCCAACTCAATGACAAGGCTCTTAAAGAATGATGAAAACTTCCTCTTCTGTTTGCTAGGCTGAGAAGAGAAAGAGTTGTAAGGTGTGTGTGCTGCTGAACTCATTAATCAAACGAGAAGAAATGATTCAGTTCTGGAGCTCAAGGTACATACAGTCTTGGGGCCTGAAGTAGCATTCAAAGTTTAGGCAAGGTGGCAGGAAAAGGGCCCTCCATGAACCCCTCTGCCGACCAAAGAACTTGGCTGCCATCTACAGGAATGTGTAGTAACTACAGATGTTCATCTCAAGCCACAACTGTAGGTAGCTCTGGTAGAACACTTGCATAGTCCGTGTAAGGTCCAGGGTTTGATCCCCAGCATAGAAACAGCACCCCACCACCACCAACTCTAACCTCTAGCTGGATTTGCTGTACCTCTCCCTAGGCTAGGACTGCTTAAAGAGTGTTCACACATGGCTTCTCCCCTCCCAAACTCACATCATCCAGAAGTTTTCCCTCCACTCGAAGCTCCCAGGAGGCCACCTTGTCTGCTGCTGGGGTTCCCCCAGGGTTCCCTGCAGGTCCTGCATTATCACCGTCTGCCTTGCTGGGGCTGAATGTATTGGAAATATAGATCCGAAGTTTTCGCTTTTGCTGAAGAGGGAAAACAGTAAGCTAGACGTGGGCAGGCGGAAGTGCTGGAACCCCTAAATATTTTCCTCTTAGAAGTAGCAACATTTGGATTTGTAGCTGTTTTTCTCTTTGCTACTATCCTATCTTTATTTGGAACACAGTAGGCAGGGCACAATGGTAAATACTTGTGATCTCAGCACTCAGTCGGGCAGGACTGAGTTAGTGGCCACACGTAGCAAGGCACATTTTCAAAGCTAAATTGAATGTGTGCTCAACTAGTGGCCTGCTCCCTGCTGTGAGAAGCACTGCGGGAGCCCAAGCAGACCCCTGCTCATCCCTGGGAAGGCCAGGGACGAAAAACAGCTTGGGAAGACTCAGGGTAGCATATACCGTCAGAGGCTTGGGAAGGCTCAGGGTGGCATATACCGTCAGTCAGAGGCTTGGGAAGGCTCAGGGTGGCATATACCGTCAGAGGCTTGGGAAGACTCAGGGTGGCATATACCGTCAGTCAGAGGCTTGGGAAGACTCAGGGTGGCATATACCGTCAGTCAGAGGCTTGGGAAGGCTCAGGGTGGCATATACCGGCAGAGGCTTGGGAAGACTCAGGGTAGCATATACCGTCAGTCAGAGGCTTGGGAAGACTCAGGGTGGCATATACCGTCAGAGGCTTTTTGATAGCCTCTTGGATCTCCATCCGCTTGCGAGCGATGGTCTGGTCCAGCTTCCTCTCAAAAGCTAAGAGATCCATGTATGCCTGAGACTCTGGGACAAGTTCCCGGATCTGCAGATAGAGAAGTGCAATGGCTTGCTTCACCAGCTCTAGTTTACCATCCTCCCTTCCTTCCCCAGATGGCCAGCCATGACTGGGCAGGCCTCCTAACACTCACTCGCTGAGGTAGAACCTTATCTGCCATCTTCCTCCTCTTTAACCTAGCAGGAAAACAGAAACCCATTGAAGAGGTTAACAGGCCAAACTCCCCATCTTCAAATCCCTCTCCCAAGCTGCCCAGAGTCTCTTGGGGTCAAGGTACAGGGAAACTGCTACCCCCAGAGATGAGCTAGGCAAGGTATGAGGAATAGTCTTACCCTCGGCGCTGGGCAGGCATGGGGGGCTGGGCCTGGGGCACAAGCAGGCGTTTTCGGAATGGATCCATCATGGTAGGTGGCATGCCAGGTCGAAGGGGAGCAGCTGTACCAAATGGAGAACCAGCTGGAGGTCCCACCTGCAAGCCAGCCATGGGCATCCTGCTTCCCGGTGACATGCCAGGTCGCTGGGGAAAGTGGGACAATGGAGGTGCACAGGTCAGTGGCAGAGCCCTGCGAGATCCATAGCCCATGCCCTCCATCTCTTTCGCACATGGAGAGACCTGCTGGAGACCAGGAACAAAGGGGAGCAGGCGCCTGTGCTCAGCGTGTAAACCATACCTGCCCCGCCCCTGCAACCGCCCTGGCAGCCGTGCCAACAAATGAGGCTGCCAGAGTCCCATGGCTGGGAGGAGGGTACCACTTGCAGAAGGGAAGGCCTGGGGAATTTTCTTAGGACTCATCAACACCTTCCCAGCTTCAATATGCTAACCCTGCACCCTAGGCCAGCCAGCTCTGAGGTATTTACAGAGCCTTAGGTACCACACTATACACTCCCTCTTTCTTTCCCCATCCTAGTGGACACAGTGCTTGGGAGACCAGGAACAGTGCAGAGCAACCCAGGGGAGCACAGGCAGATCTAACAGTCTGATGGAGCATGGTGGTGGCATGCCTGGGGAAGGCAGTAGGAACAGCAAGCAGCCCAGGTGAGCAAGTACAATGGAAAAGCGTGGCCATGTCACAACTTGTGGGGATGGCCTCAGGAGAGTACAGACACCATCTGGTCACCATATGGCCCCTACCACAACCTGGACCTGCTGTCCCATCCCCCGTCACCCCCACCCACCCATGTCCCTCCTCCCCCACTTCTCTCTCACACCCTTTTCCTTAGTGCCATTCCCCTACCTCTATGTCAAAAGGCCCCCAAAAGGGAAGTTACGGTTCTGGGGTGGCTGTGGGAGTGAGAGCAGCAGACGTCTGGACTCTGCCCATGGTCTAGGCACCACCTGGCAACCAGGCTGCGGATGGCTCAACTTAACCCTAGCCATCCCAAGCTGCAGAATAAGACTGTCCTGGGATGCAAGGACCAGAGTACAGGGGCGATAAAAGGAGCTTCTTGATTTCCCAGCCAAGGCCCAGTTCTCCAACATTTCTGGGAGCCCTCCACCTCCCAACTCCATTCAGAGGGCTGCTGCCTGCAAGGCCTGTTTGGCAGCTCTGCCTTGCACACACTGTCCCTGGCAGCTTCACAGGGCTGGCCCCAGGGCCCAGGTTATGCAATCAATCAGTACAACCAGACAACCAGACCAGCCCGGGTGGAGAGCCACACCAAGTTAAAGGACCATCCTCCCCCACCCCAAGCATCCTAGAGGCTAGCCTCTGCAATTTCTTTATCCCTTACTAAACCCGCATTCCCAACAGCAGAGGGTCGGATTCATGGCCAGTAGCAGAGAGGAAGGGAAAGAAACATGACCCAGAGACAAGGGGAAGGGGACAGGAGCAGAGCAGGATGACAGGGAAGCATGTGGCAATTGAGGAGTTAAAAGTGGGAGACCCTGGGACCTTGGGAACCCTGCCACAAGTCTCTCCTCATCAGGAAGAAATTCATCAAAGCTGTTGAAAGGCAGAAGACAGCCTGTTTCTCTGCCCCAAAGATCCAGAGCCAGCGATTATAGAAGGGGGGAGGGGCACAGGAAAACCCTCAGGTGACAGCTATAAGACCCTCCTCATCTTCCCAGATTTGAGGTTTTCCTACGGGAACTGCAGATGTAAGTGGGGGTGTTCCAGTCCCTCAAAAGCTCTCCACTGAGATTGATAAAGCCTGTAGTACTTCGGAGCCCTCTGGAAAATCCCAACACAAGGCAGCCCAAGCAGGCCTGGTACAGGCTCCACCCAGACATCTGCTCCAGACTTCTGGGGCTCAGGCTCCAGGCCCCCAGCTCACTCAGGGCCTCAGGGGAAGGCTGCTCACAATTCAAGCCCCAGTTCCCCCTTGCTCCACACCTGGGCTTTGAAGAGCCAGTAACTCCTCCGACTTAAAAGCAAAACAAAGCTACAGCCACAGAAACGCATGCTCCCTGCCTGCCCGCCCCACCCCAGGGGTAGGTAAGCCTGCTTCAGTCCCTTGGACCCTAGAGTGCGGGGACTTGTACTTGGCCAAGAACCAACCCCACATTCTAGGCTTGATTGTATAACGACCAAAGAGACAAGGCTAGGCCTGATTCCGCTGTCTCTGGGTTAGGGATCTCGGGCTCAAGTAAGCATGCTTTGCTCTGCCCCAAAGTCTGTAGCCCTGATCCTCCTGATAGCTGCCTGGACCCGTAGGCCTCAAAGGGAGAACATATCCCGACCCTGTGAAACCAAGGGATTTTAAACCCTGAGGTGAGAGACCCCAGCAATAATGCACACTAGGTGTCATTTCGTTTCTGAATGTGGTATGTTAAGCCCTTCAGCTGACTGTACTCCAAAACTAGAATAAAGCTCTAGAGTTCGGGGGGGGGGGCTATCACTTTTACTTCAACAGGCTCCCCAACATGCCTAGCTTAAGCACACAAATCCTTGCTCTTCCTGCTCACCCCCAAGAGCTCTAACCAGGAGCTCCTGTCCTTTGTCCTCAGACTCCAAGCCGTTCTGGAAACTGGACACCTGGACACGGAAAGAAGCAGGCAGGATCTCCTCCACCCTCAACCAGCGCCCCTTCTTTTCCATTGTCCTTCCCCAGAGGAGAAGAGGAGCAGGAAACAGAGGGTGATGTCAAAATGGCTGGTGGGGATGCCCGGACTCCAGACCATCTTCCTCACACCTAAGAGGCACGGCTACTCAGCTGGCCAGCCCGGCCTCGGCATAGGCCCAAAGCCACTCAATCCACCGTCCCATCCTTGCAGGGGCTTTCCCGATGGCACATTCTCTGTCCGCTGCATGCCAAGGAAGTGGGGCTACAGAGTGCGTTATAGGACAGCCAGGACTACAGAGAGACCCCTCCACATCAGTTCTAAGCAAGCACACTGCAGGCTCATCCGCGATACCCTAGGTCCAACGAAAGCAACACGGGAAAGATAAACTCCAGCTGCTCTCCTTGGGACCAAGTCTATCTGCGTTCATACCCAAACTTCTCATTTTTTTTTGAGATAGGAGGAGAAATGAAGATGGTAGCTATCTCCTTGGAAATGTGATTCCTGGGTAGAATGTGCACACCACATGAGGATCTAGTTCTGAGGTCTCTGCCTGGAGACACCAGCAGAAAACAGAGTACGCTATGGGGGGCACACATTCGGACCCTAGTAAGCCATAGCCTTTGGCTGGGGCACACAGGTTAAAATACATATGGCCTTGTCAAGAACCAGGAGGCTAAGCCGGGCGCTGGTGGCGCATGCCTTTAATCCCAGCACTCGGGAGGCAGAGGCAGGTGGATCACTGTGAGTTCGAGGCCAGCCTGGTGTACAGTGAGTCCAGGACAGCCAAGGCTAACACAGAGAAACCCTGCCTCGAAAAACCAAAAAGAAAGAAAGAAAGAAAAAAAAGAACTAAGTAAGGCTAAGTAAAAAGTAAAGAGAGGTCGGGTGTGTAGTTGTTATCCCAGTACCAGAAAGGCAGAAAGAGTTCAAGGCTGACTTTGGCTACACAGCCAGCCTGGACTACATGAGACCCTGTATCCAAAAAAAAAAAAAAAGTGACAAGGGTGTGGGAAAAGGATGGGCACAACCCCCAGGTACTCTGGGAAAGGCGATGTAGCTCACTGATACAGCAGTTGTCTGCCATTGTCTGCAGAGCCCTGCCAGGGTTCGGTGTTCAGCAACCAAATGCAAAAGCTAAACACAATTCTCAAACACCGTGGAGCAACTTGCACCAGAGCACTGGGAAAGGAGCAGCCCCACAGACAGAGGCAAGCTGAGTTACTTTCCAAGGCACTGAGCACTGGATCTCGTCCCTGCTTCTCAATGGCCTTCGAAGCTGCAAGCTGAAACTGCTCTTTTCCAAGCTAAGACGGGCCAGGGCAGTACCCTCTGGGGCAGCCTTCTGCAGCTGCAGTGTCCTGCAACCCCAGACCCGCAGGACTCCACAAATGCCTCTCCGCTCCTCCAAACTTAGCTACTGACCACTGACACCAAGAAGAAAGCCCAGGATAGAGGATATCTTAGAACGCTCTCTTAAAGGGACTGGGCCTTCATCAGACCTGGCCACTGCTGTCTCTAATCTAGCCTGGCCCTCTCTTTAGTCTCTCAGTTATAGGAAGCCAGGCTTCCTTCCTCCTCAACTTGAGCAGATGGGAGCCATCTCAAACATACTAACGCTCTGGCAGCTCCCAGCTAGGGAAAACAAAAAACAAAAAACCAGCCAAGGCAGAGATGCAGTGGGACGGAGGCCAATCAAAGTGTAACCCTGTTTTCTCATTAACGACCCTCTTCCAAAATTTCCTCACCACATCCCGGGTCACCCCCTGACCTCTCCACTCCGAGCCCTGCCGTAGACTCTTCAACCCGACTGCCCACAATTCTCTAGATCCCAGGAAGCTTCCATGTCTCAGTTACTCAGAAGCCCTGTGCCAAGAAGCCCCAGGAACTCTCCTAACTGCTCAAACCCTGCACCGTAGAGCCTCTCTCACCCTTTCCCCGACACTGCCTCCAACCCTTAGCTACTAACCGAGGGACTCAGGCCTGGCCCGCCACCAGCTCCCGACAGTACCCCCTGCAGTGTCCCCTGGGCCGCCAATCCAGGGACTCCTGCCCTCCTCACCTGAGGCCCCTGGGAGACCGACCCAGCGCCCTCGCGACGACGCCCGCCTTCCTCACCTGGTACTGCGCCGCGGGGCCCGCGGGGCCCATGGGGCGAAAGGCGGCGGCTCCCGGTACCCCCATGCCTCCAGAAGGCCCCGGGCCCCTGAGCGCCGGGTTGGGCAGCATTCCGGGTCCCGCAGGCGGAGGCGGCGCACCAAGAGCCGCGGCAACGGCGCCGCCGCCGGGGCTCAGCGGGGGCAGCGGGAACCCGCCCGCGCCACGGCCCGACATCACTCCGCCGTCCCGTCCCGCGGTGCAGCGATCCGGCCTCCCGGCTACGTGCTGAGTCCGCTCCGCGAGCTACGTTCCGCGATCCGGGACTTTCCGATTTTATTGCCGGGTTCCGGGACCTCCCGATTCCAAGTTCGCCAAGTTCTTCACAGCCCACCTTTAGGATCCGCGGCCCCTCTCTGACTCCGCTCCTGCCAGAGAGGTTCCAGATCCGGGATGTGCCGCAAGCCCGCAGGCCTCCGGAGGGTTGCTCGCCGGAGTCCAGCTACCCGGAGGCGGTTACCAACTCCCAGCCCCGCCCAACCCACACCGCCCGCAGGCCCCGCCCCTGCCCGGGAGCCGCCCAATCGAGAATGCCTCTTCAAATCCCGCCCTCGCGAGACCCGCCTCAAACAGGCACCGCCCATAACTGACGGCCTTAGAGCTCCGCCCTTTGGGACCGCCTTTTCCCGGAGGAGCGGGAGCGGAAGCTGCTCGCGGAAGCGCCGAGAAAGGCGCCGGGTCAGAGTTCGAAGGTCACAGAGTTCGCAGGGCCGTCCAAATGATAGGCATTTGCTGCTCGCTCTGTAAGGCATCTGCCTCAGCGAGATCCGGTACACCCCTCCAAAACAGTTCTGTCGGGTCTGCATTCTGAAGCCTTAAAAACAAGCAATCTGCAAAAATAAAAAAATAAAAAATAATTTAAAAAAAACACAAAAAACAAGCAATCTGAGACGAAATAGCCACCAACAACTTTTTAAAGAGCCCATCCCAGGGCCCGAGGATGTAAGGCCAGTAGTATAGGGCGTTTACCTTCCATCACCAACACACACACACACACACACACACACACACACACACACACACACACACACACACACACCCCAACACACACACACACCCCAGAAGCCTACATTGGTTGTTCAAGCGCTGCCAGGGACGTGGGCGGCTCCAGACTTGTCCCTGCCTTGCTTTAAGGAAGCCTGGTAATTTAGTCCACAGAAAGTGTTTTCAGAAAAAGGGATGTTATATGCTGAGAGAACTCCACGTAGTAAAATAAGCTTTATCCAGTTTGTATAGGGCTTAGTTTTGAAAAGTTAAGAACCTTTTCAGAAACCACTGGTTTCATCTGTGCTGCGGAGCTACCCTGTGCTGATGTGGTAGGACCTGCCTGCTGCTTAACTTTAATGAGCACTAAAAATCCTCATTTTCTGGGGATTAGGGAATGCAGAGTGCTCTCCCGGGCATGCACGAAGCCCTGACTTCGAACCCCAGACTGCATAAAATGTGCCTAGTGGTGCATGCCAGTGACCCCGGCACACACAAGGAGGAGGAGGAGGAGGCAGGAGGGCCAGAAACTCAGGGTCGTTCTTGTTAGGATTCTGCTCCACTCTGTCTACCTGTGATGTCCTGTGATGTCATAGCTTACATGGGGGCAGTGGGGGCCGGGGAGCGTGGTGCTGCCCAGGGCTGTATAAAAGGACAATCCTATTTCACACCCCCTCTTACCCCCCCTTACTCTCCCCTTTCTACTCCTCTTCCTTTCCTCTCTCCCTCTCTTCCTCTGCCTGTGTCTCTCTCCTCCCCACTTTCCTTCTCTCCCCATGCTCATTTAATAAACTCCTCTATAATATAATATCTGGCATCTGGTACCTTATTGTCTTCTTATTCTCATATGTAAAAGCCAAAATCCGAGCTTTTTGCTAAAATGTGATTTATGATTCAATGAAGTGGAAGCAGGGTCCAAGAATAAATATTTTGTTTGTTGTTTGGTTGTTTGGTTTGGCTTGTTTTTTGAGACAGGGTTTCTTTGTGTAGCCCTGGCAGTCTTGGAACTAGCTCTGTAGAACAGGCTGGCCTCCAACTCAGAGATATCCGCCTCCGTCTGCCTCCTGAGTGCTGGGATTAAAGGCTTGCTGGAGTTAGAGATGGTTGTGCGCCACCATGTGCATGCTGGGAACCAGACCTCAGTCCTCCGCGTGAGCAGCACGTGCTCCTAAAGGCAGAGCCATCTCCTCTTCTCCTCTAGCAAGACCTGAAAGGGTGCTGTGGCGACACTTTTTTTTGTTTTGTTTTTCAAGACAGGGTTTGTGTCGTCCTGGCTGTCCTAGGCTCACTCTGTGGACTAGGCTGGCCTTGAACTCACAGCGATCCGCCTGCCTCTGCCTCCCGAGTGCTGGGATTAAAGGTGTGCGCCTCCACTGCGGGGCCAAGGTGGTCTCTTCACTCACAGAAATCCACCTTCTGAGTTCTGGGGTTAAAGGCTTCTATCCCACCACTCTCGTCTTTCCTCCTATCTTGTTCTCCAGTGAAAAACTCTGCTGCAGCTCCTGCCTCTTGGGCATCTCAGACACTCTTTCTCCTTTCTCCCTAAAAGCTGATTACCAGTCAGTCTGGGAACAGACCACTAAAAATTAAACTTAAACCAGCAGGTGCCCTAATACTGTAGAACGAGAGTCCCAGGCCAGCCTGAGCCCTGCAGCAGGACATGACTTTAAATAAACGAACAAACCAAAAAAAAAACAAGTTCTGGCATGGGGCTCTGTGGTTCCTTGCTTAGCTACTTGGGGGGCCTAATGGTGCCCTTTTGGAGTCCACAAAAGAAAGCAAGGTCCCTCAGTGCTTTGCCGAGAGTACAGAGGAGCTTTTTTTTTTTTTTTTTGGTTTTTTGAGACAGGGTCTCTCTGTGTAGCCTTGGCTGCTCTGGACTCATTTTGTAGACCAGGCTGGCCTCGAACTCACAGCGATCCGCCTACCTCTGCCTCCCCAGTGCTGGGATTAAAGGCGTGCGCCACCACGCCCAGCTTAGTACAGAGGAGCTTTAGAGGGTCGGAACTTCAGGAGAGGCAATCTGGAGAGTCAGGGCATGGGAGGAAGCACTTACTGAGACGGTGGCACTGCTGGGTCCAGGCCAACCTGCTTCAGCTGGGACATTCAGGCAGCCGAAGTAGGCCCTGTCTAGGCAGAGGAGCAGAAAGACAAGCTGGCAGTGCTGGCAAAAGAAGACACTTTTTGGGGGCCAGAGGCATGGTTCAGTGCTTAAGACTGCTCTTCCATGAGTTTGAGGTCTACAAAGAGAGTCTAAGATAGTCAAGGCTACACAGAGATACCCTGTGTAAAAAAAAAAAAAAAAGGACTGCTCTTCCAGAGGTCCTGAGTTCAATCCCCAGCAATCACAGGGTGGCTCACAACCATCTATAATGTGATCTGATGCCCTCTTCTGGCCTGCAGGTGTATATGCAGGCAGAGCCCTGGATACATAATATCAATTATAAATAAACCCTTTTTAAAAGAGCTTAAAAAGAAGATTTCATACGGAAGACAGAAATATGTTGAGCATCTTGTACCCATCCCTGAGGTGCTAGTGAAAAAGAGGACTTTAAGAACAATTCCCTAAAAAAAAAAAAAAAGGACAATTCCCTCTTGGAAAATATTCCCCAAAGGCTGGATCTCAGAGTGGTGCTATTGGGAGGTACTGAAGCTTTTGATAGGATGTGTCCTAGAAAGTCATTAGAGTGGCGTGTAGTCTTCAAAGGGAACTGTGGGACTTTCTTCCTCTTCAATCCCTGACTCCTGATGGAAGTAGTTTTGTTCTACTGCATACACACACACACACACACACACACACACACACACACACACACACCCATCCTGCTGTGTTGCCTTATCACAGGCCCAGGGCAACAGAGCCAGTATAGACTGGAGCTACCAAATGGAGCCAAATACACCTTTTCTCATAACTTGATGATCTCAGTGATTTGGTTGTGGTGATGGAAAGCTGACTAACATTGCATGTGACTGATACTCTAGGGTAAAGATATCTACAAGTCAGGTAGAGAGATGGTCCAGTGGGTAAGAGTGCATAATGCATGCTGGGCATGGTGGCGCACGCCTTTAATCCCAGCACTCGGGAGGCAGAAGCAGGAGGATCTCTGAGTTCGAGGTCAGCCTGGTCTACAGAGTGAGTCTAGGACAGCCAAGGCCACACAGAGAAAAATCAAAAAAAAAAAAAAAAAAAAAAAGAGAGAGAGAGAGAATCAAATCAGTGTAAACCATCAAGTGTAAAACAAAAACTCTTCTGTGACCATAGTCCTCACACACACACAGTCTAACAGGTGAATGATCCAAAATACAGAGTTTGCCCTCAGAGGGAGCAGACGCTGGTGCAAAGACATGGACTTGGATCTTAGGAGCTCAGCCTCCTAAGCTTGAGCTGAACAGCTCAGGAAGCTTCCAAGACTTCATTTACTTCTGGGGCGGCAGTGACAAAGAGCTGGCAAAGAGAAAGCTCACAGAGCTTGGAAAAGCTCTTTCGGAAGGACAAAACGACTTGTAGTGTTTACAGCTTTGCTCGGGTTCTCCCATCAGATTGCCCGCCAGATGTTTTCCTCTCCCTTCTAAGCTAGCGCGTCCTATCTGGAAAGCTTCTTTGCTCTGGGCTGCGGTGTAAGTCAGTTGGCAGAGTGCTTGGCTAGCTTGCAGAGCCCCTGGGTTCCATCCCCAGCACCCACATAAAACTGGGTGTGGTCACGCCTTCTTGTAATCTCAGCACTTGGGAGGTCAAGGCAGGAGCATGGTGCATAAAACCCTGTCTCCGAAAAATCAGGGAAAGGCTCTTTGCTCAAGGAGCAAGCAAGCTAAACCTGAGCGCTTGGGGCAAGTGTATCTTCTGCCAGGTCAGCAAAGTTTGACTTGCTGTTGTGTAGAGCCAAGGCTTGCTGTTACCATCCCAGTGTTTTGCTGATTCTGTAACAGCATCAGTGTTTGACAGTAGACGATCAGATAGTGCACTTGAAACAGTGTTGCATAGCTACTAAAAAGGATGCCGTAGGGATGCAGAAGTAGCTCAGAAGTTAAGGCCGCTTTCTGTTTGTATTGGTTACTTTTCTATTGTTGTGACAACATGTGAGGACCAAAGCAATTTATAAAAGAAAACATTTAAATTGGGTGTGAGGGCTGGGCGTAGTGGGGCATGCCTTTAATCCCAGCACTCGGGAGGCAGAGGCAGGCGGATCGCTGTGAGTTCGAGGCCAGCCTGGTCTACAAAGTGAGTCTAGGACAGCCAGGGCTACACAGGGAAACCCGGTCTCGAATAACAAAAACAAAAATAAATTGGGTGTGGTGGCCCACGCCTTTAATCCCAGCACTCAGGAGACAGAGGTAGTTAGATGCCTGTGAGCTCAAGGCCAGCCTGGAGCTACAAAGCAGTTCCAGGAGACAGCCAGGACTGTTACACAAATAAACTTTCCTCCCCCTCTTTGATTTTTCCAGCCAGGGTTTCTCTGTGTAGCCTTAGCTGTCCTAGACTCCCTTTTGTAGAACTCAGAGAGATCCACCAGCCTCTGCCTCCCCAAGTGCTGGGATTACAGGCGTGTGCCATGGTGCCCAGCTCAGATAAACCTGTTTAAAAAATAACAACAACAAGAAAAAGGCATTTAATTTGCCTTATTGTTTCAAAGGGTTAGAGTTCGTGATGGAGGTAAAAGGCACGGTGGCAAGAACAGCTTAGCGCTCACATCTTGATCCAAAAGTAGGCGGTAGACAGGCACACTGGGAACGGTTGACTCCTTTGCAACTTCAACGCCCGCATGAGTGTCGTACCTCCTTCAGTAAGGCCACGCCTCCTAATTCTTCCCAAACAGTTATTTCAATAGAGGACCAAGGATTCAAACATCAGAAAATCATGGCTGGAGACATGGCTAAGTGGTAAAAAGCACTGGCTGCTCCTCTAGAGGACCCAGGCTGGATTCTCAGCACCCAGTGTGGCTCACAATCACCTATAACTCAAACATCTGTAACAAAGGACGTGACACACATACATAGTGCACTTTCAGGCAGATGAGACATTCATACACATAGATATATTTTAAATCCACAGAAATGGCCAGGAGTGGTGGCGCACGCCTTTAATCCCAGCACGCAGGAGGCAGAGGCAGGCAGATCAATGTGAGTTCGAGGCCAGCCTGGTCTACAAAGTGAGTCTAGGACAGCCAAGGCTACACAGAGAAACCCTGTTTTGAAAAAAAACAACAACAATAAAATAAATCCACAAAACTATATAATGCACACAGTGAACTTCAGTGTAAACTATATGCCTTAATAATAATGCATGAATACTACTTTATTAACTTTAACAGCTAGACAACACTAATGGAAGATGTTAGTAAGGGGGAAACTGAGAAGGATAAGTGTAATGGAAGTTTTGGTTTCTTTGTAAACTCAGTTATCTTGCAGGGTATTTGGTCCCATTGTGATCCCCGAGATTGTGAACTGTAAAACCCTGTTTCTTGTTTGGTATGGTGGAACTCTAACACACACTTTTAATCCAAGAGTTTTCTGTTTATTGTAAATAGGTGATTATGGTATGTGTCAGCCAGCCCTAGCACACAGCTTTAGACCAAGAGCTCTCTGTACACAGAATGTAATAAAGTTAACCCTAGGTCAAGAGGTGGAACAAGAAACGAGCTGACAGAGATTAAAGTGTAGGAGGGACTTTGAGTTGAAAGGTATTTAAGACAGTGTGGGTAAGAAGAATAGGCTTTTGAGCTTTAAGATAGCAAGGTCTTTGGCTTTTAGTTTTTTGGCTCTTCCTTCTGGGCTGTCAGCGCAGCTAGCAAGCTTTTGGCTTTGGACTTTGGCTTTTTGGTTTTTCCCCTAGGGCATGAGCAGAGTAGGAAGGCTGGGTGCTTTCTCTGCATCTCTGAGCTAGCAAGTTTTTATCCTAGTATATGGCTCCTGAGTCTTTATTGATAAAATTCTAACAGTTGGGATTTTCATTTTTTAAAAAAACAACAGTTAGTTATGTAAATATTTTTTTGTTTTAATCCCAAGTGTGAGACTTTAGTTTGGGCTTTAGTATATCTATAGCTGATAATTGTCCCCTGTGGGGTGTGGTCTTCGCCAGCTGGCAACACCTCCTGAGGCACGGAGAGGGGTGTGGTCTAGGACTCTGAGGGAGATAAATAGGAGATCCTGGAGAGAGAAAGTGTGGCATGTGGCGTGTGGCGGTTGTAAGAGGGATGATGTGGCCAATGGAGAGGAACATTTCAAAGTAGCGGCTCGGAGGAGACTGCTTACTGCATTTGCTGTTAACGGAGATTGATATTGCCCCAAAAGAACCCATTGACCCTAAACAGCCGGGAGAAGTAAAGAGGTCTGCACCCCTCCCCCCACGAACCTTCTTTCTCATATCAAGAGTTAAGGATTTGGTGGAAGGGAGATTGAGGCCTCAATACCCCAAATAAAATACAGTTTTAAAACAAGCTTCATCTTGTTTTAATTTCTGCTCTTTATTTCTGTCATCTGAAGTTGTTAAAAAAAAAAAAAAAAAAACCCAAAACAAAAAAAACCAAAAACCTGCCGGGTGTGGTGGCACATGCCTTTAATCCCAGCATTTGGGAGGCAGAGGCAGGTGGATCGCTGTGGGTTCGAGGCCACAGCTTTTCTGTCTCGGAAAAGCAAACAAAAAACAAAACAATACCCTAAACAGGAACCACTCTTTACAATCATTATTTCACTTAGAAATTATTAACTTTAAAAATAAGTAAAAAAAAAAAATTTAAAAACAGGATTTCATATAACACAGGTGGGCCCGGAACTCCCCTGTAACCAAGGGATGACCTTGCATTAATATTTTTCTTGCCGCCACCTCCCACAAGCAAGACTTATGGGCCTGGCTTCCCTATTCTTCTCCCAGAGCACTGATCTTGTTGCCTCTTCTCTCAGCCAACCCTGTTGAGAGGCTGAGTGAGCGTCACGAGTTTCCAGGCAGATCAGGGAAATCCTCGGCGCAGCAGCAGCGCAGAGCGCCCCCACCAGGTGCGCAGACTCAACGGTCGCACCGCGCGGCGGTTTCCAGCGCGGTGGCGGCGCCGCTGTTCTGTCCCCTAGCTGTGGCGGCGGGTGAGGCAAGAGAGATAAGCTCACAGCTCTGACTCAGTGAGAATTTGGGTCCTATTCGGTTTCCTTGGGTTTTTGTCTGTTTCTACCCGTGAAATTCAGGGGCGGATTCGCTGGGGTGAGCCCGAGGGTTAGCCAACACGCCTGGAAGTTATTATTTCCCACGTACTTTTAAATATTTTAAATAATGTCTGCCTCTAAATGCCTTCACAGCGTTTTCTCAGCTAAACCTCCTTACCAGCAAAGGCTAGTCTTCCGTCCTCTACCCAAGTGTTTGATCCCACAATTATTAGCTTATATTTTCTTTGGGTCAGCCACTGGTAGTTGCTGGCTGCCCATCCCAGTCTCTTGGAACCCATCTCTGGAGAAAACAAAGGGCCTCCCTGCCTTCAAGGTGCTTATAGCCCGTGGGAGAGAGACAGGTCCAGGAGACTGGGGGAAACGGTCTGACATGCCACCACCAGACACCACCCCCCTGCCCGAGGCAAGAGATCTTTATTCAGTGGTCAAAGACAGGAGAACTGAAAACTTGGCTTCAAATCAACTTCTCAACTCCAGAGGGTGAGGGTTAGAGATGATAGGTATATCGTGACTGTGAGGGAGGGAAAGAAGTTAGGGGGCCCGGCCGGTGGTGGTGGTGTCGGTGGTGTGGTTGTGGTGGTGGTGGCGGTGGTGGCGGTGGTGGCGGCAGCGGTGGTGGTGGTGTGGTGGTGATGGTGGTAAGGTTTTCTCAGACTGAGTGAGGACCTTCCAGGACTCAGGATTAGGCCATGATGCCACTTTTGGCTATAGTTTCAGTCTAATGATTCTAGGCACTGATGCTGTGACTTTAAAAGCTAGCTCAAGTTAACCCTGTATTACAATTTTGGACCAAAATGTTTTCAAATAGTCCCATACATTTGCATGCAACACTGAATAAAAGACGGGGGAGGGGAGTGGGCAGCCTTTTCATCCTTCCCAGTCCCCCATCTGGGGCTGGAGTGAAGAGTGTTTTCAGTAGAAAAGTTTTCGGGATGTTAAAAAAGTAACCTAGGGGACCGTTCTCAACTCACCTGTCAGTCGCAATCTGTAGTAAAGCTGCTAGGAGACACTGCATTGCCTGGCAGTCTGACCTTCAAAATTAGTGATTTTTAAGTTAACTGAGAACAAATGAAGTTAGGAGGTTTCTTTAGGTTTTCTCCTCAGTAACAGTTTATGGGGCCTGGCCAACATCAGTGTGTTAGGGGCGATCCATATTATAAGAAAGGAAAGTGTGGAAAGAGCAGTGTGGACTGCAGGTGTGGGGGCTGGGGGCTGAACGGAGAACACAGAGAGGAAGCAGAAGTGTAGAGTGTGTCCTGTGAGGACGTCTTGAGTACGGATGTGGTGTGAGAATCCCAAAGTCCAGAACACACGACATAGCTGCAGTTGTACACTGTACAGCCATGTGTTAGGTCCTTGCCTACAGCCAGTCTCCAAGGGTCCGGAGCGTGGGCCAAAACTTTTTTTTTTCCATTTTGGTTTTTGGTTTTTTTGACACAGGGTTTCTCTGTGTAGCCTTGGCTGTCCTGGAACCCACTCTGTAAATCAGTCTAGCCTCGAACCAGCTAAAATTTATTTTATTTTATTTTTTTAATGTAGCACTGTCTGCATGTACACCTGCATACCAGAAAAGCCATCAGATCTCATCATAGATGGTTGTGAGCCACCATGTGGTTGCTGGGAATTGAACTCAGTCCCTCTGGAAGAGCAGCCAAGGTTCTTAACCACCGAGCCATCTCACTAGCCCCAAGCCTAAACTTTCTAATAGTTTAATCCTAGCTGGTCCTGGTGTTGCACCCCTGTAGTCCCAGAATTTGGGAGGAGGAGGATCAGGAATTCAGAGTCATCCTTAGCTACATAGCAAGTTCAAGGCCAGCCTGGGCTGCATAATTTGTTTCAAAAACAAAAACAAAAACAAAAATCCAGAAAAACAAAACAAAAAACCAAAACTAAACTAAAGGGGGAAAAACAGTTTTGCCAGGTGGTGGTGGCACACACCTTTAATCCCAGCACTCAGGAGGCAGAGGCAGGTGGATTGCTGTGAGCCCAAGCACAGTCTGGAACATTAAAGGCATGTTCAACAGTAATTTTATAAAAATGCATGGATACCATCTGTCCCATCCAGGCCTTTGGTACGTGTCCTTCAGAGTTCTTACTCAGCGTTTGGAAATTCCTTCAGCGTCAGAGTAAGGTGTTCTTTAGAATGCCTTAAATGATGGCAGCCCTTAGGAAAGAGATGGAAGTCACTAGTGCTAAGTTCAGCAACTCCCATGACTAATATCTTTTTATTTTTTTTTTTTGCACACTCAAGAAGATATTTTAATAAGGAAAATAATTTTTCTTATTATAATAACTTAAAAGTCTGTTATAAGTCATTTCCAATAGAATTTTGAATGATGATGTCATCTCTGGAATGAGCTCATAGCCCCCCAAAGTGTGATTGGTTGGCTGGTTTGTTTTGTTTTGGTTTGTTTGTTTGTTTGTTTAGACAGGTTCTCACTCTGTAACCTTGGCTGGACTGGAACTCATTATGTAGACCAGGCTGGCCTTGAATTCATAGAGATCCACCTGCCTCTGCCTCTGCCTCTGCCGCCTGAGTTCTGGCATCAAAGGTGTGCGCCACCATTGCCAGTTTAAAGTGGTTAGCCTAGAAAGATAATATTCATCTGGAAATAGTGCTTTTGATATTGTCGTAGAACAAGAATATCAGCACGCTGGCCGCTCAGACCCCAGACTAGGGGGTGCGGGAATGTGTTGAGTGCTAAACAGACGGGCCAGGCAGAGGCGCAGTCTGGATTTGGGACCCAAGACTATGACCCCTGAACACAGCTTTTTAAAGGGAAAACCATAGTCAAGCAGGAAGATTCAGTTGTATTCCAGGTGCAGTGTGGCTAGGTAGCTAGACACAGCACTTTAAGCTGATTGGCTGGGATATAGATAGGGTAGGAGAACTTCTGGGAACTTTCAGTTCCCCACCGTTCTGGGAAAAAAGAACGTAGCAGGATATTGCAGTTTAACTCAAACAGAACATACATTTATCACCTTTGTCATTAGTCTGTTCTAAGCAGCAAGCATAGTGTTGTAAGCTAAAGGCTATTCTTTTTTTTTTTTTTTTAAAGTATTTCAAGACAGGGTTTCTCTGTGTAGCCTCGGCTGTCCTGGACTCACTTTGTAGACCCGGCTGGCCTCGAACTCACAGTGATCCGCCTGCTTCTGCCTCTCAAGTGCTGGGATTAAAGGCGTGCGCCACCACTGAAAAATCAGTTTAGATAGAGGTTTTGTTTTGTTTGAATTGGGTTTTGAAAGAAAACAAAACTGGGAAGGGCTGGGTGGTGGTGGCGCACGCCTTTAATCCTAGCACTCCGGGAGGCAGAGGCAGGCAGATGGCTGTGAGTTCGAGGCCAGCCTGGTCTACAAAGTGAGTCCAGGACAGCCGAGGCTACACAGAGAAACCCTGTCTTGGAAAAAAAAAATAAGAAAACAGGGAGAAACCAACCAACCAAAACAAAAACTGGGAAGGGTGGCCTGAGCACAGACTCAAAGACTCTCAGCTGGAGCCAGCTGACAGGGGAGCCCATTTTGTTGAATGTGGTGTTGAATCAGGGCGAGACAATGGTCTTTTTTTTTTTTTTTTAGACGAAATCTCCTGCAACCTGGGCTGACTTCCAGGTCTTCAAGGAGAATGAGGGAGGATGACCTTGAACTCCTGATCTTCCTGCTTCCGCCTCAGGTGCTTGTCTGAGGCAAGCACTACAGCCAACTTTTTTTTCCGAGACAGGGTTTCTCTATGTAGCCTGGACTGTCCTGGACTGGCTTTGTAGTCTATGCTGGTCTCAAACTCACAGTGGTCTACCTGCCTCTGCCTCCCAAGTGCTGTCTTTTTTTTTTAAATACATTTTTATTTATGAAACTATTCTCCAGGCTGGAGAGTTGGTTCAGAGGTTAAGAGCACTGGTTGCTCTTGTACAGGACTTGAGTTGGATTCTCAGAACCTCCATGGTGTCTCAAACAGCCATTTGTACCTCCAGTCCTGAAGGATCCAATGCAGCGCCTCCCCTGGCACCAGGAGCACACATGTTACACAGGCACCTGTACAGGAAAAAGTCACTCACACATGTAAGTTATTATGAAAACATAATGAAAAAGTATCTCTCCAGCACAGCTTTCTTTCCTTTTCCCCAGCGTTTGGTCATTCTCTCAAGAATGAAAATGCTTCTGTTTGGTGTCTGGACCCTGCTGGCCTTGATCCCTTGTCCAGGTGAGGGTCTCTAGAAAAATTTCTCTAGTCACTATGGGCCAGGACACACATGGGTGATGGTTCAGAAGGGGACGGGGTTATGGTTAATCTCAGTTGTCAACCTTGACTTCCCTGCTGTGAGGAGAAGAAATGGGCTCTGGGACATTGAGAGGAAGCCAGCGCCTTTCCCTTACATTGCTTTTGTCAGGCTTCTTTATAAAGACAACAAGGAAAGAATTAAGACAGGCGGGACATCCAGAGCAGAGTGACGTCCATTCATCTGGACCCGTGGCAGAGATTGCTATTTGCTGGGACACTAAGACACAGAATCCTATGTGTGCCACATCAGTAGAGTGTCAGAGCGTCAGACCTCTCCAAAGGGACGGTGTCTTCTCTGCCTAGCCCTTTGCTGTCCCACACTGCCCTGTGTCTGCCTCCTCTTCTTCCTCCTCTTCCTCCCTCCCCCTCTTTTTCTCTGTGTAACAGCTCTGGCTGTCCTGGTCTCCCTTTGTAGACCAGGCTGGCCTTGAACTCACAGCAATCCACCTGCCTTCTGCCTCCTGAGTTCTGGGATTAAAGACATGCGCCACCACACCCGGCTCCCTTCCCCCATTATGTGTGTGATTTAAATACATGTGTAGACCAGGCGGTGGTGGCGCACACCTTTAATCCCAGCACTTGGGAGGCAGAGGCAGGCGGATCTCTGTAAATTCAAAGCCAGCCTGGTCTACAGAGTGAGTCCAGGACAGCCAAGGCTGCACAGAGAAAACCTGTCTCAGAAAAAAAAATTTTTTTTAAAAGATCCAAACCATAATATAGGCTAAACTTATAGACACTGTAAAAATTCACTTCCTCAGCATCGCAAAGCAAAATGGAGTCATTTCTGAGAAGAGAGAGAAAGGCCTCTGAGGTGATATAAGTGGCCATGGGAGCGTCCGTGAGGCCTTTAGTTGTGGTTTTGTGTGTGAAAGGGTCCTGTGAGCCTTGTTTTGTTCTTAAGCACATTTCCAGATGCCACCTTCACTAGTTGGCAGTCACTCTGTCTGCAGCTTTACAATTGTCCCAGGCGATTCTGGACAGGTAGCCCTTAACTATCATTTGAGAGAAATACTGATTTGCAGCAGATGACTGAAGACTCAAGAGTCTTTAGTGCCTGAACCCAGAGAGCTACTAAGACCTCTAAAAACTTACAAAGACAATGCTTTCCTGGCTGTGACTCCTTAAAACTCCTTAGATTCTGTGGTAAAATCTAGACCCCAGGACAGAACGGTAGGAGAGAGGTTGGGGTCAGGGCTGTCACTGTTGAAGCAAGGGTTAAGTCTCCAGGTCCCTGAGCTTGGTTATTCTTGGCCAGTCCCTCGTCTGCAACCTGGACCTGCTGGGCAGGGCGACCTCTAGTCATGCTGCGGCTCAGGTTGTCACCAGCGTGTCGGGCATGTGTGCTTCGTTTCAGGGATCACAGAAGGGCTGTTTCAAGTGTCTGTTTGGCCACACCAGGCTCTGGTGAGGTTTGGACGATCCCTGACCATCAATTGCAGCACCACCTGCCCAGACCCTGGGCCCAGCGGAATTGAGACCGTCTTAAAGAAAACCCAGCTGAGCAGAGGGCCTCAGTGGAAGCAGTTTCTCCTGGAGGACATCACTGAGAACGCTGTCCTGCAATGCTTCTTCTCTTGTGCGGGGGTCCAGAAGGACACAACGCTTGACATCATCATGTACCGTGAGTGTGCTGGAGGGCTTGGAAGAAGGTAGGCAGGGGGAAAGGAATGCATTGTAGGGAAGAATTAGGCAGGGATTTTCCTAGGGGAGAGAAACACACACACACACACACACACACACACACACACACACACACACACTTACACACCAAGTAAAGATTCAGCCATACTGTCAGGATTCTCTCGTTTTGTTTTGTTTGGTTTGGTTTTTTTGGGGGGGTAGTTAGAGACAGGGTTTCTCTGTGTAGCCCTGGCTGTCCTGGATTTGCTTTGTAGACTAGGCTAGCCTCGAACTCAGAGATCCACCTGCCTCTGCCTCTGCCTTCCAAGTACTGGGATTAAAGGCGTGCTCCACCACCACTGGGCTGGATTTTCTCCCTTTGTACAGGCTGTCTTCCAAGGTTCCCCTGTTAGACACGGGGCATACTTGAGATTACACAGAATATACAGGGAGCAGATGCTAACGATGCCAGCCTCAGACTGATCATCTGAGTGTAAAATCAGTGCTGGCTTATTTGCTGCCAGCTCTTAGGGTAACCAGGGATTGCAGGGAGAACAGTCTTTTGAGTTGGGGTAGAGACCCCTGTGGTGCAGGGCAGGAGCTCTGAGGTTGGCACTGGTAAGCAGGGTTGCACAGGGGGCCATCTTGCACCACAAAGATGAGAAGGAGTAGGAAACTTGTGGGGGAGAATGCAGTGGTTTTCATGTAATGCTAAAGAGCTGCCCCCCGCCCCCCAGAATTCTCATGGCCCTGAAACTTCTCTGATAAGAAAAAATGTTCCAGAATGACAGGAAAAGTCAAAGCACAGGACTTCCTCTTAGCTGTCACATTTCTCGGTAGTCAGTGGACAGGGCTGGAAGGCCGACTCACCCGTGAAGCCATGGTCTTCTGGAGGTGAGTGGTCCCCTCACCAAGGCTGCCTTCTTGTCTTAAAGAGCCCCCGGAGCAAGTGATCCTGGACGTGCAGCCCGAGTGGGTAGCCATGGATGAGGCGTTCACTGTGAAGTGTCACGTGCCCAGTGTGGCACCCCTGCGGAGCCTCACCCTTACCCTCCTCCAGGGCAAGCAAGAGCTGCACAGAAAGGACTTTATGAACTTCTCTGTGGCGGCCCTAAAAGCTGAGGTCAGCATCAGTGTCCTAGCCCAGCGGGAGAAGGACAGGTGCGATTTCTCCTGCCGCGCAGACCTGGATCTCAGCCCACAAGGTGGGGAGCTGTTTCGTGGCAGCTCAGCCACCAAGGAACTCCGGATCTTTGGTGAGTCAGAGTCCAGGCATGAAGGGAGCCCAGGCCTGCTTTAGCCTTTGGGATCCTGTTCCCACAGGGTTTAGGGGTGAAGGTGACTGAGCCCCACCTCTGAATCACCATCAGCCCTAGTCCCTTCCTTGGCACCCCATGCGGCACATGACTTATTGCTTTCCCTTTCTTCTTGCTGGTTTACCTGTCAGAGTTCTCTCAGAAGCCCCAGATCGGGGTGCCTTCACTGCTGGAGGTTGGGATGGCAGAGACTGTGAGCTGTGAGGTCCCTAGAGTGTTTCCAGCCCAGGAAGCTGTCTTCCGCATGTTCCTAGAAGACCAGGAGCTGAGCCCTTTCTCCTCCTGGGAGGGAGATGCAGCATGGGCCCGAGCCACCGTTCGGGCCATGGAGACAGGTGACCAGGAGCTGACCTGCCTTGTGTCTCTGGGTCCCACAGAGCAGAAAGCAAGGAAACCAGTGCACGTCTACAGTAAGTGCCTTCTAGGGTCTCCGCTAGGGAGAGTTTGCACAGTGCTGTGCTGTGGCTTTGGCTAACCTTTGCTGGGTATCTTAAGGAAATGTAGGCTTTCCTCTTTCTCTGAAGGAGCTGGGTTAGGGACCTGCATTGTGACCATAGCTCTATGTGGCCTCTAAGAGGCCTAAACAATTCTTTAAAAATGACTACACCCTCAGGATGAGAGACAAGCAGTTAGGCAGACCCAGGGAATAACCAGGGCTGCATTCCCTCCTGCACTAACACAATACAGTTCCCTAGCAACCCACCTGATGGCCACTGAAACTACGGCCAAAGGCCACGTAGCTGGATGGGCTGCCAGAACCATGTATGGCCTTAGTGCCTATCTCAGGGTCATAAAGTTCCTTTAAGAAACAGACTTAAAAGGTATGAACACATACACAAGGAGATTTGGGCCCACAGCTGCAAAGAAGAGTTACACCAGGGATAATGTTGCCTAACAACTGACCTAAAGGGCTCTACCAGACAGAGTTGCTAAGAGACCCAGTTTTTTAAAAAAGATTTATTTATTTATTATGTATATAATGTTGTATCTGTATGTACAGAGGGCACCAGATCTTATTACAGATGGCTGTGAGCCACCATGTGGTTGCTGGGAATTGAACTCAGGACCTTTGGAAGAGCAGCCAGTGCTCTTAACCTCTGAGCCATCTCTCCAGCCCCCTAAGAGACCCAGTTTTATGGCCACATTTTTTTCTGCCCACAGGAGATAGGATTACTAAGAAACCAGACACTTCCCTGAACAAAGAAAGCTAAGCTACAGGTGGTCTTGGTGCCTTTTTCTGTAGCCTGTCACCTTTATTAGACATTAGACCTCCGTGTGTTACTCAACCAATTGGTGCTTGCCAGGTTGGAACCCCCCTGCTCTGGGGCGCTGGGAGGGATAGGAACCTATACATTTACCCTCAGCACAGAGTTCGGGGCTCTTTCTGGATACCACTGTGTTGGTGATGGTCAGAGCACAGCTCAAGTAGAAAAATTAAATGTCCTTGTGTGTATTGCATTGGTATCGAGTCCTGGTGGCCTTTTTTGGGGTTCTGTGATCTGGGCACAGCAGCCTCCACCCTGAGTTTCCTAACCTATCTCACTCACTGGACAATTGTGGATGCCTGAACTTCATTCTAGAATAAACATTTGGGATGAGGAAAACGTGTACAGTGAGGAAACGTCTGTCTATCCTCCCAGGAGAGGCATCGTCTGATGTGGGTGGCCTATACTGTGGAAGGGACGCACTCCATCTTCAAACCATGTTATTGTTCCCTCTCCTCAGCCTTTACAGAAGCATTAACATTATCCAAAGTCTCTATTGTCCTCTCTGCCTGAGGGAGACCTCCAGCAACAAGAGGACAGAAGTGCACACCAGTTTTGCAGATGTGTCCTCTGATCTTTTTCCTTTCTTCATAGGTTTCCCTCCACCAGTTCTGGAGATTGAAGATGCTTACCCTCTGGCAGGGACAGATGTTAATGTCACCTGCTCAGGTCATGTGTTAACATCACCTAGCCCTACTCTTCAGCTTCAGGGATCCCCAAACCGCTCTGCTCCTGGGGAGCCTGCCTGGCTTCTGTTTACTGCCAGGGAGGAAGATGATGGCCGAAATCTCTCCTGTGAGGCCTCTTTGGAGGTACAGGGCCAGCGATTGGTTAAAACCACTGTGGTCCAGCTTCATGTCTTATGTGAGTAGACGCCTGATCCTCCTCATAAAGATACTTAGTGTCTTGCCAGGTGTGGTGGCGTATGCCTTTAATCCCAGCACTTAGGAGGCAGGCAATTGCTGTGAGTTCGAGGCCAGCTTGGTCTACAAAGAGAGTCCAGGACAGCCAAGGCTACACAGAGAAACCCTGTCTTGGAAACAAAACAAAACAACCCCAAAAGATACTTAGTGCCCCCTCCAGAGATCTTGGCGAGGTGCTTCATCAGTAGAGGGGCCACACTTTTCTAATTCGAAAATTCCAGAGAAAAATAAAACAAAATGAATGCACACCAAGTTTGTCCTACCCTCAGGAGAGTGAGCAGGAGCAAGGTGAGAAGTGCAGCTCAGAAGCAAAGCAGTTGGGGTGGTCAGACAATTAGTTGAGAGCCAGCAGCGGGAGACACAGCATAAAAGAAGACAGCTGAGGCCAATGCTAAAGAGAGAAACCTCCAAAAGTCCATATCACAATTTGTGTTTTGGAGAATGAGGAAATGCTTATTTCTGAGTTCACCTCTTGCCCATTGAGAAGCTAAAATGGGAAAGGTCCCTGGGTCCCACTGACAGAGTTGTGTTGTTACTTAGCCTGAGTCCATGAAAGTGCCCTGGGCTGCGTCTCATACCAGGGAAGGGAGGAGAGTGGGTTTGGTTTAAGCAGGGAGCTGATGGTGTTTTCTTTGGGGGAGAAAGTGTTGGGTTGAGGGAGCAGCATTTGAGTTGAAAGGGAGAAGGGAAGTCAGAGGGGGACAGGACGTACTACTGGGCTCCATTTGGGCCTCTTTTGCAGACAAGCCGAGGTTTGAGGAGTCCAGCTGTCCTGGCCACCAGGTATGGGAGGAAGGGATGGATCAGATGCTTGCCTGCGTCCCCGAAGGAAGCCCTGTCCCAGTGCTGGTATGTCTGTGGAACGGAATGATCGTTGACCTTGATGTACCTCAGAAGGCCACCCAGAACCTCACTGGGACCTACTGCTGCACAGCCACTAACCAGCTGGGCTCCGTCAGCAAAGACATTGCTGTTGTCGTCCAAGGTATGTGCTGCACCAGCCACCAGGCCCAGGGGAGAAAGGCACCTCAGGGACTTGGGATGCTCACACAAGGGTGGAGGGAAGAGAGATGCTCCTGGGCTGAGTCTGAGAAGCTGGCTTGGTGGCTTGGAGTAGAATGACTTTCTGTCCTCAGCCTGTCTTCCATGCGTACACAGGCCTGCCGGAAGGGATCATCTCCTCCACCATCTTCATCATCGTCGTCTCCACCCCTGGCATAGCTGTGATCACCGTAGCCCTATATCTGAACTACCAGCCCTGCAAAAGAACCCGGAGGAAGCGAGCGCACAGGCAGAAAGGGCAGAGCAAAGACGAGGAAGGCCAGTTCACAGATACACAGGCACAAGAGTGCAACTCACATCACTACTTGGCTCGAGTGTGACGTCAGCTACCGGCATTTTCTGGGGAGGGAAGAGTGGGCCAAGGAGGATGGAAGAGACAGAACGGGAGGCTGCTGTCCCCCCACACAGGCTTTCAGGGCCCCATGTGGCTTGCATCCAGTCCATCTGGAGCTTGTCTCACTCCCTTGAGTTTATTCCAGTTTGGAGAAATTTCAATCTGATTGTTCCAAGTGGTGGGAGAGCCTCTCACTCCTTACTTTGTATTTCCCACTCCAACAGCAAATGAGAAGGATCACGGGAAAAATCCTAGAATACATTGCTCAGGGTTTCTCAGTGATGGGAACTTATCCTGTAGTTTGGGCACAAGTCGTTATAGGGTAGGTAGCAGGCAAGTAGGCAGGAATTAGAACTCTGTTCCCCCGTCCACAGTCCCCTGTTTCCCAAACAGTGCCTGATGACGTGGGGGAGGGGTGCCAGCTGCTTAAGCTTCGCCACAGTAACCCGCTGTCATGTCAATTCGGGGCAAAGAAACAGCCTCCCTAGCTTTACAACAAAAACCTGGGGCTTACTGTGCAGCACAAGATGGCCTCAAACTTGTGACCCTCCAGCCTCATCCTATGATTACAGGTCTATGCTATCACTCCCTTAACTGTTTTTTTTTTGGGGGGGGGCAGCTTTAAAGTAAAAGAACACTTCCATGAAATTGATGTAATAGGGTGTCATACTCCCAATTCCCATGTTTACTTTCCCCCACCACTCTGCTGCCATGGAGGTCCATGGGATGGACTGTGTGGCTGACATGCATCCAGATCTCAGTTGTATCATCAGACCTCTCTGTTCCAGTGTTCACTATGTGCTCCTACAGGTCAGCCTCCTTCACGGTCCTTTGGAAGGAGTGTGTCCATGTTGGTGAGGGCTTGAGGGATGTCAAGCCAGGTCTTTGCTCCAGAGCTGTCATGAAATGTTTACTGAGATGTGAGCTGTGGTAAGAAAATAAAATAGGTTTTGTGATATCTGAGTTTATTCTTTTTTTTTTTTTTTTTTTTTTTTTTTTTTTGGTTTTTCGAGACAGAGTTTCTCTGTGTAGCCTTGGCCATCCTGGACTCACTTTGTAGACCAGGCTGGCCTCGAACTCACAGCGATCCGCCTGCCTCTGCCTCCCGAGTGCTGGGATTAAAGGCGTGTGCGCCACCACGCCCGGCCTGAGTTTATTCTTTTGTGCCATAATTGAAAGCTTTTGTTATTGTTAGTTCACAGGCGATCCCACTAGCCTTCCTTTAGGGTCCTAGCAACGCCTTACATCATCAGCGATAGGTGTCTGGTGGATAAAAAGGACCCGCCCACCACCCTGAGCTCTCTTTCTCTCAACCTATCTCTTTGCTCTGTCCCTACAATTTCTCCCTCTGACTTCCTCTGCCCTCATGGCTCTGTCCCTCCCCCCTCCCCCCCCACCCTTCATCTACATGTCCAGTTGTCCACCCTCTGTCTCCTCTCTTCTTCCCTTCTCTCACATAATCTTCCTTATGCCAGATATGTTGCTTGCTGTAATCATATACAGTCATGTTAACCAAAATGGTTGCATTTTGGAATTTTGAGGATCACGTCCCGTTGGTAACATGAGCAGCCAGTCTATGGCAAGTGATGTTTTGGCTCATCAGAAGCCTGTTTTTCCTGCCCTCAAAACCGGAGCTCATGCTTGCACCTACTTTCCACCTTGCAGATGCAAGCTAGAAGCAATGTTGCATCAGACAGCCAAGGGTGTCTTCATGGGCCATCCTGAATCTCAGGTTAGGGATTCTGGTATAAAAATAACCCATTGGAGCCAGGTGTGGTGACACATGCCTTTAGTCCCAGCACTTGGGAGACAGAGGCAGGCAGATCTCTGTGAGTTCGAGGCCAGCCTGGTCTACAAAGTAAGTCTAGGATAGCCAAGGCTACACAGAGAAACCCTGTCTTGAAAAACCAAACCAACCAAACCAAACCAAACCAAACCAAAACCATTGGTTTCACCATACAAAGCAACAGAGGCACAGTAGTAAATGAACTGTTGTCCCTGCCTTACAAACGTAAGAGTCTGTGAGGGATGTACTCGCCTCCTATTACTGTGACAAATATCAGGCAGATCAACCTACAAGAAAGAACAATTCGCTGGGTGTGGTGACACACGCCTTTAATCCCAGCACTCGGGAGGCAGAGGCAGGTGGATCGCTGTGAGTTCGAGGCCAGCCTGGTGTACAAAGTGAGTCCAGGACAGCCAAGGCTAACACAAAGAGACCCTGTCTCGAAAAACAAAACAAAAAACAATTTCTACTATCTAAGGTTTCGACTTATGGTCGCATGACCCATGACCTTTAGGCTTGTGGAGAGGCAGTATTTTAAGGCAAGAGCATAGAGGGCCTTCCCCATCGTGAAAGCAGGAAGCAAAAAGAGGACCATGAAAGGGCCAGGATTCCAGGATTCTCCTCAGGACATTTCACTAGGCACCATCTTGTTTCATTGCCTCCCAACAGCACCATGGTCTGGGGCCCATAACACATGGGCCTTTGGGGGACCCGTATCCAAACTGAAAGCACATTTAGTTTCTATGACCAGAAAAGCATGATTTATTGGAGATCAGGACCAAGGATGAATTTCAAGGTTGTAAATCAGTATTCCCCCAAAGGCCTTCTCAATGTCAATTTCCATGCTGAATTTGTTGGCTCCTACTCCCCAGCCTGTGGGTCTCAAAGGAAATCATCTCAAGGTGATCAGGGGAAAGTATGTTAGGACGCAAGTCTAAGAGAACAATTTTTTGTTTTGTTTTTGTCTTTTGAAACAGATTTTCTCTGTGCAGCCTTGGCTATCCTGGACTAGCTTTGTGGACCAGGCTGGCCTTGAACTCACAATGATCCACCTGTCTCTGCCTCCCGAGTGCTGGGATTGAAGGCATGTGCCACCACATCCGGCCAACAGAGAACATCTTAATCTAGGGACAGCTGTCTTGGGTTAGCTGCACCAGGCCTGATCAGCATCAGTCACATTTGCAAATGCCACTTATGAAACCGTAAGGCACAGGAATCCAAAAATTGACAATGTCATTGGCTTCCTAGTTCCAGCAAGGGGAGCTAGAGGTTCAGACTGCTGTGACTCCTCACTGCCACATGGTGCCACTGCTATCAGATGTCCCTCCTCAGGCCATGTTGGGTTAGCTGCTACAGAGCTCAGATGGTCCAGCTGACTCTGCCGGCTTTTCACAGTTACTGTTCTCATAGGTTAGTGCCCTGGCTGGTAACTAGACACAAGTTAGAGTCCTCAGGGAGGAAGGAGTCTCTGTTGAGGAGATGCCTCCATGAGATCCAGATGTAAGGCATTTTCTCAATTAGTGATCAATGGGGGGGGGGGCCCAGCCCACGGTGGGTGGAGCCATCCCTAGGCTGGTGGTCCTGGGTTCTATAAAGTAGGCTGAGCAAGCCAGGGGAAGCAGGCCAGCAGGCAACACCCCTCCATGGCCTCTGCCTCAGCTCCTGCCCTACTTGAGTTCCTGTCCTGACTCCCTCTAATGGAGAACTTTGATCTGGAAGTGTATGCTGAACAGATCCTTTCCTCCCCGACTGGCTTTTTGTTTCACCGCAGCAATAGAAACCCTAAGATAGTACCTGTGTGTCACCTTCATAGTTAAGCCTTTGGTTTTGGTTTTGTTTCTGAGACAGGGTCTCTTTATCTAACCCTGGCTGTCTTGGGACTTGCTATGTAGACTCCACTAGCCTTGACCTCAAAAAGTTCTACCTGCCTCTGCCTTGTCAGGACCTACATTAAAGGTGTGCGTGCCACCATAGCTGGTGTATAAGCGTATACTTTGAAAACCCCAAAAGACAACTCTTAGCAATATTGGCACTATTCCATCAAACAGGAGAAAATTTTTGCTAGAACTCCATTCCTTGGGACCAGGGCATCCCTGGAAAGGCTATATATGTCCACTATCCCAGTTAATTTAATTGTCCACTTGACACAGCTTAAAGTCACCTGAGAAGAAAGTTGCCACCGTTGAGGGATTTTTCCCATTCAGATTGGCCTGTAGCATGACTTGGGGGTGGAGATTGTTTGATTATTTATTAATGTAAAGAGGCCCATCCCACCGTGGGTGGTGTCATTCCCTGGGCAGGTGATCCTAAACCACATAAGAAAACTAGCTAAGCCGGGCGTGGTGGCTCCCAGCACTCAGAGAGGCAGAGGCAGGCGAATTGCTGTGAGTTCAAGGCCAGCCTGGTCTACAAAGAGAGTCCAGAACAGCCAAGGCTATACAAAGAAACCCTATCTCCAAAAGCCAAACCAAACCAAAACAAAAGACAAAGAAACCCAAAACAAACAAACAAACAAACAAAAACCTAGCTAAGCAGAGCAGAGCACCAAGAAACACGCTTCCATGGTCTTTCTGCTTGTGTTCCTGCCCTGACTCCCCTATCACGGACTAAAACCTGTACCCTGAAAGAATCCTTTTCCTCCTCTCACTTGCTTTTCCTCAGAGTTTAACCACAGCAACAAAATGAAACCAGAGCATCCAGCAACTAAAAACTGCGCCCCCTGATGCTTGGGCTAGGGCACTATTAGATTCTTCCTTGTCCTGAGCAATTCTTCCCCAAATGAGGTAGGGCCACATGGGGAGGGCGTGTCTCCACATCATTGAGATCTGTAGAACTTGAATGAACTCTGCAAGACAACCTAAGGAAGACACGGAAAGCATATGTCCAGGCTAAATGGCTCCGTTCTTTGGGAAAGAAGAACTCACCGGCCAGTACAATTCAAAAGGCTGTTATTTTCTCCCATTAACTGGGCACTTGCCATGTTTGAAAAATGAGTGTGGGGCCCAGAGAGATGGCTCAGTGGTTGAGAGCACTGACTGCTCTTCCAAAGGACCCGGGTTCAATTCCCAGCACCCACATGGCAGCTCACAACTGTCTGTAACTCCAAGATCTGACACCCTCATACAGACGTACATGCAGGCAAAACATCAATGCACATTTTTTTAAAAAACGAGTGTGGGTGAGTGTGCGTATGTGTGTGTGTGTGTGTGTGTGTGTGTGTGTGTGTGTGTGTGTGTGTGTCTTGGAGTCTTCCAGGCTAGCCTCGAGCTCACTATCCTATACCCTGGAATGACGGTCCAGTGGCAAGGTTTCCAGCTATTTTGACTTCAGTGTCACCTCTAGGACCTCTGGTCCTATGGGTCAGAAAGCCAGAAATTTCCACTCCTGAGACAGAGCCAGGTGCTCTGACCTTAGCAGCAGGAAGGCCTGGACGCTGGGCCTCTGCTCTTGTATCATGCTTTGAATGTTAATTTTCCCTACAGGCCACAAGTTTGAATGCTTGGTCCTCAGCTGGTGACACTGTTTTGGGAAGGCCATGGAGTTTTGAGGATTGGGGATCTAGCTGGTAGACAGATCACCAGGGGCAGGCCTTGAAGATAAACTGCCCTGGGCCAGGGTACCATCTCTGCATCCTGCTCCACTAAGATGTGAAAGATTGTCACTTCACATTATGGATACCCCCACTGTCACACCCTCCCATGTCATGACCTTGGTTGGACCTGGGACCCAGAGTAACCCACTTTTTCCTTAAGCTGCTCCCTTTAGGCATATTGTCACAAGGACAGGGAAATGGGGTAGGTGCCAAGCAACGCAGGGAAAGAGGCAGTTGCCTGGCAACAAAAGGCTGATGCAACAACAGCAGAGTTGTCCTAAAGCAGAACAGCATGTGGTTATGTCAGAGGAAAACAAGACTGGCTGGGAACAACTTGGCTGACCAAAAGGTTTGCAACAGCGGCTCCAAGGGAGAAAACACACACACACACACACACACACACACACACACACACACACACACACACACAAATGTCCCAGGAATGGCAGCAGGAATCCTGGTTTTTCTTGTGCCCTTGGCCAGGCTGTTTGCAGGGATCAGAGTAGGGGGCTTAGAGAAGGCATATCCATCTGTTACTGAAAAACAGGAGAGGAGGGGAAAGATGATGCTACTCTTGTGGGTAACAGGTTATGGATTAAAACCCTGGGGCTCATCTACCTCAGTTCCCGTGTGGCTCTTGACTAGCTCATCACTATCCATCTCCAAAATGCTTTGCAAATTTCACAACTGTTATTCTGTGACCATTAAACGACACCCCCGCCCCCACCTCCTCACCCACCCCTCACCCCCCACCCCCTACCCAGGCCCTGCTTCAATCAAAACAGTTTAAACGAGTGAGTTGTGTTGGGTCTTTAAGCTCAGAGAAGGCCAAGGTACAACTCTGCCCCCATCGCTCTGAATCGGAATCCAAATTGGGTGCCGCGCGAGTTTGACACCAATAAGATCACAGTTAGCAAAAAAATAATAATAAAAATAAATAAAAAATAAAAAGCTTGCTGGGCAGTGGTGGTGCACGCCTTTAATCCCAGCACTTGGGAGGCAGAGGCAGGTGGGTGTATCGCTGTGAGTTCGAGGCCAGCCTGGTCTAGAGACCGAGTCCAGGACAGCCAAGGCTACACAGAGAAACCCTGTCTCCAAAAAACCAAAAAAAAAAAAGAAAGAAAAGAAAGAAAGAAAAAGCTTGATAAAGGCAGAATGGCTGTGACTGGAGGGGTCTGAGGACCACAGTGGACTCATCTTCCAGGATAGAAAAGCCCTGCTTAGGTCATTTAAAATGCTTTCTGTCTGTATTCCCTTCCAATGTTCAGATATTAAATTTCTCCTCTATGTCTGGATATCCCCACCTTAGAGACCTATTCCTTCATGGTGAATGGGTACAAGGTCAGAGGGTCCCCCAAGTTAGGCTCTCAGTTCTTCAGGTTACAAGGGTCCCCATCCGTCCATGTTGTAGCCCTCTCTCACAAGGAAGCCATGTGTCAGTTGTGACTTATCTCCACCCTGCGAGCTTTCGTCACTTGCGCGTTTCTCTATCTGATAGCTATTTGGATAAGTGTGTGTGTATATGTGTCTGTGTGTTCCTGCATGTGCAGTGCACTCGAGTGTGTGTGTGTGTGTGTGTGTGTGTGTGTGTGTGTGTGTGTCCTTGTCATTCCTCGGGCACCTTACTCTTTGAGATAGGATCTCTCACTGGCCTAGAATTCACAAAGTGAGCAGGGGACCTGCCCGACCCTGTGTCCACGGAGCTGGAGTTCCAACTGCATGTCACCACAGTCAGCTTTGTTGTTGTTGGTTTGTTTTGTGTTTTTTTTTTTTAATGTGAATTTTGGAGACTGAACTCAGGTCCTCATGTCTGCAATGCCTACCTTACCAGCTGAGCCATCCCTCAGGCCCTACCCGCTACCCGCTGGAGTTATATTGCCGTCTTCATCTTCCAGACTCTCTTCCATGGCCCTTACTCTAATTCAGGTGCTTGTTGGTCCAAATTCCTTTGTTTTGTTTAAGACAAAGCCCTGCTATATAGACTAAACTACCCTATATCTCACTATGTAGACCCGGCTAGCCTCAAACTCACAGCAATCCTCCCGCCTCAGCTTCTTAAATGCTGGAATTACAGTCAGGAGGGGGGACACGCGTTTAATCTCAGCACTGAGGAGGCGGAGGCAGGTGGATCTCTGTGGGTTTGAGATCACCCTGGTCTACAAAGCAAGTACAGGACAGCCAAGACTACACAGAGAAACCCTGTCTCAAACAAACAAAAACAAAAAAACTGCTGGAATTAAAGATGTGTGTCACCATGCCTGGCTACACAAACTCATTTTGAGCTGCATCTATTTCCCAAGGGTAGCTGATACAAATGAAAACCCATCTTAAAATTTAAGTACAACAGTAATTCTGTGATTTTCCTCTTCTCTCTCTCTCTCTCTCTCTCTCTCTCTCTCTCTCTCTTGAAGACGCTTTTCCTTTTGCACCTTTGTCTCATTTTCATCGCGTCCTAATCTTGGGGGAGGGCTGTTTGGTCTTCCCGATTCTGGCTGGAGAAGGGAGGGAGGGCTGCCTCTGAGTACTTTATGGGGGGGGGGTGACCTATGTATGGCCTTGTTGGCTTGTGACTGCCGGGGAGGTTGGAGTTTGACCATGGAGTGGGAGCAGACTCACTGTGTAATGGAGAAAGGGATGGGTTGGTTATTTGGTCCAAGGAGAGCCAGGGCTGCTCTCGAAGCAGCCCACAGGATTCTCGCAGGCTGGCTTCCAGGTCTTCTTGACGCACATTCACACACACACACACACACACACACACACACACACACACACACACACACACACACACCCCTGTCCCATAACAGGAAGATATCTAGCCAAGCAATGTGATGCATTTTAATTTTATTAGGACAAAGCAAAGGGATGGCAGTTGCCAGGGTAAAGGGAAGTCACTGGGGAAATGCAGCAGGGACCCTGTAGTGTGTGGCTAGAAGGCACAGCTGTTTTCCACAAAGCGGCGACACTTCATGACCCGCAGGTAGGTCTCCGCCTTGTGCAGGTCCTTCTTGAAGCAGGAGAGCAGGACGTAGTTTTTGAACGTAGCGTCATCGCTGCGCATGTTGGTGTCAAACTTGTCGTAGGTTTGCTTGAGGATCTGCCCAACACGGGGGCTGCCGTCTTCTAGCTCCTGTGGTGGGAAGAAAGGCAGAGGAGTCTCCGGAGCTGTGTTCCCCTCCCTCCCCCTCCCCCTCCGGGACCCAGAGAAAGGCCTAGAAGCTTCATAACGAGAAATGAGTAAGAAGCCTTCTCAAGAGTCTGAGGCCTGACTGGTAAACAGAGGCCAGCAGTGAGTCCCCCAGCTAGGCTCCAGGCTGAGGCAAAGGGCAGGGTAGCCCCAGGACTGGGGACCCCGTGCCATCCCCACCTGCATCAGGGTCTGGATGCCCTCTTCCAGGTCCTTCAGTTTCTCATAAACACGGTCCGAGGTGCCAAACATCAGGCTGTTGGTGAAAATCCTGCTGAGGAACTGCACGGGCCCCAGCCATGACTGGATGAGCAACAGCGAGAAGCGAAGCAATTCTATGTCCTGAGGAAGAAAGACTAGGTGCAGTGTCTTACCTAGTGAACTCCGCCTGGGACATCCAGGTCACCCCAGCTTTAGGGAGAAGGTGGTCCCTGGCCTGGGGGGGGGGGGGAGGCGGGTACAGTTGGGGTTGCTTGGGCAGTCACTCACGGTTCTCTGCTGAGCCTCCTCCTTGCCTGTTGGGGCCGGGATGGTCTCTGAGAAGCAGAAAGCAGCCTGGGCATTTTGGATGGAGTAGCGCTGTCCCTCGGGGATGTAGGCACGCTCCTGGAGGAAGAGCAGTCACCGAGGGACCAGCTTGTGGCCCCTGTCATCACTACTTCATGGGGGCGGGGGGCCCACTCATTATCTGACCATCTAACAGTGTTGACCCCTCGGTTTCCTGCTATGACTTCCCAGGGGGCTGGCGAGGGTGGTAGCGGGGATAATCTGCCCTTTCCTGCTTCCACAGCCAG